>NC_136434.1:172477170-173677170 GCF_052849685.1 Lactuca virosa | reverse complement strand
TCATTTGATACAGGTTGTTTAATTCTTTTAAACAATATAGTTAAAGTCCTGACATTATAACCAGAATCTCCAGCCTGGGATCGAAACAATGTGTGTATAGATCTATATTGGGATTGACATCCCCACACTCAGACTGCTAGCTACAGTCAGGCATACACGCCTACGAGTGACAGTTGTTATCAACAACTTTCAACGCATTCATAGCATTGGGTCAGGCCATCTAGTCAGTATGGTTATAATAACTCATATAAAAGATATTAACAATACGTTACTGTATAATTAACTAAACAAAAGTACATTTTCAAAGTACTAGTTTACAAGATACAATTTACAGTATTACATTACAGTTTATAATAACAGTTGATGAAACCAGGCACACTCTCACATACAAGTTTACAAAAGGAATACAAATACAGAACATTGGTTTACAAACAGAACGGTTTTATGTAATTAAAACTAATTTTCATATACAGCAAAAAATATAGGATTTTCTGAAACAGTTTACATATTCAAGAAACATAAAACATTCTTTCAAACATAAATACTTATGCACTCACTCAACTTTATGTTGATACTCTCTTTTCAAATTACTTGTATTCTCAGGGAACCAGTAGACAGGTACTCCCCGTGCTTTTGAGAAGATGGAGCTATTTATATCTTGTCTTCTTCTTTTGTATAACTATTTGGTTTCAGTATACAATGATGAAACACATGTAAATACTTATACTTTTTAAATACATTGGTTGTTTGTACTCTGATTACTATATTGCATGTGTTGTGATACTACAAATGAAGTCCTCCACCCCTGGACGTTTCCGCCGTCTGGTTTGGGGGTGTAACAACCGTGCTACTATCAATTCAAGTATATACCACATATAGTTGTGGGATTAGACACCTAATCCAACACATTACTTCCTGGACATGTTCATACACACAAAATTAATCAAAATTTATCTGTGAAATACCATTTTTATCCTCCTAATAAACCTTAGGTCCAAGTGGACAGCCACATATCAGCTGCATCATGCTAATTGGGCAACCACATATTCACCAACTGATTGTATGTCATAATGGACATGTTATTTCAGGTTAGAGGGAATAAATAAACAAGTCATCGTCTACTTTATTTTGTCATAAAACACACAAATAATAATTCATTTTATTTATGTTGTTTATTTAATTTTTTGTGATTACATTTCAAAATAAAAAAGGACCATGATTGTTTAAAACAAGTCTATCAATGATATTTTTTTCTTTTCAAAAAGGAAAAACTCTCTAAGTTCTTATATTTTGGGCTCACAATCCTTTTATATATATATATATATATATATATATATATATATATATATATATATATATATATATATATATATATATATATATATATATATATATCAATTTAGTTCCAAAAATCGATAGTTGTAATTAATTTGATCATTTTACCAATCAACAGGTCATCCAACTAAATTATGTTTTTGGCATAGATTTTCAATTTTATTAGCAATTTGGTCTAAAATTTACACTTTTGGCCCAAATTTCAAAATTTTGTTACAAATTCAACTTAATTTGTTTTTTTTACATCTTTCTTTCTTTCTTTCTTTCTTCTTCTTCTTCTTTCTTTTTTTTTTTTTACAAAAAGTTGTTTCCAATATGTTGTGTTGTTATATAAAATCATATTTATATACAAAAACCTATTTTCACATAAAAACCTTCATTTGTTTATATATAAAAAACTTTTCTATAAATCATTTTTATGGTAAAAACCTTCTATAAAAACATAGTTATTTGAAAATGCATGAAATACACATATATAAAATACTTTATTATACCTATACATACCTTATTATTTTTATTTTTTATAAATAGGTATTTATTAAGTATATAAAAACGTTTTGTATGCATATAAATACATAAATATATACAAATCCATATTTATAAAAAAAAATGAATACAAATATGCATTTTATAAAAAATGTATATAAATACCTATTTTATAATAATTCATTTGTATATAAATATGTTTTTATAAAAAAAATATAAATACATATTTAATAAAAATATATACAAACACGTTATACACACACACACACACACACACACATATATATATATATATATATATATATATATATATATATATATATATATATATATATATATAATATACAAAACCTACTTCATAATAAACGTATTTGTATATATTTATGTATTTATATGCACGCATATTGGTGTTTATATACAATTTTTTTTTAAAAAAAACATGTTTGTATACAAATGTATTTGTTATAAATAGGTTTTTATAAAATCATGTATACAAATATGTTTTTATAAAAAAAAATGTATCAAACTTCTATTTGTATGCATATAAATGCATAAATATATACAAATAGATATACTATGAAATAGATGTTATATATATATATATATATATATATATATATATATATATATATATATATATATATATATATATATATTATAAAAGCGTGTTTGTATACACTTAAAACATTCATGTTTATTTATATATAAACATGAATTTTTTAAGTGTATACAAACACGCTTTTGTAATATATATATATATATATATATATATAAATATGTTTGTATGCAAGTGCATTTATTATAAAATGGATGTTTATAAAACAAATGTATACAAATACAATTTATAAAGCAAAAAAACATATTTGAAACAAAATTTTGAAAAAAAATTCTAAATTTAGAATAAATTCGTAACAAAATTTTAAAATATGGATCAAAAGTGTAAATTTTAGATCAAATTTGTAATAAAATTTAAAATTTTGGCCAAAAGTGTAATTATTGAAAATAGGATGACCTTTTGACCTGGTAAAATGATTCAAATGATACTAATTGTCGGTTTTTGATACTTAATTGAATAAAAAAATATATAATAACTAAATCAATATAATGTCAAAATATAAGGATTTTTTTGGAACTTTCCTTTTGAACAATATTAAGTTTAGTATGAAAAAATAATGGTTGTTTAGGTAACTACTAAAACACAATATCTTTTCTATAAATTGTATAGAGTGTGGGGTAAATACTGCATGTTATCCCTTATAATTTATAGCTTAATGTAATTTTTAAAATAATTTGTTTTGGTAGTGTAATTTTTGGTGTAGTGCAATCCCTACAAAATTATGCAACTGATTTTTTGTTATGGGTAAATCTATGGTCCCCACCTCCCTCCTCGTCCTCCTCCCCACATCCTCCTCCCCACCCGGTGTAACACCTTTGATACATGCATTTGCATGTATACATAATTTGTGAATATACATAACTATGTTATCAAATTCATAATCAATAAGCTTAATACATGCATTTGTGAACATACATAACTACATTATCAAATTCATAATCATTAAGCTTAAGTTATTGATCAAACAAAAAACATGACAAGATAACAGTTGTATTAATCTTTAAACTTAATATATATGCAAAGTTAGGTTTCTAATGCACTATTATACTATAGAAAGAAGGTCTATTTTTTCGTATTGCCATAATAACGATGTTTTGTCTGTAACTAAAAGCTTATAGATAACGTCTCACTCGCTTGGCTAACCTTTTTGGACTTAAAAGCCGTCTTTTTAAGATCTTCCTTTTACACGTGGATTTTCATGAAGTTGGACCCAAGTGTTTGAAATAACGAGTCTGATTCGAAGTGTTTTTCTCGTTAAAACTAACCATGAGTCCATATATAAGCTCATAGAAAGAGAGGTGGGCATCATTATTACATCTTTCAATTCAACGATAGGTTTGAGTTCGCAAATGCCGTAACTTGTAAGTCGCGTCAATTTTTACTTAAAAAATACAAGTTTAAATGCATATAGTAAGTTATTGGAATATATAAATATAGTTTATATTTATTATAAATAAAGTTTATAAATACTGGAATAGGTGGTGAATAAGATATAATTTTGGTGTATTTATATTATATTTTCTCACAACATCTCTAAATGGTGTGCGACATGGACGATCATATAGGGCCTACGTCACAAGGAGGCCTATGTATATATGCAATTGAAGAAAAATATTTAGATGACTAATTAATCGAAAAGAATTTAGAAAATTTCTTATTTCATTAGATAATTAATAAAAAGAAAACTAAAATGATATACGTTGGTTAACAAAAATAAATAATTTTTTTAGATAATACCTGTCGATATCAGTTGTCAAAACTGAAATTGTCAAAGTCCTACTTACAGTCCATAGTGGTACAAAAAAAGTTTTAATGTATTAGCAATATTGATAGCCATTGAGAATGATATATTAGAGAGTACTGATTATGAAGAGTTGATGACCAACTTTGTTTTAAAAAATGCAAGGAAAACTTTATGATTCATATAACTGTATAAGATTATATACCTTATTATCGTTCTTTTGTTTTGATTTTTTATAACATTTATCAACTTATCGTTGTATTAACGACCTTCCATTATATATATGAAAAATTATATTTCGAGTTCCATTTTTCATTTCCGGACGAGGTCATCAAAATTAAGGGAACACGTCTGATTATTCTAGGCGAATAGGTTTTGAAAAACTTTATTTGCATATCTCTACAAGAATTTAGGACAACAAGGGCGATATATGTCGCTGATAATACCTTCAAATGCCGCCTCTATCGCCTTTAGTAGCGACATGTCACGGCTAATACTCTGTCGCTAATGTTTTGTTGCCAACTCAATTACTCGATGTTGCCATTAGTTATTTTTTTATTTAATAATTTTTAAAATATTATCACACATCCTCTAAAGAATCCAAAACCAAAAAATGCATTTAAATTGTTTTCTTTATGTTTCTATTTAGAGGGTTAAATAATCAAGATCGGTGAAGGACTATGGTGACTTGTAAATAATGCATAGAGAATTAGACGTGTTTGCGGATTAGTGAATGTTGGAACCCATAAACCAGAAAAGTGTGGGATAATAAGAACATGAAGTTTAACTTATATAAAAATGATAAATAAAGAGATGAGTAATCTATAATCAATAGACATGAGTAAAATATTACAATGAAGAACACTTGGTTTGGAGAGATTTCCCCCTATCTATGAGAACACTACAACTTTGGTGCACACTAATAAATGATCGTTCATGCACTTTATATACTAGTTGAGGGAATATGTCTTTTACATAAATAGAATGTTACTACTTAGTTATTACTCAAATAATCTCCCCCTAAATGCTTGGAACTAATGAGGGGTATAAATACTGTGAGTAGAGGATAAAATAAATACTATCGAGAAAGCAGGTAAAGTTCTGAATTCATGTCTTAAAATTCTGAAGTGTCTACGATCTATAAATCTGGGTCATAGAATCTCTTTAATTGAAATTCTTTACCTTATTAGATCATCAGGTATATAATTTTGGGTTCTTACATTATTTAGAACCTTGTTTTTAACAATGTATGATCTTATAAACATTATTTTAAAAAATACACAATATGTTTTGAATAATCAATCCCAAACACACCCTAATTATGAGTTTTGAGTCCCATTAAATATGATCTCAATAACATCAACCATTATACACATGATGATCTAATAAGGTAAGAACCCAAAATTTAGAGAGAGTGGGCTTTTAGTCAACGATTGACAAAAAGGGAAAAATGTCATTTATGAAAATTTAATAAGTTTATGAAGTTGAGACTTCGTGAAAATGACGAAGATAAGTTTAAGTCGCTTAGAGGATGCAAGATAAGTAAGTTCAAGGGAAGAAATACATGAGAAGATGCATTTTGGTCAATAGGGTAAAATGGGGAATTTATGCTTTTTGGGTCAAGTTTGTGACTTAGTAGATTAATAATCGTATTAATTCAGTGAGAAATGACTTAACAGAGTTGTAGAACGTATCCCCACCTTTATGTGGATATAGAGATTATAGAAAACGGGTTTACACAAAGAAGTTATAAAGGTTAGAAGTTGGAAGAAAAGTTGTCCCCAAGGATGGAATGGAATCAACAATGCACTTTGCTGATTTGCAGCCACCACAATGTGGCAAAGGCTTTGCCACGACACGGTGAGAGTAACAGAGAATGGGTCATGTTCGTCGTAAGTAGAAGACAATGTACTTTACCCCGTGGTATGGTATATAGGTACCACAACACGGTTGCCAAAGTAGGATGTTGTAAGGGGAAGCCATCGCGGCTCGGCAAGTTGCTGACCATGGCCAACTTACGCGAACCTCACCGCGACATGGTGTGGAAAGAACATCACCGCGACATGGTTTCGAGGTCAGAACATGCATTTCTTAGAGTTAAGAGCTCATTCGGATCCATTTTCATAGGGAGATCAATTGGAGGGCTTGGAGAGGCGATTTTGATGCCAAAATCATGCCAGGAGAAGCTAGAGATGGAGTTGAACAAGAATTTTCATTCTCTCTCCATTAAGGTAAGATTTCTCCATTTTGGTGAAATTTTTAGTTTGGTTAGATTGGTTAAGTTGATCAACCAATATATATATATATATATATATATATATATATATATATATAAAAGAAACAAAAAGTTTAATTTGACAAACAACTAACTAAACTAGTCTAGTGGCCTAATTGCATACTACAAGCAAAATATATCCTAACATGCAAATGATATATTCCGGAGCACATAGTATAGTGAGAAAACTCACCTGGAAAAATGCTCATATGATTGACAGTTATCTGAGTGACGATCCAATTGGCGGGTAATGCGCTTTACAAGTATTAACCTATAATACTACAATTTATTAATCCTTTTGGAAATCTGGAATTGAAAACTAGATCTTTCACTAGTACCAATGAATATCGAGAGTTCTATCAAGTAAGGATCAGCTAAGCCGAACAGTTGAGAGTCATGACCATTTTGGCATATAACCTTTTTGAAATAGAACAACCGAGCCAACGTGACCAATCTAGACACCTCTCCTGTAAATAGATCAATCAATATTATAACTGGAATTACTGGTAAATCTTATTTATATATCCATAACAATGACTATGAATATAAATATAAGTTACACTTTAAGCTTTGTAAGTGTAGCCTAACTTACAGAGAGTTTCTAGAAAAAACCGAAAGATCACACTGGCATAACTATGATGCAGAGCACTTTTATTTTCGGGCTCTCCTATT
This sequence comes from Lactuca virosa, assembly GCF_052849685.1. Classification (NCBI taxonomy): domain Eukaryota; kingdom Viridiplantae; phylum Streptophyta; class Magnoliopsida; order Asterales; family Asteraceae; genus Lactuca; species Lactuca virosa. Next base: position 173,670,045 of record NC_136434.1, on the reverse strand, counting down.
CTGCAATACCTCGCTAATTAGATTGTTCATAACCGTGAAAATACCATAGAAGTTCGTTTCCATAGAGAGAGAGAGAGAGAGAGAGAGAGAGAGAGTTAAGAGGATTTTGGTGTGGAGTATGAATGAACCATTGAACACTATTTATAGGGATGGAAAGGCAGATACGCTTCGTGCACCCTGTCTGTGTGCGCCACACACTTCTTCGGGGGTGAATGGCTCCATGCAGAGTGTGACACGTGCCATAAATCTAGTGGAGTCTTAGTGCGTGTCACGCCTATTATCTGTGTGTGCGGTTGCATGCGAAAATTCCTATTTTCTTCAAAAATTCATATCTTCTTCATACGAGCCCCGTTTTAGATGCATTTTATATCCACACGTAGCTATCGACGAGATCTACAAGTTTTTCCTATACTTCGTCGGCTAATTCTCACTTTATTTTAAAAGCCATGTTTTTAACAAGCTTAGACTATTAAAGCCCATATAAAAATCATAACTCTCTCATACGATATCCATTTTCTATTGTCTTTATATCGACGGATAAGCAAGGAAGAGATCTTCAAATGTCATTTAGATTGTTTTTCCTAACAATCAACCGATTTTAAAATTTTAGTTTCTGTGTTGCATATTATTACGCTGAAACTGCTAAAAATCATAACTTCCTCAATTGAAGTCAGATTTGGACGATCTCTATAAGCACGCTTTCAGTTTTATGAGAGCTAAGACTTTTGTTTAGACTGATTAGGCAAATAAGCAACCTATATAAAATTTGCTTTTTACAATACACTGAGCCCTGTCGGTTTAATCGCAAAACTTCAAAGAAGCATAACTTGTTCATATGAATTCGAGTTTACACTATATATATATATATATATATATATATATATATATATATATATATATATATATATATATATATATCTACGAAAATCGTATTGATGTTTTCTACATATTTATGATGCTTATACTTCATATTTCATAATAATGGCTTAATATTACAATCTACGGAAGTAGTAAAAATGAGGTGTTACAATCCTTTTGGATCTCCGATGTAACGCCCCCAGATTTGGGCTACTAAATTTAGAGACAATAACCGTTAAAAATGACTTTTTGATAGAATATTATTTAGAATAAATAATCTTAACCAAATTATATTATATGTCACAAGGATTTCGTACATATAACGAACGCTGAAATCCGACTTATAACGAAGAAGTTATGACCCATCGAAGTTTTGCGACAAAACCGGCAAGGCTCCGCGTATCGTAAAAAATAAATTTTTGACAAAATACTTTTTATCCTTAACAATCTAAACGAAATTTATAGTATATGTTAAACCGAGAACGTACATAAAAAGAACGTCCAAATCTGACTTCGTTTGAGGAAGTTATGATTTTTCTAAGATTTAGCATAAGAGTGCACACATCGGAAATCGAATTTTAGATCGATCGATTTTTAGCCGATACAACCTAAATGAGAAATGAAAATCTCATTAATGGGAGCTCAACGATATAAAGATAGTCGAAAACGGACGTCGGATGACAAAGTTATGAATATTTAACGGACTTTAACTGTCTAAGCCTGTTAAAATATAACTTTAAAAAGAAATTCAAAATTAGCCGACAGAGTCTAAACGAAATTTGTAGATCACGTCGCTACCTACACATGGATATAAATAACGTCAAAAATGGGGCTCGTACATTTCACGATTTAGTGGCTTGGCAACCCTCTCATTTCTGAACATAAGTTGAGATCCTAAAGTTTGAATATAAGGTTAATAACATTTACATGTTATCTTAAGTTGGGATCTTCCCCAGAAAATTCCTAAGGTTTATAACATTTACATGTTATCTCAAGTTGTATCTTCCCTAGAAAATACATATGGTTTATAACATTTTCATGTTATCATGCGGTTTGGGATTCTCCCCATATAATTCCTAAGGTTTATAACATTGACATGTTATCTCAAGTTGGGATCCTCCCCAGTAATTCATTAAGGTTTGTAAAATTAACGTGTTTCCTTGAAGTAGGATTTTCCCCAAATATCTGCTATAAAGTCATGACATTATCATGTTATCTAAAGATGGGATACTCCCCAGAAAGTAAACAAGATTTATAGCATCATCATACAAAGACTTTCCTCAAGTTGAAGTTAGTTTCAATAAAGGATCCTTCCTGGAGTTTGCTAAGATGAAGTCAAAAGAGGATCCTTCCCAATGAACTTCTAAAGCCAAGATCCTTCCGCATAATAGCATCAGGATCATACGAAGATAAGGAAGTCATAACTTCAAATTTTTCCTAAGTCAAAAGATCACCAGGTTCTATCTATCCTTATTTTTGAAAAACTTTAAAAAAAACTTCTAAGTAAAGTCCGAGGATCCCAAACTTTTTGGGATCCCATACAAATATTATTTGGTTATCAGACCTCCAATATTTAAGTTGACTTTAAAAGGTTACTTATTAAAGATGGTTAGTTACTTACTGAAAGAGTTTTACCTTAGGATTATTTACAGGAACCAAGTTTTTCAGGATCCTAATTGTTTAAGGATCCTTGTACCATAACAGTCATACAGGATAATCAAGAAAGAAATATGAAAGGGGAATACAACCATTGCAATAAGAAGGGTTGCGCACCAACCCAACAAAAAGTTAATTGTTTTACATTACAGATGAAACAAAAAACTACTTAGATTAATTTCTTCCAGGCCTAGACCTTAGCATGGTCATCATCGGCCGCGTCCTTCTTCTTCTCCCCCTCGACAGGCTTCGACGCAGGATCCTCAATAGCGGTGGCAGGCTTGCCAGCTAATTTGGCTAGTACCTCGTGCCATCCAGCTACATTCCAAGATCATGAGTTCTCAAGATCCTCCGCCAGCTTGATCTTGGCCTCCCAGATAGCCACTGCAACACTCGCCTTCGCATCAGCAATCACCCCTCCATCTCAGCAGTATGCTCTTCCTCTTTCTCAGCCTTCTCTTTGCTCAATAGCTTAACCCTCTTGAGGAGATATTCATTGGTCGCCTTGCATTCCTTCTCTCGTTCCTTCAAAACTCGCTTAACCTCCTCAGCCTGGATCCTTAGATCAACTAATGATTGGGAAACGTGAGCAGAAACCTTAAATGAGCATGGCGTTAATAAAAACAAATAGGAATTGGAAACTAATGTCACACAAACACTTCTGGCTTGCGAAAAGGAAAGCAACTTTTGAAGCGCCTCCTCGAGTCCGAGATTCTTCAGGTTTAGATTCATGGCTTCTGAGGTTTTCCTCTTACGGTAGATTGGGGTCTTCACAGTAAGACTAATGTGAGATTTATTAAGAGGAAGAGGCAAGGCAGTTTTCTCTCTCTTAACTAGGATCAGACCGTTGGACATATCGTCTTCGAGATAAGATAGAGCAAATCGGGAATTGGAGTGAGTAGCCTTGGATCCTACACATCGCACAAGATCCTTGTTAGTTCAGGATCCTCATTGATTCTAAACTATCATAGGAAAGACAAGGATTCTTACCAATAGCCATTGACGCAGTGGTGAAGGAACCTTCTTGGAGACAAGAGCAATCAAACTTGAAAGACCTATCAGCTGCAGAAATAGCGAGAAGCTTCTATATCTTCTCTTCGGTATCCTTAGCGACAAGGATGAGTTCTTCAAACTTGAAAGCTGCAAAACATCAAACAAAATAATTAAATGTGAATTCCATGATCCTCTAACAAGGAAAAATTATTTCTACCCTTTTTAACCCAAGTCTTCTGCAGGGAATCCCCACCAAAGATCGAATCACGTCTCATAAAGAAGTATTTCTCATTCCAAGCATCGTTGTTATGTTTTGTTTTCAGAACGAGAGGGGATTTGTGGGGTTTGAGTCTAAGAAGAAAACGGGAGCTTCCAAAGGTAGTAAGATCATACACATGAGCCAACTCAGGTAAACCTATATCTAGATCTTTGGACTGGTTCATTTTGTCAATCCAAAACAAGATTCTCCAAACAATAGGCATGGCTTGGATGTAGGAGATTTAGGTAACTTCAAAGTACATGGAGATAATCCAGGAAAAAGGGTATTTCAGACCCAAACCAAAGGGGGGTATTCGGGAAAGTAGACCCAATAGGAGGAAGCGAAATCAGGTCGGTGCTTTGGCTCAAAGGGTTTGAAAACAGCTTCATTGGAGAAAGCGCCGACTGTTTTCAACGACTCGATATAGTACTCATCGAAAGAACAGATCTCGTCGAATGATAAGATGACGAAATCATCCTCAGAAGGAGCGAGGATGTTCTTACGAGATACGGTCATTTTCTTGCCCATTGTTAGTGAAAATAAAACTAAGGAGAATAAGTGAGAAGTGTACCTTCAAAGACGACTGGTAAACTCGTAGATTAAAGCTAAAAGACACGGGGAAGAATAGCCCTAATCAATTGCCTGTATTTATGTTGATGGCAGAAGAAAGAGAAATATTGATTTGACCGGTTATGATGGTTCTTAAACGGATAAATTCTATCCGTTAGGGTTTAAAATTCAAAACCCCTTATCATATTTGTTTCTTTTTATTTTAAATTATCCCTTTAAAATTTTGGCAAACTAACTCCAAAATATTTTGCAGGAATAATTTGGGGGAAATTGTTAGGGATAGGATCTCAGGTCTACAATCAGGATCCTCAAACATACTTCAGGATCCTGACTATTATTTTTGCAAATATTTATAACGATTATATACTCTGTTATCTCTCTCACATGTGCAGAAATAATCAGTCAAAGACTTATTCTCAACAAATAGTCGTCACAACCATGCAATAGACCCGGAAGACCAAGTCAAGTAACGTTTATAAGTTGATCTGGAGGATCCCGGAATTCACGGAGTTCTTGTTATTAGACTATAGAAATTTCATCACACTGCACACGAGACTTAGCAGAACAACAACACTTGTACTTACACTCTTTACATTTTCTCTGTAATCGACATTTTCAGTCAATAAAATCATCAAGGCATGTGATCATTATCACCTCCCAAGGTTTTATGTCGGAGATCCTAGCAAGGATCAAGGGCTTTCCTTGTAAACAACTTGTGTCACTTTGATCAACATTTTATACTTGCATTATTCTGAACATCACAACCTCTTATACACTTTGGTTGATTCTTGCTTGTTCATTTTTTGACCAAAACAGATAGAACACGATATTCTTTGGAATTACTAAGGAATCTAAGACATTATTAATATAGTCTCGATTAACGAATACTAAGACTTAGTATTAATCATATTTAGGTCGTTTAAAAAGGAAAAGATGAAGTGTTAGACGATGAGCTAAGTTTCATGCGAGTCTTGCGCCTCGATCAGGTAAGTGCATAGTTACTTTCATGAACATGATTTTAATATAAGTATTTATTAAAAGTATTAAATATCAGCTGAAAGCTTATATGTGAATTAAATGCTTATCATCTTGAATATATGTTAAATGTATATTTGGTAATACTACATAACATATACAGTGTGAACCAAATATGGTTACTTGTGTGTTAAATGTGATTTTAGGTAATACTAAATTAAAATATTAATATAAGTACCATTACTTAAAAGATTAATGTATATTAAATACTTGATACTTTGTGTTAAATATATACATTATATTAATATAGTGTTGTAAAAACAGGGATTAGTTTTGAAAGTTGATTGCAGGGATTGTAGTATTGTCTAGTTTTAAACTAAGACATATAAAGGACGTTTAGTTCCAAGTAAGTTGGATAAAGGTGTAATCCTAACATGTATTGCGATAGTATTGCATGAAAAGGAAAACAATTTTCGGAGTTGATTACTTGTATTATAGTCTTGTCTGGTAATAAATTAATACTTATAAAGGATGCTTAGTTCAAAGTAAGTTGAATAAGTGCTTAGTTCAAAGTAACGATATTGCATAAGCAATAAATTTGCATTGAAAGTTGACTACATGTATCGTAATCTTATCGAGTTATAAACTAAGACTTAAAAAGGATATTTAGTTTAATTAAGTTCGATATTGGGTAAGTGTGTGCGTGAGATTGGAACGGAGAGTAGAGCTCTATTCTATCAAAATGTTGCATGTCGGGTACGGGTTACGTACCGGAGTACTATACTAGTATTCCTCTTCTTTTTAGACAGCCAAAAATGGCGAGTCTCTATCAAGCTACCGAAGGGTATGTATGGTCATCTACCAGAGTAAGATGACAACCACAAACAAACCATCTTGTGGAACACTAACAGACTTATAGTTTTGTAAGTATTAATGAATTATACATATCCTGGAAAAAAAAGACTGTTTGTTCATTCATGTACTCTATCCTCCAATAGTTACCTTATTGACTTCCACTACAAAGGAATCCACGAAGCAGAATAGCCTACTCGTTGCTTACAGTGATCCAACAGTCTAGATCTCAAGGGATCATTGGTATAGGATCAGTAAGTTAGAATTGATGGGATGGGTAACTAAGGAGAAAGGGTGCAATGTCTTATAGATATTTATGTCATATGATATATCTATTTTGTTTGGTAACATTTGGTTTTGCAGGGTTATTATGGATTTTTTATCGTAATAATATTATGGGATGGAAAACCTCATGCGTCTCACCAGGTTTTCCCAAACTTGACCACTCAAACTATATGCATAACACTTAACGGTGCTAAGGTTACTGGAACTTTATTAGGATGTTAAGTGATTAAAGAGACAACTTGCAATAAGATTTAGGATCGTTTGGTCTTTACAATGTAACTTATATTATGTATGGATTATGACATCCTTAGGTGTTTTGAATTTTGAAGCAACATCTGTATTTAAGATATTTTAATAAAATGGGACAGTTTCCACAAAATGTTTTAATATATACTGGGATTTTCCACAAACAAATGTAACATTGTTTTGAAAGCGTAAATAAAAGGTTTTTTGTTCTAAAAAATAGGGGATGTCGCACCACAACACCAGAAAAAGGTTGGGATGGAAAGTAGAGGATGAATGAGATCGAGAAATACCTTGGAGTTGGTCGAGTTTGAGCTGAAATTGAGTTTCTTCCCTCAAAATCCTAGCCGCCGAACCCTAGACTTCACAACCTTACACACTTGGTTTTTGGGGAGAAGAAGGATGATGTTGACCTCTTAAGGATGGATATGATCGATAATAGGAAAGAATCATTTAGATTTCGGGGATATCACGATTTGTAGGCTAAATAACGGAAAAAGACAGGTCTCCCGCTACTGCGGTGATGCATGGGAGAAGAAGACGTGAAATTAGCACTTTTGGCAGCTTTGGTCCTCGATAAATTCCATACTAACGCATTACACCCCTCTAATCTAATTTTTGTTACAAACTAAGTTCCGAAAAATTATCGAATGGACCTTGCACTTAATTATTCCATTTATTTCATATAACTTGATTTATTTAATCATTTTGAGAAGGCATGAGAAAATTGTAGAAGATATAGATGAATGAGAAATAATAGAAGTGTGTGATGTGAGAAGAAAATATTAGATTGCAGAGTATGAGAATGAAAAGAGAAGAAGGTTAGATTATGGAAGGATAGAAAGAGTTAGAAGAAGAGTAGATAAACATGGAAATAGAAATAATATAACTCACCAAACATTGTTGTATGATGTTGTAGAGATGTTTCATGTTTTGTAGGTTCGGGTAGCAGTTGTGGTACATAAGAAGATAGGAGCAGGAGGACTTAGTTAGAAGTTTTTATTTTGGTTCACTTGATGATGTATTTATAGATAGAGTTTCTTGTAAACCCGATTTTTGATGTAAAGTTTTTTGTAAGAATAGAATTCCACATTTGTAAGAAAAACTCTTATAATTCCCTAGATGTATATATAGAAAATACGGATCATTAAATGGTTAGCCTTTACAAAGACTTATTGTTTTTGACACATCATCTTTCCACTAACTTTTATCTAACAAAAAACTTTTACAAAATATCATCTCCAATAGTTAACATTTTCAAAAGTTTTTTTTCTAAAATTAACATAACTTATCATTTATCTATCTTAAATGTTTTATTATGCTTACTTATATAATTTATAATTTTACTAACATATATTATAACTTTGGCGGGTATTTTTTTCTTGAAACTATAAAAGACGATAAAAGAAATTTACATGTGTAGTTATAAAAATACAAAAATGAAAAATATATTATCTAACCAAAATGTTTAAAAAATCCATGATATTTTTTAATTTTGAAAGTTTTGACAATTACATTTAAATTATAAAACATTCTTATAAAATAAATTCAATTTTTTGTTTATTAAATCAATTATTTAACAAATAAAAAATATAAAATATAAATATAATTAAGGTATAAAGTAAAATGTTACTAAATATAAGGATCAAATATGACAAAACCTAAAAGAAATATTAAAAGGTTAGAGAATAATAAGTATTTGAAGTTACCTCTTAAAAAGGTATGTTCTCCTATGTGTAACACTCGATCCTTCCAGGTATATTTCTTTTCTTTTTATAAAGTTTAAGTGTTGGGAAGTTTGGTCCTACGTGGGGCGTAGGGTAGTCTCATACGCATCGTATAAGAGGGAACTTCGACACTGGGTTTAAATAATATACGTAAGGTGTAGATCAAGGTACACAAGGCGTAGGAGCCCAAAACAAAAACCCTAATTCTTAGGGTTGTAATCCTTATTTAAAGGCTCTAACCCCTTGAGGCCCTTCCATTCTCAGCCTCCATCCTCCCAAACGCCCTCCTTAGAAACCCTAATCCCTATTTGTGAGTTTTGAGCCTTTGGAGTGTTTTGTGTTCACCTTTGAAGGAAGAAGAAGATATTGGAAGCACTTGGGAGCTCAAATTAGTATAGATCCAGGATTTGTATCTACTCATCTATCTCTAGAAGGTATAAAGTTCCCACATTGATTTTGTTTTATGTTAGATCTAGTTATTCTTAAACATTTCACGCTTTTGTCCCCATAACCATGGTGTATATTAGTAAGAGCTACTCTGGACCATTAGAGTACCATTTCAAGATGTTTTTACGGTTGTTAAGTCATAAAAAGGAGAGTTTGGTCACTCTCACCCACCCATGCATGAGTTCTTGAGCAGTGGATGACTTTTTGGACCTACGTGATATTTTTTTGCTCGTGGTATGCATGAAAATAGATAAATTCAGAGACTTTATCCATTAAGACGTCCATTGGTTTAGATCTGGAAGTATGGAGGGTTGATCTTCTGTTTTGATGACTTAATAATTAAGTTAGGTAATTTGGTGTCTATGCACGACATAAAATTCCTTACGCTAAGCGTAGCCCTAATTTCCCCCGTCTTTGCCACCTTAATCTCTATGTTGGGCGTAGAGCTGCTACGCTGAGCGTAGCTCAGCTGGAGTTGACCGTTGACTTTGACCAAGTTTGACTTTAGGTCAAACTGAGGATTTGAATTGTAGATTAAGACTTGAACCTTGTTTGTTGTATAGGTGACCCGTAGAGACGGTTTTTGGATATGTAATCAGTCCGGTTATCTTCTAGACTGTGAGGTGAGTTTTTCTCACTGTACTCGTGGCTCAAAGGTACCAATACCGGCCTACCAGATTATGTTATGTATCCTTGTGTATAGGATGTTTTTGCGCCGTCGTGAACTGTTAGATTTGTAGATCTGTATGATTTGTTGTACTTGTTGGTTATTGTGTATTTGTCACATATGTCGACATAATATGCTTGGGTTAAGGCGGTATAGCTTTGTGCCGCAAGCCAACAAACCCGGGAGCAATCCAGTCATAAGTTGAGGGCCAGAAAGGCAATCCAGTATTATATGGTGGACTTAGGAGCAAGCTAGTCATGAGTTGGGTGTCGGGAGTAGGAAATCTAGTCTCATGTTGTAGGCTTAGGGGCAATCTAGTCTGATGATGTGGGCCCAGTTGCATGTATTGTATATGTATTGTTTGATTTTGGGGTATTTTGGGGGCACTCACTAAGCTTTGGCTTACAACTATTGGTTTCATGGTTTCAGGTACATCGTATGATCAGGGGAAGGCTAATGCTTGGTCATACACATCCTCCTGCTGATTTATATTTTAAGAGATTTTTGATACTCTGATTATATGGATTTGTTTTGAAAATAATTGTTTACTATTTTATGGTTTGTGGAAATGTTTTGCAAAAATGAAAATTTTTTATCCTGATTTTTGCTATATTACACTATGGTAAAAAAAATCAAAACTGACATTATTACTGTGGTTGCTTAGTGTGTGCATCGTAGGTATACATAACTAAGATTTTATAGCCTGAGAATATTTGATTTAGCTTTATTTCCTGTTCCTTGTTTTGTTGTGGGCTTAGGGTAAAATCAACTATTTGACTGTCTATCGAATCTAGTGTTATGTATGATTAGCATACACAAGACGTCTGAAGGGTTAGTGGAAGTTTCATGAGTGAGTATCGTTGTTATAAGGCCAATATAATGAATGATTAACCACCTTGAGAGGGTGAGTATAGGATGTATGTGTATCCTAGTTGTTTGGGGTTTATGGTCATGAGGAGCGTGACCATCCTTTGAGACAAATACAGGTAGGTGTGAAAGGTAGTATAGGCCCATACTACTGGAACCACATGACCCGTACGCGTATCAAGGAATTCATAGAATCCAATGATTTAGTAATTTTGTAGTGATTTGTTAGTATGAATTGTGGCTTTTTTTGATGTATTCTGGTTTATTTTCAGTATGTCGATCACTATAGGTTCGGGATCAGGAGTTGATGGCCCAGAGAGGCCATGATTAAATGATAACAAGATTCGTGAGATGATCACCACTCAGGTGACCATGGCTGTTAGGGAAGCAATCCCAGAGATGTTTGGGTTTGTCAAGACTGCTATGCTTGAGCTTTTTTATGAGCATTATGTTGTCGTTACTGAGGTTGTTGTTGCCACAACCACTGTAGCTATTTCTGCTGCAGGACTCCAGGGGAAACAGATGGTTCAGTATCAGGACTTCAGCAATACGAAGCCCTCGTAGTTCGATGGGGTCAAGGACATGGCCATTGCCATGAGGTGGATATCTAATGTGGAGGGTTGTTTCTTTACTTTCTTGTGCCCAGAGGACCAAAAGGTCAAGTTCTCCTTGAACCTTCTTCGTTGGGGGAAAAGGATTGGTGGAAGCTGGTGACTGGTGCTTATTCTCCTTTTGAGAAGGCTGCAGTAATATGGGAGTAGTTCACGGAGATGTTTTGTAATGAGTACGTTGTTGGATTAGGTGTCTAAGTTCATAACTATTTCTGGAATGTACTTGACCCGATTAGCATGGTCCATTTGGGGTGCATGGCATCATGCATTTGGATAGACTAAAATGAGAGAAATAACACTTAAGGTTTATTAATATATTATAAGTTCTAATATATTAATAGTATTATTTAATTAGTATTGATCAAGAATTAATTTGGAAATAATTAAGTGATCAAAAGAAGACTAATTAAATATATGGTTTGATTGTGTAAATCATCCATACTTATATAGTGGGCTAATGCTTCATGGATTATCAAGTTGGGCTAAAACCCATAGGATGCTCCATGGATGCTCCATGGTAGTTATAGAACCCATGGGTCATGGAAATGAAAATTCATGACAATTAGGGTTTACATGGTGTAACCCTAATTGTAACACACTATATAAGCATCCTTATGTTCACCAAAAATCGGCCACTAAGCATACAAGTGAGGGTTAGCCGATTTCAAGAAGTGTATCATTTCTCTCTAAGTTATTCCAAGTGCATTTGGTGTTGTGTGAGACATTTAAGGCATCACACTTGAGGTGCTAGGCTCACAAGATTCTCAAGGAATCCAAGCAACTAAAGGTATGTATTTCTTACTATCTTTTATGTTTAAAGTTCCCCATGTATGCTAGATAGGTTATGAACCTTGGAAAATCAATTTTGCATGTATCATAGATAAAACATAGATCCAAGGTTTGTAGGGTTGCATGTACACCTTAGGAGTGTTAGAATGCTCAAAACCCTTCATGCGTTCCATCGGTTAAGAGGGAGAGATTGGCCCAGGAGTATCTGTCGATGAAGCAGACGACATAGTCGGTGACAGAGATCACCAAAATTTTTACAGAAAGATCCCTATTACGCCCCGAGTATGCTGCTTTGGAGTAGGTTCACATGTCCCGCTACTTATGCGTGCTCAAGACAGAGATCTGTGAGTTTGTACCGACCCATAGGTATAGTTCTCTCTCAGAGCTGCAGCCTTTCACTCGGAGGAGGGAGATTGAGATTGAGACCCATATGAGAGAGAAGAACCAGACCCCAGTTTAAACATAGCTAATAGCAAAACGGATTACGCCCGCTGATTCACGATCCGGGGACAAAGAGGCCGCACTTGTGGCAAGTACAGAAAGATGCATGAGGGGGTGTGCCGATCAACGACAGCATGTCGTAGTTAAATCATGGAGGGGCATTATGCGAGGAATTGTCATCAAAAGGCTCCACCACTGAGCGCCAGGATTTGTTATCATTGTGATCGGTTTAGCCATGTGAAGGCCAATTATCGCTTGCTCGCCGCTAGTCCAGTGCAGGCACCTGCTCCGACCACTCTTCGGATCACAGACGGACACCAGGGGATAGCCGAGACCCCGAGGGCCAGGGGTCATGCATTTCAGCTCACAACAGAGGAGGCCAGGTTGGTGCCTGATGTTGTTACTTGAATGTATCCATTTATTATTTTGTCAACTTATCTCTTGTATGCTTATGCTTGTATTTCTGATAAGTACCTTCTTTGTTGTAACGCCCGCAGATTCGGGCTAGTCAATTTAGAGACGATGAGCATCAAAAATGAGTTTTTGATGGAAGATTATTTATAAGTATTAATCTTAACCAAGTCTTATTATATGTTACAAGGGTTCCGTACATATAAAGAACGCCGAAATCCGAGTTATAACGAAGAAGTTATGGCCCGTCGAAGTTTTACGGCAAAACCGGCACGGCACCGGGAGACGTAAATAGTGAATTTACGGTAGAAGACTTTTTAGCCTTAGTGATCTAAACAAAATTTGTAGTATACGTTAAACCGATAACATACAAAAAAAGAACGCCCAAATCTGACTTCGTATGAGGAAGTTATGAATTTTCTAAGATTTGGCATAGCAGTGCACGGCCCGAAACTCGAATTTTAGTTCGAGCGGTTTTTGGCCTACGCGACCTAAATGAGAGTTTAAGATCTCATTCATAGGAACTCAACGGTAAAAAGACAGACTAAAACGGAGTCCGTATGTAGAAGTTATGAATTTTACGCGGACATTTAACAGTATAATCTCCTCCTACTGTTAAATTTAAGAGCAGTCGAGAATTAGCCGACGGAGTCTAAATGAAAGTTTTAGATCTTGTTTTTACCTACGTGTGGATATAAAGAATGTCGAGAGTAGAGCTCGTATGTTAAAGATATGGACGAAACTTGGTCCTTACTCTTCGAGCGCGATAAATTCGATACAATTTTGTAAATCTGAGATAGAATGAGAATTAGCTAAAGGCGTCTAAATGAAAGTTGTAGTACTCGTAAATACCAACGCGTGGATATAAATAACGTCAAAAATGGAGTTCGTATGAACGAGTTGCAAATTATAATAGCATATTTACGTATTAAAATAAAGTATAAATCATATATACGTACACATATATATACAAATGTATATATCATTAGAAAGGTATCGACAATGCGGTTATTATAAGACTAGTGTTGAGTACTTTTGACATTAGTTTAGTACAGATATCGTTAAATCTATTTAAAATAGTATTATGAAGGGGTGTTTAGTCGTTTATATAACTATAAGGTCATTAAGTAATTATGGAGGGTAGTTTTTGTAAATTCAATTACTATAAATAAGAGGCTTGGGCTCTCATATTTCTTGCACCATTCTCTTGATTCAAGAGTCTTTCTCTTCTTATCCTCCGAGCATTTCGGTCCCTCGTGATTCGACTTCTCTTTCTATAGTTTTAGTATAGTAAGGTGAGCGCTGAAGCGCTGCACGAATCTTTCTTAGAAAGATTCAGCGACGAAGTTATGCCCCTACAGAGCCCGACTCCCACTACAAAAAAAGTTGAAATAACTACGGAAATTTTCTACGAAAGTAAAATCCGTAGTTATTCCGCTACGGATTATCCTACGGAATGACTTGTCGTAGCTATTTTGCTATGGAACTTGCTACAGAATTACATTTCGTAGGTAATATTTGAATAACTACGGAATTTTGCTACAGAATTAAAAACCATAGCTATTCTACTATGGAATATACTACAAACTAGTTAGACGTATGTATATTTGCTACGGAATTAACTACAAAATTGCATTCTATAGCTAATATTTGAATAACTACAGAATTTTGCTACGCAATCGGAGTCCATAGTTATCATGCTACGAAATTTGCTACAGAATTATAAGGCGTAAGTATTTTGCTACATCTGTTGCTACAGATTAAAGTTTGTAGTTACTTTGCTACATAAATTGTTACGGAATCAAAATTTGTAGCTATTTTGCTACAAAATTTGCTACCGCATCTAAGTCTGTAGCTAGCTTGCTACGACATTTGTTACGGAGTCAAAATCCGTAGCTATGTCGCTACAGAATTTGCTACAAGATCATAGGTCATAGCTATTATACTATAATATAAAAACCATAAATATTATAGAATAGAATTTTCCAGTATGCAATTTTAAGTCACCATGGCTTATTTTTATAGAAAATGTATTGAAATGGAAATAAACCTGTAATGCTCTATTTTTTTATGATAATTGTTTCAGGAATCAATTGTTAGTTAAATTAATAATTATATAATTAAGGAGAATAATTTTAAGGAATTTTATCGGTGATAAAAACGAATAAAAAAGATCTGATAAATATTAAGGGGCTAAATAATAAATAAAGAAAATAATAATAATAATAATAATAATAATAATAATAATAATAATAGTTAAGATGAAATAACATCCATGAATCAATAATGGAAGATAGTGAAGAATTAGGGGCTAAAAGTGTCACAGTTGAAAACCTTCTGTGAAAATAAATTTGTTTTGAGGGTATTTTTCGTCATTATGGGAAAAATCAGGGTCTAAATTGAAAAATCGAGGTTTTTCTTCGTTATACTCGACTGGATAAATTAGGGAGGATCGGGATTGGATTTTTGGCAGCCCACGATTTCAAGAAACACGTTTATAAGCCCTAATCTAACCCTAATCGATCTAGGACCAAATTATGTGCGTGTTTTCATTTGCCAGTCGAGAAAAGGGTCAACATGAAGGATAGTTGCGATCGGAAGGAGGGTACTATCGGACTTGATGTTACCGGAGGTGCTACTTGTAGGGAAAAGGGTGTCGGGAGGAGTGTTCCAGTCTCATTCTAGCTATTCGGTAATTCTTCATCTCTTTTTCTCATCTCTTTTTCTTCTTTCCACTGTGAAACCACCAAGGACTGCCACTGGCAGCCTCCTACCGCCAGTGTGAGTCAGCTCCTGCCACCACAGGCCACCATGGGTTGGTGGTTGTGGTATTTTGGTCCAGGGAAATCCTAGGCTAAGACATGAAATGAAGCTTTATACATTATTATTATTATTATTTTGTTAAGCCCTAACTTTATACTGCATTAAGTCATGCATTAAGACTTTTGAGTAAAGTTGTTTTGTCTATTTTGGAAACCTCATATGTAGTCAATAATTGTATTAAAAATGTTAAACTATAAACTTAACCATTAAGTCCTTAATAAAACACCAAAAATGAATGAAAAGCTAAAATGACATATTTTTCCAATTCTGCCCTTCAACTTCAAAAATCCGTTTGAGGCAATCCGAAAATCTAAAAATTATGAGACTTACTTTTCTGGAATGCATAGTATGTCTAGTTTGTTCAAACTTTGAATCAAATTTCCAAATTCTTGAAAGCAAGTTGTTATTGGAGGACACAATTGCAAGAAAAGAGTTTATAGGTTTGGATCATATGACAGGTCCATTTTTATTGAAAACTCTTCTCAAATATGCATTTCACTAGATAGTAGTTCGGAAAATCATCATCTCTATTCAAAGATCCAGAAACTAGAGGAAACCATACATAAACAAAGGATAGAGTTGGGTGATGTGAAAAACATGGTCAATGATATGAGAAGCACAAATAATTAATGATATATTTTTTATTGATTGCATGTTTAGGATTTCTAGTTGAGTTTGACTATTAGATTAATTTGATTGGTGTAACGCCCCGGTTCATGGTACGTGAATTTATTATACTTTATTTATTATTTCTGGTATATTTAACTATATTAAAAAAATAATAATAGTGTGGGGTAATTAGGCCTAATTATGGACCCATTGTGCAATGAAATTGTTTTTGGGGTTAGAGGAGCCGTTATGTCAAACTTGAAGGGCCAAATGCTATGTTTTTGAAGCCTTGGACCCCCTTGATCGGACACCAACTTAGGGCAGCCCATAATCACGTCCAAAAGGCCTATTAAGCCTCAATATTTCGGCCAAACCCTATGAAGTTAAGGGGGGTGCCGTTTTTCTTTGTGTAGCCGTGAGTGAGAAGGGAGAAAAGAAAGAACGGGAGTGGAGAAGAAGGGAGCATCGAAAGTGAAGGTTGGAAGGAGGCTATGTCATCTTCATCAAGGGAGAAACATTCATCATTCTCAACTAAGTCATGCAATCTTATTCTCCTTCTTTCTCTTCTACCTTTAAACGAAATCTTCACCATCACCACCGCCGCCAAGGTGGTGGCATCACCGCCAGCCACCACTGCCACTATGGCAGTGGGTAGTGATGCTCCAAGCTATTTTGAGGGCTAAGTGGTGACATGGGTTGTTTTGGTCCCAAACCTTAAACCCTAGTTGGTATTCTTCCCATGAGGGCATTGTACTTATTTTGATGTTTTATGCAAGAAATCTCAAGAAAAGGGGTTGAGATTTTCATTGAATTCTATATCAATGAAGTAATATACTGTTATGAACTCATTTTACTGATTATAAGCCTCATTGGATAGGTCTTAATGGGTTAAGAGGTCAAATTAACCCTAAAAAGACAAAACTGTGATTTCAGGATTTTACCCTAATCTGTCCATATCTTTGAGAGATGAAGTAATATACTGTTATGAACTCATTTTACTGATTATAAGCCTCATTTGATGTACTTATTTGTTATGTGGAATGTATATGCATGATATGTTTGGGCTCGACGGCTGAATACCGAGTCGACTGACCGAAGGCCATTGTGCCAAGTCAGGGGGACCAAAGGCGGAAACGCCAAGTCCGTGGACTCGATGGCTGAATACCGAGTCTTTATTTGGGTGTTGTTTGGGATTTGTTCCCAAATAGACACGGGATATATGATATAAATGTTTATATGTTATATGGATGTTTGCATATTTTGTTGGTGGCATGATAAGTAGGAGTAGGGTGTAATATTTCTAATGTTATGTTGTGTTGGAAGTCACTAAGCTTTGTACTTACCCTTTTATTCTATAAATGATTATTACAGGTACATCAGGTACCAACAAGGGTAAAGGTTCGACTTAACTGTACACTGAAGCGGTTGAAGATTGGGTCCTTGTCATAAATTTTATTACGGATTTTAAGGCTTTTATTATTCTATTATAACGGAGTTACAAACAAATGGGTTTATCTAAAGTATGTTTGGAATTACTAAATTGGGGATTTAAATTTTATAAATTGGTTAAGTTATATTATGGATGGATGTTTTTTTTTACAAAATAATTTCAAAAAGTTTAAATTTATTGGAAAATTTTGGGATATTATAATTGGTGTTTTGGACAAAGTGAAATTTTATTTGATGATAAACTATGTTTTTATTAAGAGTTTATGTAATTTCTTTTACTGTTTAATGCAATTTTATAATGTTGATTTTGTTATTAATTTGCTTTGGAAAAAGTCGACTCATTTTTGTATTTATTTTAATTAATTCTGTCACATTTTTGTAGTTGAATTGTTATGGATGTTGCTATGAAACATATTCTGTCAAATTTTTTCTGCAACAGAAGTAGGTTGTGGTAAATTTACTACAACATATTTGATACATCGTAGTAAATTTACTATGGAATGTTTGCTACAATATTACCCATAGTTGATTTGCTACGAAAATTAGCTACGGGGCTAGTTTGTAGTTAATTTGCAACAAAATTAGGTCATAGTAAATTTACTACGGAGTACTAGCTACAACATTACCCATAGTGGATTTGCTACAGAAACTAGCTACGAATTTAGTTTGTAGTTAATTTGCGACAGATTTACTACGGATCCGGGCGTAGTTAATTCACTACAGACATGCTACGGAAATAAATTGTAGTTAATTTGCTACGATGTTGCTACGGATGTAGTCCATAGCAAGTTTTCTACAAAATAAGTCTGTTGTAAATTCCGTTGTGAAGGTGCTACGGATTCCGTAACGAACCTTTACTAACGAAGAATTTGCCTACATAATGGATCCGTAGCAAATTCCGTCGCTAATCGATTTTAACTACGGAATATCATGTTTTAGCTACGAAATTTTTCCGTCATTATTTCGACTTTTTCTTGTTGTGTCCTAGCTAAAACCCCCTTGTAAGTAAGTTATGCTTACCTATTTTAATATAGCTTATAGTTAAAATTAGTATTGTTATTATGAACTTATAATAAATATTTGAGTTATTATTATGACTTATATAAGTGTCGTTATAATATCTTTTTAACTACTCGCGGTACGGGGAATCTGGTTTAAAGGGCCGCATAGGGTTGTTGGATTTCAGAAGTGCTATATGCCAAAATGGTCCTGCCCTCCGGTGTTTTATGTCTGGCCCCTGTCTATACATAGTGGTTGGAAAGTATTGTTTAAACGCTTATATAATAATAATAATAATAATAATAATAATAATAATAATAATAATTAGTCATGGTAAATATTAGAATAAAATTTAGCGATAATAATGCTAGGTTTCGTCGAAGGAAAATAGAATCGTTAAAAGTGAAGCGCTGCCTGAGTTTGGAATCATCACTTTAATAAGTGAGTGCATAGTTACTTTCATCTTACACATAAATATAAAGTATTTTATATAAACTACGTGTTATGTGTGCATATTATTTGAATACTTGCTTTCTATGTTGGATGAATGATTTTATACATGTTTTAAATAATTTAAACTGTATATGTATTTTATATCTACGAATATGTTGGGTAAAACATGGGTAGATGAATGATGAGAGATGAATGATGATATGAGTGAACATTGGCAGCTATAAATTTAGTGCCTAACAAATAACATCGACAACTATGGACTTAGTGCCTATCGAATAAACATTGGTAGCTATGGACTTAGTACTTGTTGGATAAACGTTGGTAGCTATGGATTTAGTACCTATTAGCTGAACACTGGTAGCTATGGATTTAGCACCCGATGAATAAACTTTAGCAGCTATGGAATTAGTGCTTTATGAACAAGCATTGGCAGCTATGGACTTAGTGCCTATCATATAAACCTTGGAAGCAATGGGCTTCGAAATGAACGAATGCAGGATAGATGATTCTTAGGGTAGATCCTTAAGAGTAAAGAAGATAATGGGGATGGGTAATTGGGTTGATTGTTTGATGTTGAACATAATAATTATATTATTGTGGGTTGAAAACCCTATGTACTCACCAGGTTTTCCAACCTGACCCACTCAAGCTTATTTGTATCACAGGTGTCGATATGAAACTACTTTACACTGAGAGATTTAAAAGAGATGTAGATCACTAGTGTAAATGAATGTAAGTTTTGTTTATGCTTATGTTTCTGTATTGACGATGACATCCCAAATGTTTTAAAATGGATAAAAACACATTTCTTCGGAAATGCTTTGATAACGTATTTATCATGTTTTTTTCTGGGAACAAATTCCGCAACATTTTTATTAAAAGAGGTACTCTGATTTTTATAAAGCATAAACAAAATCGGTCTTTTCTGGCCGAGAAAATGGGGATGTCACATTTGTGAATTCCTTGCATGCTCTTGTACTTTTTGACTCGGGTGTGAGTTAGTCTTTTGTATTTCAGTCCTTCTGTAGGGATTTTGATATGATCCTTGGGAAATTGGAATGTCTATTACGAGTTTCCATAGCCAACGAACACCAGATTTATGCTTTGAGCATTTTTCGTGATTGTACATTGGAGATTTTCGAGGTGTCCTATCCGATTGACTTGATTCCCATCCCTATGGGGGATGTGTGCGTGATTATGGGGATGGATTTGTTGAGTAGGTTTGGAGCTGTGATTGATTGTGAGAAGCAGCTAGTGGTGGTTCGAACCCCAAGTAGGGGAGAGCTAACTATTTATGGAGAGGGTAATAGGGTCGGTTCAGCTTTTTGTTTGGATGCCAGGACTCGACAGTATCTCCAGCATGGATGTTCGGGTTATCTCACATATTTGGTTGACACTCGGGATGAGGGGAGAGTTTTGGTTTTAGATTTGCCAATGGTCACAGAGTTCCCATATGTTTTTCTAGAAGATCTACCCGGTATACCTCCCATGAGGCAAGTGGAGTTCAAGATTTATCTGATCCCCGATGCAGCTCCGATTGCTAAGGCGTCGTATCACCTCGCGCCACCATAGATGTAGGAGTTGTCCTCTTAGCTTCAGGAGCTGTTGGGCAAGTTGATTATCAAACCGAGCAGTTCACCCTGGGGAGCACCAATTCTGTTTGTGAAGAAGAAGGATGGGTCTCACCGTATGTGTATAGATTACTAGGAATTGAACAAGTTAACAGTGAAGAATTGTTACTCACTTCCTATGATTGATGATCTCTTCGATCAGTTGTATTGTGCATCTTGGTTCTCCAAGATTGATATGAGGTCGGGGCACCATCAAATGAGATTCGGAGAGGAGGATGTAGAGAAGACAACGTTATGAACTCGCTATGGCCATTACGATTTCGCGGTGATATCGTTTGGGCTCACCAACGCACCGACATCATTTATGGATTTGATGAACAAGTTATGTAGGCCGATGCTCAACCGGTCGGTTATTGATTTCATTGATAACATTCTGGTCTACTCCAAAACAAGGAAATAGCATGAGGAGCATCTTTAGTAGTTACTTATGGTGCTGAGACAGGAGAGGCTTTATGCCAAGTTCTCCAACTGTGAGTTCTGGTTACGAGAGGTCCAATTCTTTCGACGCCTCATCAATCGAAATGTGATTATGGTCGATCCGGCCAAGATTGAGACAGTTATGCAGTGGGAGCTCCCAAAGTCTCCATCTAAGATTAGGAGTTTTTCTGGGGATGGCAGGTTAATATCATAGATTCAACCAGGATTTCTCCAAGATTGTTATTCCTCTTACTCGCTTGGCGAAGAGGAGTGTGGATTTCCGCAGAGGGGCTGAGCAGCAGGCTACGTTTGAGACCTGGAGGAGTAATTTATGTGAAGCCCCGATATTGACTCTTCCTGAATGTGTTGAGGATTTTATGGTATTTTGTGATGCATGGATCACATTTTTAGGGGAGATACTCATGCAACAGGGCAGGTTCATTGTGTATCAATCCAGGAAGTTGTAGCCTCATGAGGTCAGATACCTGACACATGATTTGGAGTTGGGAACAGTAGTGTTTGCCCTTACATTTGGCGACATTATCTTTATGGGGTCCTTTGTACCATTTACATTGATCACAAGTGCATGAGATATCTTATGGATCAGATGAATATGAAGATGGGTTAGCGCACGTGGATTAATGTGGTCAAGGATTATGATTGCGAGATTCTTTATCATCGAGGGAAGGCTAATGTGGTTGCGGACACCTTGAGCCGCAAGGCGGCTGGTTCTCTCATTCGAGGGCTCTATTTGAGGATGACCATTGACTCACCACTTCTGGATTTGATCAGGAAGGCTCGAGCCGAGGGAATCAGGAGGGAGAATTGGAAGAAAGAGAAGATCAAGGGTCAGATTGGTAGGTTTGCCACTAACAGTTGTGGGCTTCTGAACTAGTGTGGTTGGGTTTGGGTCCCAGTTTCAGGCTGGGTCTGACAGACTGTGATGGAGGAGGCACACAAGTCTTGGTTGTTGATCCACCCTGGAGCCATGAAGATGTTTCGAGACTTGAGACTTAGTTATTGGTGGCCATGCATGAAGCGGGAGATAGCATGGTATGTGGAGAGATGTTTGACTTGTCGGATGGTCAAGGCAGAGCACCAGAGGCCGCATGGAAAGTTGCAGCCCTTGGAGGTTCCCAAGTGGAAATGGGAACATATCACCTAAGATTTCATCACCAAGCTGCCGAGGACGGACAAGGGATTCGATGCTATGTGGGTCATTGTCGATCATCTGACCAAGAGTGCCCATTTTCTTGCCATTCAAAAGAGTTCTTCGGCTGAGAATTGGATGACGTGTATGTGCACAAGATTGTTGCTTGCAAAGGTGTACCAGTTTCTATCGTATATGATCATGATGTACGGTTTACTTCTCGGTTTTTGCCGATATTTCATGAGGAATGGGTACGAGACTAAATTTCAGCACTGCTTATCACGCTTATACTGATGGTCAGAGTGAGCGGACCATTCAAATGCTCGAGGATATGATGAGGGCTTGTGTTATCGGTTTCAATGGGAGTTAGGACTCATACCTTCCCTAGCTGATTTTTCTTACTACAACAACTATCACTCTATTATTGTTGCACCATCGTATGAGGTTCTCTATGGGAGGAAGTGTCTTACACTAGTTTGCTGGGGAGAGGTTGGCCATAGGGCCATAGGGAGGACAAAGGTGGTCCTCCAGAAGACGAAGCTTATCCAATAGATCATACAAAGGTTACAAATAGCTCATAGCCATCAGAAGAGTTATGCTGATAGACAACAGTCAGAGTTGGAGATTCGAGTTGGGGACATGGTTTTGATGAAGGTATCTTCCTGGAAGGGTGTGGTACGCTTTAGGAAGAAGGGCAAGTTGGTCCCCTGATTTATTAGACTGTTTCGAGTAGTGGCCATGGTAAGCAATGTGGCCTACCGATTGGATCTGCCTAAGGAGCTTAGTCAGATTCACAGCAACTTCCAAAGTTCTTAGCTTCATAAGTGTGTGGTTGATGATTCGGTGGTGGTTCCGTTAGTCGACATTCAAGTCGATGAATGCATGAACTATATGGAGAGGCTAGTGGTTATTATGGAAAGGAAGACGAAGGCCTTACGCAACAATGTGGTACCTTTGGTTTAGGTTCAGTGGCAACATAGGAAGAGTTCCGAGTGGACCTGGGAGCCCGAGGCGGAGATGAGTGAGCACTATTCGGATCTATTTTTAGCCGAGGATTTTAGGATGAAATCTAGCTCAAGTGGGGGAGAATTTTAACATCCAGTCCTTGCAGATATATTTCTTTTCTTTTTGTAAAGTTTAAGTGTTGGGAAGTTTGCTCCTACGCGGGGCATATGGTAAACTCCTATGCAGCGCGTAGGATGGAACTTAGACATGAGATTAAAAAGATCTACGTAGGGCGTAGATCAAGGTACTTAGGGCGTAGGAGCCCAGAACGAAAACCCTAATTCTTGGGGTTGTGATCCTTTTTTAAATGCTCTAACCCCTTGAGGCCCTTCCATTCTCAGCCTCCATCCTCCCAAACGCCCTCCTTAGAAACCTTAATCCCTATTTGTGAGTTTTGAGCCTTTGGAGTGTTTTGTATTCACTTTGAAGGAAGAAGAAGATTGTAGAACCACTTGGGAGCTCAAATTAGTTTAGATTCGGGATTTCCATCCACTCATCCATCTCCAAAAGGTATAAAGTTCCCACATTGATTTAGTTTTATGTTAGATCTAGTTATACTTAAGTATTTCATGATTTTGTCCCCATAACCATGGTGTATATGAGTAAGAGTTGCTCTAGCCCATTGGAGTACCATTTCCATATGTTTTTAGGGTTGTTAAGTCATAAAAATAAGAGCTTGGTCACTCTTATCCACCCATGCATGAGTTCTTGAGCAATGTATGACTTTTTGGACCTAGGTTATGATTTTGTGCTCTTGGTATGCATTCAAATGAATAAATTTAGAGACTTGATCTGTTAAGACATGCATTTGGTTTAGATCTGGAATTATGGAGGGTTGATCTTCTATTTTAATGACTTAATAACTCAGTTAGGTAATTAGGTGTCTACGCAGAGCGTAAAATTCCTTACATTGGGCGTAGCCCTAATTTTCCCCGTCTTTGCCACCTTAGGCTCTATGTTGGACGTAGAGCTGCTACGTTGAGCGTAGGTCAGCTGGAGTTGACCATTGACTTTAACAAAGTTTGACAATGTGTCAAACTGAGGATTTGGATTGTAGATTGAGGCTTGAACCATGTTTGTTGTATAGGTGACCCGTAGAGACGGTTGTTAGATCTGTGATCAGTTCAGTTATCTTCAGACTTCAAGGTGAGTTTTCCTCACTGTATTCGTGGGTCGATGTAACGCCCGTGTTTCTAGGCTAGGCATTAATATTGACGTAATAGTCTAGGTTAACCTTTGTAACTCATTTTGAAGAAATGAAAAGGAATAATGTGAATATTATGTGTTTTATGCTTAATTACTAGGATTTAATTAATTAAGAATAAAAATAAGCGTCGAAAATAAATATTAGATAAAGCCGATATCTATTAAGAAAGTTGTAGTGGTCGTGACAAGGATTCCGGATATATAAAGAATACCGAAATCCGAGTTATAACGAAGAAGTTATGACCTGTAGAAGTTTCGCGACAAAACCGGCACGGTGCTGAATGACGTAAAAAGTGAGTTTTTGATAAACTACTTTTTAGCCTTAGTGATCTAAATAAAAGTTGTAGTGTTCGTTAAACCGAGAGTGTGCATAAAAAGAACGCCCAAATCTGACTTCGTATGAGGAAGTTATGATTTTTCTAAGTTTCAGCTTAGCAGTAGACAGCTAAAACCTCGAATTTTAGATCGAGTGAGTTTTAGCCGACGCGGCCTAAACGAGAATCAAAGGTCTCGTCAATAGTAGTACAACGGTAAAAAGACAGACGAAAACGGACGTCGGATGAAGAAGTTATGAATTTTTAACGGATTTCATGTCCCGGTCTGTTAAAAATAATAATATTAAAATTAAAGTCAAAATTAGCCGACGAAGTCCAAACGGAAGTTGTAGAGCGTAATTTTACATACGCGTGCATATAAAGAACGTCAAAAACGGAGCTCGTATGCGAAAGTTATGGATTTTAGAAGTTTTGGCTCAAAAATCGAGAAAAACACGAAATCCGAGAAATTTCGCATGGTCATGCTTTGGCCACGTCACCCTCGCTCGTAGCACGCCACGTGTCCGAATTACTGAGTCACCTGAGGCCAGCTGGCAAGGCGTGTCGCACCATCCTCGCACCGAAGGCTCGGCCAATCAGAAGTCGCCCCGTGCCATCTCCGTGTCCGATCTCGGTGAGTCATCCGAAGCGGGTGAGTCATCCGAAGTGCTGGACCAATCCGAAGACAACGCGTGTCCGAGCCTCACACCGCCATCAGCCTTCCCTCGCCTCCGAACCTCGCAGCTGCGACGCGTGTCTCCTTCTCTTTGCTTCAGGTCCGAAGCTCGCCCCTATAAATAGAGGGGTGCGAGACCTCCCGGGTAACTTTGGAAATTTGCCATTTTTCACCCCTAATTTCATATTTTAGATATTTCCACTTCCCCCAAAGCTCCGGTATCATACCAAACACCCGAAACACGTCCCAAAGTGCCCGAGAAGCCCGAGAAATTTATCTTTTCGGTTTTGAAGCCCAACCCTCGCAGAGCCCGGTTTCTCAATAAAACTCCCGGTTTTATAAACGATTGTTTTAGGAAACGAAGTGCTGCCCGATTATCATTAAATCAAGTGAGTGTATAGTCACTTTCATCTTACACATAGATATGAAGTATTTTATATAAAATACATGCTATGTGAATATATATTGTTTGTTTATTTGAGATGGATGTTGAAGGAATGATTTATACAGGTTTTTAAATAATTTAAACTGTATATGTATTTTTTTATCTACAAAAATGTTGGGTAAAACATTGGTAGATGAAATAGTTGGTATGTGACAAAAGATGAGTTAGATAAATGAAATGATCGGTGATATAGATCATGAGATGAGGGTGAGTGGTGAAATATGAGAGAATCACTTACCCAAACGTTGGCCCCCGTCATTCAACAGAGTATGGATGACAACCATGGACTACTCTAGATGATCTGTGGAACACTAGCAGGCTTGCAACTTGTAAGTGTGTGAACTATATGTTCATCAGTTGTACTCTAAAAACCGATTGACATGTATTGCAGGGGGGATTCCCGTGAATAATACTGTCGATAAATAAGAGTTACGGACTTAGCACATGTTGTATAAACCCTGGCGACGATGTGACTTCGTGCCTATTCCTTAGGATGAATCCTTAGGAATGAGTGATAGTTGATTCTTAGGGTAAATCCTTAAGAAATAAATAAGATAATGGGGTTGGGGTAATTTGGTTGATTGTTTGATGTTTAAGCATAATAAATTTATTTATTGTGGGTTGAAAACCCTATTTGCTCACCAGGCTCCCAAGCCTGACCCACTCAGCTTTTTATATTACAGGTAGTGGACCCCGAGCATAGTCGGATGATGATGAGTGATTTTTGGATTATAGGCCAGTAGTTGTATATAACTGTTGTAAGACTTATAATGTCTTGTTTATGCTTTTGATCTGTATCGGAACATGACATCCCGAGGTTTTGATATAAAATGAAAATATATATTTCTTAAAGAAAGGTTTTGATAAATTTTTATCATGTTTTGTTTTGGGAACAAATTCTGCAACATCTTTTAAAAGGATTACTCTGATTTTATTTTAAAAAGCATAAATTAAATCGGTCTTTTCTGGCCGAGAAATTAGGGGATGTCACAGTCGAAGGTACTAATGTTAGCCCACTAGATTGTGTTATGCATCCGTGTGTATAGGATGTTGCTATATCGTAGTGATCTTTTAGATTGGTATATCTGTATTATTTCTTGAACTTGTTGATTATTGTTTATTTGTTGCATATGTCGACATACTGCGGTTGGGATGAGGCGGTACTGCTTTATGTTGTAAGCCAACAAACCCGGGAGAAATCTAGTCGTAAGTTGAAGGCCGGAAGGTCAATCCAGTCTTATGTTGTGGGTCGAGAGCAAGCCAATCATGAGTTGTGGGGCGGGAGTATGCAATGCAGTCACATGTTGTGGGCTCATGGGGAATCCAGTCTGATGTTATGGGCCTAGTGTGCATGCATTGTATATGTATTGTCTGATTGTGGGATTTTGGGGGAACTTACTAGGCTTTGGCATACAGTTGTTGGTTTCATGATTTCACATACATCAGATCATCGGTGCAAGGCTAAGGCATGATCCTACACATCCTCCTGTTGATTTATGTTTTGAGAGATTTTTGATACTTTAATTCTATGGATTTGTTTTGAAAACAATGGTTTACTATATTATGGTTTGTGGAAATGGTTTACAAAAATGAAAAATTTTTATCATGATTTTGGAGATGTTACACTATGGTAAAAAAATTCAAAATCTTATTGAAATAGTAAAAAAATTTAGAAAAACTACTGTTAATCGTAGATGTTCTAATATTTATCTTTGTCTATGACATTTACATACCATATAATTACTTAATTTTGTAAATGGCCTTGTTGCAGTAACAAATTCAAAAATTCCAATTTGCATAAGAAATTAAAAGCAGTTATGGGAAAATGCCACCAATTCTATCCAATAACACTAAAAACCTCATTTTAGTACCCTAAAAGGCTAAAAACTTCACGTTGCCAATTAGAATAGAGCCAAAGGAAGCTATCACCACGAATTGTTATAATGTGTGCCTTCTTTTGGGGAAGCACACATGCGGGTGCGGGAAAGAAGCTTCTACACATAAGTCAATGACTCTATAGGTCCCATGCCTTGTTAGACGACCCATACCTTCATCCAAGTAGGTGTCTCCTAGGCGAAGATAAGGGCTTAGGATCGAGCTACTCTTCCGACTACTCGTATTCATCCCTTTCCCATAAGGGCAATAACCCCCTTGATTTAATTTGAATATTGTCCCTCGTGCATCACAACTAGATTTGAGTCGTTAGTAGCATTGACAAAGAAGAACAGTCGGTTAAAAGACAACAAACTTTTTTATTTATATGTTAATTATATATATATATATATATAATGATTAATAATAATTAGAATTTTTGGTCAGCTTGACGAGCTACCCTTCCTCTTGTTGGTCCCAAATTAAATATTTAAGATTTGAAAGAAAACAAAATAATTAAAAAAATAATTTTTGCATTATTGGTGTAAAGGATATGTTTTGAAGATGTTTTGAAACCCTTTTTTAGAACAACTTACACATGTACTCACTAATCATACTTCTAAATCTACATCATTTGTCTCAAACAAGACGTAAACCCTCAACCTTTGACTGAGGGGTACCTATCTGTCAACTTCTGATATCGTTAGGTAAAAGACCAATTGGTACCGAAACCCTTTTTATTGGATGTTTATTTTTATATGTAGGTTTTGAAAATAACATATGTTAAGGAGTTATTATTTAGTACAACACATCATATTTATTTATGATTATTTCTTATTTGTAATGGTTTTAGAATATTATTATCATATAAAGCCATTAGATATCATATATTGTTCATTCCTTTAAATTTTCTTTATCTCCCCTCTCTTGGAGAATTATCAGCCATGTAACCTTTCATAATAAGAGAGTCATTCATAGTTGTTTTCTTTTAGATTAGGGGCTTTCCACTTTATATTATGGTGTTTGTTGTGATTATGGTATGTGTTCTTGAACATATAACATCTTGTGTTCTTCTTACGAGTCTTCGTATGTATGGTTGTCTTTCATGTTGATCATTTTTAGAACAATATACACATGCATGTATCCTTGTTTGTTAGAGCATCTCCAATATAAACTTATTTTATAATTTATTACTATTTACTTATTTTTATTGAGTGGTCAACATCATTGAAGCATACAACTTTTTGTTTTTTATTAATCACTTAATATATAATTCACTTTTATACTTTGCATATATCTAACTTATTCTATTTTAATCATATTTCATTTTCTCTACTTAAGTATATTTTTCATTTAAATATATCTTATTACAAATTAATTATTTCTATTAATATATAATAACATTTCATTTATTATTATTATTATTATTATTATTATTATTATTATTTACCTTTTTAAACTATAATGTACTTTTTTTTTATTTTTTGTATAAAAAACAACAAATTGATATACTTGTAATTATGCTTTCATTTGTTTGTAATATTTTAGACATGATGATGTATGTTTAAAAACAACTAATTAAATGAGGGGGTTTTATAGAATATTTTTTATAAATAAGGATATATTAGTTAACTTTAAAAATAAAAAAAAAACAAAAAAAAAAACTATTGAACAGGTTAAATAATTAGAGATATTATTTAGTTATAACTTAAAAGTAGTGGAATCATGAGTGAACAATTATTTTGAGTCATAGCATAAATTAAATATTAAAGATATTTATGCTTCGCAGATTAGCCAAAAAAACAGTTATGAGCTAAAAAGCTAGCTACTAACAGATTATCTAACCGATAAAAATAACCTTTTTTTAAAAAAACTACATAAAAAAAATATTCCATATATTTTGTGTTATTTTTTTATTCAGAATATTACCGTATTATTTTTTCATTCGGACTATCTATTTTGTATTTTTCTTTTTTCGTCCGGATTATCCCTCATGTTATTGTTTTCACTTTGAATATCTCTGTATTATTTTTTTTCATTCAGATTATCCTCATGTTATTTTAGGACTATCAATGTGTTTTTTTTTTCGTCGGAGTGATACACATGGATAGTCATAAATTTTTTTATTGAATAATATGTTGGATATATCGTTCGTAAAAATAAAGATACAACTTAAATATTTTCTAAAACACAAATAACTAAAAACAAAATGGAATACTTAATTAAAAATATAATAATAATAATAATAATATAACAAAATACAAAATACAACAAAAACACAAAAACAAGAAACAAAAAAATAAGAAAACGACAAAAATATCAAACCAAAATTAGTTTATTTAAATCAAATCATGAAAAAATTGTATTTAAGTCAAATCAAAAGTTTAAGGAAAGCAAACACCGTATAATTGTAATTTATCATCGAGCTTATATAATATACAAAAATAGACATGAAAGTTATACAACATGCCTAAACCAATCAAAATAACATATTCATTTGTACATATTAGTTAAAAGTTATATATTTTAATCTTTTTGTATTGCTACATAAATGTAAAAAATGTAATTAAAAAAAATTGTATTGGAAGTTTATCTTCATTTTGTCACCAATAAAATATCATTTTGCTTTTTCTTTTTAATTTATTTTCTGTTGATAAAAAACAAAAATAAAGTATATTAGGTCATCAATGTGAGTAATGACACATATTAGCTTTTGCAATTACCATCAACATCAATGTAATAACAACCTTTCAAAGTGGATCCTATTGACACATCAACAATTAAATTGTACCTTTTAAAATATAAAGTTTAATTAATTACAATCAATAATTTAGTAAATAATATATATATATATATATATATATATATATATATATATATATGTGTGTGTGTGTGTGTGTGTGTGTGTGTGTTATAAAAGCCATAAAATCATTTAGTTAGACATAGCATGTGGATGAACATTTTTCACCCTTCAAATAGTTTCCTTTAACTATTTAGTTACTATTTTGATGATATAAGAATAGGATGATATGTAGTATAAATATTCATCAAATGTGAAAGAAATGAACACACCATCTTGAATACAATCTTCTAAGTTTTCAAGAATCCTCTCAAAATCTTCTTCTTTTATTTTATAATGTTCTAGTTAATTTTGTTAGTTTTAGTTTTAATTACATCAAATTTATAACACGTTATCAGAACAAAAGCTCTAATCAAGGTTATTAAACAAGTAGAAATCACATCTGTTTTAATCAAGTTACAATATGCCCAACATTGCAAAGCTCGAGTTTACAGCACTTGAAGTTAGTGGGAAAGACTATGTGACATGGATGATAGATGTAAAAATGCATCTTGAGTCCATGGGAATCTCAAATGCTATATATGAATTTAATAATTGTCTGGCACAAGACAAGGCGAAAGCACATGTTTTCCTTCATAAACATATTGATGAAATGTTGAGATATGAATATCTTGATATTACTGATCCAAGTATTCTCTGGAATCTCTTGAAAGAAAGATTTGATCATCAAAAGGAAGTTATACTTCCAAATGCTAGAGATGAATGGAGAACACTGAGGTTTCAAGACTTCAAGAAAGTAAATGAATACAACTCAGCTTTGTTCAGAATATGTTCACAACTCAAGTATTGTGGACAAGAATTTACTTATATAAATATGATTGAATCAAATATGGTAGTCAAAGAAAAACATTGTGATCCTGGGACATTCAGTTTATGACATGATAGGTTGGGTCACCAAGGATTAACAATGATGCGAAGGATAATTGAGAATACGCATGGGCACCCATTGAAGGACCAAAAGTTCCCTCAATCCAGTAGCATAAGACCATGTACATCTTGTTCCCTTGGAAAGTTAATTATAAAACATTCTCCAATGAAAGTTGAAAGGGAGTCACCTAGATTTCTAGAAAGAATTCAAGGTGATATATGTGGACCAATTCATCCACCATCTGGATCATTTAGATACTTTATGGTCCTAATAGATGCATCCAACAAATAGTCTCATGTTTGCCTATTATCAACTTGTAATGTGGCATTTGCAAAGTTTCTTGCTCAAATTATTAAATTAAGGGCACATTTCCCTGATTATACTATCAAGAGAGTGAGACTTGATAATGCTGGTGAATTTACTTCACAAGCATTTAATGATTATTGTATGTCTGTAGGAATTGTTTTTTAGCATCCAGTTGCTCATGTACGCACACAAAATGGTTTATCTGAATCACTGATTAAACGTCTCAAACTAATACCTAGACGATTGATTGATAATGAGAACCAAACTTCTTGTTTCTGTTTCGAGCCATGCAATCTTACATGTTGGATCATTGATACGCATGAGACCAAGTTCATATCATGTATATTCTCCTTTACAACTTTCTTTTGGTTAAGAGCCAAATATATCCGAAGGGAATTTTTAGGTATGCAGTATATGTCCCCATTGCACCAACACAAAGGACAAAAATGGGTGACTAAATCATATATACCAGATGTCAATGTTCCAGCTCGAATTGAAATTCCATACGGACAATCTGATGATAGAGTCACTTAAGAGTCTAAAACACACTTGAAGCATGGAAGACCATTTGGTTCTAAGGATAAGAACCCACAAAAAAGAAGAGGAGTAGAAAATGCACTAGATCATGAGGAAAGTGCTCCTAGAGAAACACGAAATATGAAAATTCCCCCAGGAAAGGAAGATGTTGCACTAAATTATGGTCAAACAAATAGAATATGTGACCAAAATGAAACTGATAATACAAGTGCAATATTTTCTTATTCTGTTGCATCTGATATTATGAATGATGATCCCGAACCACAATCTGTCATTGAATGTCAAAGAAGAAATGATTGGGCTAAATAGAAGGAGACTATGCAAGTTGAATTAAATTCTCTTAACAAGAGAAAGGTTTTTGGGGCTATTATCCTCACACTTGGAGTTGTGAAACCATTAGGGTATAGATGGATCTTCATACAAAAAAGAAATGAGAAAGACGAAATTGTAAGATACAAGGTTAGGCTTGTGGCTCAAGGTTTCTCTCAAAGATCTGGAATTGATTATGAGGAGACTTATTCACCGATAATGGATGCAAGCACTTGTAGGTATTTAATCAGCTTGGCAGTCTCTGAAAATTTAGAGATGCACCTTATGGATGTTGTTACAGCTTACTTGTATGGATCACTTGATAGTGATATCTATATGAAAATCCCTGAACGATTTAAAATGCCTGAAGCATTAAGTGCAAAACCCAAAGAAATGTATTCTATAAAATTGCAAAGATCTTTGTATGGGTTAAAGCAATCTAGACGCATGTGGTACAATCGTTTAAGCGATTATTTGACAAGTAAAAGTTATAAAAATAACACTATTTGTCCATGTGTATTTATTAAGAAAACAACATATGGGTATGTAATTATAGCGTACATTGATGATCTAAACATCATTGGAATGAATAAAGAAATCCTTGAAGTGATTGAACTTTTAAAGAAAGAATTTGAAATGAAAGATCTTGGTAAAACCAAATATTGTCTTGGTTTGCACATTGAGCATATGCCTAACATAATACTTGTGCATCAATCAAATTATACAGAAAGAGTCTTGAAACGTTTCAATATGGCTAATGCCAATCCTTTAACCACCCCAATGGTTGTTAGATCATCAAATATTGACAAAGATCCATTTCGTCCTCGCGAAGAAAATAAAGAAGTTCTTGGTCCAGAAGTACCATATCTAAATGCAATTGGGGCTCTTATGTACCTTACCAATTGTACTAGACCAGACATTTCTTTCACTGTAAACTTGCTAGCAAGGTTCACTTCAACCCAACAAAAAGACATTGGGATGAGATTAAACATATTTTGCGATATCTTCAAGGAACTACTAATTTAGGGTTATTTTATCCTAATGATTCAAAACAAGGTTTGATTGGTTATGCAGATGCAGACTATTTATCCGATCCTCATAAAGTTAGATCTCAAACTGGATACGTATTCATGAACGGAGGCACCATAATTTCCTGGCGCTCTCTAAAGCAAACACTTGTTGCCACATCCTCAAATCATGTTAAAGTAATTGCACGTGGTTAAGATCGATGAGACAACTCATTTTGTCTTCATGTGGACTAGATAAAGATAAAGTGTCACAACTGGCATTTTTGCCAGGAAATTCTATGATTATGTAAACGTCATCTATGATAATACTTGTAACTCTAACTTGATATCATACAATATGTTCATTCTATGAAAACAAACTTAATCAAGATATACAATTGAAATTCAAAACTCTATGCAAAACATTTCAGAAAGTCAATTGGGAGTTGAAAACCCTAGAGATCCAGGTTCAAGTTCATTATGGACTAGGGTTTCCTTATTGGGCCTAATGGACCAATAAGCATTCAATTCAACTATATTGGGCTTAGAAACCCTATTTGGATTCTAAATGGACCCAACTTATAAATATATAACATTTTGGACCATATGGGCCTAGAATGATTCATTCTAACCCCAATGGGCCTTGATGAGCCATAAACTTCATCTCTTTTATTCAAATGGGCCGTGAACCATCCTAAGGGCCCAATGGGCCGAAAAATATTATTGGGTCTATGAAATTCAAGCAAAGCCAAGAATTTGAGCCCAAATCCATTTTACCTTCATTCATTGAGCCCATTCTCGGCCCAATGAGTAAAAAAGAAACAAAATGAAATTAAGAGGATTAATGAGCATTAGACACATCTTTATTGCATGGTGGATCTCCATGCACATCACTTCACTCACTCTCTCTCTCTCTTCTCCCTTATTCTTCTCGGCCGAACCTCACCCTCACCACCTCATTTTCTTTCAAAAATCTTTCAAGGAAACTCTCTCTAGAAAACCTCCTTTCTTCTCCAAATTTTCGAAGATCTAGAGTTGTTTCAAGGAGATTTCCACCAAAAATCATCTTTCCTAAGTCCCTACATATCCAAGTTATATAGCTTCATTCTTATGTTAAGATCACTCCTTCTAAACATTTTTGGTGATCATACTCTTAGAAAACCCCATAAGCTCGAGATCTATTCAAGGAAGGCTTGCTAGAGCTGAAACCTCTTCCATTTCCTCTTCAAACCGAGATCAAACAAGCAAGGTGAGTTCATACCCCCTTGTTTTCGGTTTTTATATGTTTTTGGGGGAGAATACAAGTGTTCATGTGTAGATCTATATATTATTGCATGTTGTGTGTGATTTTCTTGGTTTATGTTGTGATTTTGTGATAAATCTTCATGAATCTCGAATACTCCAACAAAAATGGGTGAGATTCATAAACTAAAACACTTTAAACATCATACTACAAGGATAAAAGTGATATACATGCTTTAGATGTGAAAAGCAAAACAAAAATCTTGTATAGGGACCATTTTTGACAAGTAAACAAAAGAATGGGATAATTTTTACCACTCACGGTTTTTGTAAGGATCAACAGGGTCACATTTGTATAAAAATGAGTTTTTATAACAACAATACTTTTCAAAGGACCAAAAGTGTAATATTTTGCATTATGGGCCTCAACTTGGGCCTCACGGCTTTTTGGGCCCAAATTGCAAAAATATCAATTTTTGGGGATTAAAATGTTATTTAATTAAAACTTGAGCCAAAAATGAGAATAAACGAAAATAAGGGCTGGAAATGACACTTATTTCAAAATTGGGCCAAAAATGTTAATTTTATAAAATTTGGGCCGAAAATGTCACTTTATTCAAACGAGGGACGAAAATGTCGTTTTATTTAAATAAGGGCTGAAAATGTAAATTTTCTACAAAAATAGGCTGAAAATGTCAATATATGTATTTTTGGGCCAAATTCGTCAATTACTAAACATTTGGGACAAAAATATAAATTTTCATAATTATGTGGGCTAAAATGTTATTTTAACTAAAATAGACCAAAATGACATTTTTGTAAAAATAAGCCTTAACTGTTTAATTTAGTCCTTAAGGGGTCTAAAGTGTAATTGTAGTAAACACGAGTTTAAATTATAGAATTTCGACGTAACGAATTAAAAGTATCATTATAACAAAACGTAGGAATTTTTATAATATTATGGATAAATGTTTCGACTAAATGAACTATACTATAGCAAATAAACGAGATACAACAACGGTGCGATTATTGGGCCTAGTATTTGCTATACACGCTTATTGGGCCTCCGTGATCCATTTGTATGTTTATTGGGCCCAATATATTCATTTCATGTCTATTGGGCCTCAGTGACCCAATTACATGCTTAAAGGGCCTAAATTATCCTTTACATGTTATTGGGCATTAGTGGCCCATTTACATGCTAATGTAGCCTGGAATAATCCATTATGTGCTTAATGGGCTTAAATGTGTCCATGGCATACTTAACAAGCCTGGAAATAACTTACATGTCTAATGGGCCATAGTTGTCTTTTCTTCATGTTTGTTGGGCCTTATCCTTTCATATTCATGTATCATCTAGTATTCGAAATTCTAAATACATATAACGTATACATATTCATGAGGCAATAATTGGAATCTAGTGAGACTTGTCGGTTGACTCCATTGAGTGTATGGTCGTAGCCTGTAGTTATAATCAGAGTCTCCTAGGGGGAGAGGGAGTGTTTGTGTATAGATATATATGGGGGTGACTCCCCCACACCTGAGTTGTTCGCTACAGCTAGACTAAGCCAGTCTAGTGTGACAAAACCTTGATCGAAAATCCGGCGTTTGGAAAAATGCCAAGACGGGCAAATCAGTCACTATCATGCATGGTTATAACGACTCATATAGAGATCCATTCCCATCACGACATTACGGAAATTAAAAACTCGTAAGTCATATTGATACAAAACAAATCATACGATAGTGCAAAGACCGCAACATTTTATAAATCAGAAAATATCGGATTTTCTGGGGAAATACTATCTACTTACAACAGAAAGAATACAAAGAAATTTGAACTGCATACTTACATGTTACTACTATGAAATTCACACATGCATTTATACTCGATTTTCACATCATTTTTCAGACTTTTTACAGAAAATATCGGATTTTCTGGGTTTTACAAACAATACAAAGACTTTCATTCAAACATGCTTATGAACTCACCAACATCATATATGTTGACCGTTTTCAAAATAACTTGTATTCTCATGTAATCGATAAGCTGAAGAACCGTCAAGAGTATTTTGGGATTTCTTTTATGCAAATGTCAATCATCGTATAATTTATGTTTTTGAAATATGTAATGTAAAACAATGTACTTGATGTGAATAATACCAGTTGTATTATGTGATGTTGGTGATGAATGTGTTATGTTTCATGTATATTCATTGTGATGATATTTCAATTGATAGTCACACGAGCCCTCGGACGTTTCCACCGTTTGGTTCAGGGTGTGACATAAAGGTCCAACTTTAATTTAAGAAGATAACTTAGCATGTGTCACTCAAATGAAAGTAGGATATATCAAGAGCGACAAGACAAAACATATACCTCCAAAGTTTTTTGAGTACATTCAAGAGCTTATAAAAGATCAAAAGGTTGAGATAGAATATGTTCAATCCAGCAACAATGTAGCGGACCTCTTCACGAAAGCACTTCCTACCGCAATCTTCAGAAAACATGTACATGGCATCAGAATGCGACATGTGCATAACACGTAACGTAACAAATGTCTAAATGAGGGGGAGTCAACTATATACTGCACTCTTTTTCCCTTTGTTAAAGTTTTTTCCCACTGGGTTTTCTTTAGCAAGGTTTTTAATGAGGCAATACTTCAAGGTTGAACTCAGATTTGAAAAAATGTCATCCAAGAGGAAGTGTTATAAAAACAATAAAATCATTGAGTTAGACATAGCATGTGGATAAACATTTTCACCCTTCAAATAGTTTCCTTTAACTATTTAGTTACTATTTTGATGATGTAAGAATAGGATGATATGTAGTATAAATACCCATCAAATGTGAAAGAAAATAAACACACCATCTTGAATACAATCTTCTAAGTGGTCAAGAATCCTCTCAAATCTTCTTCTTTTATTTTATAATGTTCTAGTTTAATTTTGTTAGTTTTAGTTTTAATTACATTATATATATATATATATATATATATATATATATATATATATATATATATATATATATATATATATATATATATATTATAGTGGTGGATCCCAATTTGACTTTGCAATCCTTTCACATTTTAAAAGTGTATACCTAGGTCACTTGCAAATGAAGATGAAATGGCATTGTAAATTTGTTTGAAAATCGGCCGGAAGGTCTTATGTTTATTTGTTGTTGAAGTCATAAAATATGATCATTACATAAGTAAATGTATATGTCCCGTAGAAAACATAAATTTCAAAATTTCTAGTATTTATTTTTTATTTTTAATAATATGGCTAACATAAGAATGAATGAAAAACTAATTATAGTTTATTGTAATTTTTTTATAACAGTTGTATTTTATAATGAAACTCGTAAGAAGTTAAGAATTACATAAAAAATTTAGGATTGAGTTTTTAAACGAATCAACCATGTTATTATAAAGTGTATATATTTGATATAATTTCAAAAATGTTTCATAAGCTTGTTACATTTTATCTTATCAAATATAAAAATCCAAAAAAATTCGAAAAATAAACTAGTTAGTAGTTGTACATGCCAAATATAATCTTAGAATAAGTCTTTCAATGACCATAAGTACATGTGCCTACCTTCCTCTTCACAAGGTAATTAAACCCCCAGCTTTTGCCAGTACAATGTATTTTCGGAAATATCGATCTTAACATTATAATTTCTAGTTATCATGTTATAATCCAATTTAAGGTACGTATTAAAATACAACTTCCTTGGCAGTTAGATCTCTTATAATAAAGATACAAACATAAACAAATACACTGAACTCATATGGGCCACGCAACAAATGTGTTAAGTTACGTAAGATTGTAAACAATATTCTTTCTTGAAGATTTAGATGCTTCAATCATACGTAAAATTTGAAGAATCAGGAACATGTGTCAATGTCATGAGCCCAATCTGAGCATGCATGGATTGACGGTATCCATAAAATCCTATCCGTCAATTTAAAATCTCAAAATCAAACTGTAGTTGATATCCAATGCTTTTTGTAGATTCCTTAAGAGACATAAAAGCTTTATAGAGAATTCAATGTCGATCAAAAGGGTGTATAATCAGCCATTCAAAATGTAAGTGTTTAAAGTAAAAATGTGTGAAAGTGATCTAGAGTAAATGTATCTAGATATATACCAAAAATTAGGGGTGTTAACAGGGTGATTCGGTTCGGATAATAATAAAATTGTGGACCGTCACCACGGGGCGGGTACCTCATGTGTATTAACCGAAACCGAACCGAATTGGCCATGGGGGGCGTTGAAGGGGGGCAAAGTGGGCAGCTGCACAGGGCCCATTTTTTATTATTATATATTATATATACATTTATTTAGAAATAAAAAACTTATAATAGCGACATAGGCCCTTTTTCTCTATCCCGTCCTGGGCATTTAAGGATATTTACATCCTCAGGATTGACAAAAAAACCGAACTGAACCGTATAAAGGCGGTAACCACGGTTCGATTCACGGGTACCCGCTAAATAATCAAATACAGTCAAAACTATAAACTTCATTCCAACGATTTCTTTCTGAAAATTAGTAAGTCCAAAAGTTATAAAAATCAAATAACATACATTATAATTAATATAATAAATATAAAAATAAAGATACAAAAAAACATAATGTAGAATTGCGAAACTAGGATTGTCAATCCTGATTTTTGTTTGGGATATGGCTAACAGTTTAATGGAAATAAGTAATATTTTTTTAATATATATATATCAAGGTTGTAAAAATCGTTCGACGGTAGTTCGACGGTCGACTGATGTTAAGGGATTAATCGGTCTTGACGGAGATTAATCGGGGATTAATCGGGGACCATAGATTATTAATAAAATATTAAAATTAATTAAATATTAATATATCTTAAGAAAAAAAAGTACTTCAAAATTAGAAAATAAGAAAAATTGTAATTTGGAAATACTAAAATATGAACATTTTGGTATAATATTTGACATTTTGAAAATTTGAAAATTTTGAAGTAAAAAAAAAAGTTGGTTTTTTGAATTTTTTTTTTAATTTTTTTTTAAAATTTTTTTGACATTTTTTGACTTTTTTTTGACTTTTTTCAACTTTTTTGACTTTTGTTGACTTTTGTTGACCGATTACTCCCGCCAAGGCCGATTAATTCCGCCAAACCCGATTAATCCTAAATTTCCGATTAATGGCCTAATCCTCGACGGTTGGAAAACGTCAAACGATTAATCCACGATTAATCGCCGATTAATCCCGATTTCTGCAACCATGATATATATATATATATATATATATATATATATATATATATATATATATATATATATATATATATATATATATATATATATATATCAAGCAGTTCGGTTCGATTATCCGCAGATACCTAAGTATCCAAACCAAAACCGACCCGTTGATATCCGGTTTTTTCGGTTTCGGTTTTTTTCAGTTTCGGTTTTTTTCGGTTTCGGATCGGCCGGTTCGGCTCGGTTTTACGGTTTTTTTGCACACCCCTACCAAAAATACTCTTTTGAACAGCTGGTAATTTTATTAGATACTATAAATACATGCATAAAAATAAATAAATGACTGGTTGATAAGCGTGTGTGTCTATACATATGGTAATAAATAGTAAATGATAAGCAACATTTGATGGGAAAAATGGAGTAAGGGACACAATAGTATCATAAGAAAATATGACTTAGATCAATGCTTAATATTGAAAATTATGTTGTACCATTTATTATCACAAAAGATAGAGTTCCTTTGTTATTCAAAAATAATTATAATTTCTTTTTTGGATGTTTTTTCTTTTAGAATTATGACATTTTCTTTTGGAGAAAATCGATGCTAGATTTATTTATATTGTTGCACATATAAATCATTTGCAACGAGTTTAAAATTATCTTTCCAATTTTAAGGATATTATGATTTTCTTAATTTAAGGACATTGCGCTAGTTTTATGCATATTCATTTTGCATCTTTCATCATTCATCATTCATCGTTAGGTATCACGTCAACGACACATTATATTTTTCATCCATCTTTCAAAACCATATTATACTCATCTTTCATCTTTCAATAGTATACAAGTCCATTAATGGACAACGTACTAGAAAAAAAAGGAAATGAGAAGAAATGGGCATGAAGAAAATGAGAAAGACCAACCGACCCTTGATATATTTGGTGGTGTCTTCATTTGGCGGTGGCGCCTCGTGTTCCCACAACGCTGCAGTGTCAAATCAGCAACCCGTAGTACAAAAGTCAGGGGTGAACCTTAGTGGGAGTCTGGGGTAACCCGTGCTACACCTCAAAATTTGAGGTGTAGATGCACAGTGAAAAATATTTAGAATTTTTTTTCGGTATAATGCAATTTTTTAGATATACTACCCCTAAAATTTATTTTTTGTGTCTGCCGGTAGTAAAAATATAACAGAATATAACAGATGGCCTTATATGCCATGGGATGACCACGATAATTCATAATAGCCATGATTTTAGAATTACACTTGCATTTTTCCCTCTCAATTTGACTTTGCTGATGTGATGTTAAGTTCAGCCAAAATGTCTTTTAAAAGATATTTTAAATATCTAAAAACGTCATTTTTTTCTAGTCTGATTTTTTGTTGTATGATTTTTTATTAAAAATTAATAATAAGTTAGACAACATTAAAGTTAGAAATAGACCCATCCCCTTTAAATTAACCTTACAACCTCCATTTGACACCCATAAAGACTATTGGAAGACAATTCTACAGAATACGATACCTTTCCTAGTTTTTTTGGTATCAAATACATAATCCATAAAACAGTGAGGATAACAACTTCAAAAATGTTTTCTTTGATCCTTCTACAATCGAGTTTGGTCCTCCCAAAGAAGCCAATGTCTAGCCGAATTATAATATGCTTATACTTAGGTAAATATGGAAAATCCTAGAGTTAAATTTAAATTCTGATTATAATAACTATATAAAAAAAAATTCAGTAGGTCATTTGATTTCAATAGACTTAATATGGATTCATAAATGTTTTGTATTCTGCAAAGCATTCTGTATTAGTGATTAGGTTTGTAGTGTTGCATGTTGAATTAAAATACGGACACAATGGAATGCAATATGGGCAAGATCATCAACGAAATCACTTGAATCAATATCTATTCAATTTTCTTGAATTGGAAACTTTTAGTCTTCTATATTGTAATTTGATCAAGAGATGAATATAATTACAGTTAATATGTTTTTTTTCTCAAATACGATTGTCCCTTTGCATTTTTTTAATATGATATCTTCATCGAGCCCTTGATAGCAACATTATTTTTGCTTCAAAAATAACCCAATATATGTTGCATAAATGATGTCTATTTTCTAGTTTCTCGTCGTGTTTAAAGTGTTGAAAATAAAACTAAAAATAATGAGTATAATAGCACTTATAAACAAATCCTTTTTGTAGGTGTATTAAATATGAGGTGTAGCTCTATATTTGTAACATTTTTTTTTCTAAAAACCAGACTCGTTGTTACTTAAGTTGTAATACACCAAAGGGCTTCTAGCACAGCGGTATCCGATGTTGCCCTCCCTCTTTGAGGTTGAGGGTTCAAGTCCCGTCGTGGACATAGATGGATTTAAGGTATAATTTAGGAGTAGGTTAAATTTGCCGTTTCAAAAAAAAATAATAAAAAAAAAATAAAAAATAAAAAAAAACTTAAGTTGTAATACAATCCTTCCCAAATAAAAAAACCACAACAAAGTACTCTTCATATTTGGCCGATATTAATTTCATTCCAATTTCTATTATGTATATACTATTTTACATTCGCGACTCACCGACCAATTAAAATTGGATTTCAAATACAAATGAGTATGAAAGCACTCAAAAACCAAGTAGTGTTTGTTTTATCTTGATCCCATAATTAAAGTTTGACCTGTTTTTCTCGATGGAAAGAATAGGGGGCAAATGTTAGGAGAAGGTCAAAATTTGACCACTTAAGATACAAATAGTCAAAATATGACCCATTATTTATGTTATATATATATATATATATACTATCTTATTATACAAACCTTACTATTTCTAAAAATAGATTTAAGACGTCCAAACCTTTAAGCTAAATGTACAAACATTTATCAACAAATTACAAAATACAATGCATTAAGTACAAATGTAAAACTAATATTGAAACATTCAAACCACATCCTTATCTTAACCAATATAAAAGATTTAAATTTTAAAAAAATAATAATTTTTGACTAGAATGAATCAACATAACTTTTGAAATCTATATATATATATATATATATATATATATATATATATATATATATATATATATTACTATATTACTATCTTATAAAAAAAATCTCATTATTTCTTAAAATAGATTCAATATAATAATAATATTTTTTTAATACGCTCAAATGTTTAAGCGTAAAGTACAACAGACTATTAATAAAATAATATGAAAACATTAAACAAACGAACTTTTTATTTTGCAAGATTTTGAACTTCCTATCATAACTTATCGTTTCCGAATATAACGGCCACCTACACATGTTGCTTAAGAAATTTTGAATCTGTCGTCCTAATTATATGCATAACTAATCAATTTCAACACATCTAGCATTCCCAATTTCCCCCACACTCCCTCACAATCGTAATTTTGATTCAGTTCTCTCATGTTTTCTCTCCAATAACCCTATACCAAACCTTGGAATAAAAAACGATGGTATGGAGAGTTACACAAGCAGAAGCAGGGGAACAAACGGAGATGCTGGAATCAAAAAGTGAGGGATGAAGAGGTACACAAACATGAACAAATCTGATGCTTCATTTTCAAACGCCATTGCTTCTCTCTCCACCATGTCGATTTCATGAATATGGATCAAGATCCCTGTTCCAGGCAAGAATCTCCAACCTCTCTATTCTCCTATACTATGCTTTCCCAACTCAAGTTTATCCCACCACCATTTACAGGTTCGACTTTTTCTCCTTCTTTTATATGTGGTTACACATGGCACGCAATGGCCAAGGGGCACGTA
Source organism: Lactuca virosa (assembly GCF_052849685.1). Classification (NCBI taxonomy): domain Eukaryota; kingdom Viridiplantae; phylum Streptophyta; class Magnoliopsida; order Asterales; family Asteraceae; genus Lactuca; species Lactuca virosa. Next base: position 173,626,181 of record NC_136434.1, on the reverse strand, counting down.
TGTCCACAACAGGTCCGATGGAACTCCTGGTGGCTAATCTACACAGTGAGCATCTTATTAGTCTTCATGTTTCTACTTTTATTTCACTTATTATTCCGAGTTATGGCAACTTCTGATCTTCAATCCCTCTATCATGCCATTTGGTAGCTCAACATCTGTTTTGGTGGTAGGGGTGTCATTTACTGTTTTCTGGAGCCTCCACAAATCCAATGACATCATGATATTCAGGGAATTTTATAGGCTTATTTCTGATCTGGATCACAGGATTAGTGATGCACTAAACTAAATTGGTTTTGTGTGTGTTTTTTTTTTTTTTTTTACATGGTAAACTAAACGAAATTGTTTTTTAATTGTCTATAGTGGTAAATGAGAAAAGATCCTTGAAAGAATGAAGTTGTTTCAAAAGCTGGTACAAATTGGTGACAAGGAGGAAATCAAGTATCCATCATCTGGACTCACTTTTGCTGCTATATAAAGGGAAAAACTAAAGGATTCTAGAAAGAAAGACCATCACATTTCCTTTTGTTAGAAAAAATGAAGTAAAACAAAAGGTTTCAGTTACATATTAATATTCTTACAAAGTTAATTAGTTTGTATTTTTTTTTTTCAGAGCCTCTTAATCCATCGAATTTCTTTTTGTTAAAACTGCAATTTCCCCTTTGTTTTACTACAATTTGACCCTTCGTGAAGCCACGATTTCAATTAGATCTTTGACAATTATCAGTTTTAGCAAAGAGTTCAAGTGAAATAAAGCATCGTGAATTTCCTTTATTATAAGAAGCACTTTTGGCCATTGTAATAAAATCATCTCTATTATATTTATTACTATTTTTTGATTTGTTGTAATTGTAATAATATAAGGAGACATAAGACGTTTTTTTTTAATGTGTGCTGTTTATTAATGTTTTACGTATCTTTTTTATAATCTTAATGTTTGGTTAAGTTTATGTTTAGTAGTATATAGATATATATTTGTATTATCGGGCAATGGAACATTGACATGAGTTTTGATAATTTGGTATTCAACCTTAATAGATTTTACATAACCTTCAATACTTAAACACAAACGTTGATTTATTTAATTTTTAATAATAGGATAGACATAATCTTCAATAATTTAATTAACTAACATAATATGATTATTTTTTATAAGTTTGGTAGCCATACCTATAAGGTTTTATATAAACAAAGTTTAAGTAATTTGTTTAAGTAATTTGATATCCGTGAATATTGATTTAGACACAATCTTCAAAAAAAAAAAATTCTAATATGGAGTTATATAAATAAGACAAATCTAACCAAACATTTAATGGCAAAAATTATAATATTTAGTCATATTAGTCTTTATTAACAAATTAATTTGATATCCATCAATATTGATTTAGACATAATATTTATGTTTATTAACATTTAGTGACAAAAATCATAACTTAGTTAACTTTTATTAACATAAATACTAACTATTTTTTTTGTATGTTTGAAAGCCTACTTCCAATATTTCAGCGAGCACCCCGCGTTTCATATGGATTTTCAAGAAAAAATTTCTCACATATGGCACCACAAAAAATAGTTTAAAGGAATCGAACTCTCAACCTAACATTCCACATAAATATAAAACTCGGTGTATCACTTGCAAATACTAACTATTTAAACTCCAATACTAACTATTTAAACTCCAATAAATTTAATATAACTATAGTGTAATAACTAGATATCACTTGCAAATACTAACTATTTAAACTCCAATAAATTTAATATAACTATAGTGTAATAACAACAACATATTATTTTTATTTTCTTATTTTTAAACTCTTCGTCCATTGTATATGTTTTTGAATTTATATATATATATATATATATATATATATATAGGGTGAGGTTCAAAGAGAACCATAATTAACCAATGAACCAAGGAACCAATCTTTTTTTTAGAACTTATTTTTTATAAAAAAAAAACTAAAAATACATAAATTCATAACGTTTTATCATTTTTCCAATGATATCAAATTCGAAGTTTTTTTTTTTTACGTCAAATTCACAATGTGAATCTTTGAAAATTCACAATGTGAATCCGGATTTACACGGTGAATCCGAAAAATATTTTTCACATTCACAATGTTAATATATGAATTTAGATATTTTAGATTTTTTTTTTCGATAAAGAATAAGCTCTAGAAATTGAAAAAAAAGATTTGGTTCCTTGAAGAACCAATAATTATGGTTCTATATATATATATATATATATATATATATATATATATATATATATATATATATATATATATATATATATATAGGGTGAGGTTCAAAGAGAACCATAATTAACCAATGAACCAAGGAACCAATCTTTTTTTTAACTTTTAAAACTTATTTTTTATCAAAAAAAAAACTAAAAATACAGAAATTCATAACTTTTTATCATTTTTCCAATGATATCAAATTCAAATTTTTTTTTTTTACGTCAAATTCACAATGTGAATCTTTGAAAATTCACAATGTGAATCCGGATTCACACGGTGAATCCGGATTCACACGGTGAATCCGAAAAATATTTTTCATATTCACAATGTTAATATATGAATTTAGATATTTTTAGATTTTTTTTTCGATAAAGAATAAGCTCTAAAAATTGAAAAAAAGATTTGGTTAATTGAAGAACCAATAATTATGGTTCTCTATTAAACTTATATATATATATATATATATATATATATATATATATATATATATATATATATATATATATATATATAGTGTTGAGATAAGTATTACAAAATTATATAATAATAATAATATGACATATTTCTTAAAAGAAATTATTCCACGAAAGATACTTATTGCTTTGAGATATTGGGCAATTTTTAATATGGAAATCATAAAGGTAATGATTGCTTTAAGAGATTGACAACTGTTTCCGTTTTACATTTTAATATCACGATCAATTGTTTCCGTTTTACATTTTGAATGGATTCAAATAAAATAAAATTGTTTCTCTATGTAAATTTCAAGCCATACATGTAAAACAAAAAAAAATTGAAAATTAAAGTTTTAAGTTTTAGAAAATGACAATAAAGTTAATTGCAATATCTTAACTCAACTAATAAATCTATCATTTCCTTTATAGTAATACGATCTCACACATATAAATAACAACTAATTTTTTTTATGAAAATACTAATATTCGCAAATACGCCAAATAAAAAAGAATGAATTGCATCTCAATTGTTGACTATCCGTGACGAGTTCTATAAATCAATCATGATTGATCATCGACGATGAAAACTGATAAACGAATATCTTACAAAATCAAACTTTAAAGATTGGAAAGTGGATTTGAATTGAATGAAAACAGGATCAGTTTTTTAGAATGTAATTCAATTCGGTCAAATCTCATTAGATTGATCACATCAAACTTTAGAGATTGGAAAGTGAATAGCCGAAACTTGTTACCAATGAACCGATAAGAAAAACTAGAATAGTCATTGAAATATATGTATAAAAGGGCATAACTACCATTTTCTAAAAACTTTCATCACTTAATAAAGATCATACCATCTCCCCACCTAGGATCACAACTCTAACAACTATACCACTAATTTTGGTCAAAATCTAAACCAACAACCAAAAACCCTTAAGGAAACTATCTTTCAAAATAACATACAATATGTGTTCTTTGTAATATGTCATATTTCCGAAAGGGCAACTAATTGTAGAAAAGAAACTATTCACCGAATGAACTAATTGCCGAAACAACCTATTCGTCACCGCCGCTTTGCGCGAGTACACAGCTAGTATATATATATATATATATATATATATATATATATATATATATATATATATATATATATATATATATATATATATAGTCCGGCTCCGGTGATGACTGCGAGAACAATTCTTCACCACCCATTTTGTCAAGGGCACAATACTCAAATACTTCGTCGGGGTGTGTGCGCATACGACCCACATCCGTGGTAACTAATACGGACTCGAGGATTTAATCATGCACGACAAACATCTATGGAACGTCATTTAAGTGGGTTTTATTATTTATTTTCGTTTATTTATTTTTATGTATCTTTATTAATTTATTTATTTATTTTTGCTAAAAAAAATTCAAAAAAAAAAAAGTTAAAATAGATATATGCTCGGTTTTGACGTTTTTATTTTTTCGTTTTTTTAAATGTTAATTTTTTCGGTTTTTTTTCATTTTTTTATTTTTTAACATACTTGAAGGTACTAGTATTTTTCTTTATTTTTGTTTTGATTTTTTGATATTTTTTGTTTTTGTTTTTGTTTTTAGTTTTTTTGTTTTTTTTAACTAAATATCGGTTTGAGTTTTTAATGTTTAACAACTATAAAATTTTAATTAAGAAGAATAGTAAGGATCATATTATTTTCCGTTCATACTTTTTTGAATCATATTATATTTGGTTCATAAATTATTTTGAATCAAATTATTTTGAATCGAAGTATTTTGAATCAAATTATTTTGAATCGTTGTATTTTGAATCAAATTATTTTTGAATCATATGAGATTGGATCAATAACATATTCAATTAAATATAGTTTTTGTTCAATAAAAACTTATGGATCATTATATATTTTGAATCATAAAATATATAATTAAGGATCATAAAATATTTGAGTCTAAATATTTTTAGATCATAACAAATTAAGGATCATTAATTATAGTTTATTCTAACTTTTAAACAGGTCGACCAAAATGCCCTTAATGAAAGTGGTTCTCAAATGGTTCTTAACCTTTAAAAGTTCTTATTTGATCTTTTACCTATATATATATATATATATATATATATATATATATATATATATATATATATATATATATATATATATATAATGAATTATGAGTTCAATACATCCTCTTTAGCAGAAAGACGGATATTCCTTGCTCATTATCAGACAAGCACTTATTCACAAACTTCGTGTGGGGCTAATAGTTTGCATTTCCCATCTCAGGGAAAACCCTTTTCGCTCCGCTTAGCCTTATCCTTTTCTAGGGGTACTTTACTAATAGGTTCTATAGGAACTGGACGATCTTATTTGGTCAAATACCTAGCGAAAAACTCCTATCTTCCTTTCATTACGGTATTTCTGAACAAGTCCCTGGATAACAAGTCTCAAGGTTTTGATAATATTGATGTTGATGCTAGTGACGATAGTGATGCTAGTGACGATATTGATGCTAGTGACGATATCCTTGATATGGTATCAGAGCCAAGAAAAGTTTTTGGGGTGGTTATGCATGATATATTTATTTCAAATTTATTTAATTTGGGTTTAATATTCTCTAAGAAATTTATAAGTTTTAATAAGTATGATTCAGTGACAAGACCAGTGATTGGTTGGATTAGCGTAAAACGCGCAGATAAGGACGTAAGTCGTGGTGCCGGACCACAATCATCGTCGGGACGATTCGCCTCTGTTCATCGTTATTAAAACAAGTAAGTTTTCTTATAGAATTTTAAAGCAAAAATTAATTAAATATGAGTAAATTTTCAGGCATACTATCCAAAAATATATTCCTGGTAAAAATATCGACAATGAACAAGATTATGATAATCAAATAAATTCTATTGAAGAAACCGTTAATAGCATAGAACAAAGTTTGAATCATTGGACAATACCTAAAACTAATGTTAATACAATATATAGAATAGGAACTTTTGACTATTTTCAAGGTTATTCTATTAAAATGACAGAACAAACTTTGTCTATTGGTCAAAACCAACAAAATTTACATTTATTATCATCACGATCTATTCTAGAGCATAGAATGAAATATAAATTTTTACATGTCGGTTTAGTCCAAATTGCTATCAAGCCTCTATTTAGACTTGGAATAGATGTCCCTGTTCTCCTTATTTTAAGAGACAAGAGACATAAAGATTTTCAAAATTCTATTTTAGCTATGGCTGAAACAAATATTGCTAACGGACCTATTTATTTCAATTGTTATCCAAATTTTTGTGTAGGATTATTTGATAAAAATATTTTAGATACTTTAGTGTTAATTGTAGAAACAAAAAATTTGGAATTTAAAGATGATACAAAGCCTTTAGCAATAATTTATCGTGTTTGTTACAAAACTATGACAACTACACTTGAACCGAAAACACGTTTATCAAGTCCTAAAAATGAAACAATTATTTTTGAAGCAAATACTAACCATACCAAAGTTCACACACCAAAAAGATTAAAATGGTCTGACATAACTCAATCATGTAATTGGAACTTACAAATGTTATCGATCCAAAACCACTAGACTCTTCAAAACAAATCTCAAATATTATAGAATATAATGATGGTTCAGTAGATATAAATTTTTCTTCCTTAAATATTTCATCATCTAGATTATCAACTTCTTTTATCCCAGAAACAGGCTCTTCAAAATCTTCGTTATCAAAGTCAAGATCTTTAAAACTAAAAACTGTTGACTATACTAATTCTATTCCCAAACCATTATATCAAGATGATCAAAATAGTGAAAATAGTCTTCCTAGTCCTACTAAATCAGATTTTATTGATGAACTTCAAAATTTTAAACAACAAATATGAGTTCTAAAGTACAAATTAATTGTTCAAAAAATAATAAGCTTTGGGCTAATATGTTAAAAAGACATTGGAAGATAAATTCTAATATATGCATAACCATTCAACATTTAGAAGAAACTAGAACTCATGAAGATTATAATTTATACAAAATACTTCCATATACTAATAAATATAATAAACAAATAGAAAAAATTTCTAGGCTAACGATAGGAATAGAAAAACTACGAAAAAATCACGAAGTCATAATTTAGAGTCAATAAAACATATTTCTTCAATCCTAACAAAAACAACCTGTTAAAATGAATTTCTCGAATTTAGAATATCAAGTTGACTTTGATTACTTAAAAAATATTGAGTATTATAAATATTACAATAATAAAAAAAGAGCTTGGCACGAAGAAAATTTTTCATACTACTTAAGATTTCTCCATTTAGGCCTTTGGGAAGATTATGTTTTATCAAATAAAATTCATTCTCCTTTTTTTCAATGGTTTGAATTAATTTATGCCCCTAAACATAAAATAAATTACCCATTTAAAAATGATTCTATCACTCCCATTTTAGAGAAAAATATATAAAGATATTATTTCTAATAAAGAAATTATTGCTAATTTTCCACCAAAAGGAGAAATTATTATTAACGATATGTTTATTGCGACTCCTTTAGTTCAAGCCCCAAATCAATTAACTACTGAAAAGGGTCTTCAAAAAATTATTTACCAAAATAATTATGCAAACGAAACCTTATCTAGTATTACCGAGCATTTAGTTAAAATTGAAGAAAAAATTTTCAAAGATAAGAATGTTAATAAGCAAGATATGGCAAGCACTAGTAATATAAGTTTTGTTCCTTGTCAAATCGATGGTAATTTCAATCTAGGAAATACGGATTTAATTAACGAATTAGAAAAAAGACTTTCAAAACTTCATATCTCAAACACTAACAATATTAATACTCTTACAAATGATGAATCTGAAAATAGTGAAACAAATTTTGAAACTCTTGCTCAATAATTTATTAATTCAAATGATGATATTAGTCAACTCACTAATGACTTTTCAAATCTTAATAAAATTCATCAATCAAAGCGAAGCACTTTCGGAAAGAATCCAAAACCAACCATAAGAAAGTATTGGAATAGACCCTCTCTTCCAGATGTTCAACTTGAAGAACGAACTTTTCAATTTGATCGTTCTCAATATGATGGTAATTCTGTTTATGAATGGAATATTGATGGCCATTCTGAACATCAAATTATGAATATTGTACAAGAAATGACTATGGCTGCTAATGCTTATAAAGCTCATAATAATACTCAACTTCAAATTGTTAATATTATTACTTCTGGTTTTACTGGCAGTCTTAAAGGATGGTGGGATTTCTATATTTCACAAGAAGAAAAAGATTATATTTTATCTGCTAAGAAAACTATTATAAAACAAGAAAATAATCAACAAATACAAACGTTTGAAGATGATATGGTTAACACTTTAATTTTTGCTATTATCAAAAACTTTGTAGGAGATCCTACTACTTTTCAAGAAAAAACTTCAGAAATTTTAATGAATTTACATTGCAGAAAACTTACTGATTTTAGATGGTATAAAGATAATTATCTTGTTAAAGTTTTTTCGAGACCTGATTGTAAAGAGTCTTATTGGAAAGAACGTTTTATTGCTGGCCTTCGAAAACTCTATGGAGAAAGAGTTAGACAAAAATTAAGAGAAAATTTTAATAATATCATCCCTTATCAAAATTTAACTTATGGAGATTTAATAAACTACATTAATAAAGAGGGATTAGCAGTTTGTGCTGATCTTAGGTTTAAGGAAAAGCTCAAAAAAGATAGAATTAACAGTAAAAATGAATTGGGAAATTTTTGCCAACAATATGGTTATCAGCCCTTGAATGGTCCGTCTACTTCAAAATCTAAAGTATATAAGAAAAGATCTTCAAAATATTTCAGGAAAAGGAAATATAATCTTCCAGAAAATTATAAAAAAGGCCAAGATTATGCTTCAAAATCTAAAAAACCTTATAAACCAAATTATAAAAAATCTAAAAGAAAATCAAAAGATATTATTATTTGTCATAAATGTGGGCGTAATGGTCATACAGCTAATAATTGTTATGCTAAGACAAAAATAAATGAGTTAAATGTTTCTGATGATTTAAAAGAACAAATAAGAAAAAAAAATTTAAATACCGATTCAGATTCCGATGAAAGTATTTCTTATTTTCAAACAAATGATTTAAATATTCTCGAAAATACTACTTCAAGTTCAGAAGATTCTGATATTTGCAAATGTATTGGTAAATGTCATTGTAATAATTTAATCAATGTAATTACTAGTAGTTCTATTAACGTTCTTTCACAAGATGATAAAGATCTTTTAAACTCTCTTGATTCTATAAAAGATAAAAATATCCAAGAATTATTAATAAAGCAGATGCTTAATAAAACTAATAACATAACTCCTGTTAATAATGAAAATTTTAATTTAAAAAATATATATGAAACATTTACTGAAGCAAAGCCAATTTCTATGTAAGAACTTCAAGAAGAATTAAAAATAGTAAAACAAGAAATAAAAGAAATAAAAAATAAAATTTTAATTTTAGAAAAAGAAAAACCTTCTACTTTTAAAAACAAAAATATAGAAATTAATAACGAAGAAGAAAATAAAACTGAAAATGTAACTATTGGTAAAATTATAAATAATCAAGTTTCTCAAAAATGGAACACAAAAATTACTTTAGTCAAGGATAATTTTAAAATCAACCTAACTGCTTTAATTGATAGTAGTGCTGATATGAATTGTATTCAGGAATGAATTTTTCCTACACAATTCTATGAAAAAACTACATCTAGACTTACTGGTGCCGGAGGTACAAAATTAATTGTAAATTATAAAGTTTCCGATGTTCATATTTGTAATAACCAAGATTACTGTTATAAAACTCACATAATTTTAGTAAAAGATCTCTCTTCTCCTTTAATTCTAGGAACACCTTTCATTACAAAACTATATCCTTTTATGGTTCATGATGATGGTATAAGAACCAATGTTTTTGGAAAAGAAATTATATTTAAATTTTGTGAACCTCCTCTATATTCAACGATTAATGTCCTTAATTATAAAACACAACAAGCCAAATATCTTATTAACGAAATAAATAATGTTCGAATAACTAATCAATTAAATGATAATAATATTCAAAATAAAATAATAGGTTTAAAAATAAAAATTTGAAAAAAATGTCTATTCTAATATTCCTAATGCTTTTTGGAATAGAAAACAACATATTGTAAAATTACCGTATATAAAAATTTTTCATGAAAAGGATATTCCTTCAAAATCTTGAGCCATTCACATGAATAGTGAACTAGAAAGTCATTGTAAAAATGAAATTCAAGATTTAATAAATAAAAAACTCATAAGACCTTCTAAATCACCATGGTCTTGTTCATCATTTTATGTTATGAATGCCGCAGAATTAGAAAGAGGATCACCAAGATTAGTTATCAATTATAAACCTTTAAACAAAGTTTTAGAATGAATTCGTTATCCTATTCCTAATAAACGAAATTTGCTAAAAAAAACTTTATGATTCAAACATATTTTCAAAGTTTGATATGAAATCAGGATTTTGGCAAATACAACTTCATGAGGAAGATAAATACAAAACTGGTTTTAATGTTCCCTTCGGGCATTTTGAATGGAATGTAATGCCTTTTGGATTAAAAAATGCCCCTTCTGAATTCGAAAATATTATGAATGATATCATAACTCATATAAGTAGTTTTGCTATTGCTTATATTGACGATGTCCTAATTTTTTCAAAATCAATTGATCAACATTTCAAACATTTAAATCAATTTCATGATTTAATTTATCAAAATGGTTTAGCTGTCTCTGCAGCAAAAATGCATTTATTTAAAAATGAAATTCGTTTTTAGGACATAATATTGTCAAAAACACTATTAGACCTATTACAAGAAGCTTGCAATTTTCTACTAAATTTCCTGATGAAATTAAAGATAAAAGGCAACTTCAAAGATTTTTAGGATGCTTAAATTATATCCATGATTTTTTCAAAGATTTAGGGATTATATGTAAACCACTTTATAATAGATTAAAAGATAATCCTGAACCATAGACTCAAAAACATACAGATATAATTAAATATATAAAACAAAAGGTTCCTACTTTGCCATGTTTAAATTTACCTCATCCCAATGTCAATATCATAGTTGAAACCGATGCTAGTGATATTGGATTCGGAGGAATTCTAAAACAAAAATTTGTTAACTCAAAAAAAGAACAATTGGTTCGATATTACTCTGGTGCATGGAATGATACACAAAAAATTATTCAACTGTCAAAAAAGAAATTTTAAGCATTGTTTTATGTATTAAAAAATTTGAAGATGATTTATTTATGAAAAGTTTTTTATTAAGAATAGATTGTCAATTTGCAAAAACTATTTTAGAAAAAGATGTGAAAAATATTATTTCCAACCAAATTTTTGCTCGATGGCAATCCCTCTTAGGTAACTTTGATTTCGAAATAGAATTTATAAAAGGAGAAAATAATTCGCTTCCTGACTTTCTTTCTCGAGAATTTTTGCAGGGAAAATGAGTTCGTCGTCCTCTTCCAAACATGATGACAAGAAGCCCGTCTCTCAAAAGCTTGTTCCATTTCAAAATCAAAATCGTTTTTCTCCTTTAACTCCTACTTCTAAGAAATCACAACTTTATTCTAATATCCTTCAGTCAAAACTTGTTACTCCAAAAGTTACTTCAACAAACACGATAAGCCCTTTTGTAAAACCTATCACTCCTCAAACTCAAAAATCTGTTACTCCTAGCCCTTCTACAAAAACTCCTTATGTTCTTAATCCAAATTTCTTAAGAGTTCAAATTCTTGAAGATTTTCAAATCCATAAGTTACATCAAGGTTTTCATATTCTCACAAATCATCTCTTTGGTCAAGGGAAAACCTTTTATGTTGATTCATATAAAACTCGAGAATATTATCAAGCTATTTTGCAAGAATCTGGTTCGGTCAGATTTGTTCATCGTTCTAATTCAAAAGAGGGAAACATTGATTTTAGCAAAGCTCATATCATCAAAATCATTTCTCCAGAAAGTTGGGTTCCAAACCTTCACTCTGAAAAACCTCTTATAAGTTATCCTGCTTATCCCAGATTTTCTTACTATGATTATCAAGATGCCTGGACTAAGGCGTTCTTTATTCGGAGTTATTCACACTCATGGTTTATCTTCTTTGATTTGAACTTCAATTGTGAATATCCAAGATGGTTTATCAATTGGTACAAATATATGGGAATTCTTCCAAATTGTTTACCAAAAGAAATTTACGATGGATATCTCAAATTTAAGGAATTATTTATTCAACAAATTCCAGAATTTGAATATATGCTACAATTCACTATGATATTCAAAGTTCCATGGATAATGTCTTGGACTTTTCATTATCAAGAAGCAAAGGATTTCTCTCCTCCCTGGCTTAATCGCCAATTTCGCTCAAAATGGTGGGATAAAATGAAGATTTATCAAGCCAATGAACAAGCAGTAATTAAACATTATCAAGAAATATATATTCAAAAACCAGAGGTTGAAGCCACTTTTATCAACAGTCTTCCTCAAAGTGATGTGGATCTAATTGCAAGAATTAAAGATGCTGCTACCTCTTCTCCTGAAGAACTTCAAAGCTTACTTCAAGAAATTCGCCAAACTCCATCAGTTTCTGACGATTCTCCAAAATCTATAAAGAATGATTTATTTCAAGACGCTCAAGACCCTTTTGATGATCCTTATGAAGAATAAGAAATTTTTATCATTAAATTTGGTGTAATACCTTCAATGTAGGGTATTTCGTTTCTTCTATTTATCAAAATTATTATTTTCAAATACGAGTGTGTATAAACTGTGTGAGTATACACTATATATGCATTTATAGTGTATAAACAAATATTATCAAATTTATTATCAAAATTATTTATTCTTATCATCAATGATAATATGAAGACAAAAAACTTTAGAAGATGCTCTATGATGACATGCTTTATCAAAAGGTGATATTTATTGATTACAAACGGCAATTTCTTCAAAAGATGAGTGACAACCACTTACAAGTAATTGATTGACCATTGAATCATACGGCAAATTTCACTACAAGATTTCAAGGCTTTGAAGACTTCAAGATCAATATAAATAGACATCATATTTCAGTAGAGGGGAGGAAGAAAAATATTCATTCTCTAAAAAATGTTCATCCCATGTCTAAAAAATCTCCAAGAGTCTCTCTTTCTACTAGTAGATGTTCAAAGTCTCTAGATTTTCAGATAATTCTTTCTCCAGATGTATGTATTGATTGTAATTCAAGCTTAATTCAAGAAGGTACTATCTAAAATATTTTATTCAATTGTTGTATTTTTGTTATTAAATTTATTTCTCCATGATAGTTTCATTTCGAGTTATTCTAACTATTAATTTTACAAGATTTGAAATTTTTGTTAAAATAGTACTCGTTTTTAATAATCAAATTAATCAAATTCATGCTTGAATTATTTAATTATGTCTAACAAAATCTTGATGAATTGTATTCCTAATAGAGATATTCTTTTAAGAATAAAACAAATCCAAGAATCTATAAATAATTTTGAGCAAAATCTCAAGGATTCTTACAAACCTACTAATCTAGGTACGATTTTAAACAATAATCATATTCATGATGCTAGATGGCTCATAAGAGCTAGTATTAAAATTCGTTACAAACAAATACGTTATCTAAAAACAAAACTATTTGTTTTCTAAAAATGATATTTATGTCATAAAACTATTTGTTTTCTAAAAATGATATTTATGTCATAGTTAATATGAATAAAATTATTTGTTTTCTAAAATGATATTTATCACATAGTAAATATGGTATCAGAGCCAAGAAAAGTTTTTGGGGTGGTTATGCATGATATATTTGTTCAATTGCGACCTTATAATGCAATCGCATTCTCTGGTCCAATTGCCGTTTTTGTTTCTGTATTCCTGATTTATCCACTAGGTCAGTCTGGTTGGTTCTTTGCGCCTAGTTTTGGTGTAGCAGCTATATTTCGATTTATCCTCTTTTTTCAAGGATCATACTTATTAAAACTTATATATATATATATATATATATATATATATATATATATATATATATATATATATATATATATATATATATATATATATATATATATATATATATATATATAGAGGTAAAAGATCAAATGAGAACTTTTAAAGGTTAAGAACCATTCGAGAACCACTTTCATTAAGGGCATTTTGGTCGACCTATATTTTTCAATCATTTAACATCAGATTTAACGTTTAAGATACATCATCATATCTGAACCATAATTACAAAACCTTATACCCTCAATATCTCTCCTCAGTTTGCAAATCCTATCAACTTTCAAACACTTCATTCTTCTACAACCACCACCGCCTACCTCCGACGACTGTACAACGCCGCTGCCACCTACCACCGACGAATACCCACCACCGCCACCTACTGCCACGCCATGTCGTTGCCTCATGTCTCCGATTAAACTCGTTACCACCGCCGTTACATGCTTCTCCGACAACTTCCAAAAGATAGTTGAAGGATTCTGGTGGTCTTGTCTCATTTCTGGTGGTCTTCGTAGTTTAGATATGTCCGGATTTGGTCAGATCAAGAACCTTCAGCTTCAGATCTAGAACATTTGCCTTTAGATATGTCCTCATCTCCCTCATCGCTACCCTTGCTACCGATGTCGATCTCACCACCACCTTCTGCCAACCTTCAAATCTAGAGTTGTCCCCTTCAGATCTAGAACATCTGCCTTTAGATATGTCATCATCATCGAGTTGTTGTCTCATGTCACCGACGTCGATCTCTCCACGACCGACCACCGCCTACCATCAGCTAATGTGCTTCGAAGGAACACCAAAAAACGTCACACTCTACTCCGAAGTCCAAATCTACTTCGTCATCAGATCTCCGACGTCTAGATCTGACGGAGTACAAGACAACTTCTCCGATTTGCTTCACTGGAACAACAGGTCTGATGAAGCATATAGCTCTTTTTTCCTCTAGATGTCCGACCACCTCTATATTTGCTTCTTTATTCATCCGATCTCCTTTATATCTTTGATTTTATAATCTTCACCGCCAATGTCATACCACTGCTACCACCTCCGACGTCACTCTATCGCCACCACCACCAAAGTCACACCATTGTTGTTGTTTCCTTACCACCAGTGCTCATGGATCTGAAGCTAGAGAAAAATATTAGATGTGGAAACAAGATGTATTGAATGTGTTTGGTGAAATGTCTCAATGAAAAGAAGGTATGTTTTTAAGATGTGAATAATGTGAATGAGTGTTTGAACTAATCTATTAAGTTGTAAATAGATGTCTAGACTAGTCTGTTAAGTTGTAAATAACTGTTTTTTTATAATTATGGTGATTATATATCTGATGTATGTAGTGCACACAAAGTGTTTGATGAAATATCTCAAAGAAATTCGGTAAGTCATTAAGTTGTGAATATGTGTTTTTTATGTATTAATTTGTGAATATGGAACTTATTAAGCTGTGAATGTGTATTTTTTTTATGTGCTAAGTTGTGAAATAGTGTATGGAGTATTAAATTAAGTTGTGAATTAACATCTTAAATGTGGTATTAAATTGTGAATTCTGATTTTTTTTTTATCCATATCTGATTTTTTTTAGGGAAAGATGTTGGTGGTATTGGCATTGGTGGTTGGTGGTGGCGATGGTTGATGGTTATTCAATTTCCCACTCTTCTTCTTTGTTGATTTCAAAAAAGTTATAAGTTATATCATCTTTTATGATAAATGTATATGTTTTTCTTTCGATGTTTGCTTCTAAAATATGAGATATTTTATGTATGTATTAAACTGTGAATGAGTTGTCTAATACACTGAAATATGATATTATACTTACAAATAAGTTGTGAATATATTGTATTAAACTATGAATTTTGTGTATTAAACTGTGAATTTTATTCACAACTTAATATAATAAATTCACAATTTAATACATAGAAATGCCTCGAGATATGAACGTGTAAATGTAAGTTTTAAGTTGAAAATATGGCTGCGAATATATAACTGTTGTGTAGTAAACTATGAATTTATTTTATTAAACTATGATTGTGTTAAACTATGAATTGATTGTATTAAGCTGTGTATTTTTTTCTGATTTTTGTGTGTTAAACTGAAATATGAGAAGAATAAACATTATACATATGATTTTCTCTAATTTTAAATAAATTATATAAAATTTAAACTATGAATTTTGTGTAAACTAAACTTTGAAAGAAGCACTAGTCTTCATATCTGAAGGTATAAACGTTAGTTTTAAGTTAAGAATATAACATTTCTTTGTATTAAATTGTTAATTTATTATATGAAGCTGTGAATTTTAATGGTAATTGATTGTATTAAGTTGTAAATTGACTGCATTTTGTTGTGAATTTTTATAAATTTTATGGTAAAATATGAATGATTTATGTATGAATTTTTGTATTAATGTTCTTGTGAATATTTTTATTTTTTATGTTTTATAAGTACGTAAGAATGCATTAGTTTTTATAACTGATTTGTGTTAAATTCAAAATGATTGAACTAATAAGTTTATTAAACTATGAATGTAGTATTTACCTTATGGTTGCAATGCTGTCACAGGTGGTTGGTGACGGCGTGTGGTGGTTGTGGTGGTAGAGTTTAGGTTTAACTTCTCTGAATTTGTGAATTTGTAACATCCCAAAAATCAAGGTAATTTTTTTTAAAAACCCAACGAAAAACCATAATAGTATACAAAACATTGTTCTCAAAAGCAATAATCACAAATCAGAATATCTTCATAATCCAATAACATAAAACCAGGAGGATGTGCACGATCATGTATTTGCTTTTCCACGATCATCTGAAGTACCTGAAACATAAAACTTAAAACGTAAGCCAACGCTTAGTGAGTTCCCCCAAAGTACCACACACAAACAGAACAGATAACAACATGCATAAATGTGCATTCGGCCTGACTGGACCTCCGCGCATGGCCTACAACCTATATGGTCGCTTTCCGGGCCTTCGGCCTGACTGGACCGCCTCGCAGGCCTTCAGTCTATATGGACCGTCATGGGTGTCTTAGCCTTCAGCACAAAGTAGGACCGCCTCAACCCAACAAACCATAACATGTCGACATATACAATCAATAACCAATAACACAAGTAATCATATAGATCCACCAATCTAACGCATACTCGGTGAACACAAGAAATCATACAAATCTATCAGTCTAACACATACTCAGCATAACATCAATCTAATATATCATGATACAACATCCAGTAGGCCGTCCTTGGTGCCTTCGACCCACGAGTACAGTGAGGAAAACTCACCTCACAATCCGAAAAGATAGTTGAACAGATCACAGCTCCGACTGCTGACTCTATAGGTCATCTATACAACAACCAATGACCAAATCTCAGTCAACAACTTAAAATACCCAAAATACCCTTAGGTAAAACTTGGTCAAAATCCTAGTCAAGGTCAAAGGTCAAAAAGTCAACCAAGTCAACTCAGGTTGAGTACGCCCAACGTACTCAGCATGTACGCATGGCGTACTCACTAATCCAAAACGGGGCTCCTAGGGAGTACGCGCAGCGTACTCACAAGTACGCCTAACGTACTTGGCAGATGACAACTTTTTCATTAAGTGCTTATTCACTTAAGACCTTTCGTCCAAAGCCAGATCTAGTCCCCAAATAACATTCTAAATCATAAAGTTTCCAACTTTATGATATTGCATGGCTATTAAGTGCTTAACACCAAATCCCTAACTTAACACAAGGTTCTAAACCACTAAAGAGCATGCATGGAAAGATATGAACAATCAAGATTCCATATTTATAGCTCTAGATACTCTAAAATGTCCAAAAGGACAACTCATTTGGTCTAGAGTGGTCCATACTCAATTAGACCAAGAATATGGGACTAAAAGCACAAAACTTAAGATCTAACAAGATCCAAAGCAAATAAACATTAAGGTCTAAACTTTATACCTCCAAAGGCTGTTTGAGGGCAAGATACTTCTGGATCTAGATGGTCTTGAGCTTCGTACGTGATTCCACTTCCTTCTTCCTCCTTTAAGAACACCAACAAAACACTCTAAAGCTCAAAATGCTCACAATGATGGATTAGGGTTTGCAAGGTACGAAATGGGGCTGGAGGTTGATGAGGGAAGGAGTCTTGGGGAGTTAATGATGCTTAAATAGGGCTCAAACCCTAAAAATTAGGGTTTGACCACTAACCACGTACGCCCAACGTACCAAACGTACGCCCAACATATGCATCAAAGTCACGCGGTTCATATCAATGCACCAAGGGACCAACTTTGCAATAAAATTTCATATCAATGGTCAACAATATAAAATACGTGAATAACTAATGTTAGAGAACTAGTGTAAAATATATTGTATTAAGTTGTGAATTTTATGTATTAAACTGTAAATGGACTCTATAAAATTGTATTATATATAAATTATGTGTTAAAATATAATTTAATGTATTAATGAATGAAAATATTAGACTAAAAATTTACGATTTTGCCATTTTCTTACAAAAAAAAAACAAAAATCAGGATTTTAAAATTGTTACTAATATTCACAATACATATTTACTTATCACTTGAGGGTTTTTAATCTTTTGTGGTTCTCATTTGAACCACTTCATATATATATATATATATATATATATATATATATATATATATATATATATATATATATATATATATAAAAGCTTCTAATATAAAAAGATATTTTGAAAATTAAGGTTGAGGACCTAAACCTAATTTATAATTCAATGAATCAAATATATATTACAAAACTCAAAATACAATTTATTTATTGATAACAAGGTTTTTTTTAATAACAACTAGAAATTGTCATTTCTCTGTTTGTTTATCAGGGAACGCATGTCGGAAGTCTATTTATGTCCATTTTGCGGGTGACGCAATCTATACGTTTTCTATTTGGCAGTGACCATTTTTCTTTTAAAAAAATGCACATGGTCCTTTTATGTAAATTACATAGATAACTCTTGTAATTGATCTTCTATACATTGACCAAACCTGCCAGCATATGAAAATATCGTGGAAAAAGTCGAAAACTCAAACGTAAAAAAAATGGACAGAACCTTTTCTTTAAATTATAGTGATAACTTTTGTAATTTATTTTCTACATAGAGACCAAACATGTCAAC
The DNA here is from genome assembly GCF_052849685.1 of Lactuca virosa. Lineage (NCBI taxonomy): Eukaryota > Viridiplantae > Streptophyta > Magnoliopsida > Asterales > Asteraceae > Lactuca > Lactuca virosa. The sequence goes on along the minus strand of NC_136434.1, from coordinate 173,607,258 downwards.
ATATGAAACTATTATAGCAAAATTATAAAAGCTAGTGGCAGAGCTACATGGGACGGTGGAGATACTACATCTTCCCCAAAAAAATCGTTATATATAAATATATATATATATATATATATATATATATATATATATATATATATACAAACAACTTTTATGTTATTGTACCAACAACTAAAGGGATGGTACCATTATTTTTAATGCCTGAGATAATATAACTACATAAAATTTATCTTCACAATGTTTATACCCCTGTATCAAAAATTCTGGTTCCGCTACTGGTAAATGCCAAAAGTATTGTGGCAAAAGTGTAAAAACCAAAAGTATATATTTTTGTCAATAGTGTGAGTATGGTGGCGAAAGTGTAAAATGGAAAAGTGATTTTGTAACGTCCGCAACTTCGACCCAGACAATTAAGATATAATAAATGATGATTATTATAATTTGAACCCTCGAATAGGGTGATCGTTAGTCTTGCGTGTTGCGGACTATATATTATAAGTCTTTTAGGATATTTATGTTGGGTTTTTATTCAAAAACTAGCTTCAAAAACATGATTTAGGTAACGAAAGACTTACAAATTTTGAATAACATAAACACGTTAAACCCACCAATGATCATCTTGCAAGTTGTAGGAAGATTAAACACCAACCAAAGAAGAGATGAAGAAATGACAACCTTTGTAGTTCTTTGGATCCTCTTGAGAGGCTTGGAAGTTGATGAAGAATGATGAACTTTAGAGACACTAACAATGATTCAACTTGATGTACAATGCTAGTTCTTTTGTATAAAGTTCGTATATATCTCTTAAGCTTTAGTTCATATCAAAATATGAACCAAAGAGAGTATAATATGCAAGTGTTCTTCATAAAAGGATGAAATACAGAGAGAGAGAGAGAGAGTGAGAGAGAGAGAGAGAGAGAGAGAGAGAACCCATGCACACATGCATGTTACGGTTCTAGAGTGTCCAAGAGGGTGTCCAAGTGAAAGCCCCATAAAGACATACATAGTTATTCCATATACCATTAGTCATTAACACTTTAAGAACATTATGTCTCCTATACTCTACTTGTCTTCCATACTCCTCAAAGCATGTTTCTTTTCCTTTAAATAATCATGAGATCATGCCCTTCTTTTGAATAAACTAGTCAAAATACCATCCCATCTTTTGTCTCTTAATTTCGAAAATAAGAAGGCAAAAGAAGACAAAAATCTTTTATATTTTATAAACCAAGTTTATAAAATATAAATTTAACTTTTTGTTAAAAGACAAAAGAATTTATCTAGTTCAAAATGTTGTGCATGACTTATTAATTCATACCATATGAATTATGTAATGTTATTTGCTAATGAAAAATATTACTTCCAGAAATAAATAATTTTCAATTTAATTATAAGAGTTTATTGAATATTTATTAAAATCAATTTCTAATAAATAATCAATTGTATCAAGTTGTTGTTAGTGTGACCCATTAGTATCACTTGTTAAATAGAAATATCATTTTAATATGACTCTTGAGCATACAAGATCTTTCAATTTATCGATAAGCGATAAAACGACATTTTGATAGAAGGTTATTTAGGATAAATAATCTTATCCAAAGTTGTAGTATGTGTAACAAGGATTACATACATATAAAGAATTCTGAAATCCAACTTCGTATAAAGAAGTTATGCTTCTTTGAAGTTTCACGATTAAACCGACACGGCTATGCGTATCGTAAAAAGTGAATTTTTGATAAATTTCTTATTAGCCTAAGTAATCTAAACGAAATTCGTAGTAATCATAAAACCGAGAGTGTGCATATAGAGAACCTCCAAATCTAACTTCATATGAGTAATTTATGATTTTTCGAAATTTCAACGCATCAGTATAGGCACATAAATCGAAATTAAAATTAGTTGATTGTTAGATAAAAAAAATCTAAATGAGAGTTGAAGATATTGTGAGTAGGAGTTCATCAATATAAAGATAGTCGAGAATGGAGTTCGTATGAAGGAGTTATGAATTTCGCATGGTCTTTAACAATCTAAACCAGTCTAAATATGAATTTCAGTTAGAGTAAGGGGCTGTTTGGCAGGATCTGAATATTTAAGATTTGAATTTTTAAGAGATCTGAATTTCTAAGAGGGTCTGAAATTTTAAGAGCTGAATGTTTAACATGTTGTTTGGTTGGGACCTCTGAATTGCTGTGTTGAATTATTAAAATGACCATTTTACCCTTATGTTTTAATTTTTATTGAATTCAAGTGTTTGTTTAGACAATAACATAATAGAGTTCTTAAAAACGTATTAAAAAAATATAAACACCATATAAAATCCAAATTTAGCATAAATCAAAATTAAACACAAATCAAAATCAAGCATAAATATTTTTAAATCCACAAAATCATACTAAAATCCAAATAAAATCCTACAAATTTAATTTGACCCCAATTGATTCGCAATCTGGTCAAGCAAATTATCCATGTATTCATTGCGTTGTGAACCCCATTCCATATTGTGTACGTTTTGGCCATCATTCTCTCCCCCCTTGTGCTTGACCATTGTTCTCCTCGAACGCCATAAATAACTCATCATGAATATCGCATTTCCTTATGAAATTGTGGACTGCAAAATAAGAAACGACTATATCTCTTTGCACTGAAAAAGGAAAAGGAGCCATTCACTTTAGGATTGGGAATCTCGCCTTCAAAACACCGTAAGCACATTCAATAACATTTCTGAGTTGCGTATGTGCATGATTGAATTTTTCTTCCTTAGTTAACGCACGTCGTCGTTGATAATCGAATAACCAATACCTCGTGTTGTGGTAAGGAGTCATAAATCCACGAGTGTTGGTGTATGCAACATCGCAAAAGTAATATTTATCTATACACATGAGTGAAGGAAGTATTATATATAGAAATTTAAAATCGTATTTTAGAATAAATTTAAAAAGAATTACAAACCTGGAGGAGAAACGGAAAGCCTGAACTCGCGAATCATGTGTTATACCCTCCCAACCGGCCCATACGAATGTGAATATCATATCAAAATCACAAATTCCTAAAACATTTTGAAAGCATTCACCTTTTCCTCTTCCTCTGTAACGAGTTTGTTGATCAGCAGGCACGACTGCATGTACAAGAGTTCCATCTATGAGGAACTCTTTTAGCCTACGATGTCTCTCTGAGGAATTCACGGTTGCATTAGAATTCGTTGGCACTATAATTTCTTTTGCAAAAATCATCATTGCATTTAGCACCTCATGAAAGCATCAATGTCCAGTTTCTGTGGAGTGTTGAAACCTTCGTTTGACAATCTTGAACCGTTTATTATGTGCTATAGTTGTCAAGAACATAGCAATCTTTTCTTGAACGCTTATATGCCTACTACTTTGCAACCAATTGTTTCGTCTAAAATGATTACATAAAAGTACATACGCTTCACGTGAAAGACGCATCAACTCATGACATTGTGTAGAAGTTCCAATTAACAATTCTTGTGTATGTTGATGACCGCTCATTTCCGAATCATTATCAATTGCCCTTCCAATTCTATTGGATGCTAGATTCAACCAATAGCAACATAGTAAAATGAAAAATGCAATTTCTTCATCCGAATCCATAACCATTCTGTTATTTTGAAAATACATAACAATTATATTAACAACATATAACATAAAAATTCATCCAAAACATCAAGTCATTCATGCCATATAAAAATCTAGTTCAAACCAAAGATCTAGTAATACGAAACATCAAGTCAAAACATCTAGTTATAAAAAAACATCAAATCATTCAAAACATCTACTTATCCAAAAAAAACCTTGAAATCATTCAAAACATCTACTTAGTGAAACATTCCATAATGTGCTCCAACAGTCTTGACCCAATTCTCACAAATAGTTGGATCAATGGTTAACCACACGTGCCTCTTATCCGCACCTTCACCAAAAATAGCAACAACAGTAGTATATCTTGGATCAAATATTCCCCATCCTGACTTCTCCAACTTTTCCATACACGCACCCAAATTTGAAGAAGCATGCTTTTCCACAAATATCTTAGCAACTGTTGCAATATCTTACCCGATTTCAAGCAATCTTGAATTCGATGCATCTTTTCCCTTATCTTTACTTTTATTTGGACTCTTTGCCGTATCTGTAGTCTTTTGTTTTTTTGATTGAGCGGAGGATTCGTCACTGAGACCTACAGTTTCTTTTTGAGTGCAATCGATGTCGTCAAAGTCATGCAAACTATAGTGGCTTGAATCTTGAGTAGGACGGGGAAGGGTAGAAGTTGGCCCCCAACTATGAATGCTTGGCGCAGTTGCGCCTTCAAACAACTGTGAGCAAAGGTCGGGGTACGGTAGTGGCGTGCGTCTCAAAGAATCCACATGTTTGTTTGACTGTTTGGAAAAAAATATTTTATTATTTAAACATGATAATATATTTTTTATAACTAAAGAAAATACCTTCGATTCTAGTTCCCATTCTTCTTTGGAAAGATTGAAGGTGTTGGCTGTTGAATTGTACACATTGTCGGTTTTGTTTTTTAACTTCAAAAAAGCACCAAACTTTGACTTTAGGTAGTCATAGAGGTTCTTCATTTGTTTTTGGTCGGCAATAAAGTTATGTTCAATTTTTAATGTTTCAGCTACATTCCTCCAAGATAGTGCTTTCAAACTACTCCCTTCCCGTCCATTTACCGTAACTTCACATAAACAAGCTTCTAGAAACGTTTTCTCTACACCTTCAACCTTCCAACCAATCCTATCCTATTTTTCTCCCATTTCTTTGATCAATTCAACAAAAAAATGCATGTTTTAGCAACAAGTTAAGTATTGAAAATACACATTTTCAACAACAATTTAAGCAATATAAAGGCACATTTTCAACAACTACTTCAACAAAACAAATGCACAATTCAGCAAAACTAATGATATTTCATGATAACAGCAAGAACATATATGATTTCACTATAACATCAAACACAAATATTATGTCAGCAACAACATTTCAACATAATACTCAAACATAAAAACATTAAACATAAAAATTTGAGTATAAAAAATCAAACATAATATCAAAAATTTAACATCAACATTTCATCATATCCACTGAACACATTCACATTCGATCATATAACATCAAAACCGAGCATATAACATCATAATCGAGCATATAACATCAAAATCGAGCATAATATCAAATATTGATTTGGATTGAACAAATCAGAAACTAATATCATAACAATTTTGATGTTTGATTTTCAAGTTTGAGGGGAAAGAATGAAGAAACAGAAGAAGACCAATGAATTCAAGGGGAAAGAAGGAAGAAACAAAAGAATACCTGTTGCGGTCAGCGGAAGAACGAGATGGAGACGGAAGACCTTGCGGCGGCGGAGGAAGGCGACGTTGCTGGGTGCAGCATCGTCGACGATTTGGGTGGGCGGCATCGCTGGCGTCGTCAGAAACTGAGGGGAAGAAGATGTGAAGCAAGCAGACGCGAAGGGAAGAAAAGAAGAGGAGGTGGTCGATGTTTAGGATAAATAGAACGCGCGTCTCTTTTTATTTTTCAGACTTTGTTTAATATCTGAAAAAATAAGAGGCATTTTTAATTTTAAGAGGTAAAAAATAATGCGCAAACAAACGCTCTCAATCTGAAATTTTAAGACATTGCCTCTTAATTTTGCAATTGAGACGTAAACAGACAGGACCTAAGAATTAGATGTTAAGACCTTAATTAAAGTTGGAGAGCCCGTCGAGAGGATTCCGGGGATATAAAGAACGTTGAAAACAGAGCTCATATGTGAAAATTATGGCTTTCCGAAGATCTACGAGAATTTACCTAGACTGATGATGAGGCAGCACCTGGTAGCGCCATGTGGCCATGCCGGGTAGCCGCCCTCTCCAAGAGACACGGTGACATGGATCAATTAAGCAGCGACACCTAGATCAAGGAAATTTTGACACATGGTAGTCTTCTAGAAGAAATGAGGTGAAATAATTTGTGTGCGACACGTGACAGAAGGCAGAGGGGTCAGCAATGCGCATAGGCACGACGTGCCTCTTATCTGAGCGTGGCGCGTGCCCTCTTTCCCAATAAAATGTGGCCGATTTTCCATCATTTTCTCACAAAACTTACTCCAAATCTCTGTGAAATATCTCTAGCCTTTGAGTTCGATTCTTCCCAACTTCTATGATATTTTAGTAGAATATTTAGAGCTCTAGGGCTCTAGGAGCCCGACAAGGAGGAATATTCAGGTCGGAGTTCTGCTGTATAATTTCCTGGTTTTTGCTAAATCCTCTGTAAGTTAAGTTGCACTTATTTTATTTAAAGTGTAACTTATATTTATATTCCTAGTCGTTGTTATGAATTTATAAATAAAATCTATCAGTGATTCCAAATCATTATACTGATTGATCTACTTACGGGGGTGATGTGTAGGCTAGATTTAGTGAGGTGTTTAAAGTGAGATTTCCAAAAAGTATACTCTATATACCAAACGAACCCTACCACTAATATGATCTTACCTGGTTACTCCTTACTTGATAGATCTTGATGTAGACATTGGGATTGTTGAGGAATCTATACTATCATTAGTCATAAGAAATATAAGGCTAAGACTTAGTGATACTCATACCTAGGTCACATCAAAGGAAAAGCTAAGGGTGCGTTTAGTTGCGGAAAAATGGGCCGTTTTCCGGAAAAATTTTCCAAGAAAAATGAGAATTTCGAAAACGCGTTTAGTTCGTCTATTTTTCTACATTTTTCACGGAAAATGAAAATTTTCCGTTTTCTAAAATTACAAAGAAGTTGGAAAATTTTTGGAAAACCAATAATCATTGTTTTCCACATTTTTCTAATTCCAAAATTTTTCTAAAATATAAACACCCACTCCCACCCCATCCACCTCTACCTATCATCACCTTAACACCCCCAACCCACCACACCCCTACCTACCTACACTCACTCCCAAGCCTACCCCCACCCACACCCCCACAAACACACACACCAACAAACACACACAAACACACCAACCCCCCCCCCCCCCCACACACACACACACCCACAAACTCACACCTACACCCCCTACACACACACACACCCAACACCACTACCACAATCACCGACCTACCATCACCATCACTATCACCACCACCACTACCCCATCACCACCACCACCACTATCCCATCACCACCAACGTCGCCATCACTACCACTGCCACAACTTCCGCCGCCACCACCACCGCCTATCATCACCACCACCGCAGCCACCCTGTTGCCACCGCCACCACCACTGTCGCCATCATCGACACCACCACTACCCCCCTTCGCTGCCCCTACCACCGCCACCTTTTCCACGCCCACCCTACCACCGCTACCGTTTTCTAAAAATGAAAACTAATAGAAAAATACACATCTAAACACGTTTTCTAATTTTCCAAAACTAAAAATGAAAAATGAATAAGTTTTAACTAAACGCGTTTTCTAAATTTTCCAATGAAAACCGAAAACGGAAAACGAAATATGAAAAGGGAAAACGAAAAACAGAAAATGAAAACTGTTTTTTCGTAACTAAACGCAACCTAAGTATTGAGGTGAAGTGCTACCTGAATTTCGAGTCATCCACTTTTAACAAGTGAGTGCATAGTTACTTTCATCTTACACATAGATATTAAGTATATAGATAACTAAATGTTTTATGTGCTTATTATCTCCGATAAAGATATTTTGTTGGATGAAATAATATAAGATTATCTTTATATAATTTCTACCGTATATGTATTTTCATACTTATAATACTGGGTGGCGATGGGTGATGAAAGATGATAGATGATGAGGGTGATGAGTGATGAGAAATGAAAACGATAATAATATACCACGAATTTAAATAGTACTAGTGTACTAACGATGTAGAAATAATACTAGTGTACTAACTATGTAGTCATCTAACAAAGTATAGGTGACGACCACAGACTATTCAAGGCAGCCCCGTGGAACACAGGGAGGTTTATAACCTGTATGTGATGGACTACGCGTACATTTGATGTACTCTACTACCTACTGACATATATAGCGTAGAAATCCCTGAAACAGTATTGTCATCAACAATGATTATGAAACATCCCAAAAATCATGACCAAAAATTTCGTTTTAAATCATTAAGTAAAACCATAGTTATCAAATCCTTTCATCAAAAACATAGTCAAATATCTGTAAACATTATAATCAGAGTATCAAAACATCAGAGTAAAACATCCCAGGCTAAAATATCTTGGTGTGTGTCATGCAGTCATTCCGAGCTCTTCCCTCCGTTACTGGAAGTACCTGAAACCAAAAATGTAAACCGTAAGCACGAAGCTTAGTAAGTTCCCCACACTACAACATACCATACACATAACCACATATATGTTGGATTAGTGTCTAAGTCCATAACTATATTTGGTATGTACTTGACCCGACTCGGCATGGTCCATTTGGGTTGCATGGCATCATTCATTTGGATAGACTAAAATGAGAGAAATAACACTTAAGGTTTGGTAATATATTATAAGTTCTAATATATTAATAAGATTATTTAATTAGTATTGATCAAGAATTAATTTGGAATTAATTAAGTGATCAAAAGGAGACTAATTAAATAAATGGGTTGATTGTGTAAATCATCCATACTTGTATAGTGGGCTAATGCTCTATGGATTATCAAGTTGGGATAAAACCCATAGGATGCTCCATGGATGCTCCATGGTGTTTTTGTACCCATGGATCATGGAAATGAAAGGCCATGACAATTAGGGTTTACATGGTGTAACCCTAATTGTGACACACTATATAAGCATCTTATTCTTCCCAAAATTGGCAACCATCTGAGACTATGAAGAAATGGTGAGGGCTAGCCGATTTCATGAAGTGTTCATTTCTCTCTAAGTTATTCCAAGTGCATTTGATGTTGTGTGAACCATTTGAGGTGTCACACTTGGGGCACTCGGCTCTTAAGCATCGGGGAATCAAGCTACATAAAAAGGTATGTCTTCTAACTTGTTTTATTACCCAAGTATCAAAGATTGTATGCTAGAAAGGGTAATACCTTGGAATATTCATATTTGCATGTATAATAGAGAAAACATAGATCCAAGGTATTTAGGGTTGCATGTACACTTAGGAGTGTTAGAATGCTCAAAACCCAACAGTGGTATCAGAGCCTAGGCTTGTTTTCTTGTTATACTTGCTAAAATTACTGAAAAAGCGAAGTTTTTTTGCTGTCTGAACAGCAGACTCGCCGAGTCCATAAAGGGACTCGACGAGTCCAAGGCAAAACTCATCCAACTCGGCGAGTTGGTTCATGCACTCGACGAGTTAGACCCCCAGACAACATATCTTCGACTGTTTTGGCTGGAATTGGACTAGGAACGTTACCCTAAGCTGTTTTTCAACTTATAAACCTGTTTTTGATGTGGTAATGTTCAAACTAATCCAATTTCAAAGATAATTGTCAATAGATTCATGTTTTGTATTAGTTTAAGAGTTATGCTAATTACATGGAAAAAGTTTGATTGAATTATCTTGTTCTTATGAGTTGCTTAGATTAATAGAAAAGTTATGAGAAATTGATGCTTTCAATCCAAATTAATCTAAGAGTTGATTCTAAAATGTGTTTTTGTAACTTGTCCTCAAGTTATATGAAAAGTCACATTTAAGATTCATAAACCTCATAAATATTTCCATAGGTTATGAATAAAGGAAAAGTCATATTCTTTTAATAGTTTAAAGTCTTCCATAATTTGTCCTCAAGTTATGGAACTTGAAGAGTTTTTTGAATTAAAACTACTTTAAACACATAAGTTATGGAATTGAAAAGTTTTTGAATAGTTCAAAACTTGCCCTCAAGTTTTGGAATTTGAAAATTTTTCTTTCATGAATACTTTAATTCCAAATTAAGCCCTTAGGATTTTAAAAGTTAAAATTCAACCCTTATACTTTATAGTATTATAAGTTAATAATATATATATATGTATAAGAGCAAGTCAGTGTTACCGTTACTAGGCCTCATTTACGAAGCCGGTCTATAAGGGGGGTATAAGGTTACTGCCTATAAAATGGCAGTTTAATGGGTGTCCACTCTCACCCACCGCTTCCTTGACTGGTGGAGGGTTGTTAGCCGAACAGGTAGGACAAGGACTATAATTCTCCCTTCATTAAAAGTATTAATGATAAATACTAAGTAACTAAACTCGTATTAATACCTAATCTTAGTTACTTAGGAAAAATGTGAATTTGGTGCTAACCCATGAAATTAAACTTTGCACTTTACTTAAGTCGGTTAGTGGAGCGCGTGTGGTTAACCGGCACACTAGCTGGACTTAACAAGGTAGGAAAAGGGTTTCTTAAAGTTTATCATAGGCCGGTGGAGCGTGTGTGGTTAACTGGCACATCGGTTGGATGACAAACATTTAAGAGTACCAAGTGATTTGCATGGTTACTTCACACCTTGTTTTGTGATCCTCGGAATCCCAGTCACAAAACCTGAAGGACACAATCGAGATTAAAACATGCCATTGAACAGTTTAATGAATCTCAAAAGAATCTAGGAGTTTCAAAACCAATTAAAACCTAATAAATTATTTCGTTTTCATGGTGGAAATTGGTGAATCGTCATTCACCTACCTTCAAATATTCTATAGCTTGGATTACGGCATCCCTCTTCCAAGTTATAAAATATTGTGTTGGGTCCTAGCCTTAATATTTCATATTGGGTGTTATATTAAGGTCTTTAAATCAACTATCTTGAATATCTCCCAAAAGATGTCTAGCTCAGACATCTATGATCTTCCCAAATCTCTTGGAACTTCACTTCCTCCATCTCCTCCAATTATTCTCCCTAACCCACAAGTTCAAGGTCACTCAAGCCCTATTGGCAAGCAAGGTCTATGTGTGATCACATCTTGGGGATGAAGTCACATATTGACAAGCCGGGAGAGTTGGGTGTCAAAGTCTTAAGAAAGATGGATGTTCAATCACTTTCTAAGTCACATAGTGAGTTCCTTTGGGACTACTATGTAAAAGACTATGACATGATCCTTAATGATCTTATATATTTTCTTTGTGCTGCTTAATCAGCAATGATTTGGAGCACTGGCAGAGCAAATCTGATTAGAAGATCAACTTCCCAAACCTTCAATGGTAACATTGGATACCCAGTAAAAGCTTCCGCTTCCCAATGGAAAGGGATCGGCCATAGTCAACTCGGTTGACCAAATGGTAAAGAGAATGGCTAAGTCTGAGATAGTCCTACCAAAGGGTCCATATGTGTCTATTGCCAAAGGAAGGGGCATTGATTGCGAAGCTGCCTATTTACCTGAAAGATCATAAGGTTGATCAAGTCAAAAAGTTTGACTCTATTTCAGGTAAAGTCCACTATCTAACTCTCTTAAGTTTATATTATGAGATTCTTATTACATGATGTGACTGGGTCACATGTTGATGCTTTAAGAATCAAAGAAAAGTGAAGAAACTTAAAGGAAGCATATGTTGATTTTGATCGCGAAGATGAATCTCGATCGCATGGTTTAGTGATCAGAATTTTGAGTCGTTGTTCGGGAGTTATGATATATTGCTTAGAAATAGATAACAACAAGTTTTTCATATGCTTTTGGACTGTAAGGATAAGTTTTCTGCAAAGTTTTAAAATTAAAGGATTTTTTGATTTTATTTATTCTAAGTATCTATATAATGGCATTTGTGAAAAATTGTTGCTTATATGATTCCATTGATAGCAATATTGGAAAATGGATTTGTTTCTTTCATTTGTGGTAATGTCTAATTTACCAAATAAGGAAAGATTCTCATCACCCAAGGTTTCAGTTGGATAGAAACTTGGAAATCATGCAAGTTGTATAGTATGATGAATGAGAATTTTTATCTTTGGAAAAATTAAGATTAATTCCTTGTTCACATGTATATGTGAGTCAAGTGAAGGACTAAGGGATCGAGTACACATTCTGGTGCACTGATCAAGTCCACCACAAAAGATCGATAAGACTATTCGTCATTATTTACTAAAGTTTAGTAAATATGGTTATACTTACAAGTTTAAGTATAATTCTGAAGCATTGGAAAAGTTTCGATGTATGGCAGAACGAATTGAGAAGAATCAAATTAGGCAGAAAGATAAAAGTTTCTCAAATCTGAAAAGATGGGAGAGTACTTTAGTATCAGGTTTTGTGATCATCTTAATGATGTAGAAATCATATCACAATTAGTCCTCTAAGGAAATCTTAGTGCATTCCTATGGCTAAGAAGGGGAATCAAGAATTGCTGGAATGGTTAAATCAAGGAGATGAGTCATACTTCGTTCCAAAAACAAGTCTTAGAGTCATACTCCAAGACTGTAAGTTGAGTGACATATCTTAAAGAAAGGTTTAAAACACTTGTCAATTGTAAGAGTAAAAGTGTCCTACTCTTGTACATTTGAAATTGGTAAGTTGTGATGTTTTGGATAAAACAAAGACCAACTAAGGCCAATTGTGTGAAGTGTTTGTCTTGATAAAGAATCCGCACTATCTCTTGAATATTTAGCAAGATAGTTTTATATGTCAAGAGGACAGTGGGAGTCTAAAAGATTCTGAAAGTATTTCAAGAATTAATCAAGAATAAAAACCTGTAGTTTATCACTAGCACACGATTTGAGATTTATAACCTATCGTGTTGACATATTCCTATTTCTATGCCCATTCCAGTAAAGTTGGCTATACATTTGAGTTCTACATGTTCTCAATTGTTTTCATAACTACTTGGAAGCAATGGCAGGCCCTGTACTGCCAGGTGGCGAGAAGTTAAGATTGCACAAGTTCAATCCATATGAGTTTGGATTTGTCACTAACCTAGTCTTGGGATTATGGTTTTGACAAATTCACGTGGATAAGAACACATACACCATAAAATCTAAGGGTCATAAGGTTTCTCTCCGATTCATGAAAATGATGGTGAGGAAACACTTCCACCAAGTAGATTTTAAGTAAGATAGCAATTGTGATCTTTACATTCTCAAAGTCGTTAGTGAAGCATGCGTGGTTAACCGGCACACTAACATGGACTTATGAGAAATTGAAAAAGTCTAAACAATCGAGACTATGATTACAACATCCATTTTCATAGTTCTAAAATTGTTTAGACACACATGTGAGCTATCTAAGATAAGGTGCATGATTTTGATAAAGTCTTATCAAAGCAATCTCGTATCAGAAATCTGAACTTTGGTAAGAAAGTCAATAAAGTATTGATTTCTAGAAGTCCAGCTAAGTTCTGGATACATGTCAAAGCTAGTGGAGGCATAAGTATTATTCTAATAATCATCATGTTAGTAGGATCATGATAATTATGACAAGTATTGCAAGTTAGCAATGTTAATTATAGAAAAAAAAAGTTTCAATTCATGAAGTTGTTGGGGTTGAAAAAGTTGTTTTGCTATAATTAAGGGAGAGGAAATTATACTTCATTTTAATTCTAAAAGCTTAGATTGAGGTTTTAATCGTCTTTAGTCAAGGATATATATATGAATTTTGTGTTGGAATGGCTCAACATAAGGAAATTCTATATATGAGTCCATTATTTGCGTTCTAAAATTCGATTATGATTACGGCATCCCTTTTCATAATCTGAATTATGAGAACTTGGCAAATAGACATAGAAATATTATAGCAAAAAGACTGGTCTAGTATCATGTCTTTATGTGAGACATCATGAATCGTGTCCCATATGCTTCGGATATAGGATCGATTGCATGTGCTATAATATTCATCCTTTCTAAATTTTCCAAATGCTCTGGGCATTAAGGGGGAAAAATCTAGAATTGGATATGACTAAAATGATTAAGCAATTGTCAAGGACAATCTACGGTTTACCAAAGATTGGTTGCTCAGGGACAGTTGGAAGTATAGTGTTAAATTTTTGGAAAGGACCACTTTTGACATATTCTGAAAAGAGGCAACTCTTGTTCAGAAGTGATAGTCAAAATGAGAATATGGAGATATTCCCATAGGTGGCAGTTGTTCATTAAATCTATATAAGATTAGGAAACTTAATGCAAGAAGGATGTTCAAAGCGATGTACTTTGAATTTGAGACTTCGGTTACATGGAATGATCTCCATTGTAATACTCTGTAATGTCTGTTGACAAGTCTTTGTGACTTTGTGCATAATCATTACAAGAGGATCAATGCATATAAGTTTAAAATCTAACAGATTTCGGTAAATGATAGGAATTTGGAATTCTTACATTTTCGATAAGGATTTGGGAGTGTGAAAAGAGAATCATTGAAAATTATGTCCAATCGATCTAGTTCACAAAGTAAAGATCATAGACAAACATAGAGTGCTTACTTGGTGTATGGCAAAGCTATTGTTTAGAAAAAACATAGTGTACATGCTTGGAGCATGGGACAACCAGTGTTTTTAATTCAAGTATAAAGTTGATAAAAACCGAAACAATGAATAATGAGAAATCAGTATGGTGATAAATAAAAAGTGTTCTATTTATATTCATAGGTTTTGATACCATACTAGATTCAGTTATTCTTGTGTTTCATTTTGCATGTTTTGACTTCCAGAATAAGCTAGATCATTCTTCCCGAATGACTAAGTTATTCAAACCATCCACAGTCGGTCATATGTTGGAAGTAGATATGAATCAATACTGTCATGGGTTGGCTTGTAAGAGGTCTAAGATGTTGGACAAAGCGGTGCTACAACACTCATGAGTGCTCATAAGTTCTGAGAATTGGATTCAACCCGCGCTCATTTGAATCACTTCATGGATTTTATCACGAGTGATCATGAGACGATAATATCTTATATTCTTCACAACTAGAGATATGAGTTGTTACTATGAGTTGGTTGTACATTGATTGCGCGAAAACGCATTGGTAACTCGATGTTATAAAACGTGCCTTTATGTATGATTCAACAAGTAGTAGAACAAGCCATATGAGTCGAAGTTTATCCATTCCTTTTACCTTCGGGATAAAAGCGATATATGTGGGCACCTCGATGATTTAGTGATGACAAATGTAAGTGCTCGGCCGGGCCTGGACTTATTTGATTTGTTCAATTAGTCGTTCGTCATAAATCGGAAATCGGGGAACAACAAATGGACAGAGAGAATGATTTATAATCCATGTCTCAGTCCATATGATATCTAGAATGTAGGAATATATGATCCCTTATCTAATGGACAAGTCATTGACGAGATCAGAGTTCATTTACAACGTCAGAGTTCGACAGCGGCTTAAAGAGCTACGATTGCCAGTCGGTTTTTGAAGTCATACTCAATAATAGTTTTAGACTTATCCAAGTGGGAGACTGTTGGATTAGTGTCTAAGTCCATAACTATATTTGGTATGTACTTGACCCGACTCGGCATGGTCCATTTGGGTTGCATGGCATCATTCATTTGGATAGACTAAAATGAGAGAAATAACACTTAAGGTTTGGTAATATATTATAAGTTCTAATATATTAATAAGATTATTTAATTAGTATTAATTAAGAATTAATTTGGAATTAATTAAGTGATCAAAAGGAGACTAATTAAATATATGGGTTGATTATGTAAATCATCCATACTTGTATAGTGGGCTAATGCTCCATGGATTATCAAGTTGGGATAAAAACCACAGGATGCTCCTTGGATGCTCCATGGTGTTTTTGTACCCATGGATCATGGAAATGAAAGGCCATGACAATTAGGGTTTACATGGTGTAACCCTAATTGTGACACACTATATAAGCATCTTATTCTTCCCAAAATTGGCAACCATGTGAGACTATGAAGAAATGGTGAGGGCTAGCCGATTTCATGAATTGTTCATTTCTCTCTAAGTTATTCCAAGTGCATTTGATGTTGTGTGAACCATTTGAGGTGTCACACTTGGGGCACTCGGCTCTTAAGCATCGGGGAATCAAGCTACATAAAAAGGTATGTCTTCTAACTTGTTTTATTACCCAAGTATCAAAGATTGTATGCTAGATAGGGTAATACCTTGGAATATTCATATTTGCATGTATAATAGAGAAAACATAGATCCAAGGTATTTAGGGTTGCATGTACACTTAGGAGTGTTAGAATGCTCAAAACCCAACAATATACTAGGTCCCCGCCCATACATCGGGCCCCTCCCGGCATCAGGCCTCGCCTAGCATCGACCCCGCTCGGTATACATATATGTTTCTCTTAGGCCCCGCCTGTCTCCGGGCCTCGCCCACTATACGTATACAACAATATCACATAATCATACTAGAACCTAAAGAAACATACTCTAGATGTATTTCCTATCCTAAGGCCTCGCCTAACTTGGGCCCCGCCCCTGTCCTGCTACTAATGACTCATAGAACCCCGTCCATACTCCTGCTGATAGTGAGATACGAGCCCCCGCCCACACTCACGTCGTTCCTATCCCGGGCCCTGCCTCTACTCTGCTATGAATGAGATATGGAACCCCGTCCATACTCAGCTAGTGATGAGATACAGGACCTCGCCCACACTCACCTTCCTACCAGACACATACAAGTATCACACAGACAACAAGTATAATCTAACATGCAAACATTCCTCAGGCACCACCCGACATCGTACCTTGGTCCGGAATAACATACCATCATACAATGCCTAGGGATAAACCCTGGGTCTTCCTGCCATGCATAAACTAAATGGGTCGACATTGTGGTCGTAGACCCATGCAAACAGTGAGGAGACTCACCTCACGTATCGGATGATAGATGCACGCCTCTGCCCCGCGGTCGGCTCTACTCAACCCCTACATATCACAATCCCTTAGTAACCATTTCGTACTTCATAACCCCTTCACAGGTCAACCTTGGTCAATATCAAAGTCAAAGTCAACGTCCAGTCAAATTCAAAGTCAACTCTTAGTTGACTCAACTCGTCGAGTCATACCCCTGAATCGCCGAGTTCCCATGCTACTTATAGTCGTGCTAAAACGAGTCAACTCATCGAGTCCCTCCTCAGACTCGTCGAGTTCTACCTGGTACAGAATCGGGACAATCGACTCAACTCGTCGAGTTCCTCTATGGACTCAACGAGTTCCTCAGTCTGTTTGGGCCATCTTAATGGATTAAGCCCCTATACTTCAGATCCAAACTTCATACTTCTCATATACCCTCAAAATTTCCTTTTAAGGGTAAAGTTTCCAACTTTACCTGTTAATACCTTCACTTAACGGGTTTAGCTCAAACCCTAACTCCTTAAGACCTAGATCTTAGTCCACAATCCATCATTACTCTAAACCAAGGCATATAAGTTGAGATCTAGACTCTAAGCACTATATCATTCATAAATCTTTTGACTTTTCATCCCATGCATGGCCGTCTAGAGCTTAAAAGGCAAAAATAACCACCTATAGCTTGCATGGGGCTTCAATGGCCATAAAGTTTGCATCTTTATGCCATGAAAGCCCTCTATGGCTCTAGATCTGGAAAGATGTACACTTGGAACGTTCAATCCCCAAGGGTCAAGTTTCTTGGACCAAAACCCACTAGAAAATGTGATAAGCAGATCTAAGTACTCATTGAACAAGGTGAAGACTTTCTTACCCAGAAATGATGAGAAAAGCAAGGTGTTTCTGGAGCTGCTAGCTTCTTCTTGGATCCCCAAGCTTCTCCTTCTTCCTCAATCTCCAAAGCACCCAAGATTCACTCAAAAATGGATCACAAGCTCTCAAAATGGATTAGGGTTTCGAGGATTAGGATTTGGGAATTGGAGGCTAGAAATGAGGCTGATAGATGGAGATTATGCAACAACCCGACTTCCAAGTATAATATTTAATTTATTTCATTCTTTTTGGCAAGACAACTCGACGAGTTGGCAGTATCAACTCGCTAAGTAGAGAGTGTAATGGCCGCGGGATTTTAGAGTGTACTCGACGAGTCGGAGGACCCTGAATCGACGAGTAGGAGCTGAGTGTGAAAACCCTAATTTTCAGGGTTTGTGTCCTATTTAAAGGACCTTAAGCCTTCATTTCCGCCTCCCTTATCACCCTTCTACTCTGTGAGAAACCGTAATCGAGTGTATTCGTTTGTGACGGAATGAGAAGCTAACTTTGAGTGTTCTAGTGCACATTTGGAAGAGGGGTGAAGAGTATCAAGGCTTGGAACGATAAGAGGCTGTTAGATCAAGAGTTTTTCTGTGCTAGCTTCAGTTTGGAGGTAAAAAGCTACCACCTTGATCATTTCTTTGATAGATCTCTTTCTAGGGACTTTAGGGCTTTTTCCCCCTTATCTTGTGGTTCTTGAGTTGCTGGAGCTTGCCATGGAGTTAAGACTCCAGATCTGGACAAAATGAGGTCCCATGAGCCTAAAGATCCAAGCTTTATCAAGCTTTGGGAAAGTTTCCATGCATGAAAACCTTTATGGAGCTTGTTTTGTCATTTTGAGCCCTAGATTCCATGCATGAACGTAAATCTTGCAGCTTTACGTGATGATTCAGCCTTAGAAGGCTAGATCCAGAGTATGAGACCTTATTTCTGCCTGAATCGTCTGAATGAGAAAATGGACTGAAGGGACTCGACGAATTGGTTCGGGTTTTCCCTGATGATTCTGGACGTATTGTAACTCGGCGAGTTGATGAGACAACTCGACGAGTTAAGTTGGATTTTCACGACACTGAGGAAACGAGGGAACTTGACGAGTCACATAGATACACTCGACGAGTTGGGTCAACATGGACTGTTGACTCGAGTGTTGACTTCTGTTGACTTTAGGGCTTGGTCAAGACATGAATTATGGAAGGGTAAAATGGTCTTTTACCCATTCCAAGAGTTCGAGAGAGGGGTTAGCTTAATTTATTTAGAGTTGTGGTTATAAGTGTTAATTATAGATGATTATGACGTGTAGGCGGGGATTAGACCGTTCGAGGGGTACGAGGCTTACTTGCTTAGTTACGAGGTGAGTATTCTCACTATACTTACCTGAGTGGTAATGTTGTGCGACTGGAGGATCTTATTTGAGTTATTGATCGGAGGTTCCTATGTGCTTATATTGAGTTATGTGATATTATGCATTTTGTCTTTGTGATATATGTTATATTATTCTGTGCATTACTGAGATCGGACCGGAGGGTCCCAACCGAGTTGTGAGACCGGAGGGTCTTCACTGAGATACAGGACTGGAGGGTCCGACCCGAGCATTGAAGACCGGAGGGTTTTCACTGAAACACATGACTGGAGGGTCCACACTGAGCCATGAGACCGGAGAGTCCTCACCGAGACGCATGAGACCGGAGGGTCCATGCCGAGTTATAGTGTAAGAGGCTTATTATTTGTGTATGTGGTATTTTGGGGAACTCGCTAAGCTTTGTGCTTACAGTGTTGTGTGATATGTGTTTCAGGTACTTCTCAGGATCGCGGGAAGTCGCCGGCTTGATTGTACACACTTGTTGCATATCATGTTGTGAATTCTGGGATATTATCGGTTGTTTTGTTGACTTGTGTTTTTGACATTTGATACATTGTGATTTTGAGAACATGTGACATCGAGTTTTTATGTGATTTAAAAATGAAAATTTTGGTTGAAAACTTACGGTGTTATAAGTTGGTATCAGAGCCTTGGTTTGAGAGATTCGGATGTACTATCGGGTATGTCTGGACTCAAACCGAAGATTTGAGGAAAAAAAATTAAAATAAATGATTTTTCTAAAAATGAGTAAGACTTTTTAAGAGATAACAAGACGGAGCAGTGTGTACAATCAGCTAGAGCCCGAACGGTGATTTCCCAAAATACCACTACTTGTGTATATTATGATATATTTATGAGATACTGGAGCTGCATGCTAGAAGATAGGCTAGGTACTTTAGAAATTAGGGCTAGAGTTGCCTGATTAATGATGCCTTAACCTAGGGTATGCTATTGATTGATTTTATCTGCTATTTGTTCTGTGTGTGTACTCAGTAGGGAGGAACATAGCAGGAATCTTTAGAGAGTGTTTTTGAGTAATCTAGGAGAGATACCTAGATGAGCATTGAGGAGTCTACCGAGAAAGTAGTGATATCCGTGAGGGATAGAGCACTTCTGAATTAGGATCCTAGGAGGAGGACTTGGGACGACTACAGGTTAGTGTGGAAGGTAGTATTGGGCCCGTACTACTGAAAGCACTGGATCTGTATGCGACCTAAGTAAGAACCTTAGGATACTAAGGAGCATGTAGGGGTGGGTAATGGATTGAGTGCTTGAGCTAGTCTCTAATGATTTTCGTGTTTGTATTTCAGAGACACTATGGTGGTTACCCGCAACAACCCCAGGGGCAGTGGTACCAGTGACGAGGAGATCCGCAGGATCATACATGAGGAGGTGGCTGCAACTATCAGAGAGGCTATACCAGAGATGTTTGGGTCTATCAAGACCACCCTGATTGAGACGTTTGATGAGCGATACACTGTTGTGACGGAGGCTGATGTTGCCGCAGCCACCGCAGCCCTAGCTGCTTCGAGGCCACAGGGAGGTGACTCGTTGTTGTTTCGTGAGTTCAGTAACACGAAGCCACCATAGTTTGATGGGACGTAGGATCCGATCGCTGCCATGAGATGGATCTCCGACATTGAGGGGTGTTTCTATACGTGTTCATGTCCAGAGCATCTGAGAGTTCGGTTCACGCTGAACCAGCTTCGGTTGGGAGTGAAGGACTGGTGGCAGTTTGTGACGACTGATTTTACCCCTGCAGATCATGCTGCAATGACTTGGGAGAGGTTTACCAAGTTATTTCGAGATGAGTATGTTCCCCAGGTGGAGAGGTGTGACAACCCGATATTTCAAGTCAATGTAATGTTCAAAAGTCAAATATTATAAGCTATTTTGGAATCAATAAAAATAGCGTCAAAAATGAAGTGTTCTAAAGTCTCAATTGGGATACATAAAATGTTAGATATCATTTCAAGGTTTTCATAAATATAAAGAACACTCAAATCAGAGTTATAACGAAGAATTTATGACCAGTCGAAAATCCGCGACACAACCAGTAAAACACTGTTAAGCGTAAAAAGTGAAATTTCAATAAAATACTTTTTAGCCTTAAGTATCTAAACGAAAGTCGTAGATTATGTTAAACCGTGAGCTTGTATAAAAAGAACGCCCAAATCTGACTTCGTATTAAGAAGTTATGATTTTTCTAAGTTTCGGATATAGCAATAGACACCTAAAAACTCAAAAAATAGAGATCGAGCGATTTTAAGCCGACGCAACCTAAATGAGAATTTAAGATCTCGACAATAGTAGTACAACGGTAAAAAGACAGACGAAAACGGACATCGGATGAAGAAGTTATGAATTTTTAACGGATTTATCATGTCCCGGCCTATTAAATAATATATAATTGAAAATAAAGCCAAAATTTGACGACGAAGTCTAAATGAAAGTTGTAGAGTATATTCTCACCTACGCGTGGATATAAAGAACGTCAAAAACGGAGCTCGTATGCGAAAGTTACGGATTTTCAAAGATTTGGGCACACACTTCGAGGCTTATCCGAAGGAGTACGCCCAGCGTACCCAATACACGGCCTCGGATCGACCACGTCGCCCCTATGCCTCTACTCCCGTCCCATCCGAAGATCAGCAACCGATGACGGCATCGCTGACGTACGCCCCGCATACGAGGTACGCCCCGCGTACTTCGGTGTACGCCCAGCGTACTTCGGTGTACGCCCAGCGTACGAGGCCAGGCAGCCTCACTATAAATAGGTGCGAGGGTTCCGACTTCTCTTGCACAAATTCTCCATTTCGCTCTCACTTTTTCACTTCCGAGCCCCTCGAGACTACCCCGACGCCCCGGTTCTGTATCCAAGTCCTGACGAAGGTCTGAAGCTCCGAGATTCCCGAAAAATTCACCACTTTCCGGTCGAAGGGCTGCCCGAGAAAAATCTCGTTTTCTTCAAATCACCACACTTTCCAGGTGAGTTCATACCCCTACATTTTCACGTCTTTTTCATGTTTTAGGCGGGGAAATACAAGTGAAACACGAGATAAACTTATGTTTAAAATACGCATCGTTACATATGGTTTCAAATACTTTACCTACATTTTGTTCATAAATGTTAAACAACATTACTACCAACGTTACACTTTACATGCAAAGTTGGTATTACACCGAGTTTTTATCATCAAATGGAACACACTTTTAAAAAACTATAATGGGTATAGTTTACAAGTTATTCATGACATCTTTACATAAACACTGTAAAAAGGAAATACTTTCATTTACAAGAAATGTGGACTTTTCATTCCGTAAATCTATTGATACTAAGTTTTGTGAGACATCCGGCTTCACCGTACTCTCAAGTACGCATTTCAAGTCCTGTATTATAAACCATAATCTCTTGTAGGGAGAGCATGATACTTGTGTATAGATATATACGGGATTGACAATCCCGCACCTAAACTGTTAGCTACAGTTAGACCGGCAGGTCTGGGGTGACAAACGTCATAACACTGCAACGCCTGAAGAACGTTGTTACAGGCAGTCTGGGTCAATAGCATGGTTATAAAACTCACATGGAGTATCGAAATATTCTAATTTACGAGACTCTTAAATGCATTCAGTAATTACATTATATATGTATAAATCCACTTTCACCATTTTAGCATGAAAGATACTATTGCATTCCAGCCTTTGGAACTTTTTCAAACTATCACACATACATAGAAAATATTGGATTTTCTGGAAAACACGTTCAGTTATTTTTACCGAAAGACATACAAATGTTAGTACAAAAACGCTTATGAACTCACCAACTTAATTGTTGACACTTTTTCAAAACTACTTGTATTTCTCAAGGAATCAGTAATACATGTAAACATCAGCTTTTGGAGAAGGAACGCTAAGGCGTCAGTTATCAAAACATTTTAAATCATCATATTTGTAATATTCTTTTGAAACATGTATTACATGCAACAATGTAACTTTTTATTATATTTATGATGGTTGGGTTTACTTTCTTTACAAATATTCAACTGTTATGATACTACGTGAAGTCACCCACCCCCGAATGTTTCCGCCATTCTGGTTTGGGGGTGTGACAGATTGGTATCAGAGCATTGTTTATAGTGAACTAAGTATATCGAACCACATAAGATATACAAACTATAAATGCAAAGGGACTAAAACCCTCTGACAAACGTTTTCACAAACTATACTTTTGAAAAAAATAAAAGACTAGTTTTATAAAAGTATAAGTACATGCATGCATCGGTTTAGTATCATAGCCAAGATTTTTACACAAGTATTAAGGCAAGTTGAGACGCTACGATTAGGCCTCGGGGTATGTAATCAGATCGAGAATAAATATAGCCTGATCAACTATATTTATCCGATATATGACCAACGTATGTCGGGGAATGGTCGTAGTGAACAACAAGTCAAAAACTTACCAAATAAAATACTAGAATCAAACTTACAAATTTGAAATACTATAGGAGTATTTTGTAAAACTATAAGAACTGTTATAATCACGCGAACCTCGATATATAGTTAGAAATAAGAATCGTCAAATAAATAGATTTATCCTTATCAAAAATTACCCTTTTTGCTCCCAAGTCTTATATATAATTCTCTTGCCTCTATTCTCGACTAGACGAAATGGCAGGATTTCACATTCCCGGGGATCCCTACTACCCTAACCAGGGTAATGGAGGCTGGATTGAGGAGGACCCAGAGGAATATCCCGAAGAGATTCCCGAGGAAGAGCCAGAAGAGGATTCCGAAGGGGATCCCGAGGAAGACCCAAACGAAGATTCAGAAGAGGAAGGAAATGGTGGGAGCACTGACTCGGAACTAGAGATCTACAATCCTCCCCGAGGAGCAGCAAATCCCCAAAGGAACTTTCAGGGGCCGGCGCCCCGCTGGGCTGTGGATCTAAAGCGATGGAGCAGGGAACAAGGGCAAGGCCCACCCTACGGCATGGCACGAGGCTTTTATAACCTCAGCAACGGAGGTTCGGCTGACAGGGCACTCCCTGTCATGGTTCGTCGCATCGCCAACCAAGGCGAGCAAACAAGAGCGAATGCCAGCCAACTCTTGGACATTGGGGCCATCGCTGCTGTTACTGCGGTACGTCTTCGTCGTCTGGACGAAGAGCGTGAGCGAACAATAGAGCACACCTTTTCACTTCAGAAGGACATTACCGCTGCTAGAGCCGAAGTGAGAGAGTTCCGTAAAAGCCAAGCCGCAATGGAGAGGCGCATCATCGAGGCTGAACGTCAAGTAGTCCGAGCTCAGACTTCCACAACCACATACCATGGTCCGCAGCGTGCCACCCGCTCGGAGTAGAGCACGTACTCCTGGCGCTATGTAAATACTTATCGACTAAGCGTTAGTGTTACTCTTTCTTTTTAAATGTAAACCCGACGGATTGTGAGTGCACAATTCGGGGGTCCGAATGCTGTCAAAATTTTCCACTTTCATTGATGTACCCTAGACCTATGTAAGGTCAAATTTTCCTAATCGTTGTATCAAATATTAAGATCAATGAGATTGACACGCATTTACTATTTCTTTGAGTACTCCATTTAAGTTCTCAAAATACTAAGGAAATCATACACTTATTATTGTGAGTTCCCATTAACTTACAAAATTCGGTACTGTTCAGAACGCAAAACATATAATACTAAGACTTTCCATAATCGTTTCTGAAGACTTATCAAGAATTCGTATCTTAACTTATGGCAGAATCATGCCGCCAAGAAGGAATCCCCGACACTTCAATACTACAGGAGCACCAACACCACCTCCACCACCTCCATCGATGGATGCTGCTACTTTTCAGGCTGCTGTAACAGTTGCCGTAACCGCAACAATAGCACAAATGAGTAACAACGGATCAGAAGGAGGAATAAATAGCCCTACTAACGGCCAAAACCAGGGTCGTTCCGGGGAATGTACTTACAAGGACTTCTCCAACAGCAAACACATCCCCTTTAATGGAACCGGGGGAGTAATGGCTCTATCCCAATGGATAGAGAAAACGGAAGCCGTGTTCGAGATTTGCTCATGCCCCGAAGAGAGCAAAGTAAAATTTGCCGCCTGTACTTGATGGGTTTTGAGCATTCTAACACTTCCTAAGTGTACATGCAACCCTAATAACCTTGGATCTATATTTGTCTAATAATCATGCAAAGTTGAATTCCAAGGTTATATTCCTATCTAGCATACATGGGGAACATTTTTAACTTGAATGAAAGATAGAATAACTTACCTTGTTGTTGATTATGATCCTTGAAACCTTGTGAGCCTAGCACCCCAAGTGTGATGCCTCAAATGCTTCACACAACACCAAATGCAAAGGAGTAAACTTTGAGAGAATCTTACACTTGCAAAATCGGCTCTAGCCCTCTTGTTTCTTAGTGTAGCCTATTTTGGTGGAGAATGGGTTTCTTATATAGTGTTGACACATCTAGGGTTACACCATGTAAACCCTAATGTGTCATGACTCTTCATTTCCATGACCCATGGGTTTGTAACTCCCATGGAGCATCCATGGAGCATCGTATGGGTGGAACCCAACTTGATAATCCATGGAGCCTCTTAGCCCACTATATAAGATATGGAAGATTTACATAATCTACCCATATATTTAATTAGTTATCTTTTGATCACTTAATTAATTCTAAATTAATTCTTGATCAAACTAATTAAATAATATTATTAATATATTAGAACTTATAATATATTAATAAACCATAAGTGTTATTTCTCTCATTTTAGTTTATCCAATTGCATGGTGCCATGCAACCCAAATGGACCATGCCGGGTCAGGTCAAGTACATACCAGAAATAGTTATGGACTTATACACCTTATCCAACAGTACTTTCTCCGAACGAGCCCTAACGTGGTGGAATGGCCACGTCAAGTCACTAACTCTGGTGGTGGCAAACTCCATGGGTTGGGAGAACCTGAAGCAAATGCTACTGCGAGAGTACTGCCCAAGGGGCGAGATTCAGAAGCTCGAGCAGGAGCTTTGGGGCCTTACTATGGTGGGCTCGGACATCACAACCTATACAAATAGGTTCAGTGACTTGACGATACTTTGCCCAGGGATGATGACCCTAGAAAGCAAGAAGGTGGAAAAGGTATATATGGGGGCTGTCGCCCCAACTTCGAGGAAGTGTGCAAGCTTCCAAACCCACGGCGTTCGACAGTGCCAAACAACTGGCACAGTCCCTCGTTGATTATGGAGTCTGCCAAGATGTCACGACCGTCGTCCCAGAACCAACCAAAGGAAGCAACAACAATAACAGCAATGCCAACAACAACAAGAACAAGAAGTTTTGGAACAAGAGGAAATGTCAAACTTCGCAAGAACCTTCAAAGAAACAAATAGTGGCGGTCCATGCAGCTACTGCCCTCACTGCTGTTCCTGTTACCCCTACGCCGGTAAAACAATATGTTGGGAACCTACCAAAGTGCAACAAATGCAATTACCATCACAACGGAAATTGCCGGGAGATGCACTGTAAAAACTCCGACAGGAAAGGGCACACTGCCCGTTTCTGTAAGGCACCGGCGCGACCAATCACCCAAGTTCCTGGTACTGGAGTGAGCCAGGCATGTTGTGGGTGTGGGGAAACTGGGCACTACAAGAGGGATTGCCCTAAGGCAAAGGATGTTGCCGGCATAGGAAGAGTGTTGGCAATAGGGCAGAACGAGGCAATAGCCGATCCCACAGTGGTTACGGGTACGTTTCTCCTCAACGGCATTTATGCATGCATACTCTTTGACTGTGGTGCGGAGAGAAGTTTTGTGAGTCATAAATTCAAACACTTACTTAATCAAAAACCCCAAGCACTCAATAAGATATTTACAGTAGAAATGGCAAACGGTAAAACAGAAAGCACAAACGATTTGTATGTAGGCTGTACGCTAGCTCTAAATGAACACTTTTTCCAAATCGATCTAATGCCGATCACTATAAGAAGCTTCGATGTCATCATCGGTATGGACTGGTTAATCCTTCACCATGCCGATATTCTGTGTCACGAAAGGGTTGTTCGCCTAAATCTGCCAAGTGGCGAAACTCTTGTCATTTATGGTGACACACCCGGTACCAATTTACAAATCATCTCTTGCGTCAAAGCTCGAAAATACCTGCGCAAAGAATATCATGCCTTCCTAGTCCACGTGGTAGACAAGAAACGAGAAACGAAAGACATTAAAGACATTCCGGAAGTCTGTAATTTCCCCGACATTTTTCCTGAAGATCTTCCAGCAGTCCCACCAGAACGTCAATTCGAGTTCAGAATCGACTTGATTCCCGGAGCTACCCCAGTAGCAAAATCACCATATCGTCTAGCACCGGCAGAAATGCAGGAATTATCCAGCCAACTGAACGAGCTTCTAAGCAAAGGATTCATCAGACCGAGCTTCTCACCTTGGGGAGCACCGGTTCTGTTCGTAAAGAAGAAGGATGGATCTTTTCGCATGTGCATCGATTTCCGGGAACTGAACAAGCTCACGATTAAGAACCGATATCACTTACCACGCATAGACGATCTGTTCGACCAACTACAAGGAGCGAGCTACTTCTCAAAGATCGATTTAAGATCTGGGTATCACCAGCTACGAGTCCTGGAAGAAGACGTTCCAAAAACGGCGTTCCGAACTCGCTATGGGCACTATGAGTTTGTAGTGATGCCCTTCGGATTGAAAAATGCACCAGCAGTATTCATGGACTTGATGAACCGAGTATGTCGTCCTTTCCTGGACAAATTTGTGATCGTGTTCATAGACGATATACTCATCTATTCAAGTAGTAAAGAGGAACATAGCCAACACCTCCGACAGGTCTTGGAAACATTAAGGACGGAGAAGTTATACGCGAAATTCTCAAAGTGCGAATTTTGGATTCGGAAAGTAGATTTCCTAGGTCACGTGGTCAGCAAGGAGGGGATACACGTGGACCCTTCCAAAATCAAGGCAATCGATAACAAGACAACTCGAAGGACTCCAACAGAAATCCGACAATTTTTGGGCCTCGCTGGGTATTACCGAAGGTTCATACAAAACTTTTCGAAGATTGCTAAGCCACTTACCACCCTGACTCAGAAAGGCGTAACCTTCAGCTGGGGAGAAAAACAAGACATTGCGTTCCAAACATTGAAGCGAGCTCTATGCAGCGCACCTATATTATCTTTGCCAGAAGGAACGTAAGACTTTGTGGTCTACTGTGATGCGTCAAACCAGGGACTTGGATGTGTCCTAATGCAACGAGGAAAAGTCATCGCATACGCCTCGAGACAACTCAAGACGCACGAGGTCAACTATACCACGCATGATCTCGAACTAGGAGTAGTTGTTTTCGCTCTAAAGATCTGGAGACACTATCTCTACGGCACAAAATGTACAATCTTCACCGACCATAAGAGCCTTCAGCACATCCTCAATCAAAAGGAACTCAACATGAGGCAAAGACGATGGGTAGAACTACTAAACGATTACGAATGCGAAATTCGTTATCATCCCGGAAAAGCTAATGTAGTAGCCGATGCCCTCATTCGAAAGGAATACTCGGGCCGCCGAGTGAAATCCTTAACCATGACGATCCATTCACACCTGTCCACAGAAATCAAGGAAACTCAAATAGAAGCCTTGAAATCCGAAAATGTGGCGAGTGAAGCCTTAAGGGGAATGGATAAGAATCTTGAAGTCAAGGATGAAGGAGTTCGTTACTTCATGAATCGGATCTGGACGTCGAAGTTTGGCGGATTCAGAGACGTTGTCATGAATGAAGCCCATAAGACTCGATACTCCGTACATCCCGGTTCGGACAAAATGTATCTGGATCTCAAGAAATTGTATTGGTGGCCAAACATGAAAGGCGAAATTGCTACCTATGTAGGCAAATGTCTGGCATGCGCCAAAGTCAAGGTAGAGTACCAAAATCCCTCGGGATTATTGCAACAACCTGAAATACCCGAGTGGAAGTGGGAGCGGATAACCATGGATTTCGTAACCAAGTTACCCAAGACGGCGGGTGGACTTGACACCATCTGGGTGATCGTCGACATGTTAACCAAATCCGCACACTTCCTACCAATAAAGGAAATGGATAAGCTAGAGAAGCTAACTAGAACATACATCAGGGAGATTGTACGACTGTATGGTGTACCAATATCCATTATCTCGGACCGAGATAGTAGATTCACCTCACGGTTCTGGCAGTCACTACAAAAATCCCTAGGAACGAGACTAGACATGAGTACCGCCTACCACCCGCAAACCGACGGTCAGAGTGAGAGAACCATTCAAACCTTGGAAGATATGCTAAGAGCTTGTGTGATCGATTTTGGTAAAGCTTGGGATACCCATTTACCATTGGTTGAGTTCTCGTACAACAATAGCTATCACACTAGCATCAAGGTTGCTCCATTCGAAGCCCTCTACGGCCGTAAGTGCAGATCACCCATGTGCTGGGCTAAAGTGGGTGACACGCAACTTGCTAGAGGTCAAGTACCCGACAGCGCTCTCACTATCACGGAAATCATAAGGGAAACTACCGAGAAGATTGTCCAAATCCGAGAACGACTAAAGGCTTCAAGAGACAGACAAAAGAGTTATGCGGATAAAAGACGGAAACCCTTGGAATTCCAGGTTGGGGACCGGGTGCTATTGAAAGTCTCACCCTGGAAGGGATTAATACGTTTCGGGAAGCGTGGGAAACTAAACCCAAGGTATATCAGACCATTCGAGATCCTTTCCAGGATCGGCCCGGTGGCATACAAACTTCGATTACCGCAGGAACTCAATAACGTACACCCTACCTTTCACGTGTCGAACCTAAAGAAGTGCTTGTCCGATGAGACCCTCGTCATCCCTCTGGACGAAATTCAAATCAACGAGAGTCTCCACTTCGTAGAAGAGCCAGTAGAAATCATGGATCGGGAAATTAAAAGAACTAAGCAAAGTCGCATACCCATTGTGAAGGTCCGTTGGAATGCCAAGCGAGGACCTGAATACACCTGGGAGCGCGAGAATCAGATGAGACAAAAGTACCCGCACCTTTTTCCTAGTCCATGAACTCTGTCTTAGATTAAATTTCGGGACAAAATTCCCTCTAACGGGGGGATGATGTGACAACCCGATATTTCAAGTCAATGTAATGTTCAAAAGTCAAATACTATAAGCTATTTTGGAATCAATAAAAATAGCGTCAAAAATGAAGTGTTCTAAAGTCTCAATTGGGATACATAAAATGTTAGATATCGTTTCAAGGTTTTCAGAAATATAAAGAACACTCAAATCCGAGTTATAACGAAGAAGTTATGACCAGTCGAAAATCCGCGACACAACCGGTAAAACACTGTTAAGCGTAAAAAGCGAAATTTCAATAAAATACTTTTTAGCCTTAAGTATATAAACGAAAGTCGTAGATTATGTTAAACCGTGAGCGTGTATAAAAAGAACGCCCAAATCTGACTTCGTATGAAGAAGTTATGATTTTTCTAAGTTTCGGATATAGCAGTAGACACCTAAAAACTCGAAATAGAGATCGAGCGATTTTAAGCCGACGCAACCTAAACGAGAATTGAAGATCTCGACAATAGTAGTACAACGGTAAAAAGACAGGTGAAAACGGACATCGGATGAAGAAGTTATGAATTTTTAACGGATTTATCATGTCCCGGCCTATTAAATAATATATAATTGAAAATAAAGTCAAAATTTGCCGACGAAGTCTAAATGAAAGTTGTAGAGTATATTCTCACCTACGCGTGGATATAAAGAACGTCAAAAATGGAGCTCGTATACGAAAGTTACGGATTTTCAAAGATTTGGGCACACACTTCGAGGCTTATCCGAAGGAGTACGCCCCGCGTACTTCGGAGTACGCCCAGCGCACCCAATACACGGCCTCGGATCGGCCACGTTGCCCCTATGCCTCTACTCCCATCCCATCCGAAGACCGGCGATCGATGACATCATCGCTAACGTACGCCCCACGTACTTCGGTGTACGTCCAGCGTACGAGGCCAGACAGCCTCGCTATAAATAGGTGCGAGGGTTCCGACTTCTCTTGCACAAATTCTCCATTTCTCTCTCACTTTTTCACTTCTGAGCCCCTCGAGACTACCCCGTCGCCCCGGTTCCGTATCCAAGTCCTGACGAAAATCCGAAGCTCCGAGATTCCCGAAAAATTCACCACTTTCCGGTCGAAGGGCTGCCCGAGAAAAATCTCGTTTTCTTCAAATCACCACACTTTCCAGGTGAGTTCATACCCCTACATTTTCACGTCTTTTTCATGTTTTAGGCGGGGAAATACAAGTGAAACATGAGATAAACTTATGTTTAAAATACGCATCGTTACATATGGTTTCAAATACTTTACCTACATTTTGTTCATAAATGTTAAACAACATTACTACCAACGTTACACTTTACATGCAAAGTTGGTATTACACCGAGTTTTTATCATCAAATGGAACACACTTTTAAAAAACTATAATGGGTATAGTTTACAAGTTATTCATGACATCTTTACATAAACACTGTAAAAAGGAAATACTTTCATTTACAAGAAATGTGGACTTTTCATTCCGTAAATCTATTGATACTAAGTTTTGTGAGACATCCGGCTTCACCGTACTCTCAAGTACGCATTTCAAGTCCTGTATTATAAACCATAATTTCTTGTAGGGAGAGCATGATACTTGTGTATAGATCTATACGGGATTGACAATCCCGCACCTAAACTGTTAGCTACAGTTAGACCGGCAGGTCTGGGGTGACAAACGTCATAACACTGCAACGCCTGAAGAACGTTGTTACAGGCAGTCTGGGTCAATAGCATGGTTATAAAACCCACATGGAGTATCGAAATATTCTAATTTACGAGACTCTTAAATGCATTCAGTAATTACATTATATATGTATAAATCCACTTTCACCATTTTAGCATGAAAGATACTATTGCATTCCAGCCTTTGGAACTTTTTCAAACTATCACACATACATAGAAAATATTGGATTTTCTGGAAAACACGTTCAGTTATTTTTACCGAAAGACATACAAATGTTAGTACAAAAACGCTTATGAACTCACCAACTTAATTGTTGACACTTTTTCAAAACTACTTGTATTTCTTAGGGAATCAGTAATACATGTAAACATCAGCTTTTGGAGAAGGAACGCTAAGGCGTCAGTCATCAAAACATTTTAAATCATCATATTTGTAATATTCTTTTGAAACATGTATTACATGCAACAATGTAACTTTTTATTATATTTATGATGGTTGGGTTTACTTTCTTTACAAATATTCAACTGTTATGATACTACGTGAAGTCACCCACCCCCGAATGTTTCCGTCATTCTGGTTTGGGGGTGTGACAAGAGAGAATGTTTGGCACATGAGTTTCTGTACCTCAAGCAGAGGACAGAGTCAAAGAGATTACGAGGATGTTTCATGAGTGGGCGCTGTTTTGCCCTGAGCACGTATCCACTGAGCAGGCACGTGTGAGTCGTTATTTAAGCATCTTGAGGAGGGATATTCAGGAGTTCGTGGCGAACTCGTCACACCAGACATTGGCTGATCTGCAGACCAATTCCAGGAGGAGAGAGATTGAGCTGGAGATTCAAACCAGATAAGAGGGAGAGCAGGAGGGGAGGGATAGGAGACCAGTGCAGTCGCAGCCGGCGACAAAGCGAGCTAAGCCCGCTGATTCGAGAGCAGGGGGCAGAAGGGCCGCACTTGTAGCAAGTGCGACAAGACCCACGAGGGATCTTGCCGAGCAGGGACTTGCTAAAAATATGGCAAGGAGGGGCACATGGCGAGGGACTGCTCCAAGGGAGTTTCAGTTTGCTTTCATTACAACCAGACCGGCCACAAGAAGGCCGAGTGTCCTCAACTCACTCAGGGATCAGCCCAGGCTTCTGCTCCTGCTGCTTTATGTGTTACTAATGGTCGGCCGCAGAAGGCCGAGGCTCCGAGGGCTCGTGGGAGAGCATTCCAGCTGACTGCAGAGGAGGTCCGCGCAGCGCCTGATGTTGTTGCCGGTACGTATCTCCTTTATTCATGTTATTTTGAGATTTGTTTATGCTTATACTGTGTTGCATATAGGTACTTTTCTTGTGAGTTCTGTACCTGCTTTGGTGTTATTCGACTCGGGTGCGAGCCGATCTTTTGTGTCTTTATCCTTTAGTCGTCACATCAGTGTCGGACGTGAGGCATTGAGTCGACCACTGAGGGTTTCTATAGCCGACGAGCATGCAGTTTTTGCCTCTGATATATTTTGGGGATGTGTATTGGAGATTTTCGGTGTTGAGTTCCCGATAAATCTGGTGCCGATAGCGATGGGTGATGTTTGTGTTATAGTGGGCATGGACTGGTTGAGCCAATTTGGAGCTGTGATTGACTGTGAGCGTCAGATGGTGACCATACGAGACCCTAGTGGGGGAGTGCTAACTGTGTATGGCGAGGGGACCAGATCTGGCTCAGCTTTTTGTTCTGCCGCCAGGGCGATGCAGAGTTTACAGCAGGGATGTATGGGCTTTCTAGCATATGTGATGGATACGAGAGTTGCCATTGAGAGGCCAAGTTCTATCTCTGATGTTCTGATTGTGTGTGAGTTTCCGGATGTTTTTCCCAAGGAGTTACCAGGTGTGCCTCCCGAGAGGCAGGTGGAGTTCCAGATTGATTTGATTTCGGGTGCGGCGCCTATTGCCAAGGCACCTTATCGCCTTGCGCCACCCGAGATGCAGGAGTTATCCTCGCAGCTTCAAGAGCTGTTGGGGAAGGGTTTTATCAGACCGAGTAGCTCACCGTGGGGAGCGTCGATCCTTTTTGTCAAGAAGAATGATGGTTCACACCGGATGTGCATTGATTACCGGGGTTGAACAAGTTGACGGTCAAGAACCGTTATCCACTACCGATGATCGATGATTTATTCGATCAGTTGTAGGGGTCGTCTTGGTTTTCCAAGATTGACTTGAGATCTGGATATCATCAGATGAGAGTTTGCAAGGAGGGTATCCAGAAGACGGCCTTTAGGACTCGTTATGGGCACTACGAGTTTGTGGTGATGCCTTTTGGACTCACCAACGCACCGGCAGCGTTCATGGATCTCATGAACCGGGTGTGCAGGCCCATGTTGGATAGGTCGGTGATCGTGTTTATCGACGACATCTTGGTGTACTCGAGGTCCAGAGAGCAGCACGAGGAGCGTCTACAGGAGATTCTTGGAGTATTGAGGACGGAGAGGCTTTATGCCAAATTCTCCAAGTGTGATTTCTAGTTACGAGAAGTTCTTAGGGCATCTCGCTAACCAGAATGGGATTTTGGTCGACCCAGCCAAGATTGAGGCAGTTATGCGATGGGAAGTGCCGAGGTCCCCATCCGAGATCAGGAGTTTTCTTGGCCTGGCATGTTACTACCAGAGATTTATCAATGATTTCTCTAAGATTGTCGTTCCTCTTACCAGATTGACCAGGAAGGGTGCTACTTTTGCTTGGGGTCCTGAGCAGCAGGCCTCATTCGAGACTCTTCGCCAGAGATTATGCGAAGCTCCAGTGTTAGCCCTTTCCGAGGGTGTGGAGGACTTCGTAGTTTACTGTGATGTATCTATATCGGGGATGGGTGTCGTGTTGATGCAGAGGGGACACATGATTGCATATGCATTGAGGCAGTTGAAGCCTCACGAGACGAGGTATCCCACCCATGATTTGGAATTGGGGGCGGTGGTGTTCGCCCTCAAGATTTGGCGCCACTATCTGTATGGTGTTCGGTGTACCATATATACGGACCATAAGAGCCTGAAGTACCTTATGGGTTAGCCCAATCTGAATATGAGATAGAGGAGATGGTTGGATGTAGTGAAGGACTACGACTGTGAGATTTTGTATCACCCTAGCAAGGCTAATGTGGTAGCCGACGCCCT
Source organism: Lactuca virosa (assembly GCF_052849685.1). Classification (NCBI taxonomy): domain Eukaryota; kingdom Viridiplantae; phylum Streptophyta; class Magnoliopsida; order Asterales; family Asteraceae; genus Lactuca; species Lactuca virosa. The sequence goes on along the minus strand of NC_136434.1, from coordinate 173,572,341 downwards.
GAGTCTCCGAGCAGTGAGTGCTCCGATCTGAGACGTGTGTATGAGGATGAAGGTGATGACTCCAGTCTTAGATACCATTTGAGAGGCCCAGGTGGAGGTCGTGAGACCAGAGAACCGTAAGAGAGAATGGGTGATTGGGCAGATTTCTGAGTTTGAGACTGATGGACGGGGGCTTATGACCTTCCGTGGGCAGATATGGGTGTCGTATTCAGGTGGAGCTCGGCGTATTTTGATGGAGGAGGCCCATAGGTCGAGATTCTCGATCCATCCCGGAGCCACCAAGATGTATTTGGACTTAAAAAGGGATTATTAATGGCCCTGTATGAAGAGGGATGTAGCATGGGTAGTCGAGAGATGCTTGACCTGTTATCAGGTCAAGGCGGAGCACCAGCGTCCTCATGGCCTGTTGCAGCCGTTAGAGGTTCCTCAGTGGAAGTGGGAACAGATTTCCATGGATTTTATCACCAAATTACCGAGGACCGCGCGAGGTGTCGATGCAATATGGGTGATTGTAGACCGGCTGACGAAGAGTGCTCACTTCCTGGCTATCAGTGAGATCTCTTCTGCGGAGAAATTGGCCGAGATCTACATACGATAGGTGGTGGCACGGCATGGGGTGCCAACATCGATAGTGTCATTTACTTCCAGGTTCTGGAAGAAATTTCATGAGGATTTGGGCACCTGAATGCATTTCAGTACCGCTTATCACCCACAGACCAACGGGCAGAGCGAGCGGACGATTCAGATGCTCGAGGACATGCTACGTACATGTGTTATGGACTTCAGAGGAAGTTGGGACACTTACTTGCCCTTGGCTGAGTTTTCGTACAACAACAACCATCACTCCAGTATCGGTATGCCTCCCTTCGAGCTTTTGTAGGGGAGGAGATGTCGGACTCCCATTTGTTGGGGAGAGGCAGGGCAAAGGGTGATGGGGAGAACTGAGATAGTGTTCAAGACGACTGGGCAGATTCAGTAGGTCAGACAGAGGTTACTGACAACCCAGAGTCGTCAGAAGAGTTACGCAGACCGACGACGATCCGAGCTAGAGTTCCAGGTCGGAGATTTTGTCCTCTTGAAGGTATCCCCATGGAAAGGGGTGATCCGATTCAGGAAGCATGGAAAGTTGGGTCCTAGATATATCGGTCCTTTCAGAGTGATCGCTCGAGTGGGGAAGGTAGCTTATCGGTTAGAGCTGCTTGCAGAGTTGATCCAGATTCATAACACCTTCCATGTATCCCAGTTGAGGAAGTGTGTAGCCGATGAGACGGCAGTGATCCCTTTGGAGGACATTCAGGTTGATGATCGCTTGAACTACATTGAGAGGCCGATAGCGATCTTGGATAGGAAAGTGAAGGTCCTGAGGAATAAAGAGGTGCCCTTGGTTCAGGTTCAGTGGCAGCATCGGAAGGGATTCGAGTAGACTTGGGAGCCGGAGTCCGAGATGCGAGAGCAGTACCCCGAGTTGTTTCCAGAAGATGACTTCGAGGGCGAAGTCTCATTCTAGTGAGGGAGAATTGTAACATCCCGACTTCTAGGTATAATATTTAATTTATTTCATTCTTTTTGGCAGGACAACTCGACGAGTTGGCAGTATCAACTCGCCGAGTAGAGAGTGTAATGGCCGCGGGATTTTAGAGTCTACTCGACGAGTCGGAGGACCCCGACTCGACGAGTAGGATCTGAGTGTGAAAACCCTAATTTTCAGGGTTTGTGTCCTATTTAAAGGACCTTAAGCCTTCATTTTCGCCTCCCTTATCACCCTTCGACTCCGTGAGAAACCCTAATCGAGTGTATTCGTTTGTGAGAGAAAAAGAAGCTAACTTTGAGTGTTCTAGTGCACATTTGGAAGGGGAGTGAAGAGCATCAAGGCTTGGAACGATAAGAGGCTGTTGGATCAAGAGTTTTTCTGTGTTAGCTTCAGTTTGGAGGTAAAAAGCTACCACCTTGATCATTTCTTTGATAGATCTCTTTCTAGGGAGTTTTAGGGCTTTTCCCCCTTATCTTGTGGTTCTTGAGTTGTTGGAGCTTGTCATGGAGTTGAGACTCCAGATCTGGACAAAATAAGGTCCCATGAGCCCAAAGATCCAAGCTTTATCAAGCTTTGGGAAAGTTTCCATGCATGAAAACCTTTATGGAGCTTGTTTTAGCATTTTGAGCCCTACATGCCATGCATGAACGTAAATCTTGCAGCTTTACGTGTTGATTCAGCCTTAGAAGGCTAGATCCAGAGTATGAGACCTTATTTCTTCCTGAAATCGTCTGAATGAGAAAATGGACTGAAGGGACTCGACAAGTCGGTTAGGGTTTTCCCTGATGATTTTGGACGTGTTGTAACTTAGCGAGTTGATGAGACAATTCGACGAGTTAAGTTGGATTTTCACAACATTCTGAGGAAATAAGGGAACTCGACGAGTCGCATAGATGCACTCGACGAGTTGGGTCAACATGGACTGTTGACTCGAGTGTTGACTTCTGTTGACTTTAGGGCTTGGTCAAGACATGAATTATGGAAGGGTAAAATGGTCTTTTACCCATTCCAAGAGTTCGAGAGAGGGGTTAGCTTAATTTATTTAGAGTTGTGGTTATAAGTGTTAGTTAGAGATGATTATGACGTGTAGGCGGGGATTAGACCGTTCGAGGGGTACGAGGCTTACTTGCTTAGTTACGAGGTGAGTATTCTCACTATACTTACCTGAGTGGTAATGTTGTGCGACTGGAGGGTCTTATTTGAGTTATCGATCGGAGGGTCCTATGTGCTTATATTGAGTTATGTGATATTATGCATCTTGTCTTTGTGATATATGCTATATTATTCTGTGCATTACTGAGATCGGACCGGAGGGTCCAAACCGAGTTGTGAGACCGGAGGGTCTTCACTGAGATACAGGACTGGAGGGTCCGACCCGAGCTGTGAAGACCGGAGGTTCTTCACTGAAACACATGACTGGAGGGTCCACACTGAGCCGTGAGACCGGAGGGTCCTCACCGAGACGCATGAGACCGGAGGGTCCATGCCGATTTATAGTCGTGAGAGGCTTATTATTTGTGTATGTGGTATTTTGGGGAACTCACTAAGCTTTGTGCTTACAATGTTGTGTGATATGTGTTTCAGGTACTTCTCAGGATCGCGGGAAGGCGTCGGCTTGATTGTACACACTTGTTGCAGATTATGTTATGGATTCTGGGATATTATCGGTTGTTTTGTTGACTTGTGTTTTTGACATTTGATACATTGTGATTTTGAGAACATGTGACATCGAGTTTTTATGTGATTTAAAAATGAAAATTTTGGTTGAAAATTTACGGTGTTATAGATTAGGATGCTTAAATAGGGTGCAAGACCCGGATTTAGGGTTTCCCAAACCCATTCCAACTCGTCGAGTTGGTCCTCCCCAACTCGTCGAGTTGGTGTCTAAAAACCCGCATACCAGTTAGTTCCTACTCGTCGAGTTTTCCTCCCTGGACTCGACGAGTAAACCTTCAAAATGCAAATTATGTTATCCTCCATTAGTACTCCAGATTCCTGGTGTTACAGATTATGATGATCCTTTGGATAGATCTTTAGAGATGAATATAGAAGAGAACCTACTAACGTGTATTGCGAAGAAATCCATGAAACAACATTGTCAACAACGGTGTTCATGATGATCCTTAGGATAGGTCCTTATAGATGAATATAGAAGAAAACAAGGATGGGTAATCGGGTTAATTGTTGATGTGAATTAGATAATTAAACAAATTAATTACATTATTGTGGGTTGAAAACCCTATGTACTCACCATGTTTCCTAGTCTGACTCACTCGATTTCTTTGTATAATAGGAAGTAGTACCAATGTACATGGATAGTGTTGTTTGGATCTGATGAGAGATTCCAGGAGATATAGGTCATAGTATAATATTATGTTGTAAGGCCAGTAACGATTACGTTTATGCTTATGTTTCGTGTATCAGTTATGATATCCCAAGTTTTTAATAATCAATGAAAAAATTCTGTAGAAATACTTTTATGAGACAAATTCCGCAATATAAAGAATATTCTGTTTTAAAATAAGCATAAATAAAAAGGTTTTTTATGACCGTAAAAATAAGGATGTCACAGATTTTTTATAAAAAAATAATAAAAATAAAAATAAAACTTAATAAATCTTATATATTAGGTTATGTGAGAAGACACTACTCTAGCTAAAAGTAGTATATATATTACACATTATACATGTGTTTACATTTTTTTTTCAACCTCTCAACTTTATATAATTTGTCACTTGCAACCCATCTATTTTAGAAAATTATGTTTCTAATCCCTTTACTTTCCAAAGGGAAAATGACTTATAAGCCTAATGAAGTTTTCAAACCGTTTAACAAACCTCAATCATGTTTTGTTTGTTCAAGAAAACCCAACGAACTTAACTTCTTGTCTAAAAAAGTCCAACGAAATTTCCAAACCGTTCAAAAAACTCCAATCATGTTTTGTCTGTTCAAAAGATTAAGTTCGTTGGTTTTTTTTTAACAGACAAAACATGATTAAGGTTTTTTGAACGGTTTGAAAACTTCGTTGGTCTGACAAATCTTTTTCCCGATGTGGTAATAAGCCACGTCATTTGTTTTTCTTCTTTCACTTCCATAGAATTAGAATTGAACAAAAGTGTAACTCAGTTGGACTTTTTTAGACAAAATGTTAAGTTCGTTGGGTTTTCTTGAACAAACAAAACATGATTGAGGTTTTTCGAACGGTCTAGAAACTTCGTTGGGCTCGTAAGTCATTTCCACCTTTTTAAAATATAATTTTGACCCCCTCTACTTTGAATTGTGTAAAATGTCACTTTCACCATTCATTTTCTAAACTTTTGTGTTACCCCCGTCCACGTATTTAGTCTTTGCGTTTTGGTTGTTGTCATTTTTAGTCTTTGCTTTTATACCTGTATCATTTGTATAAATTTTTTTCTATGTAAATATTTATATCAGTCGTTGTCATTTGTCTATGTAAAAACACGTAAAAACTCGCGGCAAAGCACATACTTAATTATTAGTATATACTAAAATGTAATTTTATGTGTATGCAAAGTACTATAGCTAAAAGGGCTTTTTATAAAGCATATTGTACATGTCTATGTGTATAATGCACATTTCACATACTATATCATGACATATTCGCTCCCTTAATTTTATATAATTCGTCACTTGCAACCCTTTTATTTTGTAAAATTATATTTTTCATCTTTTTTTTTAATATCACTTTGATCTCATCCACTTTGAACTTTGTAAAATATCATTTTCATCACTTTATTTTCTAAACTTTTGTGTTTACCTTGTCAACTATTTACTCCTTGCGTTTTGGTTGTTATTTTTAGTCTTTGCTTTTATACTATTGTCATTTATTTAAATTTTTGTGTGTGTAACTTTCAATATAGTTGTTACATGTTTGTTAAATACATTGTATATGTTTAACATATGTAACGCATCATTCCTCAAATACATTGTCGTCCCTGCAATGTGTCATTAGGAAAACATGTAGTTAATTTCCAAAACACATTACCTACACGTGGAAATGTGGAAATGCAAGTTCCCCTCTTGTTTTAATATCAAATAGTTATATATGCACTGCTACCCCCTATCCCCTTACATTAAGCAATATAAGATACTCAAATTCAAAATAATATTATACTAATTTTGTTGCATGATGTGAACCCATATAATATTTACTTTTTTTAATACGTATTTGTATATATATAATATCCTCCACATATACAACTGTAAATAAGAAAAAAAAATAGTCAGCCTCATATTTGTAGTACATTGCTTCGGTGGTTTGGAACTTGGAAGTATGTATATATCCTCCGCATATACAGCTGTAAAAAAAATCAACTTCAAACTTTTAGTATTTCGTTTAGGTGGTTTGGAAGTTTCTTCATGTAAATTTAGATGTTAAGAAAACTTTATATTACATAATTATTTTGATATGTAATAAAAGTTTGATTAAGTCCTACAAAATTTTCTTATTTGGTTTAAAAGATCTTTTATATTATTTATTTTTTGTATCATAAGGGAATAAACTCTATTTTTTAGGTTTAAAAGGTCCTTATATTACATAATTATTTTGATATGTAATAAAAGTTTGATTAAGTCCTACAAAATTTTCTTATTTGGTTTAAATGATATTTTATATTATTTATTTTTTATATCATAAGGGGATAAACTCTATTTTTAAGGTTTAAAAGGTCCGAGTAAGGAAATATCTTACAAACCTCTGTCTAATCAACACATTGCACTGTCACGTCATTGAATAATTTTGCCAACTCATCCGGATTTTTAACATTTTTAGAACATTCAAACATGTCAAGACATATTTTCATATCCACTTTTCCATCTTCATTCTCGATTTCAGAATTTGTTCCAGATCTTGAAAAATCCTAAAAATTAGATAACTAAAAAAAATCAAATCTTGAGTCGTGAGATAAAGCCCTAAAAACGATGCATAACCCATTAAATTGAAAATGGAAACACGTCCTCATAATGTTACAAATCAACACCAGAACCATTAAATCATAAATGGAAAAAATGCATTGATCATTTTTAACAGATCTTCAAGACGAAGAAGACAAAGAAATAAACCAAACCTAGAAGCTCTTTAATCGATAAACAAGAAAATATGTATTCAAACATTTTTGAGAAGAGAGATGAATGTTTACCACTTCTTCGTGGTGTCTTTAAACCCTTACCCAAGAGGGTCGAAAAAAAAGAATAGAAAAACAAAAACCCAAATATCATATGATCAATGGTTGTCGATCTCAATTTTTTTTTTAATATCTCATGGATTCAAGGACATACATTAAGACATCAATTTCATACTTGTGTCTTAAGTCATCTACGACCTCAAAGCCTTACTAGACTTCTATCTTGTGATATAATGATCAATGATAATCTTCCAGACCATAATTCAAACCTCATAACAATCCTAACTCAATTCCTAAATCATGATTCCATCTATTCAAATATGATTCCTAGTGTCCCATTGAGTTAAGGTTCTAATTCCATACATAGAGATTTTGAATCCATATTCCTTTAGATACTCTTTAAAACCTTCCAATTCATTTATAGAATTTAAATCATTGAATTCATTTTGCAATTCATCAATTATTTTGTTGTTTTAGCTTTTGATTCAAAAACATTTGATTTCATTCCTTTGGTATTCATCGTTGGAATCACCCGCTTCATTGATACAACTCATTGATAATCATGGAATTATCATTTGACTCGACTCCATAACTCATAACTTAAACAACTAAATTAGATTTCATGATTCTAACTTCATTAATACATCTAGAAGTAAATCTACAAGTCATATAAGCTTGTGTACGTACAACTCATTCGTGAAGGTAAGGATTCAAAATACTCAAATCCATCTTTGGAGAGGGATCCAACCATTCAAGTAGTGGAAAGGTAACCTCATAATCATCTAGAGTACATTCCTAACATCCAAAACTTATTCAAATCATTCATTGATTGTGAATTTTGGATTTAAGATACAACACGACTCAAACTTCAATTCATGACTCTAGACCCTCCTCATCTCCTCAAAATCACAATTCTCCGCGTCTCTATTCTTTCTAGATCGTTTGGTGTAAAAATAAGGGGATAAGAAGAGAAAAGCTTATATATGAATGCTCATTTGACAACTTAAACCCTTCTAGCCTTTATTTTGTTATATTGACCACTAAATCTACTAGTTTTAATGGAACTTTTAGGTTTAATACTTAAACCTAATAATATAAATGTTTTATCAAATTAATCCCAAACCATTTCAATTCCAGTCCTCAAGTTTGGCCAAACCATCAAATTTAGTCCTTCCTCATTTATATTCTATTTTAAGCCCAAATTGGCTCCTTTTTTATTTAAATAATTAATATAAATATTTTATTAACTCATGTATTTATTATTTCTTTGAGTTTTTATTATAATCATTTTCATAAAATTTTACTAAAAACAACAAAAACTCTAGGCTCAAATTGAGGATGTTACACTAAGCAATTTTGATGCATCCAACTCTTTTTACTTTTAAAAGAAAATATTTGATGTCGGAAGTCCATAAATGAAGTTGGGGTTCTAGTTCTAATACGACCCAAAATATTATTAGTGTTATGTAATTTATCTTCCATGTGTTGGCCTTGAGACATGTTCGATCGGCCATCTATATGATGCAATTTACTATTTAAAAAATATATGTTAGCCAATTTTCTGATTTATATTTATTTCACAAAAATTACATTATTTTTGGCAAGAATAAAATCGATATCATTCTTGTGGGGCGGTAGGGGGTAGGGATTCATGAAAATTACATGAAAAAAGAAATTTCCAGAAAAATGCATTCCACAAAGAAAATAGTTATTTTGTGATGCAAACAAATAAATGAGAACATCATTTCGCTAAATAATGATCATGATCAGTACAATGATTTATTCATTTAAATCAAATGTAGGATGTTTGTTTGAGAACATTGAAGATTGAAACTTAAAAAGTAGTTCGAAATTGACACGTTTCAAAATTGATGATTCATTTTGATTTTTTGTCAAAACATCAAATGATATTTGGAAAAATAATAATTTATGTAATCATCCCTGATAAAAAAAGCTTTTGAAAAGTTTTTTTGCATTGAATATATTCTAAAAAGATAGACTTTTGTTAGTACAAAACTTGAAGGTAGATTTTTGTTACTCGGAAGCAAATCCATGAGTTGTTTAAGTTAAATTCTATAAATACAAGAAAGTATTTGTTTAAATTTGTAATGTATATAATATAATAGCAAAAGAACTTGAAATTTTATATAAAAAAAAAAACTCCTTTGATCTTAATTCTCAACTACATTTTCTTATCTTCCATAAATTGCAATACTTCCCCACTTATTTCCCCCCTTAGCATCAACATTTTATGAACTCAAATATCCTTCTTCCCACCAGTTGCTTCTGACTGATTCCGAGGAACACCGGAATCAGATTCCGTAGATTTGATCTCATTCCCCTTTTTACCAGATTCAGATTCCAGCTTTGTGATCTTTGTCCTCAGCTTATGTATTTCTTCATTCAGAGCTTTAACCTCGGCTGCACCATTATTCTTACTCCCATCCTGTTTCTTTCCAGCTTCTAAAGTATTTCTGAGTGTTCTTAATTCTCTAATGTAATAATGTATTCTGTCTATTATCAGTAATAGGAAAATCGAGACACCTGCATCATTTAAGATTTCACCCGATTTTAGCAAAAATAAGGTAGTTGCAAGTTTGATTTGTGTAGAATATGATATCGAACATACCCTATATAAATTTATACTATATAGATTCGAAGAAACAAGCATAAATGATCATATACACATGCAATTTAAGTGAAAGAAGTGATCATCGGACATATGGATAGCCATTGCTTATCTCAAAATGGATTATTTACAATCTAATCATTGGTGTAGTAAAATTGATTCGATGCAAAACCCACATGCAAGACGCCTTTTGTGTTTAATTCATACCTTGGTATGAATTCATTTTAACATATATTCAATAAATCATGTTAGTGTAAAGCAATTGCAAAACGAAATGTAAATTGAAATTAATCAATCGTAACAATTCACGAAAAAACAAAAAAGGAATGAAAGAAGTATCACCGATGAGAGACGCTTCGAGCATTTGGTAAGCGAGGATGATTTGATCGGTGGGACCAACGGTATCCATGGGGCGGCTACGTGTATCGGAAATGTTGTAGATTTCGTAGATCATGATGGTGAATACGGTGGCGCCGACGGATTTTACAATCAATGGAGCTCTCCCTCGTTTCAGCTGATCTAAACCGACGATTAAAAGCTCTCGAAGTGGGGTTTTGAATAAAAGTAATAGAATCGTTGTCATTTCGACGAACAAAAGCGTGTATAGCACGGAAATCATTGTGTATTCTTCTGGAATAACACCGCTACTGGAACCCTAATAGATCGATGATCGAGAACGACGACAGACACGATACAAACGCAACTTATGCAGTTTTCGAACTGAAAATTAGGAAGTCGGGGTAAAATATAGGTTTCGTGGGATCCATTCGTAACGTATTTTCAAAATAAAGTTTCGAGTAAATTACACGAATCGTCCCTGATCCAAGTGTTAAATTGCACGTTCAGTCTCTCTTTTTGAAAATTAACTCGGACCGTCCCTCATGTATTTAAATACTACCCGCCCAGTCCCTATTGTCGTTAGACGTTAGTTTTCTCTGTTTGGGTGCCCACATGCCTTGCACGCAGGGGTATTCTTGTCATTTAATGTCGTGTGTATATTATCGACTACATATGGCGTCATATTCAGTTCACTCAAACGTTGCATACCCTGTCCTCGATCAAAACCTTTCTCGTCTCAAAAAAAACCCTATTTTTCCGTCAAAACTGAAGATGAGTGGGTGGCGAATACGACCACAGATGGATGAAATCGATTTGGAAGCCAGTTACGGTAAGGAAAGCCAACCATTTTATGCTCTGTTCTTGATCATTTTGTCCCCGATTGTGAAAATATTGTTGTTTTTTCTTGTGAAGGTGAGAATCCAACTGTTTTTAGTATACGCTTGCACTATGGAGGAGAGTTTACCAAATTTCCTTGGGAGAAAATACATCAAGGGACAACACAAATTTATGGACTTGATCGACAGTGATTTGTTCTCCGTTCACGACATTGATGATATAATGGAGGAGTTGGGTTGCGTTGAAGAAGGTAAGATTATGTATTATCACTTTAAACGACCGTTAGGTGGTTTAGATTTTGGGTTGTTTGCGTTGGGTAGTGACCAAACACTACAAATAAAATGACATTTAGTGGCATAGAAAAAGTGTCACTAAAAACTGAAAAAAGTGTCACTAAAGGCCCTCAGGAAAATCAACGGCATAAAAAAAAAGTGTTACTAAAAGCGCTGCCACTAAATGCCTATAATGGCACTTTTTGGTTGTGTCACTGCAGCCTAGTTGGTTTTAGTGACACTTTTCTACTATGTCACTACAACACTTGTAAGTTTTAGTGACACTATTTTTATAACACTATTAAACTGGTAAAATAAGTGTTATTTTCATTTTTTTAGTGATTCATTTTTAACAAAAAAATTACATTATTAATCTAGATTCGTTTTTTTAATTTTAAATGGAATGGAGAAAATAGAAATAAGACGATTAAGATATAAAATGGAACACACAATATCATTACTTCAATTAAACTTGTCTAACAACAATATTTTTAATATCTAGGACACAAATGTCTTTAAAAAATTCGATAATTCTAAATGTTGTGCTAATACACAAAACACAATACTATCGACCTAAATACAAAAACGAAACTTGAGGGGAACAAACACAAAACTTGATCGACCCTGAAACAAATACAAAGTAATATTGTCATTGATATATCATATAATATTAAAAGAATCATTAATTTTATATGTAATTACATCAAAGTTAATATTATTCAAAAAAATAAAATATACTTTATTTAACCTTTTACATACCTCGTTGATGGTGGATTGGTAAGTCTCATTTTATCACCAACTCTCGTACCTACAAAACACATGTAATGTAAAATGTAACATCATTAACTAATATTTTTAATATAATGTTTGCAAAAGTTATAATAAATTATACATACCATCGTGACCCTCATTCAGCCCCTAAACAGCTTGTTTATTACACAATGAGAATTTTTAAAAGGATTCCCCATTTGAATAAATAACTTGTCTATTCTCTTTTTTAACTTCACCACATATTGTACCTTAACATGTACCTACCATAAAAAACAACATACATATTCTTAAATATATTTATAATACGACTAATTAATAACTAATTTCATTAACCGAAAAACTTGCATTTTCACTAGGAAAAACTACTTTTTACCAGGAGTATGATAAATACATACACAACACGCTTACCCATCATTCACAAAATTCCATGAAACTTGAGCAAGGGCATTTTGGGCAACTTTGAACTTCTTTATTGCCTCTACTAGTGGTTTATATGGATGATGCATGTTAAAATTAAAACCCAGAGTTGCAAGAACGACATGTTCTCCCAGTAAAATTAATTCATTTTCTTGTTCGTACACTTCCTGCTAGGGATGAGATTTAGAACCGGAAAACCGGACCGGAACCGGAACCGTTAGAACCAGAATATGTAAAACCGGTCTGGGTCCCAGGTTTAAAGAATGGCTCTATTCGGGTTCGGGGTAATCCGGGTTTCAGGTCCTTCGGGTCCTGGTAAACCGGGTTTAAGAACCGGAACCGTGTTAGGAACCGAAACCGGTTTTAGGGGTCGGAACCGGTTTCTATGAAAAGTTTAAAACATGCATATCTCATTCGTTTGAAGTAGGATTGGCATGATGTTTTTTCCATAGTATAGTTTATAATTTTAACATGATTTTAGACTATAATTTTGTCATTTTTGGGTTTATATTCATTGACTTATAGTCTCTCAAAATCGAGATATCAAAGCTGGAAATTTTATGTTTTTCAGCTTTTTTTTTATATTCTGTGATAGTTTTAAAACATGCATATCTCATTCGTTTAAAGTCGGATTGACATGAGGTTTTTCATAGTATAGTTTATAGTTTGTACATGATTTTAGACTATAATTTTGTCATTTTTGGGTTTATATTCATTGACTTATAGTCTCTCAAAGTCGGGATATCAAAGCTGGAAATTTTATGTTTTTCAGGTTTTTTATATTATGTGATAGTTTTAAAACATGCATATCTCATTCGTTGGAAGTCGGATTGACATGAGGTTTTTTTTCAGAGTGTAGTTTATAGTTTATACATGATTTTAGACTATAATTTTGTTATTTTTGGGTGTTTATTTATTGACTTATAGTCTCTCAAAGTCGGGATATCAAAGCTGAAAATTTTATGTTTTTCAGCTTTCTTTGTATTTTGTGATAGATTTAAAACATACATATCTAATTCGTTTGAAGTCGAAATAGCATGCGGTTTTTTCCAAAGTGTAGTATAGAGTTTGTACATGATTTTAGACTATAATTTTGTCATTTTTGGTTTCATATTCATTGATTTATAGTCTCCCAAAGTTGGGATATCAAAGCTGCGAATTTTCTTTTTTTTTCTCAGCTTTATTTTTTTATTTTGAGAAATTTTAAAACATGAATTCGACCCACTTTACCCGGTTCCCCGGGTTTTTCAGATTTAGACCCACTTTACCCGGTTCCATTCGACCCACTTTGATATTTTCGGGTTTTCCGGTTCTAGACCCACTTTACCCGGTACCTTACCCGGAACCGAACCGGAACCGGTTCCTATATACCGGTCCGGTTTCCGGTCCTAAAAAATCTCGTTAACCGGTTCCCGGGTTTTCCGGGTCCGGGTCTACCGGTCCGGGTTTGGACCCACTCTCATCCCTACTTCCTGCATTGCAACACACACACATAAAAACCAACCAACTAAACTATTCTCTTATTTTTTGGAACATAATGACTGTTAGTTATCATAACATGCCATGTCGTCTCATCTTACAATTTCAACTCAAGTACACAATAAGATCTAGAGAAAAGATTATGACTTACAAGGGTGGAATAAATATACAAACATAAACTCTTGAAAAGTTTAAAAGGAAGCTTAGCTTAAATGAAATGATTGTACATTCTATTTGATTCTTTTTATCGCCTCAAGATCCTTTTTGTTACTAATCTTATAAGAAACAAGGATAACATCTTTCAAAAGACGAGTAGTTTCTTCAACCTTGCCTGTAAGAAACATACAGACAATTTGTAATTGTGTGTAGTGCAACCTTACAGTATTGGTCTACACATCCCATCCCCGTAAAAACTAATCATATCACAATTGTATTATTTTTTAAATCCCAACATAAAGAAAATAAAATTATATGAAAAACATACACATCAACTATGATGTGAATGTGTTGTGTTATTTTCTGCATCAACTCATTTTTTTTTATCGAAGCATAATGTAACTGTGTACGTTGTCAAGCTTTGTTTGAGCACTCCCCCACCTTCATCCCACTTATATTCATGCTACATATCCTTCTGATCTTCTGATATCCAAAAAAACTCAAAGTCAAGGGCAGATCAATACAGAGTGATAAGGAGTCAATGGACCCACCCTTGTTATCTATAAAGAAACGCCACGGGTTATAGAAATTTCAACATACTCCTCTTCGGTCTTCATTTTGATATTTGGCCATTCTGGTGTAGTAGAAGTTTTCTAATGGAAAATATGTCGAACAACTGGTTTGCCTAATACAAACCCACATAAACATCACCTTGAAAAGTATAAATGTAAAGCACAAATATAAGTTATGAAATCGTATTCACCTTGATTCATCTATTGGAATAGAACTCTTGCATCAGTGGTCGTAGGTGACCATTAGTACATTGGACAAAATCCATAAACATATACCCTCGTCCCCTTGACCACCTAAAGTTCCTAGAATGAAAAATCCCAAATTACCCAATAATTACAAGTTTGACTATTATATTAAAATCAAGTCAACAAAATAACAAATTCAAAACTAATAAATCGACGATATTGATTCCAAATGAAGTGGATGTGACTAGTACAAACTTGAATGTTTTCAAAGCACAAGGAAATCAATGAAATCGAAAGTCTGTGTGGAAATTGAACTACCTCCAGGGGAAGATTGTATCGGTTGGATGTGAGGCTACATTGTCGCTCTGATATGGTGGTCACTAGTCTGATGTGGGGATGCGTTGGTACTCATGTAGGAGCGGAGGAGTGGAAGCCAGAAAAGTGAGAAGTCGTCTTTGTTGCTTTGGCGTCTGATTATGGCAAATATACAAAGTGTGATTCTTTTAAGTTTTGAGTGTTAGGAGGGAATTAGTCGCGCCAACTTAAAATTAGAATTTTCAATTAGATATGGTGACACAAAACAAAATGTGCCACTAAAAACCTATTATAGTGGCACAAAATATAATATGCCACTAAAATCTTGTGCCACTAAATGTAATTTTATTTGTAGTAAAGATGTTAACCACTTAAGGTCCTACGTTTCTTCACACAAGCTTATAGAAGTGTATACAAAATTTTGGCGTACCAACTTGCATACATATGCTATGTATTCTAACCCTGCAAAATTCAGGATTGAAGAGATTGTTGAACCCCCTTCTTGTTCTAGAAGGTTGTGTCTCGAATAGATTGACATAACCACAGTTGAGCCCCCTGTTTTAGAACCAAGCATGCAAACCCCTACAATGGAACCTAGCATGGAATCCCCTAGTCATATTGATGTTTCACATGTTTCACCCCTAGAATGGAATCCCCTATTGAAGTTGAATCTGTGAAAGAACCAAGCATGGAACCCCCTATTGTGGAAACCTTTTAGTGAAACCCTAGGTGGATCTAGTGATAGTGAGGGTAGTGGAGATTCGAGTGATAGTGATAATAGTGATTTCATTGTCGATGAGGATAACTTGTTGGATTATTATGAGGTGGACATGCATGATTTCTACCTCAACGTTGATGATAATTTGGAATGGGTTGGTGATACCCCTATTACAACAGAGAATACAGTAATGTATGATGAGGAAATGGAGGTGATCAACACTGATGTTCTACAATCTGAGTCATCATCTGGTGAAGGGAAAATGAGTAAAAGAAGAAATAAAATTCGGGCTGCTAAAAGGGCACAGATAAATGATGCAGCTCAAGTGAGTGACCCTTTCTACATACTTCAAACATTTTCAAGTTCTTAGGAAGCAAAAGACAAAATTTACTTACATGCAATAGAGAAAAGAAGAGAATTGGATATTGTCAAGAATGATAAAAACAGGGTCAAGGTAGTATGTAAAGGAACAATACCAGATATGGGGATACTTGAGACTTGTGGGAAAGGTGGACCAAGTAAAATTAGTGAGAAAGGTGGGCCCAATCAAAGTAACATGAATGGTGGACCTAGTCAAACGTGTGGAAAAGGAGGACCAAGTAAGTGTAGTGGTAAAGGTGGGTCCAGTAAAAAGAAAAGTGCAATGAAAGTAGATGAAAGCAATAAGTGCCCTTGGAAACTTTTAGTAAGTAAATGGAAAAATGATGATGATTGGACAGTGAATATGTATGAAAATGAGCATAAATGTCTCCAAACAAGAAAAATCAAAGCTTGTAATTACAAGTTTCTTTCCAAACAAATACTTGAGCAGTTGGAGTCTAACCCAGAAATACCAACCAGGGCTTTAAAGGAGCAGCTAGAGAGAAAATACCAAATTCATGTTGGAATCCTAAGTCGAGTAGGACTTGGAGACCAAGTTATAACGGGACTTTAGCAAGTTGGTTTTAGAGTCCTAATACAATTCTAATTACAAGTCGGTAGATTAGAATCTATATATACATCTTGTTTAGCCATGTAGGGTTAAGAGAGAGTGTATTCACAAATTGAGTTTTGAGTTATTTTCTCATTTAATCAAAGAGATAGTTTGATTAATTGTTTGTGTTATTCATTCTTGACTTTAATTGGTATCAGAGCTTGAGTCTAGAAGCTGTGAGATCAAATTTCTTACCTGTTGACGAGCTAGGTCAACATGTCGGATACAAGGGGAGATGGAGGAACTGCGGTGAGGGTGAAGGAGATTGGATCAACCTCTGTTCAATGTCCTATGCTCACGTCGACGAATTACACGGTATGGTCAATGAGAATGAAGGTAGTATTAAATATTCATAAAGCTTGGGAGATACTTGAACCAGGAACTACAAAAAATAAAGACAAAGATGATTTAGCAATAGGTTTAATTTACCAATCGATATATGAAGATCTCATAATCCAAATCGGTGAACAAGAATATTCTAAGGGACTTTGGGACGCAATCAAATCATGGCATATGGGGGCTGATCGTGTGAAGGAGGCACGATTACATACTTTGATTTCTGATTTTGATCGATTGAAGATGACTGGGTCGGAGTCGATCGACTCTTTCACGGGAAAACTATCTGGAATCGCATCCAAGGCAGCTGCACTAGGAGAATCGATCGATGAACCAAGGATGGTGAAGAAATTCCTGAAATCGTTACCAAGGGAAAAATTCATTCATATTGTCGCCTTTTTGGAACAGGTACTAGATTTGAAATCAGTGGGGCTTGAAGACGTAGTGGGTCGATTTAAAGCCTACGAGGAAAGAATAAGAGAAGAGGATGCCGATGAGAATGATCAATCGAGAGTGCTATTTGTGAAATCGACGTCGGAAGGAGGTGGCTCGTCGTCTGGTGGGGGTAATTCGTCGGGAACGAGGGGAAAATGGAAAGGATCAAATGGATCATTCGGGTTAAATCAAGCGAATGGGTCACATGGGTCACACGGGTCGAACAAAACCAAATCAGCCCAAGGACAAAAACCCAATAATAATTCTGATTTATTTCAACCCAATTCCAACAATTGCAAAAATTGTTGTTGTTGTGACAAAAACCGGAAAAATAGGAAAAAAGACTGATCTAAGGTGATTTGTTTTCGGTGTGACAAACCGGGTCACTTTGCCTCTAAATGTCCAGAACGACTCCAAAAATTACAAGAAGGTGATTTTTCGGAACGTGACGACAACGACGAGACCGTATTTTAAATATAGATCGGGGTTGAAGAATTCTCTAAAAGGACTTAGAGTTTCGAGGGTGATTGTTGGAATCCTAAGTCGAGTAGGACTTGGAGACCAAGTTATAACGGGACTTTAGCAAGTTGGTTTTAGAGTCCTAATACAATTCTAATTACAAGTCGGTAGATTAGAATCTATATATACATCTTGTTTAGCCGTGTAGGGTTAAGAGAGAGTGTATTCACAAATTGAGTTTTGAGTTATTTTCTTATTTAATCAAAGAGATAGTTTGATTAATTGTTTGTGTTATTCATTCTTGACTTTAATTCAAATGTCGGACATGAAAGTGTTTAGGGCAAAAGCAAAAGCCCTAGAAACTATTAGGGGTGATTTTGGGGGTCAATATTCTTTATTGAGGGACTATGACTGGAGGTTCAAATTTGAAACCTAAACACAATAGTCAAGCTTCAAGTGGATAATGCTTCTAACCCTGCATCAGATACTAGGATTTTTAGACGTATATATATATATATATATATGTATGTGTGTGTGTGTGTGTCTTGGATACTGAAACAAGGTTTTGCAGCAGGGAAAATGGACTTTCTTGGACTGGATGGTGTATTCATGAAGGGTCCCTACCCTGGTATGATTCTAACGGCAGTGGTAAGTAATAGTATACACGGTTTAACTACTTAATCTTACATATGACTTGTAGATGTTAACCTAATTTGTTCTTACTGTTATAGGGATTGGATGGAAACAACTACACTTACCCAGTGGCATATGGTGTTTTAGAGTATGAGAACTACAGCTCATGGACATGGTTTCTAAAAAATCTTGGTGATGATTTGGATTTGACTACCAATTCGAACTTCACATTTATAACTGATAGGCATAAGGTAATAGTATACACAGTTTAACTACTTAACCTTTATATTATTTGTACTAATTATATAAAATTGACCGTGTTTGTGTTGTAGGGTGTTTTGCTTGCAATTGCAAAATTGTTTCCATGTGCAAAAAATAGATTTTTCCTTCGTCATGTCCATGAGAATATGAAGCGAAAGTGGAGGGGCAAGGAGTTTAAAGATTTTCTCTGGAAATGTG
Source organism: Lactuca virosa (assembly GCF_052849685.1). Taxonomy (NCBI): domain Eukaryota; kingdom Viridiplantae; phylum Streptophyta; class Magnoliopsida; order Asterales; family Asteraceae; genus Lactuca; species Lactuca virosa. Next base: position 173,553,680 of record NC_136434.1, on the reverse strand, counting down.
AAACAACATCAACTGTACAACAATTCAATCTTGCAATGGAGGAACTGAAGAAATTGAACAATGATGCATATGAATGGCTTAAAGCCATTCCACCCCAACATTGGTCCAGGTCTCACTTCACAAGTAAGTTATACATGTTAGCATTCTTCAACATTGTTGATTGTATGCATCTTAAAAGATTACTGAAAATTGTGATGCAACATTGTTATTCTACAGGAAGAGCACATTATGATGCATTGTTAAACAACCTTTGTGAGACATTGAATAGAAAACTTGTCAAGGGTCGTGACAAACCAATTATAAGTTACTTGGCATTTATTAGAGAGTACATAATGAAGAAGCTTGTTATTGTCCAAAAGACAATTGAAAAATGTTCTGACCCACTAACTCCTACAACTACCAAGACTCTAGAGAAGAGCAAAGTTGAAGCTGCAAAGTATATGGTCGTGCTTTGTGGAAATGGGAAGTATTAAGTTACAGGTGGTGAAGGTGTGGACCAATGTGTAGTTGACATAGCACAACATACATGCTCATGTAACAAGTGGGAGGTCACTGGCATGCCATGCAAGCACACAATTACAACTATATGGGATATGAGGAGAAATAATGAAAATGTTGGGATACCTGAAACATGGGTTCACCCAACATATTGGTTGAAGACATGGAAAAAGATGCATGCCTTTAAAATTGAACCAATTAATGAGAGGATGATGTGGGAAAAAAGTCCTTGTACAACAAAGTTACCACCACCAAAACATCATGTGCCTATTGGTAGGCCAAAAAAGAAAAGAAAAATATTTGTTATTGAAGATAATAGTGCTAGAGATACCAGAACAGTTAGATGTTCAATGTGTGGAAATGTTGGGCATAACGGTAGGAGTTGCAAAGGGCAGGCAGTGGGAGGATCACATGCGAGTAGTAGTGATGTGGGACAGAATGCTGGTGTGGGACAGAACTCAGGTGCTGTGAACAAGGGGAAAAGTCTGATGATTTAGTGTTTGTGTATTACTTTCATGTATTTTGGTTGGCTAATGCTTTTGATGTACTTGAAACAATGTTCTTTCATGTATTCTGGGTCTGTAATTTCAGTTTGAACTAATGTTGTGCTACTTCTTTAACTATGATGGTGATGTACTTCAAACTATGTTGACTGGATGGATGTTTGTAATGGTTTGAATGACTTAATGATTAATTAGGTTGTTGATGTATGAATGCATGTTTGTAATGGTTTGATGACTTAATGGTATGATATAAATTGTTGTTTTGGTATGAATACATGTTTGGCAATTACCAAAAAAAACACTCAATTTTCATTAACTTGCAAACTGATATATCCAACTTCAGTTTGTAAAATTAAAAGGTAAACGTATCTGATAACTTATCCTACACTTTGTACACTAGAATTGACACAATCAGAAACCAACTAATAGCATGGTTGTAAAAATCGGCCTAGGCGGCCGATTAATCGGCGCCTAGGCGCTTGGCGGCCTCCAACTGCTTACGAATAAGGGTTAGAGGGTAAAATAATCGGCCTTGGTCAAAATCGGTCAAAACCAGTCCTAATCGGACCCAAATCGGATCCAAAATCGGACCCAAAATGGGGCTCAAATGACCCACCGGCTCAAAGGAGACAGTTGGCCCAAAAGAGAGTTGAATATGGATTTCAATAAGCCTTCTACCCTTTTTATAGAATTGTTTTCCCTTTGATATTTTATCCCACCAACGATGTGGGATACTCAATTGAATAAACACAGGAACACACAAAGATTAATTTATTTGTTTCCTTTTCTTCAATCTCGACTCCGATCAGGTGATACTCGAAGACAACTCGATCAGGTAATACTCGAAGACATACTCAAGTGGAAAAAATCAAGAAGCATGGATTGAAAACAGATACTCGAGGTGAAATCAAATACTCGTTCTGAAGAGGCTTTTCGATCGGCATCGGAGGTAGTGCACTCGTTCGTTCTCATTACAGATTATCACCCCCATCAACCGTCTTCGTGTACCCTATCACCATCACTCGTTCGTTCTTGCTTCGTTTTTTTGAAATCGAGATTCTATTTGGCAGTTTCAAGATCTGTAATTGTTCTGGTGGGATCGAATCACTTATTCATTTGATTAATCTAATTTGTTTTCTTGTTTATGGATGGAATCGATGTCGACTCAAATTGTTGATGTGTTTGATTAATCTGAATCGTTTGATTAATCTGATTAGTGTTCTTGTTCTTGGTAAAATCGATTCTCTCTCAACTCAAATTGGTAAAATCTGCTTAATGGTTGTTTGATCACTGCATTGAAGGCAAACCCATAAACTCAATTCGGTATTAAAACAGATTTTAGTCTAGCCCATAATTAAACTCGATTGAAGGAAAATTTAAGTTGATACTTGATACAATGTTTGTGTAAATGGTTGTTTAATCACTGGGAATCACAATTTCAGTGATTTTGGTCATACAATGCTTAAGAGAAATTTCAATGATATGGTTGATAATAACAAGCATGCCAAGTGTTTGTGTAAATGCTTAAGAGAAATTTCATGTTATAATGTTATATTTATTAAAATTTTAATAAGTTTTTTAATTTATAATGTTATATCTATTAATGTTATATTTAATGTTATATTCTTGGGATTAATGTTATATTTATTATTTTTTTAATAATTTTTTTAATAATTAATGGTACCCGATTAATCCTCCGATTAATCTCCGCCTAGCCGATTAATCCCTTGACCCCAGTCCACCGATTAGCCTACGTCGAGCGATTTCTACAACCTTGACTAATAGCTAGATACAACTTCAGTTTCATATTTTGTTGTTCAAGCTTCATCCTAATGTTCATACAAGCACATTTCTGATCCTCCACCACCCAACCAATGAACTTGCAACCACGAGCCTGCAAAGTAAGTGTAGAAACATTTAACAATGCTAAAATTTATAGAAAATAAGAGAAATTAGGAGATTAGGTTAGATCTATCAAGAAATCGAAATTAACCGGGTTAGAATAAGCATAGTAACGTTTTCCAAGGTTTTTCTTGCTCCATGAGGTACGAATCACAACTTCAGCTCCACAATTGCATCTAATTGCCATTTTTGTTGGTTGGAGAAGGGTAATCGAAGAACGAAAGGGGGAAGAAGTAATGGGGAAGAAAACCAACGAAGATAAATGAAAGCAGGGGAGGGGCAACGACTCTAATTGGGGCACACGACTTGAAATGACGAAAATACCCCTGCATGCAAGGCACGTAGGGCACCCAAACAGAGAAAACTAACGTCTAACGACAATAGCGACTGGGTGGGTAGTATTTAAATACATGAGGGACGGTCTGAGTTGATTTTAAAAAATAGTGACTGAACGAGCAATTTGACACTTGGACCAAGGACGATTCATATAATTTACTCTAAAGTTTCTATAACTTAATAACTAAATAGTAAATTAATTATTTAAAATGAAATAAAAGAAAATGACCAAAATAATTATTTTTCAAAACTTTTTGCCATAAAACTAAAAAATAAAAATGACTCGTATAGTCTCAATTTTCATACATTACCACCGCTAAAGATTGACATCTTATGTGTCCACAAAACAATGTTGTTTTGGGAAGTTTAACTGTGAAAATCTATAGTTACCTTGTGAATGTGATGTCATCTGTAAAAATCTATCATAATTTTTTTTGTTAACGTAAGGCATTTATTGTCTTGCTATTTTTATTGTTGAAAATACATGTATTGGTTAGGTAGATTTTTGCATATTATCTTTATGAAACTCTAAATTTTTTGGCATAATTTTAAACCTTTATAAATCGTTAATACGAACTTCGTTTGGGATGAAATGTTTTTGTTTGTGTTCTGCTTAATAAAAGATATATATGGATATATCACACTCCAAATTTAGATTACGAAAATACATAATTTTTTAGTTCAAAAGTAAGCTATAAAGTAAAAATATGTAAAAAAACCAACTTTGAGGAAGATATACTTCTTAATTGCAAATCCAAACATAATTATTGTTAATAAAACATAAACTATTCGATTACATAAGAGTTAAAGGGTTAAAATGACTATCATCGGGTCTGATATTTCCGATTCAAGTGGAAGTGACAGAGGATGCACAATTGTCGTTGGGTATTCAACTTGATATACATCAAACCTCCTATAAAATTGAATCATACGGTAAAAGTCAGTGTAGGTTAAACAACATATTGCCGCAAGACCATGACTGCACGTCATACCTAGACTATGACATTTCCCACATGTGAAGTTGCAAATCTATAACATAAGTTTTCCTACAATCTGTTACTTGAAAAATGTTGGGCAACATCTTTCTTGCCTTCCGGTTGGCATCAAAAAAACCTATGCACCATCCTCTAATCTCTGCATAATATTTTGTTGTTTATATAGTATTTTACCATCCAAGTCAATGCGTTAAATATAAATCCATTGAGTGTACTCAAAGACAACCTCAATGAGAGTTGTTATCATCAAATTGCATTCATGAACTGATAACATATTAATAGAGATTTTGGAATATCAATATTGATTACATTTCAATGGATGTTCGAAAAATAAAGTCTTGTCCATTTCGCATGACTGATAATGGCAAGCCATTCACATGCAGCGGGGCGTAGTCGACGTAAATTTTCTTAAAAATCAAACATTATATGTGATTTGCAAGTTCGCCAAAACAAATGATCAAACATGGTGTTTCCACCAACTCTTGAGCCCAAAACCATCATTGCCACACTCTTACAAAAATACCCATGATATAAATCAAGAAATACTTAACCTAGGAAAAAAATTATCACATCGTCCATATTGATTTTGAATAATACTTCCCTAGTATCCCTGAAAGATTGCCTCAACCTTATTAGGAACCAGGTAAAAGAGTTGACACTATTTGTCACGATCAAACAAAATGTTATAAGCAAAGTCTAGTTATTTCCATCCAGAGCAACCACGGCCTACATAAAATCGTGTCGTGAGTCAGCAACTTAATGAGCTAGCATGCGTCGCAACAACACATGATCACGTCGCAAAGTCACCCCAAACCAACTTTTTTATTCCATAAAATCAATAAATAACATACCCGGAAAACATATGTTACAACACTCTCCCATTTAACCGGATTTTGTCCCCAAAATCCGATTTCACAAACTCCGGAGAGTATCCGCTCATCCCCGCAAATAGACCTGACAAACGTGTCGTGTCGTGTCGGGTTCATGTCGTGTCAAGACATTAAACAAGTTGAAAGTGCTTGACCCTAACCCGGCCCGTTTAATTATCGTGTCGTGCCGCATCAACCCGTTTATTTTCGTGTCGGGTTTCGGGTTAAGGTTTAGACCTTGTAAATATGTTGTGTCATGTCGGGTTTAAATATTTTAAATGTTGGAAAGTAGGAGTTGTGTAGACAAAAAGGAAAAAGTGAAACACTGAAGTTATGAGATGGAATGACAAAATTTATAGTAAGTTTAGAATGAAAAATGAAAAGAGTTAAAGTTGGGGAGCAAAACACATAGGTGGTGAGGATGACTAAAATTAAGTAACTTTGAAAATTTGAATATTACTTCTAATTATTGAGTTTGGCCCACTACAAGTCTATAACATATAATATATTTATAAAAATATGAAATTTATAATAAATTCGAGTTGAAAGTCTTGACCCTAATCCTACCCGTTTAATCATCATGTCGTGTCAACCCGTTTAAATAAATGTGTCGAAATCTCTAAGCCTAACCCATTAATTTCGTATCGGATTTTCGTGTCTAGTCATGTTTTTGCCAAATCTAGAAAAAAAAAAAAAAAAAAACTATCAACAACCGGTATTGTAATTTGTCTATATTTAATTACTATTTATTGATTTATTCCCACAGGTTAGAAAGCGTGCTATGTGGAACAGTTGCATCGCCCATACTATAAATATTAGTTTTTCCCGCGACGACTGATAACCCCTCACTCATTTCGAAGCAGAAACTCATATCCTGCCCCCTTTTCATCAATAGAAACCCTAATTCTGTTCCATTCCATTGTTACGCGTCATGAAGCTTCGTTCTCGCTCGTCTGATCCTTCTGACAAAGGTAATATGTGAATCTATCACAATGTTTTCTCGATGCTCTTGATTTGTGTATTTTTGGCTTGCTTCGCTTGTGTTTGGTTAATCTTGCTGTTTTTCACCGAATGGACTGAAGAATTGTAGGTTCTTTGTTTTTTCTGTAATTTGAGTGTTTTTCTAGTTTCCCCTAAAAAGGAAAGGAGACTTGACGTTCAGAAGTTGTTACGTAATATCTGCCATCAGTATTATACTATTATGTTATATGGCTATCTATGAATCGTATGCTGTTTTTAGTTTTATCTGTAACTTGAGAGTTGTATGACTGAAAAACTGCTCTCTGTGTTATGGTTATCTAACTGGTTTCCAACTTGATTTCATTCGATTGTAGGTAAGGGCATTATGGATCTCTCAGACAATGAGGACAATGGTCACTTGTCTTCTGAGGATTCCGATTACAACGGATCTGGTTTTGAAGGTACCTCTTGATTCCCGTAACTATTTTCCATGTCAAAGCAATTGGGGTTTTTTCTTACACACAAAGGAAAATGGTGTATTTGATCTATTTAGCTTCTTATGTGAATGTAGGTATTGAAAATGAAGAAGTGGTTCCAGATTATGTAACAGATTCTGAAGATGATAAGCCAAAGAGAAGGAAATCCGTTTCACGAAGGTGGAAGCGAAAAGCTCAGGAAAGCGAGGAACAATCAGATGAAGAAACGGTGGTTGAAGTTGATAATGTCAGTCTTGATGAAGAAGAAGATGTTGTTGAAGTCAAAAAAAGAACACACACGAAAAAGAAAAAGAAGACAAAACCAACATTATTATGGGAAATTTGGGAAGAAGAAACTGAGAAATGGCTTGACCAACATATGAATGAGGATATTGATTTAGATAATTTGAATGAAATAGTGACAGAAACTGTTGAGCCATCACCTGATTTGATTATGCCACTTTTAAGGTACCAAAAAGAATGGTTAGCATGGGGATTGAAGCAAGAAGAATCTCCTTCAAGAGGTGGGATTCTTGCTGATGAAATGGGAATGGGGAAGACTGTTCAAGCTATTGCTCTTGTACTTTCTAAACGTGCACTTTGTCACGAATTCGGTCAACAAGTTGACTTTTCAAGTGATTCTTCTTTGCCATGTGTCAAAGCAACCCTTGTGATATGCCCATTAATTGCTGTCATGCAATGGGTCAATGAAATTGATCGATTCACTTCAAAAGGAAGCAATAAGGTATTGGTGTATCATGGAGCCAATAGAGCAAAAACATTTTCTGAATTTTCTGAATATGATTTTATCATCACTACATACTCCATTGTGGAGGCTGAGTATCGGAAAAATGTGATGCCTCCAAAAGACAGATGCAAGTGGTGTGGAAAACTTTTTTATAAAAGGAAACTACAAATTCACTTAAAATACTTCTGTGGTCCCGATGCTGTTAAAACCATGAAACAGTCAAAACAGAGCAAAAAGAATGGAAAACTTGGGACAAAATTGTCATTGTCAAAGGAAGATTTATCAGATGATGAAGGTGATTATAAAAAGAAAAGTAACAAGAACAAAAAGCGCCAAAAGAAAGAGAAATTTGAAACCTTGGTTCCTTCAGAAAGTCCCTCTTGTTCTGGATATAAATCGGTTATGAAGTCTATCTTACACTCTGTTAAATGGGATCGTTTGATTTTGGATGAGGTATGTTTTTTAAAAGTTTTGAAGCTTAATAAAGACTCTTAATTGAATTTTGACATTTTTTTATATATATATATATACAGGCTCATTACATAAAAGACAGACGATGTAATACAACCCGAGCTGTTTTTGCTTTAGAATCTTCATATAAATGGGCTTTAAGTGGGACCCCTCTTCAGAATCGTGTTGGAGAACTCTACTCACTTGTAAGTAAACATATTTTTTATAAGTTAAATTTTTACAATTTTCCTTCATTCAATTCTGAATTATGATTTTTAATTTCTTATAGGTTCGTTTCTTACAAATAACTCCATATTCTTATTACCTATGTAAAGACTGTGATTGTAAAGTGCTTGATTATAGTCCAAATTCAACATGCCCAAACTGCCCTCACAAATCAGTGAGACACTTTTGTTGGTGGAATAAATATGTTGCTAATCCAATTGCAAACAGAGGGCGTAGTGATGATGGTAAAAGAGCCATGATTCTGTTGAAAGATAAGGTTTTGAAAAGTATATTGTTAAGGCGTACTAAAAAGGGTAGAGCTGCAGATCTTGCACTTCCTCCTAGAATTGTAAGTTTTTTATTTTTTTATTTTATTGAATCAAGAAAAGTAGAAAACTCATTTTATTTGGTTTTTGATTTCTAAATTATTTACAGATTACACTGAGGCGTGACTACCTTGATATTACAGAGCAAGACTATTACACTTCACTTTATAGTGAAAGTCAAGCACAGTTTAATACGTATAAATTTATAATCCTCTTTCTATCTAATTTTCTATTTCTCCAAATCATTTAGTTCACAAATTTTACTTACAAGTTACAATTATAATAAGCGCAAATTACAAATTTGGTCCCTGTGTTTTTCTTAAAATTCCAAATTTTGGATTTTTTTTCTTAAGTTTGCTTTTGATAGTATTAATAGTCCCTGTGATTTACTCAAAGTTACAAGTTAAGTCCAAATTTTGAAGCCATTTTATATGGGTCAAGAACTATATCTGCATTGAAAAGCAAACTTAAATAGTAATAAAATTTTGGACTAAACTTGCAATTTTGAGTAAGCATAGGGACCAAATGTGTAATATACTCTTATATTAATGTCATTTTGGTAATTTATGTCTTGGAATTGCCCATTTACACTTAAAGACTACTTTTTGGAGTTTTGTTAAATTTTTTTTTGTGGAACCCTAATAATTGATTTTGGTATTTTATATCTTAAAAATGTATTTTTCATAAATTTGTTTTTTATTTGCAGATATGTTGAAGCAGGAACATTGATGAACAACTATGCTCATATTTTTGACCTTTTAACACGCTTGCGACAGGTCACCATCTTAAAAATATAATTATACTGACAATTTTTTGAGTTTTTAATGTTATTCCATGTATGATACATTTAATAATAAATATATATAAAATGTTGACATTTCAGGCTGTTGATCATCCTTACCTTGTGGTGTATTCCAAGACTGCTGTTGCAAGGAGGGCAAATGAGTCAAAACCCATTGATGAACAAGAACAAGTTTGTGGTTTATGTCATGATGTGGCAGAAGACCCTGTGGTACTACTACTGCTATATATTGACTCTTTCTAGCATTTATGTAAAGTTTGTTTGCTTAAATTGAATTATTTTATAGGTGACATCATGTGAACATGTGTTTTGTAAATCATGTCTGATTGACTTTTGTGGAAGCTTTGGTCAACCATCATGTCCTTCATGTTCAAAACCACTTACAGTTGACTTCACTGCAACAAATGATCAAGATCACAAAAAGGCTAAAACAACTTTAAAAGGATTTAAGTCAACAAGTATTATCAACAGAATTCGTTTAGATGATTTCCAAACAAGCACAAAAATTGACGCCCTTGTATGTTTGTCTTTTAATATTCCATTTTTTTTTTTTTTTTTGTTAATGTGAGATCTAAAATTTACAAATTTTTTCAGAGGGAAGAAATCAGATTTATGGTAGAAAGAGATGGTTCTGCTAAAGGAATTGTGTTCAGCCAGTTCACGTCATTTCTTGATCTCATTAAATATTCTTTGGAAAAGGTAAAATTATCATTATCAAATTTATAATATTTGCAGAAATGATTCCCTACTTAATTGGAAAAATTACAGAAATAGTCCCTTTCCAATATGAAATTTACAGAATTTGTCTATGTTTCACAAAACTACAGAAATGGTCCCTGGGTTTCACAAAACTACAGAAATGGTCCCTGCTTGATTGAAAAATTACAGAAATAGCCCCTACCTAATAGGGGATTTATAGGAATGGTTTTTATTTTTCACAAAATTACAGAAATGGTCCCTGTCTAATTGTGAATTTACCAACATGGTCCCTGTGTTTCACAGAAGTTATAGAAATGGACCCTATGTATAAATTTGGAAACATAAAATGCTGAGTATTTAGATCTTTAAAAGTCAAATGTTGACCAGTGAGAATTTTGCAGAGTGGTGTGAAATGTGTTCAGTTAGACGGATCAATGAGTATGTCTGCAAGAGAAAGTGTAATTACAAGATTTACAGAGGATGGAGAGTGTAAAATCTTTTTAATGAGCTTAAAAGCGGGAGGTGTTGCTTTAAATCTTACAGTTGCCTCACATGTAAGTGTAACAACTTTTTCTATTTTTTAATATATATATATATTTAAAATAATAATAAATTTTTATTATTTAATAACTGTCAGGTGTTTTTGATGGACCCGTGGTGGAATCCTGCGGTGGAGCAGCAAGCGCAGGATAGAATCCATCGGATAGGTCAATACAAACCGATTAGGGTTGTGAGGTTTGTGATTGAGAATACAATTGAAGAGAGGATTTTGAATCTTCAAGAGAAGAAGAAATTGGTGTTTGAGGGGTAAATTTGGTTTTTCACTGGATTGTGATTTCTGGTTTTGATTTCTGGTTTAAATTTGTATTATGTTTTTTTTACAGGACTGTTGGAGGGTGTAATGAAGCTCTTGGAAGGTTGACTGAGGCTGATATGAGATTTCTTTTTGCTAACTAGTTTGATGTTTAAATGTTTTCAAGTTTGTTTACTTTTATCAATGTGTGGGCTTGTGGAATCCATCTAAGTTCTTTTGAAAATTATGTCATTGATGCCTATGATTAATAAAGATAAACAAAATATAACTTTTATAAAATATTTACAAGGTGCATTGACAAACTGATATTTTGGAAGATGTATAGAAAGAAAATGAAACATATTAAATTAACTTGGGAACCAATTTTGTGATGTGTTTGGTTTTGAGTGAAACATTTTGAGTTTTCCCATTAAGAAATAGAACTGACTTGACATATGATCAGTTGACAAAAACTTGATGCTTTTGTTTGAATCCTCTAAAACAGGAATGGAAAATTGTTTTGTTTTAGTATGAACTAGTATTTGAGTTTGTGTTTTGTTGGAGGTTGTTACGTGTTTTTTTGATGCGTATTAGGCATAAAAATTGATTAAGCCAGTACAACATATCACAACTTCCTAGAACACTAAAAGTTTAAAAGAAATGAGTTTTAGGTGATTTATCGAAAGTTAAGAAGAGTTTAGAGACTTCTTTTTGTAAGTTGTATGGATTTTGAATAATCCATAAAAATATAGAACCATTACATAGACTAAAATACAATTGTATAAAAGCAAAATCTAAAAATGACAATAACCAAAACGCAAGGACTAAAGTTCTACAAAAGGAAGTGCGCCATCATTTCAACCTACATTAAAAAAACTTGTAAATATACATAAAATTTATATTGAAACATAAATAAACTTGAATTTATACTATACATAAAAAAACGACACATACATGAAAACAACAAATAATAAAATTAGTTTTTTTTTTTAATTAACGAACACAAAGAAAACCAGATTATATATACTACGGGAATAAACATGAAAGTTTAGAAAATGAAGATGATAAGAGTGATATTTTACAAAGTTCAAAGTTAAAGGGTTAAAATAACATTTAAAAAATAGAGTTGTGGAAAATGTATTTTCAAAAAAGTTCAGAAAATGAAGGGGTAAATATGATATTTTACAGGATAAAAGGGTTGCAGGTAACAAATGATACAAACTTGAAGATTGAATATGTAATGATGTAATATGAAGTGTGCATTATCCACATATACAATGTGCTTTATGAAATTCACTTTACCTACAGTAAAAGTCATTCACTTTAGCTACAATAAAAGTCATTCACATACCAAACTTTATAGTTTAGTTATATTTATAATACTCTGTTAAAATCGGAAAACCGATAGCTCATGTTAGAAGAGTTGAGTCTATCAATGTTGACAATATAAGTAGAAGTGGACAACCAGGAAGATATCGTGAAGTTAGACTTGAAGATGTTAATCCTTGCTAAGAACATAACTTTAAGAGAGAATTAAGAAAGAATGAGGGTAGTTGAGTAGTATATAACTAGGATAGAGACTAACTTCATTTATTCTTGTGTACCCCTTTCCTTACTATGACCTCCTTAGAAGAGAGTTAAGACATAATGATGGTAGTTGAGTAGTACTAGCTTCATTTATTGTTGTGTCCGTACCACTAATGTACCACTCATGTACAACTAAGGTTCACCTTTTTTACTTTTGCCTTTTTGATATTGTTAGCATATACTATTATTTTTTTGTATATGATTTTTGTCTTAGTATATGATTTGTGTATCAATTCAATATTTACTTTGTTCTATATTTTAGGCCCAACTTTATTCCATCTATCATTTTCCTTTAGCTACATACTATTATTTATCTTTATCTTAAAACTAATGTTTTAAAATACAAGAATTTTTTAAGGAGTGTATGTCAGGACAAATAGGGATGTCAACGGGGGCAAACGAGACAGGGATGCATTCCTCGCCTCCACCCCCGAAATTTTCTCATTTCCCCGCCTCCGCCACCGAAATTTCCAGCCTCCCCACCCCGACCCGCCTCCGAATTCCTGGATTACCCTCGCCCACAATCCCCATTTTCCCGCCCCTGATTGATTTTGAGATATTTTTTTATTGGGATAAAAGAAGTTGTTTTTTGGGCTTAAAGAAACTATTTTTTTTTGGGTTAAAAATAGTTATTTATAAGGATGGTGCTATGCTTTAGTGATATGTTAGATTGATATCCTGGTATATAGGATGATGTTATGTTTTGGTGATCTGTTAGATCTATTTGAATGGCTATAGACTGTTATATGATTATCTGTTATATGTGCACATGTTTGGTTGGTGACTGAGGCTTCACTGCTTTGTGCGTAAGCCAACCGGCCGGGGCATTCCAACCCGATGGTTGAATGGGCTCGAGGGTATTCCATCCCGAGGATGATTGGACCCATAGTATGTTGGCATTCCAACCCGATGGTTGAGGGCCTAGGATATTCCAACCTGATGGTTGATTGGACCCATAGTATGTTGGCATTCCAACCCGATGGTTGATTGGACTCATAGTATGCTGTTATTGTATATGCGTTATTTGTTTGTGTGTTGGTACCTTGGGGGCAACTCACTAAGCTTTGATCTTACAGTTTTGGGTTATGTTTTAGGTACCTCAGATGATTGTGGGAAGGTGAATGCGTGATTGTGCACCTCCTCGTGTTTTGGATTTATGATTTTCGGGAAAACTCTGATATTAAACATGTTTTGAAAACTAAATTGTAAACAATGATGATTTGTGGATTGATTTTAAAAGTTTAAATATTTCATGAATTTTGTGGATGTTACAAGTTGGTATCAGAGCCTTGGTTTGAGTGAATTGGAGGAACACTCGTATGAATCCAGTCTGAAACTAAGGAAAAAGGTTTTAAAACAAAATTTTAAATGGTTTTCAAAATAATAAAGGAGGATGCAAGGTGTACGATCAGCCGAAGCCAATAAGTAGACCCCAAATTATCACACAGTTAATTGAGATTATGTTATGATATGTTAGAACAACTTGCTAGTAATAGGACAAGGATCTTCAGGAATTGCATGATAGAATTGCCTGATATATGATGCCTTATCTGTTCTAGAGTACTTGATTGATTTTTATATGACTCTTTCACGTGTGAAGTAGCTATTGAGTGAATACACTAAGTCACATGCTACATGGTTTAGATGATCTTAAGATAAGGGATTTGGTCCTGCTGTGCAGCTCTTTTCTGAGTCCAACCGTTGTAGGATTGAATCTTTTAGTCTAAGATTGTTTAAACTATGTGGCATGTAATTGTAGTCATGTAATAGTTATCTGACACCGATGGAGGGTCGTGTGGCAGTTAGTGGTAGAATGAGTTGTGTGGGGTTAGTCGGCCAGTTTCGAGATGTGTACCCTTCCTCTAGGGTGTGAGGATTTCGTATGTGCACATGCTAGAATGTATTGTTAGGGTTGTCGTGATGATCCTTGAGACAAATACGTGTAGGTGTGGAAGGTAGTATGGGCCCGTACTACTGAAAGCACATGACCCGTATGCGTAACAAGGAAGTCACAACCCCTAGGACTTTGTTGGGAGTTGGTTCCCCTGCTGATATGTGTGTTATCTGATATCTCCTTGGTATATTTTCAATATGGTGACTACGAGATGATTGGAGGTTGGATCTGGGTCGGGATCGGGAGCTAGCAGTCAAGGTTGGCCAGCAGTGACAGAGGATCGTATCAGAGAGATTATCCATGAAGAGGTTGTGTCTATTGTCTGGGGGCAGATACCGGATATTTTTGGATCTCTCAAGACCACGATGATGGAGTTCTTTGATGACAGATACACAGCCATTGCTGAGACTGTTGCTGCTGTAGCCTCCACAGCCATTGCAACTGCATGGGTCGGTACAAGTTGATTTTTTCAGTATCGATACTTCGATAATATGAAGCCCCCGACTTTTGATGGAGTTCAGGACCCGATCATAGCCATGAGGTGGCTGTCTGATGTTGAGGGGTGCTTCTTCACATGCTCTTGCCCAACTGACCAGAAGGTCAGGTGCACTCTGAACCTTCTGAGGTCCGGAGCAAAGGTTTGATGGAGACTTGCTACTAGTTCGTTTTCTTATGAGCAGAGAGCTACTGTGTCATCGAAGCAGTTCTCGGATATGTTCCGCTCCAGATATGTGTTGTTGGTGAGCATGAGAGGTTGGCCCTGGAGTACCTAGATTTGAGGCAGAGTACAGAGTCGGTGACAGAGATTACCAAGATGTTCACGGAGAGGGCCGTGTTTTGTCCTGAGTTTTCTGGCTCTAAGCAGGCTCAAATGACCCATTACTTGAGCATGCTCAAGATGAAGATCAGACAGTTCGTATCCACCATGCGCTGCCGTTCTTTGTTGGAGTTGCAGGAGGCTGCCAGACGGCGTGATATTGAGATTGAGTTGCAGACGAGGGAGCAGAGACTGGCCCCGGCGCAGTCGCCGAAGCGGTTTAGGACCGCTGATTCTAGGTCGGGGAGTCAGAGGGGCCGCACTTGTGGGAAGTGCGGTAAGGTGCATGATGGAACTTGTCGATCTTCTTCGGGGTGCCACAAATGTGGCAAGTAGGATCACATTGCAAGGGACTGCCGAAAACCGACTCCAGCTCCTGGCATCAGGCTTTGTTATCATTGCGATCGGTGGGCCATATGAAAGCCTTGTGTCCCTTGCTTGCTGCCAGGAAGGCGCAGGCTCCAACACCGACTACTTTGAGAATCACTGATGGGAGTCAGGGAAGGGTGGAGCCCCCGAGGGCTCGAGGTCGCGCTTTCCAGCTCACCGCGAAGGAGGCCAGAGCAGCTCCAGATGTTGTGACTAAGGGTGAAAGTGGGTCCAAACCCAAACCGCATGGACCCGGACCAGGAAAACACAGAACCGGTTAACGGGATTTTGTAGAACCGGAAACCCAGAAACATCAAAGTGGGTAGGTTGGAACCGGATAAAGTGGGTTTAGAACCGGAAAAACCAGAATTTTTGGGTAATTAATTACTACTTAGTGGGTTGAACTTTGAAAATTTTCATATTGATATCCCGACTTTGGGGGACTGTAACTCATTGAATAGGAAACCAAAATTGACAAAATTATAGTCTAAACTCATGTACTAAATCTAAACTACACTCTGGAAAAAACTGCATGTCAATCTGACTTTAAACGAATGAGATATGCATGTGTTAACATTTTCACAGAATACAAAATACAAAAGCAAATAGTTGAAAAGTTGAAAATTTTCTGTTTTGATATCCGGACTTTGGGGGATTGTAAATCATTGAATATTAAACCAAAAATGACAAAATTATAGTCTAAGCTCATGTACAAACTCTAAACTACAAGTTGGAAAAAACCACATGTCAATCCGACTTCAAACGAATTAGATATGCATGTTTTAATACTTTCACAGAATACAAAAAAACTGAAAAACTAAAAACTTTCAGCTTTGATATCTCGAATTTGGGGCACTGTAAGTCAATGAATATAAAACTGAAAATGGCAAATTTATAGTCTAAAATCATGTACAAACTCTAAACTACACGTTGGAAAAAACCGCATGTCAATCGGAGTTGAAACAAATGAGATATGCATCTTTTAAACGTTTCACAAAAACTGGTTCCGAGCCTAAATGTAACATCCCAAATTTCAAGACCAAAAATTCCATTTTTGATATAACAATTTGGAAAATATTTATAAGAAAAAATAATTGAGTCATATCATTTCATAAAACCATAATCTCATGTCTCAAAATCATGTTGTAAAAATAGTAACAATGTCATAGTACAATCCCAAGAAATCTCATAGTGCAGAAATCCTGCGTGTATGTGATGTGCAGCTACCGCGCCGGCTCCTTCCCCTTCGCTGAAGAGGTACCTGAAACAAAACTGAAAACTGTAAGCACGAAGCTTAGTGAGTTCCCCCATCATACCACATACCATACAATCACGTAGCATACATACTGCCAGTCAATTCTGGGGTGCCCGACCTACCCGGTCCGACCATTCTGGGGTGCCGACCTACCCTGTCAAGCAGTTCTAGGATGCTGACCTACCCAGGTCAAGCCATTCTGGGGTGCTGACCTACCCATGTCAAGCCATTCTGGGGTGCTAACCTACCCTTCGGTCCTAACAACCGAACTCCGGGGACTATTTCACCCCTACTACTACTAACACACATATCATAACATAATCATACTGTCAGGCATATCTGGGGTGCCCGAACTACCCTTCGGTCCTAACAACCGAACTTGGGGACTATTCCCCTCCTACTACCACTATCACATATAACATATCATGCTAGCACATAAACATATCAGGTAGTAGCAACCTAGATGAATATCACAAAGACAATCATCTAACATACAACTCGTACTAGTGGGCCGACATTGTGGCCGTAGACCCACCGCTACTGGAAGGTAACTCACCTCGATGTCGTGTAGTATCTTCACGGTCCTCGGCACGGGAATCGACTTGTTTCTACTCCCCAAACCCTACACAACAACCTTTTCCGATTACGATTGCATACTCGTAACCCTTACAAGGGTCAATCCAAATCCAAGTCAAAGTCAAGGTCAAACCCTGGTCAAAGTCAACATCCAGTTGACTTGACTCGCCGAGTTGGTCCACCAACTCGTCAAGTCCCTACCCTTTCAAAATGATACAACCCCCGACTCTACTCGTCGAGTCTAGCAAGAACTCGACGAGTTCACCTTCAACCATAGCATCGGGACCATCTTCAACCGACTCACCGAGTTCATTCTTGAACTCGTCTCATCTTCGTCTTATGAATATGTCCAGTCTATGACTCGTCGAGTTCTATGAACAACTCGTCGAGTCCGTCTTCATGAGTTGGGAGATTGCCTTGGACTCGCCGAGTCTGTTCATACACTCGCCGAGTCGTATGATTTCCAATTCCAAAACAAACCCCTAGCAGGCTGAGTGTTCCTTCCACTCAACCAAAACCATTTCCAGAAGTCGTTTTGGGGAAAAAGCGTCCCGACTCGCCGAGTCACCCAAGTGACTCGCCGAGTCCTTCTTTGTCCAAAACTGTACAACCGATTATAATAGGTCTTAACGCGTCAAAACCATAGATTTGGCCTCCTAGGGTCCATTTTATACGTAAAGCTTCAAACTTGATGTATATGCATGGGGCCTTTGGTTCAAAAAGCCATGAAAAGGAGGTTTACAAGATGCATGGGGTGTTTATGGCAACAAAGTTGACACCTTTATGCCGTAAAGACCTCCAATAGCCCCAGATCCGAAGTGCAACTCTAAGCATATCCACAAAATCTGATTTTTTGCTTCTCTATACTCATAAAAAGGGTAGAAATAGCCCCAAATCAAAATCTAAGAGATAAATGGTCAAGGTTCCAGCTTTTTACCTTAAATGAGCTTAGAATGAAGTAAAACTTCTGGATCTCCTTGCTTCTACTTGAACTCCCAAGCTCCCTTCTTTTCTCCAACTTCAAACACACACAAAAATGCACAAAAATGGCTTGAGAGCACTCAAACAAGGCTAGAGTTTCATTTTAAGGTCTTCTGGAAGTGTGAGGGACGATGGAGGCTGATATGGGAGGAGATAAGTTGTTTAAATAGGGTGCAAACCCTAAATATTAGGGTTTTGTCCAGACAGCTCCTACTCGTCGAGTCGGTCTCCCGACTCGTCGAGTAGGTCACTTAAACCTCCGATCAAAAGTCGAGTCTACTCGACGATTTGGGCCTCCAACTCGCCGAGTCCCAGAGTGAATTGCAACATTTCTTGAATTTAAATACGTACTAGGAATCGGGTGCTACACTAAAAGTGGTTCCGATTCCTAACACCGGTTCCGGTTTTTAGACCCGGTTTACCCGGACCCGATGGACCCAAAACCGGATTACCCGGAACCCGGATAAAGACAATTTTTAAACCCGGAACCGGAACCGGTTCTATATATTCCGTTTCTAACGGTTCCGATTCCGGTTTTCCGGTTCTAAATCTCATCCCTAGTTGTGACTCGTATGTTTCTATCCATTATCTTGTTGATTATGTTTTGTGTTATGCTTATATATGTGCCTCTGTTAGGTACATTCCTAGTAAAATCTTTGCCTGCTCTTGTGTTGTTTGACTCGGGTGCGAGTCGGTCCTTTGTATCTCGTTCGTTCAGTAGGGGGTTTGATATGCCTATTGGGGAGTTAGAGTGTCCGTTGCGGGTTTCTATCGTCAACGAACACGGGGTTTATGCGTCATCAGTGTATCAAGGTTGTGTAATGGAGATCTTCGTGGGTGCCTTATTCGATCGATCTGATCCCTATTCCCATGGGGTATGTTTGCGTGATTGTGGGTATGGATTGGCTGAGCCGGTTCGGGGCTATGATTGATTGTGAGGGCTAGCGCATGGTAGTTTGAACCCGAAGTGGGGGAGAACTAGTTATCTATGGAGAGGGCACCGGGATGGGTTTAGGGTTTTGTTCAGCATCCAGGGATCGACAGTATATTCAACATGGGTGTGTGGGCTACTTTATGTAGTGGAAAAACGAGTTCGGGATCAAGCTTCAGTTACAGAGGTACCGGTTGTCAGGGAGTTTGCAGATGTGTTTCCGGAGGAGTTGCCCGGTGTGGCTCCCGAGAGGCAGGTTGGGTTTAGGATTGACCTTGTGCCAGGTGCGACCCCGATCACCAAGGCGCCGTACCGCTTGGCACCGCCTGAGATGTAGGAGTTGTCATCTCAGCTGCAGGAGCTGCTAGGCAAGCAGTTCATCAGACCGAGCAGTTCTGTGTGGGGAGCGCCGATATTGTTCGTCAAGAAGAATGATGGTTCACACCGGATGTGCATTGATTACTGGGAGTTGAACAAGTTAACGGTGAAGAACCGTTATCCCCTTCCGCGGATTGATGACCTCTTCGATCAGTTGCAGGGTGCATCTTGGTTCTCTAAGATAGATCTGAGGTATGGGTATCATCAGGTTAGAGTAAGATAGGAGGACGTAGAGAAGACCGCGTTCTGGACTCGTTATGGGCATTACGAGTTCGTGGTAATGCCATTTGGGCTCACCAATGCGCCTGCGATGTTCATGGATTTGATGAATCGAGTATGCAAGTCGATGCCCGACCGTTCTGTAATTTTGTTTATTGATGATATCTTGGTGTATTCCAAGACCAGAGAGCAGCATGCATGGCATCTTCGCGAGCTTCTAGGGGTTTTGAGGCGAGAACGGCTTTATGCTAAGTTCTCGAAGTGTGAGTTTTGGTTACAAGAGGTCCAATACCTTGGGCACCTCATTAACCAGGATGTGATTTTGGTCGATCCGGCCAAGATCGAGGCCGTGATGCAGTGGGAGGTTCTGAAATCTCCCTCATATATCAGGAGTTTCTTGGGTTTGGCAGGGTACTATCGGAGATTTATTCAGGATTTCTACAAGATTGTGGCACCCCTCACTCGTCTGACGAGGAAGGGGGTGGATTTCCAATGGGGCCCTGAGCAGCAGTCAACATTTGAGACTCTTCGGCAGAGATTATGCGAGGCCCCGTTATTGACCCTTCCGAAGGGGACTAAGGACTTTGTGGTGTTCTGTGATGCATCCATCACCGGTTTGGGGGCAATCCTCATGTAGTGGGGACGTGTGATTTCTTATGCTTCGCGGCAGCTGAAGCCGCACGAGACGCGATATCCCACTCATGACCTAGAGTTGGGGGCAATGGTTTTTGCCCTCAAGATTTAGAGAAACTATCTATATGGGGTCCGTTGTACTATCTACACATATCATAAGAGTCTGAGGCATAATATGAATCAGCCAAACCTGAACATGAGGCAGAACAGGTGGCTAGATGTAGTCAAGGATTATGACTGCAAGATCATTTACCGTCCGGGTAAAGCGAATGTAGTGGCTGATGCTTTGAGCCGCAAGTCGGCTGGGTCTTTAGTTGGGGTGTCGTGTATGAGGATATCAGTGGATTCCTCACTTTTGGGATTGATCAGGGAGGCTCAGGCCGATGGTGTTCGGGAAGAGAATTGGAAGAAAGAGAGGATCAGGGGTGAGATTTTCAGATTTGTCTCGTATAGTCGAGGGTTGTTGACCCGATGTGGTCGGGTATGGTTTCCGATGTTTGGCGGGATCAGATAGATTGTGTTGGAGGAGGCTCATAAGTCTCGTTTTTCTATTCATCCGGGGGCCACCAAGATGTATCGGGATTTGAGATTGAGCTATTGGTGGCCGTCTATGATGAGAGAGATAGCATGGTATGTTGAGAGATGCATGACCTGTAGGATGGTCAAGGCTGAGCATCAAAGGCCGGATGGCAAGCTACAACCTCTATAGGTTCCCATATGGAAATGGGAGCAGATTTTGATGGATTTTATCACCAAGGTGCCGAAGACGGCAAAAAGTTTTGATGCTATCTGGTTTATCGTGGATTGATTGACCAAGAGTGCCCACTTTCTGGTGATTCGGGAGAGTTCTTCGACCGAGAAGTTGGCCGATGTGTATGTTTGCAAGATCGTTGCTCGCCATGGGGTTCCCGTCTCCATTGTTTCTAATCGTGATGTTCAGTTCACCTCTCGTTTTTGGCTTCCACGAGGAACTGGGCACAAGGTTGCACTTCAGCACTACTTATCATCCGCAGACCGACGTCCAGAGTGAGCGGACGATACATACCCTTGAGGATATGTTGCGGGCCTGTGTTATCGATTTCGGTGGGAGCTGGGACTCCTACCTACCTCTTGCGGAGTTTTCCTACAACAATAGTTATCACTCCAGCATTGGTTCTCCGCCCTTCGAGCTCTTGTATGGGCGGAGATGTCGTACCATGGTTTGTTGGGTTGGGGTTGGTCACAGGGTTATGGGGCGGACCGAAGTGGTCATTCAGACTACAGAGGTGATTCAGCAGATCAGGCAGAGAATGAAGACCGCTCAGAGTCGGCAGAAGAGCTATGACGACCGACGTCGACCCGAGTTGGAGTTTCAGGTCAACGACATGGTATTACTGAAGGTCTCACCTTGGAAAGGTGTGATACGCTTCAGGAAGAGGGAAAAGTAGGGGCCCCAGTATATTGGGCCTTTTCGGGTGATTTCCAGGGTTGGCAAGGTTGCTTACATATTGGATCTTCCTGGGGAGCTCAGTCAGATTCACATCACTTTCCATGTTTCGTAGCTGCGAAAGTGCGTATTGGATAAGGATGCAGTGGTTTCCTTGGATGACATTCAGGTCGATGAGCACCTGAACTATGTTGAGAGGTCGGTAGCTATCTTGGAAAGGAAGGTAAAGGTTTTGCGTAGCAAGGAAGTACCTTTGGTAAAGGTACAAAGGCAACACCGAAGGGGCTCCTAGTGGACCTGGGAGCCGGAGGCCGAGATGCGGGAGCATTATCCAGATTTGTTTGCCGCAACAGACTTCAAGGACGAAGTCTAGTTCAAGTGGGGGAGAATTGTAACATCCCGTTGTTCAGGTACTTCTAAATTCATCCCTATAATTCTATTTCATGTCAAATTGGTCCCTAAGTCCAAGAAATATGCTTTGAAGCCTTAGTGACAATTTCGTAATTTGGGCAGGAAGAGCACGCCAAGCGTACATGTGTGTACGTTGAGCGTACTAGTAATGTCATGAGGAAACCCTAATTTTTAGGGTTTGGGTGGTATTTAAGCAACATTATGGTTCATTTCTGAGCACATTTTCAGCCTCCACATCCTTTGAGACGTTTTTGCAAACCGTAGCCCCCTTAGTGTGTGTTTTGAGCTCAAGAGTGTGTTTTTGGTGTGTTAAAGGAAGAGAAAGTTGCATCAAGGAGCCTTGAAGTGGAAGCAAGCTTGTGGATCTGGGATCTTAGCCTTCTTGAGAAGCTCTAGAAGGTATAAATTATATACCTTGATGTCTTGGATGTTAGATCCCATTTTTGGGTGTTTTATGTTGCTTTTCTTGTCTCAAAGGTCCCATATTGTGCATGGTTGGTTATTGTTGTTTTGAGCTGTCCTTCCAGACCCTAGGAGGGGTCCTAAGCCATAAAAATGAGGTCCCAATTACTAGAATTGTTTCATGCATCTTGTAGAAGGTATTAATGGATTAAGACCTTGTGTTAAGCACTTTGTAGACTTGTAAAGTCATAAAGTTGGAAACTTTATGAATCTAGGATGCATTTGGACCGTAGATATGAAGTTTGGGCTTGAGTGCTTAATCCATTAAGCACTTAATGAACTTTTTGGGGTTGTTAGGTTATGCCCTGCGCAAGTGGGAGTACGCCCTGCGTACTCGGTCAACCACCCCAATGGTGGTCAATGCAAGGCTTCGCGTACGCTAAGCGTACCTCCGGAGTACGCCCCGCGTACTCGCTGTCACACCCCGATCCTTGTCGGAATCGATCGAGGCGTGATATATTGTTCAAAGTCTCATGACAACTATGTTATAATATGATTAGATTCAATTAAGTATTAAGTATGCAAACAAGATCCACAACATACAAATACAAATCCAAATATGAACAACATTTATTACATCAAATTTAAATAGTCTTGTGGATTTCTAAGGCACAACCTATTTTTCATCAACTTCATTCTTCAAATCTGCATCATGGGTAAAAACAGGTCAACTACGAGAGTTGGTGAGTAATCTAATTTTAGTAGAGAAAATTGTGAAGTTGAAACCTTTATAATTGGAAATTTGTTTTCTTTTGAAGTCGGCAAACAATTGTATTTGAGATAACGGTTTATAAATCAAAAATTGATTAACAAATGATAACAACAACAATAAGTCCTCACCCTATATATACATATGTATATATATATAAATATATATAGGATGGAGCATCTAATCATCATACACACTCAACCACGTGCGATCAATCACCTTAGCGTCCCAAGGCGGGGTGGTCAACCCAATAGCGCTATTATTGTCCATAACGTACCTCAAGAATACGGGCATAGTCATGGAGATTAGACTAAAAATGGTAATTCACTACAAGTACATGTAGCGTAAACAAACAATAGTTATACAATTAATGACTCACGTATAAATGTCCCAACAATGTCTCAATTGTGATAAAACAATAAAATGAAGTTGGAACATATTAGAACCACATGATACACCCCAAAAGTATTGAAAATTATAAAATATGGGGTAGATTACTCACATTAGTCCCAAAACGAAATGCGTGTGTCGTACGATAGACGATTCGGGTCAAAATGACGTAGAACCTAATATAATTAATAGTTTTGGTTTAGGAACTGCTAAACGAGAATGGAGTATTAATACAAATAATTAGACACATATTCTTATATTAGATGAATTAACAATAATTCATTTTGATTATAATATTAAGGTATTTATTTGTTAAATGAATTTTAAATTGAATTACTTACTTTGCATAATTAATTTATATTTTCAATTTAGGCCAGATTTTAATAATTTCTTATTAAAATAATAACTTGCCCAATTATAATTATTTACAGATTTTAACAATTATTTATATGAAATAATCATTAAAATGCATTTTTACATGCTTAAATACTTAGGAAAATAGTTTTAAATAGTAAACAGTATTGAAAAATTATGAAATTATTAGGAAATCATTATTTCATACAATATGAATTACTGTAAAATTTGTATATTTTTCTGAACTGTTTTAGTATTTATTTAATATTTTAATGATTAAACAACACAAAATTCGGGAAAAATAGTAAATGATTCTCAAAAAATCTGTAAAATTAACCATAGTTTTATAACATGATGTAGAGCTCAGTGTATAAGTTTCAGATATTTGTGACTATGGGAAGTAGTTTTTATATATTTCATTATTAATTAATCAATAAAATCATAAATAATAGTAAAAAGTAATATAAATGCATGAAACTTCATATATCATGTTTAATCAGTATACAGGTCATCCCAGAATTTTCTCAGAATTTATTGAATGCAAAAAGTATTTTATGTGAATTATTGCCCTACTTTATTGCAATAATTATAGTAATTCAATAAAAATAAATTATTTTCTGAAAATTTCCAGAACTTCTTATTTTATTGATGGGATTCAGAGAAAAATCAGGTTTATGCATAAAATGAGTTTTAGATATTTTGGTGGATTTAATTTGTTTCTTGTATGAATATGAAACTTTTAACAACATACCTTGATGAATGCTTCAAGAGGGATGAAGATTTGAGTATAATAGATTGTTCTTGGATGGAATATGAGTATTCTTGGAGGAAATTTTGAGATTGAGAGTGAGAGAAAGAATAGAGAAGGTTTAAGTGGTGAAGAGAATAATATGTTGGGAGAAAAAGGAAAGGAAAGTGGATGGGAGGTGTGAGTGGGAGACCATGGGAATAATCTTTTTGCTTTTGGTGGTCTTCATAATTTCCCACTAACACAAGCATCTTTTACATAATTAATATAAGAGTTTTATAAAATTTAATGTAAAGTTTATAAAAATAGAGTTTTATAAAATTTAATGTAAAGTTTATAAAAATGGAGTTTTATAAAAGATGAGTTATTATTTGATTATAACAATCTACTTTGATTTGAAGTTTAATTATAGCATTCAAGTTTGATTCTTTTAAATTTAATTAGAGCATTATACTTTGATTTGATTTTAATATGGTATCATAATTTAATTTGATTATAGTTATAACGTTGTACTATACTATGTTGCTATTAACGTCAATTTATATCGTAGTGTATGAGTTTCGATCCTATTAGCGTCAAGTAATCTTGAGTAGGGTTTGAATGAGATTGCGAGAGGTTTCGTTTGTGATCTTTTTGAGTGTCCGGCTTCGCAACGCAAGGTCCATAGACCCCGTTAAGCCATGATTTAGTAACCTACACAATCCCGATGATTGTGCAATAGTGTTTTATCGCTTTGGTTCATTGTTTAGCACTGTTAAGGCTAAGGAAAATCAAACACATGAACTTTCCAAATGATGTTTTCTCATTAAAATAGCGAATTATACATTGATTACATAACGTAAACCCTATCATACAAGGGTTAATGGAGTTGACCGGTTTGACTAGTTGACTTTGTTTGACTTTGACTTGACCGAAATTTGATGGTTGTCACATCATCCCCCCGTTAGAGGGAATTTCGTCCCGAAATTTGCATTTTGATTGGGACTTCAAGAGTTTGGAAAAAGATGTGGAAAACTTTTCGTAGTACAAGAAATTGATTATGGTGAGGAACAACCCTCCTGATGTCACATGATGACCTTGGAAATTTCTTATTGTAACTTGAACTGAGTCAATTTAAAAGGAGTTTATTGTTTTGGGATGATAGAGTATTCTTTGTGTGCTTTTATACTCCCTGTTTTATCCTTGGTATTACCACTATGAATATTTTATAACGTAGTTAGCGAGTTCTATCATTACGAATGTTTCAACAAATTTTGACGAAATTTGCATTATAAGTCCTACAAGTTCTTTTATAGTCGATTGACGTAAACTAGTCGTATATCATTAAGATTGCAAGGGCATTTTGGATGGGTGACCCCGCCTTAAGCCCACAACCAAACAAGGAACAGGGAATGAGGCGGAATCACACATTCTAAGTCCATAGAATCTTAATGATATATGACCATAATGTTTACACTAGCCCTCATAGATTCCAGGGGCGTAGTACTATTGGGCTAGAAGTAGGAATTGTAGTTCAAAATAAAATAGTTATAGGCCTGCTATCTTCAAACTTGGGCTTTGGCCCCTCCCGATTCCTAATCAGAATGGTCCAATACTCCCAATTCTCCAAGCGACCAAGCGGTATCAAGAAATCAAAATCGATTCATCCCCATTTTCCCAATTCGCTGCCTATCTCGCCTGCTGTTCGTTTGTCGCTGTCTCGCCAAGTCAGTCGCCTGGTCTCACTCTCGCCAATCGCCATCGCCAAGTGCCCAAGTCCCCATTCTCACTTCACAGAAATCAGGTATGTAATCCCGAGACCCAAATCCTGTTCAGATGTTCTTTCTTTTCTGATTGTAAGATTGTTGATTGTTGGTGTTGGCGTATTGCACTGCTGCTGCTGTTTTCTGTCAATTTGTTGCCTATTTATGCGTTACTACTGTCTTACTGAGTTTCCTTTTAATTTGGCTGTCATTTGCGATTTGGCGATTTGCCAATTTGATTTATAAGTTATGAACTTATAGATTTGGTTATGCTTAACAGCTTGTCAGCTTCAAACAAAACTGAAAAGTGACAACAAAGATTGATTTGGTTATTGTTAAATGAGTTATTGGTTATTGTTCTAATTTTGAATTTGATTTTGTTTTGATTGGATCAATTGTTGCTTCATTTTGATTTTTCTAGATATAATCATGGGAAAGATGAAAACATTGAAAGAGAAATTGTTGTCTGCTTACTAATATATCATTCATAATCTGTTTTTAAAGACATTAAAGGCTGTCGGGCTGAGTTGTAATTCTTTTTCTAGGTGTTTTTGGTGTTTATTTGTAGAAAACAATCTGTTTTTTTTTTAATTTTAATTTCAGTTTATAATATTTTCGCCCCCCCCCCCCAAGTTAATTGTTCAAGCTCCGCCACTGATAGATTTACTAGTAAAAACCCTGAGTTTTTTTTTACATAGATGATAAGACTTATTTGGGTTTTGCCGTGTTCTCAAGATTCATGGTTTATATACTTGAATCGATGCTAGTTTTAGTAATAAAAAGAAATTTTGAATTTAAACGTCGAGGTTAGAAGCTTGTACTGATATTTAAGGGGTTAAAAAATAAAATTTTATTAGTTACCTATAGCGACACACAAGTCATAATTTGCATGTGTGAAGACTTGGAGTACTTTCTAATTGGTTCGTGTGTGAAGACTTGGAGTACTTTCTAACTGGTTCATGTGTGAAGACTTGGAGTACTTTCTAATGAAAAGTGTGCTACTGGGGAAATTTGAAACTGGTACGTAGCTTCAAAGTCAAGAATATGCGGTAGGCATGTGATGTATTAAATGCATGAGGCACATAAGTCATAATTTGCGGCAACATATACGTATATGTGTGTGAATTGAAGAAGAAGGTTACAGTTCAAAGACCATATATATTCATTTCCTCTTTATTTGTTATTAATTACTTCTCCCACTTCACTTATATAAATCATCACATTCTTACCGCAACTTTTAACTTCTCCCTCACAAATGGATCCACCTGCAGATCATCAAAACCCCATAGATGACCTCGATTGGTTTCAGTACTTTGATCATCAAGATCTTTTCAGGTATATATAAACGTCACTCATTACCCCATCTTTCGCACAGAAAAGTGATTTTGTCTATATTGATCAAAACATGGTTTGGATTTGTAATGATCAAAAAGAGTCTTTCATCGTGTTGGATTTGATTATCTTGAGTTTTTTTTTTTTTTTTTTGGATTTTTGCAGTGGTGACATGCTCGACCATCATGATTACGAGTTGTCGGAAAAATTGCATGAAGTGCTCGATCAGAACGTTTCCACAGTACTTAACAAAGATCAAAACATCATTTCTAGAAATGAGTTTCACGATTTGGATCCCCTTAAAGACATAAGCTTATGGGATTGTTGGGAGGATGGTAATATACCATTGGTTAGTTTCAGTGAAGACTGTAAATCCGGCGGTGAGGCTACAGGTAGTTCTAGTGCTGCCACCACTGATCACGGTGGCCGGAAGGTGGCAAATAGATTGAGACCATTGGAGTTTGAAGAGATAGCGAAGTACTTTGAGATGCCGATAATCATGGCAGCAAAGGAACTAGGGATAGGGTTAACATTGTTGAAGAAAAGATGCAGAGAGCTAAACATAAACAGATGGCCTCATAGAAAACTTAAGAGCCTTCAATCCCTCATTCAAAATGCCAAGGTAAACTACGATAATAACCTTCTATACATTACTCATGCATGTATGCATGCACTTGGTAACCAAAGTTGTTTTGGTATTTTCTAAAATTTTAATTATTAGTTTCTTTATAACATAAACATAGGCCCTAGGCATATGCCACATCGAATCAATTGTTTTACTACGATTTCTGATTTATATTTACATAAACTTAACTCATTGTAAATTTTATGAACTCACACGAAAAATATATTGCATCTACCTAAAAAAACTAGGAGTTGGGATTAAAGGAGGAGGTAGAGACGTTAGCAGGGCACAAGAAGATGATGGAGAAATTGCCAGGTATGGAATTGACAGAAAGAACAAAGAAGCTTAGGCAAGCTTGCTTCAAAGCTATTTATAAGAAGAGAGGACTTAACAATCCTTAGTTCTTACCTTTTCTTTTAGCCATTTTGTTATAATTAGTGGATTTTAATCTACATTGTATGTATTTTTCTCTTGATAGATTGATACCCTTTTTAGTTTCATTGTGTTTGTCTATTGATTTTTTATGCAGAAAATTTTGTATAATTTGGGTATTATAGTTTGTATTATGTATTTAGCTATATTCTAGATTGCCGACACGACTACGTTGACGACTCTATACCAGAGGTCTATATAAATAGACTTATGAATTTAGTAGGAATAACTTGATTATAATCTTGTGATTTGTTCCATGTCTGATCCACTCCTAAGATTCACTCGACATGCCCCCAGTTATGTGTAATTAAAATTTTATTAGACTGTTGATCCTAATGAGTCTACCCTAAGTCCACAACCAAACAAGGAACATGTCAACTATGAGAAACACGCATATGGACTTGTGAGTTATTTGTAAATTGATTAGGGAAATAAAGTTTTTTTTTTAGACATTGTTGGGTAAAATAATTGTAAAACACTTGTTGGGCCATGGTTAGGAGTGTTGGGCACCTTTTGGGCTTTCCATGGTTACTAAATGTGAAACATGTAGCACTTGCGTGGGCCCCCACAAAACTAAGTTTTCACATTTCTTTCCCACTTCTAGGCCCACTAGGGAACTTAATAGTCCAATGAGTTGGCCATTTTGGAGTGTATCCTTTCGGATACGTTTGATAAGGTCGGGTATTTTGATGGCTCAAAAGTAATGTGAATGACGCGCTTTGGCCTATAGGTTTGGGAACTCTCGCCTTTGGTCCCCAGATAAGCAAACTGGTCCCTCGGTTGATTGGGATGTATACGAATGCTTACCTAGTCAGGACTTTCGGGCTACCGGCACCTCCCCCTTCCAGTTACTACGCGTCCATTACTATGATCCTACCCAACTAGAGTGGATGACTTTGAATTTCCTATGAGCTCTACGGAATACATATATGTATATACATTTTGTTAAACAACTTGAGTATGTGTGTGATTTTCAGAGAAAGTGGAGAATATTCACAAGTGTATGCACACATATAAGTGTCAGGAGTAATACGTATGCACATAAGGGAGCAATTAACACACAAAGGTATTCCTAGGATTTTCTAAGTGCGAATTGCATGCAGTTGTGTGTGCATTTTATAAACTAGCATACGAGAGGACCCTAGAGGCTATAGACTAGGTCAAGGCAATTAACCTAATTCCCTATAGTCAAGGGCTCTGATACCAATCTGTCACACCCCGATCCTTGTCGGAATCGATCGAGACGTGATATATTGTTCAAAGTCTCATGACAACTATGTTATAATATGATTAGATTCAATTAAGTACTAAGTATGCAAACAAGATCCACAACATACAAATACAAATCCAAATATGAACAACATTTATTACATCAAATTTAAATAGTCTTGTGGATTTCTAAGGCACAACCTATTTTTCATCAACTTCATTCTTCAAATCTGCATCATGGGTAAAAACAGGTCAACTACGAGAGTTGGTGAGTAATCTAATTTTAGTAGAGAAAATTGTGAAGTTGAAACCTTTATAATTGGAAATTTGTTTTCTTTTGAAGTCGGCAAACAATTGTATTTGAGATAACGGTTTATAAATCAAAAATTGATTAACAAATGATAACAACAACAATAAGTCCTCACCCTATATATACATATGTATATATATATATAAATATATATAGGATGGAGCATCTAATCATCATACACACTCAACCACGTGCGATCAATCACCTTAGCGTCCCAAGGCGGGGTGGTCAACCCAATAGCGCTATTATTGTCCATAACGTACCTCAAGAATACGGGCATAGTCATGGAGATTAGACTAAAAATGGTAATGCACTACAAGTACATGTAGCGTAAACAAACAATAGTTATACAATTAATGACTCACGTATAAATGTCCCAACAATGTCTCAATTGTGATAAAACAATAAAATGAAGTTGGAACATATTAGAACCACATGATACACCCCAAAAGTATTGAAAATTATAAAATATGGGGTAGATTACTCACATTAGTCCCAAAACGAAATGCGTGTGTCGTACGATAGACGATTCGGGTCAAAATGACGTAGAACCTAATATAATTAATAGTTTTGGTTTAGGAACTGCTAAACGAGAATGGAGTATTAATACAAATAATTAGACACATATTCTTATATTAGATGAATTAACAATAATTCATTTTGATTATAATATTAAGGTATTTATTTGTTAAATGAATTTTAAATTGAATTACTTACTTTGCATAATTAATTTATATTTTCAATTTAGGCCAGATTTTAATAATTTCTTATTAAAATAATAACTTGCCCAATTATAATTATTTACAGATTTTAACAATTATTTATATGAAATAATCATTAAAATGCATTTTTACATGCTTAAATACTTAGGAAAATAGTTTTAAATAGTAAACAGTATTGAAAAATTATGAAATTATTAGGAAATCATTATTTCATACAATATGAATTACTGTAAAATTTGTATATTTTTCTGAACTGTTTTAGTATTTATTTAATATTTTAATGATTAAACAACACAAAATTCGGGAAAAATAGTAAATGATTCTCAAAAAATCTGTAAAATTAACCATAGTTTTATAACATGATGTAGAGCTCAGTGTATAAGTTTCAGATATTTGTGACTATGGGAAGTAGTTTTTATATATTTCATTATTAATTAATCAATAAAATCATAAATAATAGTAAAAAGTAATATAAATGCATGAAACTTCATATATCATGTTTAATCAGTATACAGGTCATCCCAGAATTTTCTCAGAATTTATTGAATGCAAAAAGTATTTTATGTGAATTATTGCCCTACTTTATTGCAATAATTATAGTAATTCAATAAAAATAAATTATTTTCTGAAAATTTCCAGAACTTCTTATTTTATTGATGGGATTCAGAGAAAAATCAGGTTTATGCATAAAATGAGTTTTAGATATTTTGGTGGATTTAATTTGTTTCTTGTATGAATATGAAACTTTTAACAACATACCTTGATGAATGCTTCAAGAGGGATGAAGATTTGAGTATAATAGATTGTTCTTGGATGGAATATGAGTATTCTTGGAGGAAATTTCGAGATTGAGAGTGAGAGAAAGAATAGAGAAGGTTTAAGTGGTGAAGAGAATAATGTGTTGGGAGAAAAAGGAAAGGAAAGTGGATGGGAGGTGTGAGTGGGAGACCATGGGAATAATCTTTTTGATTTTGGTGGTCTTCATAATTTCCCACTAACACAAGCATCTTTTACATAATTAATATAAGAGTTTTATAAAATTTAATGTAAAGTTTATAAAAATAGAGTTTTATAAAATTTAATGTAAAGTTTATAAAAATGGAGTTTTATAAAAGATGAGTTATTATTTGATTATAACAATCTACTTTGATTTGAAGTTTAATTATAGCATTCAAGTTTGATTCTTTTAAATTTAATTAGAGCATTATACTTTGATTTGATTTTAATATGGTATCATAATTTAATTTGATTATAGTTATAACGTTGTACTATACTATGTTGCTATTAACGTCAATTTATATCGTAGTGTATGAGTTTCGATCCTATTAGCATCAAGTAATCTTGAGTAGGGTTTGAATGAGATTGCGAGAGGTTTCGTTTGTGATCTTTTTGAGTGTCCGACTTCGCAACGCAAGGTCCATAGACCCCGTTAAGCCATGATTTAGTAACCTACACAATCCCGATGATTGTGCAATAGTGTTTTATCGCTTTGGTTCATTGTTTAGCACTATTAAGGCTAAGGAAAATCAAACACATGAACTTTCCAAATGATGTTTTCTCATTAAAATAGCGAATTATACAGTGATTACATAACGTAAACCCTATCATACAAGGGTTAATGGAGTTGACCGGTTTGACTAGTTGACTTTGTTTGACTTTGACTTGACCGAAATTTGATGGTTGTCACACTCGCATGGGTTAGCCTTGTTGAGTTGACTCGGCTGGGTTGACTCAGTTGACTTAGTGGGTTTGACCAGTTGACTTTGACCAAGTTTGACCTTGAGGACGTTTTGGGTATTTTGGGATTTTAATGGAATTGGTCATTTGGTGGAAATAGGTATCGTTTAGAGAGATGAGATTCAGAGTCGGGCCTCATCAGTTCTGTTCAGTTTGTGAGGTGAGTTTTCCTCACGGTTCTTGCGGGTCGAAGGAACCGATGCCGGCTAATTGTATTGATATCCGATTATGCATGTTATCGTATTGTAGTGATCTGTTAGATCGATATCTTGGTATATAGGATGATGCTATGCTTTAGTGATATGTTAGATCGGTATCTTGGTATATAGGATGATGTTATGCTTTGGTGATCTGTTAGATCTGTTTGACTGGTTGTAGACTGTTATATGATTATCTGTTATATGTGCACATGTTTGGTCGGTGGCTGAGGCTTCACTGCTTTGTACGTAAGCCAACAGGCCGGGGCATTCCAACCCGATGGTTGAATGGGCCTGAGGGTATTCCATCCCGAAGATGATTGGACCCATATTATGTTGGCATTCCAACCCGATGGTTGATTGGACCCATAGTATGTTGGCATTCCAACCCAATGGTTGATGGGCCTGGGGTATTCCAACCCGATGGTTGATTGGAACCATAGTATGTTGTTATTGTATATGTGTTATTAGTTTGTGTGTTGGTACCGTGGGGGAAACTCATTAAGCTTTGGGCTTACAGTTTTGGGTTATGTTTCAGGTACCTCAAATGATCGCGGGAAGGCGAATGCATGATCGTGCACCTACTTGTGTTTTGGATTTATGATTTTGGGGAAAACTCTGATATTAAACATGTTTTGAAAACTAAATTGTAAACAATGATGATTTGTGGATTGATTTTAGAAGTTTTAATTTTTCAAGAATTTTTTGGATGTTACAAACGGGGCCTCCTGGAGGGGGGGGGGGGGGACGGGACTTCCAGTCCTCGTCCCCACCCTAATTTTTTTAACAAATATTCCCCATATGAGATCGGGGCCTCACGGATTCGGGATCCCACAAGACTTTATGACATCCTTAGGGACAAACTAGTTTTTTTTTTATTATTCAATGTGGACACTTACTCACAACGTTTATTTTCTATCTTTCTATGTAGGATGTCATTGTCAAAAGTTGTTTCTCTACCATCACCATTAGCATCTGCCTACTTCTTACCTCCCTTAACTTGTTTTTATGAAATTGTGGTAGTGTTAGTGTAAACATTTTCTTCTGGTTACTAGGGATGTTTTTATGATATTGTGTAGGGATGTTTTTTATGAAATTGTGGAAGTGTTAGTGTAAACATTTTCTTCTTACTAGGGAAGGTGGAACACATTGACCATGCGTAAAAACTGTGGTAAATATACATCCACCCTAATTTTTTTAACAAATATTCCCCATATGAGATCGGGGCCTCACGGATTCGGGATCCCACAAGACTTTATGACATCCTTAGGGACAAACTAGTTTTTTTTTATTATTCAATGTGGACACTTACTCACAACGTTTATTTTCTATCTTTCTATGTAGGATGTCATTGTCAAAAGTTGTTTCTCTACCATCACCATTAGCATCTGCCTACTTCTTACCTCCCTTAACTTGTTTTTATGAAATTGTGGTAGTGTTAGTGTAAACATTTTCTTCTGGTTACTAGGGATGTTTTTATGATATTGTGTAGGGATGTTTTTTATGAAATTGTGGAAGTGTTAGTGTAAACATTTTCTTCTTACTAGGGAAGGTGGAACACATTGACCATGCGTAAAAACTGTGGTAAATATACATCCACCCTAATTTTTTTAACAAATATTCCCCATATGAGATCGGGGCCTCACGGATTCGGGATCCCACAAGACTTTATGACATCCTTAGGGACAAACTAGTTTTTTTTTTATTATTCAATGTGGACACTTACTCACAACGTTTATTTTCTATCTTTCTATGTAGGATGTCATTGTCAAAAGTTGTTTCTCTACCATCACCATTAGCATCTGCCTACTTCTTACCTCCCTTAATTTGTTTTTATGAAATTGTGGTAGTGTTAGTGTAAACATTTTCTTCTGGTTACTAGGGATGTTTTTATGATATTGTGTAGGGATGTTTTTTATGAAATTGTGGAAGTGTTAGTGTAAACATTTTCTTCTTACTAGGGAAGGTGGAACACATTGACCATGCGTAAAAACTGTGGTAAATATACATCCACCCTAATTTTTTTAACAAATATTCCCCATATGAGATCGGGGCCTCACGGATTCGGGATCCCACAAGACTTTATGACATCCTTAGGGACAAACTAGTTTTTTTTTTTATTATTCAATGTGGACACTTACTCACAACGTTTATTTTCTATCTTTCTATGTAGGATGTCATTGTCAAAAGTTGTTTCTCTACCATCACCATTAGCATCTGCCTACTTCTTACCTCCCTTAACTTGTTTTTATGAAATTGTGGTAGTGTTAGTGTAAACATTTTCTTCTGGTTACTAGGGATGTTTTTATGATATTGTGTAGGGATGTTTTTTATGAAATTGTGGAAGTGTTAGTGTAAACATTTTCTTCTTACTAGGGAAGGTGGAACACATTGACCATGCGTAAAAACTGTGGTAAATATACATCCACACTACTTCCTCATAAATTTATCGCTACGTTGTTTATAGTCATTTGGTAGACCGATTACGTCAGATGTCCCCGGTAGTTACTACGTGGTTAGGTTACTGCTTCTTGTTTGGGGTTTTGCACTTTTTGGCCAATTTTAGGATCCTTTGCTCGAGTTCATCAATTGAGATGTTTTATTCGGATACCTTGCTCGAGTTTATAATAATTACAACATACATATAGATTACCGTTTGCTTTTGCACTATAAATGTAATTCCATAACCCCAAAATAAATATATTGAACCATTTGCTACAACCAAATTAACCACATTTAATTCAAAGAAAATATGTTGTACTAATTCGAAATTTCTTTGTATATAACCTCGTAAACAGCCTCTCTTTCATTACTCCTAAACAAATGCTTACTTTATAACCAATTTTAAGGTTGATGTCCAACCGCCCGCCCACAAAGAATAACATTATTTGGAATCGGAGCTTCATCTCTCCAAGAATTAGCCGGCGAGTAAACTCGAAGATAAAACTGTTGACCTAAATACTGTCGAGCCCAATTCTCGGACCGCACATTCCACATTCCCACGTTATCCAAAGGCATGTAAACCGCGGTCCATGACTTCGGGTATACCTGAAACCAAAATACCAAATTTTCAGCAACCCCTGAGCTGGACCACACTGCGTATCAGAAACATCATGTGAGATGTAAATCAGATACACAACAAGCCCAATGCCCACAAAGAGCCCAATCCACGTTGAAATTAGAACTCCCACACTGCAACTGTTGACACCTGGGATTAAAGATTGTACCTGTACGGTAACACGTGAAATTGTGTCGCGTAAATTGTAGCTAGTCCGGCTTGCCTCTGACCATTGCCCTCCATCCATCCTGTTATTGTCACAATGTAACAAGTTATTTGGATATCAGTTGCCAAAAACAGTACAACCTATTCTGTTCTGTCATGTGAGTTTTGCAGAATAAAAGATTACCCGACAACAAAGAAATGGTGGCCATCAACATGCCAAGATTGTACGGTATCTTCCGGATTCTCAAACACGACCTCCACATACCCTCTAAAATCCGCCGGCATTACGGCGGTTTGCAGGTTCACACCACCACTCGGGCCATCCTGAATGCTACCAAGACTAAAAACACCCGAAATCTTGAAATAATCAGCAAGCTTAAGCGGTGTATCTGGTAAAACAAACGAGACACTATTAACCGCATATCTCTGCTTCCCACCAATAACCGGTGCAGAATTCACAACCCTAATTGTCCGAGTCGTGTTGATCAACCCGTAGTGATAAGACCCCTGTGGGTTTGGCCTTGGTCCACTCGCAGTCAAATTTCGCCTATTTCAACACAAAAAAGACATGTATGTGAGTGTTAAGTGTTAAGTTCATTGAGGCATTTCATCGAACAGTTGGTGTGTGAGGCATTTTGAATTACCTGAGTGATCTTGCTTGGTTGAGTGACCAGTCGATTTCAGTTGTGGGTCCACCAGGAGGTGTGTCATCGAGACCACTGACTGCGTTGCTGTAGTGTAGAGCCGATGTGGTTGTGAGGACTGGTGTGGTGAATCGGGTTGAGACGATAATGTAGTAATCTTTAGGAGGTTGGTCGGTAGTGACTAATATGGAATAAGATTGACCCAAATGGATGTCGATTGAATCATATGTGTTTTGTAGTGAATGAGTTCCTTCTACTTCAACTAGAATTAGCTTATGACCTTGGATTCTGAAGTTTATTGAAGTTGTTAGACCAACGTTTGATACCCTGAATCTGTAAGTTTTACCTGTAAAAATAGTTTAAACGAAAAATCAACAATCTTGTTGAATGTTGATTATTAACACGATGAGTGATTCAAGATTTGAACTTTACAAAGTACGAACCTTGATCAACGTTAAATGTAAAGCCATTTGATCCACGCCCGTTGATTAGAAGGCCATCTGGGAACGGAAGATCATGCCCGTTGTCCAGAATTGCTTTTAGATCCTGTTAAGTTCAAGAAAAGAAAAAAGGAAAAAAAAACCGATCTACTTTCAGCTCGGCATTTCATAGAACAGTTAGACTACTCAAAAGACTAGGACTCACAGTGTGGTTTTGCTTGAACCAGTCTCCGGCGAGTACTGTGTAATCTCCGGCAGGTGGTGAGAAGGGAACTGGAATAACTGAGCGACTAGCGACTTTGATGCCACCATAGCCTCCGGCAGCCTTGTGGAAAGCAAGTGAAGGGAAGTAAAAGAAGCTACCGATCTGATCTTTCACTTGAAGATTGTAAGTGAAGTTTCCCCCCGGCGGGATCGGGCAGTTTGTACCGAAAACGCCGTCTTGCCATGAGTTTCTCCGTTGCATAATCCCATTCCTAAAGTACAAGTCAGTAAAGCACGAAGATGCAAAATTAAGTACAAGTCATAAAGCACGTTGAATATGAAGACGAATTTGCAAGTCCCAAAGTCATTAAAAAAGCGATTTAATCTAATAAAGTACAAGTCATTATAGCATAGTGAACTACAAGAACAATATGTATGAGTACAAGTCGCTAAAGCATGCTAAAATTTTATGAACAACCTGCAACTCCCAACCAAAAAAAGTCATAATTTCACATAGAAAATTGAAGAACTAACCAGGAAAGAAGAAACGGTTCATCTAAGCTATTGAAAACGTTGATGATCAAATTATCATTTGTTACAGAATCAATTTGAGGCCCTGGAAACTGTCCATTTATCAATATCCCCTGCACAGACAAATCGATATTTCTTCTTCTTTAATATTTACTTCTTCATCAATGGAAGCAAGATTTGTTGAAAAAGAAAAAGAAAAAGAAAAGGAACCTGTTGTTTAACTCCAAGAGGGTAAATATCACCATAAGTGACATTCCAAGTGAAGAACCTGTATGGGTCTTCGCCATTGATGAGCTGAAACAGAAGAAGAAGAAGCACCGACACCAGAAACGGCGACGCTTTGGTCATCTGGTCTGGCCTTATTCTTCTATGTGTATCTATATATATGCAGAAAAACGATGGCTTTACTTAACATGGACAACAAACAATCTCCTCTGGCCTTATTCTTCTTCTTTGATTTTTTTTTTAAATATATTTTTCTGCTTTATTGCTTTTTGGAATTTATTTTCTTAAAGGGGTTGGGATGAGGAATGAAAGGACCGACTCATTAATTTCAGTCCTGCCGACTAACATGCTTGGTTGTAATCCTCAATGAGTACAACGGAATGGCGCGTAAAAAAAAGTTCTTATTAAAACCACTTCTTTCGAAGATTTATTATTATTATTATTATTATTATTATTATTATTATTTTAAGGAAAAAAAAAAAGACAAACTACAAACTTTCTAAAATTTATGTAAAGTTAATTAATAGACAAAAAAAAATTTATTCGGAAAAATTGTCAAAAAAAATTTTATTCGAAAAAATTGTCATGTATGATAATAATATCTTAACCAACATAGGTTTTAAGGACTTTAGCAATAATATTTGCGAAAAAGGATAATGACTTAAAAGAGTAATATATATTTTGATTTGTAAATATTTGAACATAACGTTTTTTTTACCCATTTAACTTGTAGACTGTACACGTTGAATCCTTATGACCGGCTATTCCAGGTTAGCCGAAAAAATGACTTAATAGGGTAATATATTTCTCACTTTATACACATTCAATCTTTGATATTTTTTTTCACATTTAGTCATTCATATTTTTTTATTGCAAAATAAGTTTTTTTTGTTTCTGTACTCATTCAATACTTATTATTGATTTATTTAGGTTTTTCTCACGACGTCTTACGCGAGACAATCATTAATGAGGTGCTTGGGCTGTTGATGTTTATATCTATCATGATCTCGACTGCTTGGTTGCTTAGGTCTTGTGGTTTAGCTTAAGTATTGTGTTCTGAATGTCGTAACATTTTCATACGATATCGCATTTTAACGGTCTTTATATACACGTGTTCGTTTTTTTTTAATCTACCACAACTTTCATTTAGATTACTCACGTTAAAAAGTAATATATTTTTACTTATGAACTTTATATTCGTAGTTTTTTATGAATGCATGTATAAATGTTTTTTTTATAAAATCGCAAGTAAAAATATATTACATTTTTACAAGAGTAATCTTAACGAAAGTTCTAGTAGACTCAAAAAACAAACACGTGAATATAAAGACCGTTAAAATCTGATATTATATGAAGAAGTTACAACGTTCAGAACACAATACCTAAACCAAACCACAAGACATAAGTAACCAATCAATCGAGATCGCGATGGACATAAGCATCAACATTCCCAAACACATCATTAATAATTGTCTCACGTAAGATGTTGTGAGAAAACTTAAGGAAATCAGTCGTAAGTACTAAATGAGTACAAAAACAAAAAAGACTTATTTTGAAATAAAAAATATTAAGGACTAAATGTGCAAAAAAATATTAAGGACAAAATCTGCAAAAAAATATTAAGGACAAAATGTGCAAAAAAACATTAAGGACTAAATGTGTACAAAGTGAGAAATATATTACCCTATTAAGTCATTTTCCCGGCTAACTTGGAGTAGCCGGTCATAAGGACTGAATGTAACATTCATTTTCGGGTATGTCTCTTCTTAACCCTAAGTGCATATTCCCTTCTTTTTAGCCTTAAGCTAGTACGCGGGGCGTACAGGGTGGTACGCTTAGCGTACTAGCCTAGAGTGATCGTGCCTTTGGTCCACGTACACTGGGCGTACATTGAATACACATGGCGTACGTATGGTTAATGAAACCCTAATTTTTAGGGTATTACACCCTATTTAAGCCTTATGATAGCCTCATTTGGTCATGTTTAGACAACCTCCAT
Organism: Lactuca virosa; assembly: GCF_052849685.1. Taxonomy (NCBI): domain Eukaryota; kingdom Viridiplantae; phylum Streptophyta; class Magnoliopsida; order Asterales; family Asteraceae; genus Lactuca; species Lactuca virosa. The sequence goes on along the minus strand of NC_136434.1, from coordinate 173,513,386 downwards.
CCCCTCTTGTCCAGAAATCAAAACCCTAGTGAGTTCTTGAGAGATTTTAGCCATAAAGTGTGATTGTTGGTGCTTTGTGAAGGAGAAGAATAAGTGAACCATTTGGATTTGTGCTTGGAGATTGAGGATCTGGGATTAGTTCATCATTTGCTATCCTTGTGAGGTAAAAATCTCCCATCTTGCTAATCTATGATGCTAGATCTAGTTTTGGTGCCATTTTGTGCTTTTTGAGTCCTTGGAATGAGTGTTGAGCCTCTTGATTCACTTCATAAGTGATTGATGTTAGATCTAGGGTTCTTTTGGTCCATTTGTCCATAAAAATGCAAGCTTTTGAGGTGTTTATGAACTAATGCATGTGTTAAGACCCTTTGTTAAGTTCTTTTGAGCTATAAAACCCCCCATTAAGCCATGCATGCACGTAAAGTTGCCAACTTTACGTGATAAACCACCTTAAGGAAGTCAGATATGAGTGTTGGGTTGAAGTATTAACTGATTAAGAGCTTAATGATCGAAGTTGGCCAAGTTGGGGAGTACGCTGGGCGTACGAGTTGGTACGCTGCGCGTACAAGCCCCAAAGCGAGTACGCTAAGCGTACGAGCTGAGTACGCCCTGCATACTTAACAATGGGCTTCTTGGTATTGGGCTCATGTTGAACCTTATGAGTCTTGGGCCTTGTTGGGCCATTAGAATTATATTTTTGGATTGATGCTATTTTATTGGAATCTTTTGGTTGAAGTCCCATGAAGGGATTTGGGGCCAATTTGGAAAATTGGGCCATATTTGGGATTTGGGTGATTATTATGGATTTTGGGCCTCTTAGACAGTTAGTTTGGGCCTTGGCCTTGGGCCAAGTCAGGAAAGGGTAAAAAGGTCTTTTACCCTAGTTTGGATGAAACATCCCAAAAATACAAGCCAAAAATTTCGTTTGAAAACATTTCTAAAACCATAATATCCAAATATCATATAAGAAAACCATAAGTCGTGTGTCTCAAAATGTCATAAAATATGTCTCATATCAAAACCGATGTCAAGATTATGTCAAATATATCAGAGTCTAACTCCCAGGCTAAAACTGTGGTGTATGCCATGCCATCATCCCGAGCCCTTCCCCTTGCTAGCTGAAGTACCTGAAACCAAAACTGAAACTGTAAGCACGAAGCTTAGTGAGCTCCCCCAAACTACCACATACCATACAATAACATATAAAGCACATACTGGGCCTTGCCCACTGCATCAGACTGAAGTCCGGAACTGACTAGGGCCTTGCCCACTGCATCAGATCGAAGTCCGGAACTAACTAGGGCCTTGCCCACTGCATCGGACCGAAGTCCGGAACTGACTAGGGCCTTGCCTTCTGCATCGGACCGAAGTCCGGAACTGACTAGGGCCTTGCCCTCTGCATCGGACAGAAGTCCGGAACTGACTGAAGATAGCATAACGTAATCATAACATATAACAATAATACATACACTGCATACTGCATCGGACCGCAGTCCGGAACACATAACACATAGACATGCCTGAATCACAAAGACATCAAGCATACTGAACTACTTCTCGGGACCACCCCGGCATCGGACCGCAGTCCGAAACTATTGATATCTATAGGGGCCGGCATTGTGGCCGTAGACCCGTTCCTACCGGAAGGAAATTCACCTCGTAAAGCTGACTGCTGAAGTACTGAGCGGGAAATGTCTGACTGCTGCTCCGGTAACTCCCCGGCTACAATTCCCATAAAGACACTTAGTCAAAACACTGATAACTATTCTTAGGGTAAAATGACTATTTTACCCCCGGATAAAAGTCAACATACTGGTCAAAGTCAACTTCCAGTTGACCTAACTTGCCGAGTTGGTCCACCAACTCGCCGAGTCCCTATCCTTTCTTCTATTCCTCAACCCGACTCCACTCATCGAGTTTAGCAACAACTCGACGAGTTCTCCTTCTATAATAACATCGAGTCATCCTTCATCTGACTCGCCGAGTTGTATGAACAACTCGTCGAGTTCTCCTTCATAGTATGAACACGTCCAGTCTACGACTCGCCGAGTTGTATGAACAACTCGTCGAGTCTGTTCTTGCGGGTAAGGAGATTGTCTTGGACTCGCCGAGTGTGTTCTTGCACTCGTTGAGTCCCATGATTCCTAGATCATGGCTCTAACGCAAAACGTCACCACACTCCTTAGGAAATTTCTAATCTTCTGCTAACACTCAACTGGGTTCCTTTGGAACCATAACAGAATGGGGAAACTAAGTCCTTGACTCGTCGAGTCCCATGAACGACTCGCCGAGTCGATTATTGTCCATGCTCATAAATTGATTTCTGATGTACAACACTCATCCAAAAGGTAGATCTGGGCTTCTAAGACCGATCTAGCACGTAAAGTTACGAACTTTACGTGCATTCATGGAATGCTTAAAGGGCCTAAAAATGAGGTCTAAAGGGGTGGATGGGCTATCATGGCCATAAAGCTTGCATCCTCATGCCATGAACTCGATTCCAGAACCTAGATCTAAAGGTGAATCGACTTGGGACGACCAGATCTTAAGGATTAAGCTTGTTGGACCCAAAACTCCATAGAAAGGACAAAAAGAAGATCTATAGAACTATAAGTCAAGTTTTAAGCTTGATTACCAGAAAGTGTAGCAAAAGAGGGCTAGCTTCTGGATCTACTTCTTCTCCTTTGAACCTTGTCTCTTTCCTTCTTCTCTACCACTTCAAGAAAGCACACAAATCACTCAAAATAGGATGGAATCACTCAAACTCATCAATGGAGAGTTAGGGTTTCGGGGGGGAACGTTCTAGAGGTGTTGGGGGCTATAAAGACGTTTAAATAGGGTACAAACCCTTAGAATTAGGGTTTCATCCAGACTGGCGGACTCACCGAGTCGGGAATAACAGACTCGTCGAGTCGCCACGCTAAATCCACGTGCAGACCCGCTGCTACTCGACGAGTTAGGGCTACCGACTCGTCGAGTAGCTTCTTAAACAAGAAGTATAATAATAAGAATGCGTACGAGGAACGGGGCGTTACAATTCTCCCTTACTTATTTTAGACTTCATCCTCGAAGTTTGCTGCGTCTGTAAACATCTCTGGGTAGTGCTCCCTCATCTCCTCCTCAGGCTCCCATGTCCACTCCGAACCTTTCCGGTGTTGCCACTGCACCTTCACTACCTAGACCACCTTGTTCCTCAAGGTCTTCGTCTTCCTATCCAAGACTGCAATTGGTCTCTCGATGTAATTCAGGATACCATCAACTTGAATATCCTCCATTGGTACAACTGCTGACTCATCCGCCAAGCACTTCCGTAACTGAGAAACATGGAAGGTGCTGTGTGTGACAACCCGAAATTTTTTTACTTTTAAAGCCCAGTCAATCAACTCAACTGAGTGTCAGACTCATTGGTAATGAGTTATAGCCCGGTTAAAGGTCATTCCGAGGAGTTTTAAGCCTAGTACATTTAAGGAATGAGTGTTAGAATGTACCTGCTAGAGACACTGTCCAAGAAATCGAGCCTTAACCTTCTTATTGAGAGTTCACGACCACAATGCCAATGAGTTTACGGCCGTAAACTCATGTGGCCATAAACTCAAGTGTATATATTTGGCCCTTGGTCATTTCTAGCCATTTCTTGCATTCCAACCCCAATAACTCGAGTTCTCTCTTAAGTATCATCCAACTTTTCATCCTAGATCTTCAAAAGATGTAAGTATTCTTCCTTGATTTGTTGATACATCTCTTAATCTAGTATCCTTCCATGATTTCATCCATGGAAATCATTTTTTTCTTAGATCTTCAAGTTTCACAAAGAACACCAAGAACACACACTAGTGTTCTTGGCCAAAACCGACCATTTCAAGCTTCTAGATCGTAAGTACTCTTCCCTATACTTCATATCTAGTTAGGACTCATTCTTAGAGACTTGAAAACATCAAGAACACAAGGACAAAAGGAGTTTACGGCCAAGCCATCTCCCATGGCCGTAAACCCCTTTAAGGGTGCCATTTTGGCCTTAAACCCTTCTAGATGCAAGGCTATTGACCTAGAACCCTTCCTTGATGATTGTAGGACCTTAAACTTCCCTCAAAGGCATAAATTATCATGAGTTTACGGCTATAAACTCCTTTGGGCCGTAAACTCATCAAAGCCTCCAATGAGGTGGTCTTTCTCACCATTGTGTAGAGCAAAAATCCCTCAAGCTTCCCTAGCCTTCAAACCCACACTTATGCATGTTTGGCCATGAGTTTATGGCCGTTAACTCCCTTTGGCCATAAACCCATGGTAGTAAACTCAAGTTAGTGCCATTCCACTTCCCTTTGATGAATCACATGTGATTCCAACACTTGGTCAAAGTGTTTCCTAGTCCCGGAAGGTGTTTCCTCTCATATAGTTGTTTATAAACACTATATTCATGCCAATATATGTCATTATATGTCATTTAGGACTTGTTGTGTCTCGGGAGTTCATTCGTGGAACTTCTCATCCTTACACGCATACCCGTTTGAATCACCCACATCATGTGAGTTCATACCCCGTAATGAATCTTTTAACTGTTTTAAATGCTTTTAAGGGGGGGAATACAAGTTGAACACAATGATAATTGTGTAACTGTTTGTTATAAACATCTTTCAAAATGTTACTTATGTCATTTATAAGTTGTCAAAACATTTCAAAAACTCTTTTAAAGTTATGTTACTTTATAGTTATACAAAACTCCGTTTTTAAAGTACAAGCATAACTTAGTAGATAAACGAGTCTTTTCAATAACAGTTCAAGTAAAACGTTAGTAAACTATAATAGGTATAGTTTAGGAGGATGCTATTCATTACTTCTAGTACAATGAAGCATACAAAGTGTCAATAACATACAGAGAGAGATACTATTATGAGAAACAAACAATAACATACAGAGATAGATACTATTATGAGAAACAAACAATAACATACAGAGAGAATACTATGATGAGAAACAAACAATACCATACAGAACAAACAAACTAGGTTGCTATAGCATGAGAACATACAGGATCTAATTATACCAATGAATCACTAACTCATTGTTTTAAACAAAAGGTGATAGTTATATTGGGTATACATGATCATATAACATCAATTTGAATTACACGGCTTGCAAGAATTTGCAGAGGCCGCGTTTGGTTCCCTTAATCTCTAGACAGGGAGAGCATTTAGTAGGGGTACTAGCCTTCACATTATGACCATAATAAAACAAACATGTTTTAGGTCATCAGTACATCCGCATGTCATTATAAACAACAAATGTGTACTTACATTTCCCATTACTTTCATAAAGTGACAGTACCACTTGAAAGACAAATGCAAACTATTTTCGAGTTAAGATAGTTATAAACTAGGGAAAACTTACATTTTTACAAACGACAAATAGAACAGTCGAGTCTAGCACATAACAATAGATGCCTTGGTAGAAGGCTACATTGAGTAGAAAGGGACCTATAATGCTAACTTTATGATTCCTTAGTGTATGCATTCAGGGATATATATTAGTCGGGTCCGACAGGTAGTAAGATGTGTGCTTTCCGCTTCATTTCCTGTTCCTTGTTTGGTTGTGGGCTTAGAGCAGATACACCCAACTTACTATCTATCCGAGCTTAGCTATATATATGTTCAGTATACACCAAGTAATCATAAGGGGTACCATGTATGGGTCATGTCATAGGACATTATTCAATGCACAGATTTCTAGTACAAAACATACTTTTCAAATGAAGAACTTTTGAATACAAAACTAGAAACTTAACCAGTAAAGGGTTTAATCCATTTTATTAAACCAGTAAAACTTAAAGGACCTTAGGTAGTTAATTCTATAATACCTTAGTTTATACACCAAGGTTATATATAATTAATATCCGATAGGTATTTGGATGTGTGATTTCCGCCTCATTTCCTGTTCCTTGTTTGGTTGTGGGCTTAGGGCAGATTCACCCAGTTAACTATCTGTTCGATATTAGATTATATATAACTAGTATAAACTAAGTGATTATATAAGGAACTACTGTGGTTATCATTTTATATTAAGAAATAAGGGTTTTCTTAAAGGATCTTTTCATCAATTATAAAGGAACTATTACAGTTAACTCCGTGAGTACCGAGTGAATACGCATGGGTTATATACAACGATGATCTAACAACCAATGGGATGTGTGTCTTCCGCCTCATTTCCTGTTCCTTGTTTGGTTGTGGGCTTAGGGCAGATACACACAACCGATTGTTTGTTTACTCTGGGTTTTATATAACTTGTATCCATTTAATACGCATCGAAAGGACTGTTGAGTCATTTTTACTTATCTTTCATTAAAGCAGGAAATATAGGATTTTCTGGAGGAACAGGCAAACTTTTCTAAACAGAACTTACAACGTACTACATTTTACAACAACATTTTACAACTTACTTACATCACTAAAATCTTATAAACTCACCAGCTTAATTGCTGATCAACTCTTTCAAATAACTTGTATTCTCAGGAGCCTATTAGACAGGTACTCGTGCTGGGAATTCAGAAGATGGAGCATTATAGCTTCAAGTCTTGTTTTGTTATTTGCTTATAAATTCTATGTTTTGGGAACACACACATTGTAAACACTTTCTTTCTAAATGAAATGGTTGTTCATTACTTGCTTACTATATGCATAACTTGTGATACTAAGCATGACGTCCTCCACCCCTGAACGTTTCCGCCGTTCCGGTTTTGGGGTGTGACAGATTGGTATGAGAGCATTGTTTATAGTGAACTAAGTATATCAACCGATAAAAGATATACAACTATAAATACAATGGGGCTTAAGTGCTCTGGATAATGATATATTTTAAGAGTATAACGATAAGTTATAAAAATATACCTACTTGCTTATACATGTACATATTAGAACAAGTATCACAAGGGGAACAAAACTAAAGTATTTAAAGGTTGAACACTGTCGTCAACCTGAACAGTTATGTAATCATAGCTAGGATCAATATAGCTTGATCAACTATATTCATTCAAGATGTGACCGACATGTGTTTGGGAATGATGTGGTGTTGCAACAGTCTTAAAACTTACCTAAACACCAGTCAAGAGAATACTAGATCAAGTATATTAAAGTTAGAATACTATAGGAGTATTCTATGATACTATAACGCGATAACAAGTTTGAAACATACCAAGTACATTACATTAAAATACTATAGGAGTATTTTAGGCACTATACAAATAACTTATGTGATAACTTAAAAGACCCTTACGGATAGGTCTATAATCTTGCAATGTATACTCCCAAGGTTATATATAATTGAGAATTTATAGACTTAGAATTTGTGATCTACGCTTCATTTCCTGTTCCTTGTTTGGTTGTGGTTTTGGAGTAGGATCACTTATTCGAAGGTCTATTTAATCTTGAATTATATACAACTTGTATACCTTGTGCAATTATAGGAGGATTCTGTAAGGATCACCCCATAAAGTTACCTTAAATCTCATAGATTCTTTAGTCACTTCCATTCTCACACAACAAGCCCAGATAGATGTAACCACTTCCTCATAGTAGACAACAGAAGAGTCCAGGAGGAACAAGAACAAGTTCATGAGAAGTTTTCAAGGAGGGATCAGCCGAAGTAACCAAAACGTCTTACACGTCACACTAATAAATAATAATCTTGTTAACTTAATGAGCGAGTGGAAACACTGCTCACATTATATGTTAAGATTATTTTCTTACATGCAGCTGGTAACAGTTATTCAGGTAACAGATATTCATTCGAGGATAACTATTCCAAATTCATAAAGTTTATTAGGTATAGACTTTTTAAGAATTGTTTCTAGAACCCTGTGGAAGTCAGGACCCGATACACCCAGAACTAGGACAACCTTGTCTTTTCAGCTTTTGTCTTGTGTCCATTGCTTTAGACTTATTCCGTCTCATCTTTGTATTCTTTTAGCAAAGATGCCTCCTCGCAGATCAAACGGACTCACTACTCCGATAACTCCAATACCACCTCCTTCGCAAATCGATATGGCAGCTATAAACGCTGCAATGGCTGCGGCTGTGGCAACAGCCATGGCTCAATATCACTCCACCGGTACCAGCGGAGGTGGAACACCTACTGATTCTACTCAATGTGAGGTACCTGTGCGCTCGAGAGAGTTCTCCTACAAAGACTTCACCAAATGCCAGCCATTGTCCTTTAATGGGACTGGCGGAGTCATTGCCCTCTCGCAATGGTTCGAGAAAACAGAATCGATCTTCGAAATCTGTTTGTGCCCAAAAGAGAGCAAAGTGAAGTTTGCTGCATGCACCTTCTCTGGCAAGGCCCTAACATGGTGGAACAGCCATGTTAAGTCACTGACCCTATCAGTGGCTAACTCAATAGGTTGGGAAAACCTAAAAGAGTTAATGCGGGAGGAATACTGCCCGTTAGGCGAAATTCAAAAGCTGGAACAAGATCTGTGGGATCTCACTATGGTCGGCTCAGGTATAGTGACCTACACTGACCAGTTCAGCGAGCTAGCAGCTCTATGCCCTGGGATGGTTACCCCGGAGAGCAAGAAGATAGAAAGATACATTTGGGGTCTGACTGCTCCGACCCAAGGAAATGTGTTGTCTTATAGCCCAGCCACATTCGATAGTGCTAAACGCCTGGCTCAACGACTCATCGACCACGGAGTCCGACATGGTGTAAAAGTCCCTATTCCCGAGCCATCGAGGGAAGAGGACTATAATCAGAAGTCGGGGAACAAGAGGTAGAAGAAGCGAACAACACAGGACACCTCGCAAGAACAACAAGCGAGTACTATGTACGCCGCTACAACGCCTACTACTCCAGCACCTGCCAGTCGATATGCTGGAACCCTCCCGAAGTGTGGAAAGTGCAGCTATCACCACACCGGAGTATGCCGGGAAATGCAGTGCCTGAACTGCCACAGAAAAGGACACACAGTCCGTTTCTGCAGGGCACCAGCTCAACCGATCTCCCAAGTCCCCGAAGCTGAAGAAAACCAAGCCTGTTATGGTTGTGGTGAGACTGGACACTATCAGAGGGACTGCCCGATAATAAAGAACTCAGGAGCGGATGGACGCATCCTGATGATCACCGCAGGAGAATCAACCCCGGAGTCGTCGACAAGCAGCGGTACGTTTTCGAAATAGTAGTTACTTTGAAAATTAATTTATATGCATATAAGATTAAAACTTGGGGAAAACACTTAAAAAGTAATTATAATAACTCACATATTGAAATAGGTCACAGTATTCAAGAGAACTAAAAGATCCGTTTAGAGAAGCTATGATGGCTTAGCATATACATCATGGTTGTGCATAACTAAGATGTTGCAGACTTAGAGTGAGTGATTCCGCTTAAATCCCTGTTCCTTAGTTGGTTGAGGATTTGAGGCAGAGTTACTCAGTCGGCTGTCTTATTCATCTTAAATATTCATAACTTGTATATGGCAGGCGATCGTAGTGGTACCAAGGAGGATCATGATATAAAGTATCATCGCCAGTTATCAAAGCACTTTCATTAGTATGTATGCACACATCGCGGTACGATACGTAGAAGTGTTAACATCAAAGAGAAAACAAGAAACACGGGAACATTTACAAAGAGTACATTGTCGAACACACTAGGAGTACATTATCGAACACACAAGGGATACATCATCGTATAACAGACGTTTCTTTCAAATTGACCAAAACTTTGTTCAGTAAAGAGTCCGTTACTATCATTCGTCATGAGTTGGCGTGGTCCTCACCACACTGAGTTCATATGTTTCTATCGCCTCGATCGGCAAGTTCTCGAAACATTCGTCATTCGTGTCGACAGTCCGACCCAAACCTCAGTTTTATCTTTTGTATTCTAAACCCCGAAGTACTCGTGCAAAGAGTACTTTGTCCTCCGAAGCCTTATCGTCAGATGTCCGCAGACCGTCACAAAATACCACTCGTCCAGCAGACCAAGTTCGAGCACAGAGGCTATGGACGAATACAGCCCACCTATCACTATTCAGTGTATACGCGAGGGTGGTATATGATTATGATTACGCAGATTTAGTATGTGTGTTTCCGCCCTATCTCCTGTTCCTTGTTTGGTTGTGGACCTGGGGCAGAGTCGCACATCCGACCGTCTTACTAATCCTAATTATATACGACTTGTATACACGAGGTAATGATAGATGGACCGAGTATGAATCCTATCATGAACAGAAGGGCAAAGTTGCCAGGTCTACGAGTAGGTATTCTGCCAATCAGAGTAGCGCAACCCCAGAAGTAATGCTAAGAAAGCTAATTTTGGGACGAAATTCCATCTAACGGGGGGATGATGTGACAACCCGAAATTTTTTTACTTTTAAAGCCCAGTCAATCAACTCAACTGAGTGTCAGACTCATTGGTAATGAGTTATAGCCCGGTTAAAGGTCATTCCGAGGAGTTTTAAGCCTAGTACACTTAAGGAATGAGTGTTAGAATGTACCTGCTAGAGACACTGTCCAAGAAATCGAGCCTTAACCTTCTTATTGAGAGTTCACGACCACAATGCCAATGAGTTTACGGCCGTAAACTCATGTGGCCATAAACTCAAGTGTATATATTTGGCCCTTGGTCATTTCTAGCCATTTCTTGCATTCCAACCCCAATAACTCGAGTTCTCTCTTAAGTATCATCCAACTTTTCATCCTAGATCTTCAAAAGATGTAAGTATTCTTCCTTGATTTGTTTATACATCTCTTAATCTAGTATCCTTCCATGATTTCATCCATGGAAATCATTTTTTTCTTAGATCTTCAAGTTTCACCAAGAACACCAAGAACACACACTAGTGTTCTTGGCCAAAACCGACCATTTCAAGCTTCTAGATCGTAAGTACTCTTCCCTATACTTTATATCTAGTTAGGACTCATTCTTAGAGACTTGAAAACATCAAGAAAACAAGGACAAAAGGAGTTTACAGCCAAGCCATCTCCCATGGCCGTAAACCCCTTTAAGGGTGCCATTTTGGCCTTAAACCCTTCTAGATGCAAGGCTATTGACCTAGAACCCTTCCTTGATGATTTTAGGACCTTAAACTTCCCTCAAAGGCATAAATTATCATGAGTTTACGGCTATAAACTCCTTTGGGCCGTAAACTCATCAAAGCCTCCAATGAGGTGGTCTTTCTCACCATTGTGTAGAGCAAAAATCCCTCAAGCTTCCCTAGCCTTCAAACCCACACTTATGCATGTTTGGCCATGAGTTTATGGCCGTTAACTCCCTTTGGCCGTAAACCCATGGTAGTAAACTCAAGTTAGTGTCATTCCACTTCCCTTTGATGAATCACATGTGATTCCAACACTTGGTCAAAGTGTTTCCTAGTCCCGGAAGGTGTTTCCTCTCATATAGTTGTTTATAAACACTATATTCATGCCAATATATGTCATTTAGGACATGTTGTGTCTCGGGAGTTCATTCGTGGAACTTCTCATCCTTACACGCATACCCGTTTGAATCACCCACATCAGGTGAGTTCATACCCCGTAATGAATCTTTTAACTGTTTTAAATGCTTTTAAGGGGGGGAATAAAAGTTGAACACAATGATAATTGTGTAACTGTTTGTTATAAACATCTTTCAAAATGTTACTTATGTCATTTATAAGTTGTCAAAACATTTCAAAAACTCTTTTAAAGTTATGTTACTTTATAGTTATACAAAACTCCGTTTTTAAAGTACAAGCATAACTTAGTAGATAAACGAGTCTTTTCAATAACAGTTCAAGTAAAACGTTAGTAAACTATAATAGGTATAGTTTAGGAGGATGCTATTCATTACTTCTAGTACAATGAAGCATACAAAGTGTCAATAACATACAGAGAGAGATACTATTATGAGAAACAAACAATAACATACAGAGAGAGATACTATTATGAGAAACAAACAATAACATACAGAGAGAATACTATGATGAGAAACAAACAATACCATACAGAACAAACAAACTAGGTTGCTATAGCATGAGAACATACAGGATCTAATTATACCAATGAATCACTAACTCATTGTTTTAAACAAAAGGTGATAGTTATATTGGGTATACATGATCATATAACATCAATTTGAATTACACGGCTTGCAAGAATTTGCAGAGGCCGCGTTTGGTTCCCTTAATCTCTAGACAGGGAGAGCATTTAGTAGGGGTACTAGCCTTCACATTATGACCATAATAAAACAAACATGTTTTAGGTCATCAGTACATCCGCATGTCATTATAAACAACAAATGTGTACTTACATTTCCCATTACTTTCATAAAGTGACAGTACCACTTGAAAGACAAATGCAAACTATTTTCGAGTTAAGATAGTTATAAACTAGGGAAAACTTACATTTTTACAAACGACAAATAGAACAGTCGAGTCTAGCACATAACAATAGATGCCTTGGTAGAAGGCTACATTGAGTAGAAAGGGACCTATAATGCTAACTTTATGATTCCTTAGTGTATGCATTCAGGGATATATATTAGTCGGGTCCGACAGGTAGTAAGATGTGTGCTTTCCGCTTCATTTCCTGTTCCTTGTTTGGTTGTGGGCTTAGAGCAGATACACCCAACTTACTATCTATCCGAGCTTAGCTATATATATGTTCAATATACACCAAGTAATCATAAGGGGTACCATGTATGGGTCATGTCATAGGACATTATTCAATGCACAGATTTCTAGTACAAAACATACTTTTCAAATGAAGAACTTTTGAATACAAAACTAGAAACTTAACCAGTAAAGGGTTTAATCCATTTTATTAAACCAGTAAAACTTAAAGGACCTTAGGTAGTTAATTCTATAATACCTTAGTTTATACACCAAGGTTATATATAATTAATATCCGATAGGTATTTGGATGTGTGATTTCCGCCTCATTTCCTGTTCCTTGTTTGGTTGTGGGCTTAGGGCAGATTCACCCAGTTAACTATCTGTTCGATATTAGATTATATATAACTAGTATAAACTAAGTGATTATATAAGGAACTACTGTGGTTATCATTTTATATTAAGAAATAAGGGTTTTCTTAAAGGATCTTTTCATCAATTATAAAGGAACTATTACAGTTAACTCCGTGAGTACCGAGTGAATACGCATGGGTTATATACAACGATGATCTAACAACCAATGGGATGTGTGTCTTCCGCCTCATTTCCTGTTCCTTGTTTGGTTGTGGGCTTAGGGCAGATACACACAACCGATTGTTTGTTTACTCTGGGTTTTATATAACTTGTATCCATTTAATACGCATCGAAAGGACTGCTTAGTCATTTTTACTTATCTTTCATTAAAGCAGGAAATATAGGATTTTCTGGAGGAACAGATAAACTTTTCTAAACAGAACTTACAACGTACTACATTTTACAACAACATTTTACAACTTACTTACATCACTAAAATCTTATGAACTCACCAGCTTAATTGCTGATCAACTCTTTCAAATAACTTGTATTCTCAGGAGCCTATTAGACAGGTACTCGTGCTGGGAATTCAGAAGATGGAGCATTATAGCTTCAAGTCTTGTTTTGTTATTTGCTTATGAATTCTATGTTTTGGGAACACACACATTGTAAACACTTTCTTTCTAAATGAAATGGTTGTTCATTACTTGCTTACTATATGCATAACTTGTGATACTAAGCATGACGTCCTCCACCCTGAACGTTTCCGCCGTTCCGGTCTAACACGCATGCGTGTAGCATGTCCTCGAGAGTCTGAATTGTCCTCTCGCTCTGACTATTCGTCTGAGGGTGGAAAGCAGTGCTGAAATGGAGACAAGTACCCATCTCGTCGTGAAACCGCTTCCAAAACCTGGAAGTAAATCGAACATCTCGGTCTGACACCACCGAGACAGACACTCCATGCCGTGCCACTACCTCTCGCACATAAATCTCGGCCAACTTCTCGACCGAGATGCTCTCCTGGATCAATATAAAATGGGCGCTCTTGGTCAACCGATCCACGATAACCCATATCGCATCCACCCCACGTGTGGTCCTGGGAAGCTTCGTAATGAAGTCCATAGTGATGTCCTCCCATTTCCACACTGGTATATCTAACGGCTGCATCTTGTCGTGGGGCCTCTGGCTCTCTGCCTTGACCTTCCTGCAGGTCAGGCATCTCTCCACATACCAAGCTACGTCCCGCTTCATGCAGGGCCACCAGTAATCGGGTCGAAGATCTCTGTACATCTTCGTCACCCCTGGATGGATGGAGAACCGAGACTTGTGAGCTTCATCCATCAACACCTGCCGTACTCCGCCCCAGTACGGTACCCAGACCCTCCCATGCAGGGTCAGCAATCCTCGGCTATCGTAATCAAACGAAGCCACTTGGCCAACTATCCTCTCGCACTTATGGCGCTCCTCCTTCAGGCCCTCAACCTGCACCTCCTTAATCTTCTCCAACAGTGGAGTGACTACTATCATCCTCAAGCAGATGTCTCGAATCGGAGCCGCTACCGCCTTGCAGCTCTGGGCGTCGGCCACTACGTTGGCCTTGCCCGGGTGATAGAGGATCTCACAATCGTAATCATTTACCATGTCTAACCACCGACGCTGCCTCATGTTCAAATTCGGCTGATCCATGAAGTACCTCAAACTCTTGTGGTCCGTGTAAATAGTACACCAGACCCCGTAGAGGTAATGCCGCCAAATCTTGAGGGCGAACACTACAGACCCCAACTCCAAATCATGCGTCGGGTAGTTAGCCTCGTGAGGCTTCAACTGTCTCGAGGCATAGGCTATCACATGCCCCCGCTGCATCAACACTGCTCCCATACATGTGATCGAAGCGTCACAGTAGACTACAAGGTCATCTACTCCCTCTGGCAGGGTAAGAATTGGCGCCTCGCACAATCGCTGCCTGAGCGTCTCAAAGGCTGCCTGCTGCTCAGGACCCCAGCGAAACACTACCGACTTCTTGGTCAGTCGGGTCAATGACACTGTTATCTTGGAGAAATCCTGGATGAATCTCCTGTAGTACCCTGATAAACCCAGGAAGCTCTGAATCTCAGA
Organism: Lactuca virosa; assembly: GCF_052849685.1. NCBI lineage: Eukaryota > Viridiplantae > Streptophyta > Magnoliopsida > Asterales > Asteraceae > Lactuca > Lactuca virosa. Next base: position 173,498,340 of record NC_136434.1, on the reverse strand, counting down.
TGGAGACCTCGGGGACTTCCACCGCATCACGGCCTCAATCTTGGCCGGAGCTACTAATATACCCTTCTGGTTGACAAGGTGCCCCAAAAACTGCACCTCGCGCAACCAAAACTCGCACTTGGAGAACTTTGCGAAAAGTCTCTCCCTCCTCAAGGTCTCAAGCACCTCCCTCGGGTATTCCTCATGCTGCTCCTCAGTCTTGGAATAAACCAAGATATCATCAATGAATACTATCACAGACCGATCCAGCATCGGTCTGCACACGCGATTCATGAGGTCCATGAACGCGGCTGGAGCATTGGTGAGCCCAAACGGCATCACCACAAACTCATAATGGCCATAGCGGGTCCTAAAAGCAGTCTTCTGCACATCATCATCTCTGACCCGCATCTGGTGATATCCGGACCGTAGATCAATCTTGGAAAACCAAGATGCTCCTTGAAGCTGATCGAACAAATGATCTATCCTCGGGAGTGGGTAACGGTTCTTCACCGTTACCTTATTCAGCTCCCGTTAGTCAATGCACATACGGTGCGACCCGTCCTTCTTCTTCACAAATAGGATCAGGGCTCCCCAAGGTGAACGACTCGGCCTGATAAAACCCTTGTCTAGCAGCTCTTGCAGCTGCGTAGACAACTCCTGCATCTCGGGAGGAGCCAACCGATACGGCGCCTTGGCTATCGGAGCCGCACCAGGAACCAAGTCAATCCGAAACTCGACCTGTCTCTCAGGAGGTACCCCAAGAAAATCCTCCGGGAATACATCCGAGTACTCGTGTACCACCGGTACATCATCAACCGTCGCCTTAACCTTATCCCGGCTATCCATAATATAAGCAACGTACCCTGCATAACCCTGCTGGAAATAGCGTCTCGCTCTCGCTGCTGAACAAAGAATCGGTCCGCGCTGTGGTCTCTCGCCCTAAATCACTAACTCTCCCCCACTAGGAGTGCGAACCCTCACCAGCTGTAGGTCATAATCGATCACTGCTTCATTGGAACTCAGCCAATTCATACCTACTATAACCTTGTTCCCTCTCAGGGGAATAGGAACCAAATCTACTGGGAACTGCTCATCGAATAACCGTAGTGTACATCCTCTATGAACTCTCGCGACCCTGACGATCCTGTTATCTGCTATCTCTATGTCGAGTGGGCATTCCAGCTCCCCCGGAGCTCTACTAAATCGCTTGCTAAGCGCAAGCGACACAAATAATCGGGTAGCCCCCGAATCAAAAAGTACCATGGCTGAAATGTCGTTCACTAGGAACGACCCTGAGCACATAATCATAACATAATCAATACTCAAATAAAATGATAATAAGAAGATGGAGAAGATACATACCAGTAACCACATCTGGAGTCGCTCGCGCCTCCTCTGCTGTCAACTGGAAGGCTCTGCTCTTTGCCACTGGCGCCTGAGCCTGGCCCTGATGGCCGTCTGTAATCCTCAATGTAGCAGGGGCAGGTGCTGCCACCTTCCCTGCTGCTGCTAAGCTCGGATACTGAGACCTCTTATGGCCCCTCTGATTGCACTGAAAGCAAATCAGATCAGAATGTGTCGTGGTAGTGACGGTAGAAGTAGCAGTATAATCCCTGCTCATATGTCCTGTTCGGCCGCATTTGTAGCAACCAGAACTCCCCGCCTTGCACACCCCATCGTCAACCTGCCACACTTGCGACACCGACTGTGGCTCTGCTGTCCCCTAGACCTGTGATCAGACACCTTGGGCTTTTTACCCGAACTCGCTGCACCAGTCACCGTTTCTGGCTTCCTCTTTCTCTCCATCTCAAGATCAATCTCCCTCTCACGAGACCTCGCAATCATATCCTCCAGCGTCCTACAGCTGGATCGGCTCACAAACTGGAAGATATCACTCCGCAACATCTCATGATATCGGGCCTTTTTCATCTCCTCGTCCGCCGCATATTGCGGAACAAGAAGAGCCCTCTCCCTGAATTTGGCGGTAATCTCCGCCACAGTCTCCGTCGTCTGATGGAGGTCCTGGAACTCCCTAGCAAGCTGATGCACCTCAATGACAGGTGCAAACTCGGCCCTGAACCTGGTCATGAAATCACCCCAGGTCATCACATCCAACACACCATCATCTCCAATGGCTCTCCCGACCTCCTCCTACCAATCTCGTGCCCTGTCCTTTAGAAGATAGGATGCTAGTCTGACCTTGTCCCCCTCGGGACATCTGCTGGTGCGGAAGGCGTTGGCGGCATCCGCCAACCATCTGATGCTCGCAATGGGGTCCCGAGCCCCATGGTAGTCGGGAGCCCCACACGCTCTGAACTCCCTGAAAGTCAACGAGCGCGATTCCATCATGGCTGCTATCTCAGTACGGAATGCGTTCAGCTTCTCATCCAGAAGCTCTAAGATACCCTCCTTGACCGACATGAAAATCACAGGGGTCTGGTCTAGTATGCTGCGTATGACCTCTGAAGAGATGAACTCTCTGGTCTACTCATTCAAATGCTCGGCTCCTGAGCCTGAACCTGATCCTTCTCCGGCACCTGAACTGCCGACTGCTGGTCTAGGGCGTAAAACCACCATTCTGAAACACATAATAACAACCATCAGCATACTAATATAACTGGAGGGATCACATACACTACAAGTTCCTTGGTCTTGTCTCAACCTTCCTCGATTCGAGTACGGATCCTCTGCTTTCAGTAGTACGGGCTCATACTACCTTCCGCATCTATCCGTACTTTCCTCAAGAACTGCCTTGACTCCACCAAGTCCCTTCTACTGCTACTGCTCTCTCTGCTTATCTCATCCTAGGCTTGCCCTAGGTTAATCACCAATCCATTCTCCGCCATCAGCTGCATAAGAAATCCCTGCTTTGTTAAGTTCTTTTGAGCTATAAAACCCCCATTAAGCCATGCATGCACGTAAAGTTGCCAACTTTATGTGATAAACCACCTTAAGGAAGTCAGATCTGAGTGTTGGGTTGAAGTATTAACTGATTAAGAGCTTAATGATCGAAGTTGGCCAAGCTGGGGAGTACGTTGGGCGTACGAGTTGGTACGCTGCGCGTATAAGCCCCAAAGCGAGTACGCTAAGCGTACGAGCTGAGTACGCCCTGCATACTTAACAGTGGGCTTCTTGGTATTGGGCTCATGTTGAACCTTAGGAGTCTTGGGCCATTAGAATTATATTTTTGGATTGATGCTATTTTATTGAAATCTTTTGGTTGAAGTCCCATGAAGGGATTTGGGCCCAATTTGGAAAATTGGGCCATATTTCGGATTTGGGTGATTATTATGGATTTTGGGCATCTTACACAGTTAGTTTGGGCCTTGGCCTTGGGCCAAGTTAGGAAAGGGTAAAAAGGTCTTTTACCCTAGTTTGGATGAAACATCCCAAAAATACAAGCCAAAAATTTCGTTTGAAAACATTTCTAAAACCATAATATCCAAATATCATATAAGAAAACCATAAGTTGTGTGTCTCAAAATGTCATAAAATATGTCTCATATCAAAACCGATGTCAAGATTATGTCAAATATATCAGAGTCTAACTCCCAGGCTAAAACTGTGGTGTGTTCCATGCCATCATCCCGAGCCCTTCCCTTTGCTAGCTGAAGTACCTGAAACCAAAACTGAAATTGTAAGCACGAAGCTTAGTGAGCTCCCCCAAACTACCACATACCATACAATAACATATAAAGCACATACTGGGCCTTGCCCACTGCATCAGACCGAAGTCCGGAACTGACTAGGGCCTTCCCCACTGCATCGGACCGAAGTCCGGAACTAACTAGGGCCTTGCCCACTGCATCAGACCGAAGTCCGGAACTGACTACGGCCTTGCCTTCTGCATCGGACCGAAGTCCCATGAACGACTCGCCGAGTCGATTATTGTCCATGCTCATAAATTGATTTCTGATGTACAACACTCATCCAAAAGGTAGATCTGGGCTTCTAAGACCGATCTAGCAAGTGAAGTTACGAACTTTACGTGCATGCATGGGAGTATATGCTTAAAGGGCCTAAAAATGAGGTCTAAAGGGGTGCATGGGCTATCATGGCCATAAAGCTTGCATCATCATGCCATGAACTCGAATCCAAAACCTAGATCTGAAGGTGAATCGACTTGGGACGACCAGATCTTAAGGATTAAGCTTGTTGGACCCAAAACTCCATAGAAAGGACAAAAAGAAGATCTATAGAACTATAAGTCAAGTGTTAAGCTTGATTACCAGAAAGTGTAGCAAAAGAGGGCTAGCTTCTGGATCTACTTCCTCTCCTTTGAACCTTGTCTCTTTCCTTCTTCTCTACCACTTCAAGAAAGCACACAAATCACTCAAAATAGGATGTAATCACTCAAACTCATCAATGGAGAGTTAGGGTTTCGAGGGGGAACGTTCTAGATGTGCTGGGGGCTATAAAGACGTTTAAATAGGGTACAAACCCTTAGAATTAGAGTTTCATCCAGACTGGCGGACTCGCGGGAGAGCCTTCCAGTTGACAGCGGAGGAGGTCCGCGCAGCACCAGATGTCGTGGTTGGTACGTATTCTTTATTTATGTATTTTGAGTTTGAGATTTTGTGCTTATATTGTGGTATGCATAGGTACTTTTCTTGTGAGTTCTGTACCTGCTTTGGTGTTATTTGACTCGGGTGTGAGTCGATCTTTCGTGTCATTAGCATTTAGTCATCACATCAGTGTCCGACGAGAGGCTTTGAGTCAACCTCTACGAGTTTCTGTAGCCGATGAGCGAGCGGTGTATGCTACTGATGTGATTCGAGGATGTGTACTCGAGATCTTTAGTGTTGAGTTTCCGATAGATCTGGTCCCGATTGCGATGGGGGATGTTTGTGTCATTGTGGGCATGGATTGGTTGAGTCGATTTGGAGCTGTCATAGACTGCGAGCGTCAGATGGTGACGATACGAGACCCTAGTGGGGGAGTGCTGACAGTATATGGCGAGGGTACCCGGTCTGGGTCAGCGTTTTGTTCGGCTGCCAAAGCGAGAAAGAGTCTACAGCAGGGCTGTAGAGGGTTCGTAGCCTATGTGATGGATACACGAGTTGCCGTAGAGAGGCCGAGTTCTGTCGGTGAGGTAACGATAGTGCGAGAGTTTCCGGATGTTTTCCCCGAGGAGTTGCCGGGTGTGCCTCCCGAGAGGCAGGTGTAGTTCCTCATCGATTTGGTTCCCAGGGGCAGCACCTATTGCCAAGGCACCCTATCGCCTTGCGCCACCGGAGATGCAGGAGTTATCCTTACAACTTCAGGAGCTGTTAGGGAAGGGATTCATCCGACCGAGTAGCTCGCCGTGGGGAGCGCCGATCCTTTTTGTCAAGAAAAAGGATGGTTCACACCGGATGTGCATTGATTACCGAGAGTTGAACAAGTTAACGGTCAAGAACCGTTATCCATTGCCGAGGATCGACGATCTGTTCGATCAGTTGCAGGGTGCGTCATGGTTTTCCAAGATAGATTTGAGGTCTGGATATCACTAGATGAGGGTGCGTGACGAGGATATCCAGAAGACGGCGTTCAGGACTCGTTATGGGCATTACGAGTTCATGGTGATGCCTTTTGGGCTCACCAATGCACCAGCGGCGTTCATGGACCTCATGAACCGAGTATGCAGGCCGATGTTGGATCGATCGGTGATTGTGTTCATCGACGACATCCTAGTGTATTCGAGGACTAGGGAGCAGCATGAGGAGCACCCGAGGGAGATCCTCGGAGTATTGAGATCGGAGAGGCTTTACGCCAAATTTTCCAAGTGTGATTTCTGGTTACGAGAGGTCCAGTTCTTGGGACATCTCGTTAATCAGAATGGGATATTGGTCGATCCGGCCAAGATTGAGGCTGTGATGAGTTGGGAGGTGACGAGATCCCCCACCGAGATCAGGAGTTTTCTGGGGTTGGCCGGCTACTATCGGAGATTTATCCGGGATTTCTCCAAGATTGTTGTACCCCTCACCAGATTGATCCGGAAGGGCGTTGCTTTTTCTTGGGGTCCAGAGCAGCAGACCTCGTTTGAGACCCTTCGCCAGAGACTATGCGAAGCCCCGATGTTAGCCCTTCCGGAGGGAATGGAAGATTTTGTGGTGTATTGTGATGCGTCCATATCGGGGTTGGGTGCGGTGCTTATGCAAAGAGGACACGTGATAGCATACGCATCGAGGCAGCTGAAGCCTCATGAGACGAGGTATCCCACCCACGATTTGGAGTTGGGGGCGGTGGTTTTCGCCCTCAAGATATGGCGCCATTATTTGTATGGGGTTCGGTGTACCATATACACGGACCACAAGAGTTTGAAGTATCTGATGGATCAGCCCAACCTGAATATGCGCCAGAGGAGATTGTTGGATGTGGTAAAGGATTACGACTGTGAGATCCTGTACCACCCGGGCAAGGCTAACGTGGTAGCCGATGCTCTGAGCCGCAGGGCGGAGAGTGCCTCGATGCGAGATATATGTATGAGGATGACGGTGATGACTCCGGTGTTAGACACTATTCGAGAAGCCCAGGCAGAGACTGTGAGACCGGAGAACCGCAAGAGAGAGCAGGTGATTGGACAGGTGTCCGAGTTTGTGACGAACAGTCGAGGGCTTATGACCTTTCGTGGTCGGATTTGGGTGCCTTTTACGGGCGGGGCACGTAGCACTCTGATGGAGGAGGCACATAGATCAAGATTCTCGATCCATCCCGGGGCCACTCAGATGTATTTGAACCTGAAAAGAGACTACTGGTGGCCCTGTATGAAAAAGGATGTTGCATGGGTAGTAGAGAGGTGCTTGAACTGTCACCGGGTTAAGGCTGAGCACCAGCGTCCGCATGGAAAGTTGCAGCCACTAGAGGTTCCCCAGTGGAAGTGGGAACATATTTCTATGGATTTTATCACCAAATTGCCGAGGACCGCTAGGGGTGTTGATGCAATTTGGGTGATCATGGACCGGCTGACGAAGAGCGCTCACTTCCTGGCTATCAGTGAGAGCTCTTCTGTAGAGAGACTGGCAGAGATGTATATGAGAGAGGTGGTGTCGCGGAATGGAGTGCCAATCTCGATTGTGTTAGACCAAGATGTACATTTTACTTCCAGGTTTTGGAAGAAGTTTCATGAGGAGTTGGGTACGAGATTGCACTTCAGTATTGCTTATCACCCACAGACAGACGAGCAGAGTGAGCGGACGATACAGACGCTCGAGGACATGCTTCGAGCATGTGTTATGGACTTTGGTGGAAGTTGGGATACATATCTACCCTTGGCTGAGTTTTCCTACAACAACAACAACCACCATTCGAGTATTGGTATGCCTCCCTTCGAGCTTTTATACGGGAGGAGGTGTCGGACTCCCATCTGTTGGGGAGAGGTAGGGCAGCGAGTGATGGGTAGCATTGAAATAGTGCTTAAGACGACTGAGCAGATACAACAGGTCAGACAGAGGTTACTGACAACCCAGAGCCGTCAGAAGAGTTATGCAGATAGGCGGCGATCCGACTGCTGACTAGGATTAATGAACGGACTCGACGAGTCGGTGAGTGGACTCGACGAGTCCGCACTGTGGACAGAAACCCTAAATCTTTGGGCCTGAGCCCTATTTAAGGGACCTTATGGCCCTCATTGCGGCCACCCATACCCTTGAGAAACCCTAAGAGACCAGAGAGCATAGAGAGTGAGGGAAAAAGCTAATTGCACCACCTTTAGTGCATTCTTGCAAGAAGAAGAGAGGGGATTCAAGCTAGGCTGACTGAGGAGCTCAGATCTACCATCATTTCATCAAGGGCTTCTGGTTGAGGTATGGATCCATGCCCATTTTCGTGTATAAAGTAGATTTATAGAATCTAGGGTTTCCTTACCCTTCCTTTAGTTGAAATATGGAGCTTGTGAAGTCCCCTTTGAGAAATAGACTTTAGATCTGGACCTTGAGAGGTCCAGAGTGTCCCAACAACCAAGCTTTATGCTGTTACATGAGAGTTTTGAGCCTAGGGCTCCATTTTTAGAGCTATTTCACCAAATAGAGCTTTATGTGCGATGCATGGACGTAAAGTTCAGACCTTTACGTGACTTTTGGGTGTTAGAAGGTCAGATCTATAGGTTAGAGAAACAGATCTGACCTTAGAAGGTCGTTTGAGCATTCTCATGGAAGGAACTCGCCGAGTCCATGAGAGGACTCGACGAGTCGGATCGTGTTGCACCATGATTCGTGATCAGTGGTAACCGTCGAGAGAAAGGTTAACTCGACGAGTCGAGTGAGGCCTTAGGAGGATTCAGAGGACATGCATGGACTCGTCGAGTCACCCGAGTGCACTCGACGAGTCTGGTCAAAGTTGGACCGTTGACTGGGGTTGAATTTTAGGGTTGGGTCAGCATTTGGACATTAGACCATTGGAGGGGTAAAATGGTCTTTTCCCCTTCTGAGAGAATATAGGAAAGGACTAGTCTAGCCTTTGAGAGCCATATTAATTAGAGATAATTACTTTGTGTGATTAGACGGAGGCTAGATCAGTGATTCGAGTTCGAGACTTTTCGAGATTACCCGAGGTGAGTCTTCTCACTATACATTACCTAGTGTGGTAACTATGTGCAGACCGGAGGGTCTTATGTGTTATGTGTATGCTTGAGTTTATGTGCATTGTGATATATGTATGCTATGTGTTATATAGACCGGACCGGAGGGTCCAACGATTTAGACCGGACCAGAGGGTCCAACAATTTAGACCGGACCGGAGGGTCCAACGAGCTAGACCGGACTGGAGGGTCCAACGAGCTACGGGACCGGAGGGTCCCGCTGAGACACATTGACCGGAGGGTCATACCGAGTTATAGCCTCGAGTGGCTTATGTGCTGTATGTGGTATTTTGGGGAACTCACTAAGCAATTATGCTTACCGTGTTATGTGATATGTTTTTCAGGTACTAGCGAGGATCGCGGGAAGGCGCCGACATGATTTGTACACACTGGCAGAGGATTATGTTTTGAGATTCTGGGATATGTTATTTGTGATGACATTGATACATGGGATTTTTGAGAATATTATATGAGTTTTATTATGTTTGAAAAATGAAAAACTGTTTTGAAATTTACGTCGTTACAGACCAGATCTTAAGGATTAAGTTTGTTGGACCCAAAACTCCATAGAAAGGACAAAAAGAAGATCTATAGAACTATAAGTCAAGTGTTAAGCTTGATCACCAGAAAGTGTAACAAAAGAGGGCTAGCTTCTGGATCTACTTCTTCCCCTTTGAACCTTGTCTCTTTCCTTCTTCTCTACCACTTCAAGAAAGCACACAAATCACTCAAAATAGGATGGAATCACTCAAACTCATCAGTGGAGAGTTACGGTTTCGAGGGGGAACGTTCTAGAGGTGTTGGGGGCTGGGATGGGGGCTATAAAGACGTTTAAATAGGGTACAAACCCTTAGAATTAGGGTTTCATCCAGACTGGCGGACTCGCCGATTCGGGAATAACAGACTCGTCGAGTCGCCACGCTAAATCCACGTGCAGACCCGCTGCTACTCGATGAGTTAAGACTACCGACTCGTCGAGTAGCTTCTAAAACAAGAAGTATAATAATAAGAATGCGTTCCAGGAACGAGGCGTTACATTGGACTCTTAGTGTGATTCGGGATCCAATTATTAATTGGATGTTATTTTGTGATTATAGCGCGAGGATTTTTAGCGGGCCAGTAGTAAGAGATTTATCTGTGAGATTCAGCAGTTTGAGGTGAGTTTCCTCACTGTGTTTAGCGGGTCGAAGGCACCAATTTTGGCCCATGATTATTATGATAGGATGCTAGATCTCTGCGTGACTCTTGTATGTGTTATGTGTTGATATGTATACCGATCGAGGCTCGATGCCAGGCGAGGCCAGATGACTGTATTATATGCTATTATTTTTGTGATTATTGCATGTGTTAGCATGATTATATGTTTATATGTTATTATGTGTACTAGGCTATGTTAGGCGGGGCCTAATGAATGACAGATCTGTAATCTGAACGAGCCTCGATGTCGGGCGGGGCCCGAGGCCGAGTGGGACTCGATGTCGGGCGAGGCCCGATGTGGGGCGGGGGCCCAGTATGTGTTTATTTATGTATGGTATGTGGTATTTTGGGGAACTCACTAAGCTTTGTGCTTACAATTTATGGTTATGGTTTCAGAGACTTTCGGTTCCAAAGGGAAAGGCCCGACTTGATCGCAACACATCCACCATGTTTCCACACTTTGTGATTTTGGGATTGTACTCTGATAACTATTTTTACTTTGATACGCTTTTGAATGATTGAAAAGGATAAATGGTGTTAAAGGTTGAATTAAAAATGAAAATTTTACCTTATAATTTTTGGGATCTTACAGCTACCCCGACTTATGCACTTGCCGAAGTACGCCCGACGTACCTTATGTACGCTCGACGTACTAGGGTATCAAGTCAAAATAAAAAGGGAAAATAAATAGCTAATAATTTGCCTTGACATAATGGGCGTTTCAGTATGCTTTGAGCATGGCGAGTCGATATCAGGGAAAATCCAAGATTGAGTCATTAGACAACTATTAAGAACATTCTTAAGTATTTAAGTAATACGAAATATATGTTGCTTGTGTATGTTAGAAAAATAGAATTTGTAGTGAAAGGGTATAGTGATGCTATTTTCGAAATAGATAGAGATGATTCAAAGTCACAGTATGGATATATATATATATATATATATATATATATATATATATATATATATATATATATATATATATATATATGTTTGTTTTAAATGGTGGTGCGATGACTTGGAAAAGTTCCAAGCAGAAGATGGTAGCAGACTCTACATACGATTCTGAATAAATTGTTGCAAGTGAAGCATCCAAGAAAGCAGTTTAGATTAGAAACTTATTAAAAGACCTTGGAGTCGTTCCAAGTAACAAAGAGTTGTTGCACATGGTTTTTGGATTAGGTGTCTAAGCCCATAACTATTTTGATATGTACTTGACCCGATTATGAGCATGGTCCTTTTGGGTTGCCTTCACCATAACAACTAATAGGATGAATTATGGAGAAATAGGATTTATTATGATTTATTAATGTATTATGAGAACAATATATTAAAGGAGAAATCATATTATTTAATTAAAATTGGTCAAGAATTAATTTAGAATTAATTTTGTGGTCAAAAGAGATTAATTGAATTAACGGGGACTGATTATGTAAATCAGTAATATTTATAGTTTGGGATCATGGACCTTATTGGTATAAGGTGGACGAAATCTCTACAAGAGTCCATAAAGATTTCGACCAAAGGCTTGTCCATTAAGGAGTCCATATGTTGCTTAGGGCCTAAGCAAGGGAACTAGGGTTTCCAAGTTGATAACCCTAGAAGCCTCAACTATAAAAGGAACCCCAAAGGCTCCCACAAACGTCCCAAGTCATTCTAAGAGAGTCCTAGACGTTTTTAAAGCCTCCTCTTCTCTCTCTCTCTCTCTCTCTCTTGTTCTTCCTTGTTGCTAGTGGTGTTTGTGACTCCATTAGAGGTGCAACACTTGGGGCACTAAGCTTTCAGAGGTCAAGGATATTCAAGGAGTTCTTGTTATTGCTACATAAAAAATAAGGTAAGATTCCAAACCCTATTTACATATGAATTTCGTTCTCAGACATGTTAGATTAGGGTTTATGCTTTGGAAGATCGTGTGCATGTATAACTTGAGGAAAACCTAGATCCAAAGCATTAGGGTTGCATGTACACTATAGGAATGTTGTAGTGCTCAAAACCCATCAATGTTCTGTGATAACGAAGGTGCAATTGCCTTGACTAAAGAACCTAGTATAATGGAAGGTCAAGACTTATAATGTGGAAGTTACACTACATATGAGACAAAGTTGAGGATGGATATCAAGTCGTGAAGCAAGTGTCTTCAAAGGAGATCAGAATGATCCTTTTATAAAAGAGATGACCAAAGAAAGACATAAGATGGATTCTAGGAGCATATGCATGAAAGATGATGTAAAGTTTAGTAGTTAGTTGATTGTTTGAAACATTTACACTCTACTCCTGAGCTCACTAAAGAAAAGAAAAGAAAAGAAAAGAAAGGAATTGGTATTCGTTTCCTTCCTCTCCGGTTCCTTATGATTTGGGAAGATAGTTTATAAGGAAAATTAACTTGAAACTCGGGAGCAATGATCTTTCGAAATATTTCCGTTTTTTTTCTATCCTTAAATGAAACTTGGGGGCGGAGCGTTAGAACAAAGAATAAATTTTGTCATTGTTATGGTGATTAAGTAATGGAGATTTATTTATGTTCAAGTGTGATACCATTTCCAATTAAATTTATATTGTTTTTCATTTTTGCATGTTTAGATCCCCACTTCAAGAGTATTAATGTACTTGAACTCCATAATCGTTCATAATCTTGGGAGTAAGTATTGAGTTATGATTGTCATGAAGTGCTAGTAGTTTGTCTATAGAAATTAGACATATCATGAAGATTATGAATAACGTTCATGAGTGCTTAATAGAGATTTAAGTATTAGAGAGACCCACGCTCAGAGAGATTACTTCATGGATTCAATCACGAGTAATTTTGAGACGATAATATCTTTTATTATTAAAACAAAGACATTGAGTTCTTTACATATGATTTGGTTGTGCATTAGTCTTATTCTAACACTATTCGTAACTGATGATCATAAGGGATAAATCTTTGCATGATTTGATGAGTAGACAATTGCTATGTAGTTAAATTTTATTTTTCCCTTGCACTATAATGTGAAAGGCGATATCATAGCCCCCTCAATGATTTGATGATGATTTTCATGTGCTAGGCCTAACCCGAACTTGATTGATGTGTTCGATTAGTAAGTATGATTTGATAATCATAAATCAGAAATCGAGAAATAACTGATGGACTGTTAGGTTCATTCATAATCCATGACTCGGTTCACAATGATATCTTGAAAGAAACAAAAAGAATAATTGATCACTTATCTAAAGGGCTAATTCTTGATAATATTAGAGTTCAACATTGTTGTGGAAAACACACTTTGTTGGTTATTCGAAGTCTACCTGACCAATAGTAGTTGATGAATTATCCAAGTGGGAGACCGTTGGAAATAAATGTCTAATGTCATAACTAATTGATTTAACTTTGAGAATAATAGCAAAATCCTTTTTTGGGTCGCCCTCAAGAGCAAGAATATATAGAAATATTTTTAGGAGATTGAGAAAATAGTTTATTAATTTATTGCCTGTTAATAAGTTGATTAGAAACTAGTTGAAATTAATTTAGAATTAATTTGCGATTAATAGGAATTAATCTGGAGGTACATGGATTGAATGTTAATTGTTCAATAGTTGAACAATATGAACATTCTGAAAGTCCCATGTGGTGGACAGTTTTGGGACGGTTCTGAAAACCTTCCAGAAGCTAGCTATCCTAGTAACACGTAAGGCAATGATTTGAATCATGATTCAATTTGATTATTTAATTGATTCAAACGAGGGTTATTCAGTTACCACTATGTGAGGGAGTCAACTATACACTGTATTATTTTTCCTGAGATATTAAATATCCTCCTACCTTTTGATCCTACCAATCCTCCTACCCATTTAAATGATGACATGTGTCATATTAGTATCCTAAAATATTATTAAATTTCATTAAATGAACATTAAATGTTACACATGTCATCATTTTATTGGGTAGGAGGATATGTAGGAATAAAAAGTAGGAGAATATTTAATTTCTCATTTTTCCCTTCATTAAAGTTTTTGCCCACTAAGTTTTCTTTAGTAAGGGTTTTAACGAGACAGTAGTTCAAGGTTGAACTCAAATTTGAAAAATTGCCATCTAAGGGGGAGTGTTATAAAATCCATCAAGTTTTTGAGAGATACACAAATCATGTTGATGAAAATTTTTTACCTTTTAAATAGTTTCCTTTAACTATTGAATTACTATTTTGATGATGTATACGGATATGATGGTGTGTTGTATAAACACCCATCAAATGTGAAAGATAAAAACACGCCATTTTGAATACATAATTGTGAGTGTTCAAAATCCTCCCAAATCTTCTTTCATTCGTCAGGTATTATTTTAGTTTTGTTAATTTTGTTTTAAATACATCGAATTTATGATATATATATATATATATATATATATATATATATATATATATATATATATATATATATATATTCTGTTCTAAATACATATTTAATATATTAGTTTGAAGACATTTTAGTTATCATCTAATAAATGACATGGAAAAACAAGAAGTTAAACCCACAATCCATTAACCCCAGAAGCCCAAACAGAGATAAAGGCCAAAAGCTTCTACATGGCTGATGCCGTCGGCATACATTTGGGAGGTACCGGCTGTAGTAGCTGCTGTATCTGGTGCCAACATCGGACTTTCGTAGCCACCGACCTTATATAAATTAATTGAAAAATAAAACAAACAGATCAAATATATTATATATATGTAAACAACAATTTTTGGAGTGTGTGACATATTGTAGGCCCTTCACTGATTTTCTCCATGATCCCCGCACATGATCGAGGAAAAATTTAGGTAACCTTAAATTCTGGTTGTTCTGTATTTTCTTGGTAGCTTATATCATGTAAACAATGATGTATCTTATCTTCTTATATAGTTTTTAATTATGATACTCACGTTGAATTATTTTGAATTGACCCCTCAAAATTTAATACTGTTTTTAATTTCAAGTAAATTAAATGTAATTGCATTAATAGTTTTATTAGATTGGCCAATCTGTTGATTTTGAAAGCATTAAGCAACAGAAAAAGTATGCCCTAATCATAATTTCTTATAAAAACACAATCTTTAATACTACCATAAGTCAATAATTGTTATAAAAATAACAAAAAATCATTAATCTGTCGTTTCCGTCAACGATTTGTTAATAGTCAGTCGCTAATATTAATATACATACGAAAAATTCGGGCCCCGCACTCAGTGGCGGACCTGTGTAGTGCATTTGGGGTCCCGGACCACAGCTCTGATTCCGTCCCGTAGTGTAATTTTTTTTCCTATTAGGTGCACCACTTTCGTATACGAGTGACACCCCTCTTCAAATGTTCTGTGTCCGCCACTGCCCGCACTCCTCATACATGCTCAAGACCGGCGATGTTAATTGTTAATTTCTTAAAGAAAACCAAGTCCATGCAATACATGGATATTGTTTAGATATTATACTTTTTGACATATCATATATATGTTTTTCTTCGTCTGATTTTCTAAATGATACTTAGGACCGATCCTAACAAAGTTGAGACTCGGGCAAAAGCCAAAAAAAAGGGCTTTTTAAATTACTAAAATTTAGTTTTAAATCGGCAAAAAAATTGTTTGTTTATATACATAAAAACAAAAACATAATATTATTACAATAGCAGACAAAATCCTCCAAAATAAAGTTACAAACAAGTTGCTTTTAAAAAATACGAATACGAAATTTAGAGTTAACGTGAAGAAAAAGCAAAAAATTTCTTAAAATCGAATTATGAAGTACTTAAGCACTCAAGAATTACTTGTATATTTTAATCATAACAATCACCATTTATGTAAATAAATACACTTTAAATGGAAATGCAAATTTTAAACTTTAGTCTTTGAGGCAAAGGAATTATGGAAATGGACCCAGATTTTATGAGGCCCGGGGCTGTAGGCCGGCCCTGATGATACTTGTTTAGTTCATTAACAATAAAAATAATCCAAATTAATTCACTTTTGTATCCAGTTGATAATCCATAACTGGGCTCTCTTCCTACTCATAAGAAAGAGAGTTTTAATTTTATAATTAGAAAGATTTGTAAAATATAATGTCTCAAGACAAAAAATTAAATATTGCAATAGAAAAAATAATCATACGTTAATAAATAAATAAAATGTCGCTTAGCTTTAGAAATTCTAAAAAAGCTTCAAGAGTTATCGTATTTATATTTGAAAATACTGGTATTCAATGTAATATGGGAGAGAAGTAATTGCAATGCCACCGGTCTCTCTGACCATTTTGGCCCCGCAACCGCAAGTCGCAGCATCAATAATATGCATGTATCGAATCTACAAAATATAATGTGACTTAGGGGCTGTTTGGCAGAATCTGAATTTTTAAGATCTGAATTTTTAAGAGATCTGAATTTCTAAGAGGGTCTGAAAATTTAAGAGCTGAATGTTTAACATGCTGTTGGTTGGGACCCCTGAATTGTTGTGCTGAATTATTAAAATGACCATTTTACCATTCTGTTTTATTTTTTATTGAATTCAACTGTTTATTTAGAAAATAACCTAATAAATTTATTAAATATGTATTAAAAAAATATAAACACCATATAAAATCCAAATTTAGCATAAATCAAAATTAAACACAAATCCAAATCAACCATAAATATTTTTAAATCCACAAAATCATACTAAAATCCAAATAAAATCCTACAAATTTAATTTCACCCCAATTGATTCGCAATCTGGTCACGCAAATTATCCATGTATTCATTTCCTTGTGAACCCCATTCCATATCGTGTACGTTTTCGCCATCATTCTCTCCCCCTTGTGCTTGAGCATTGTTCTCCTCGAACGCCATAAATAACTCATCATGAATATCGCATTTCCTTATGAAATTGTGGACTGCAAAACAAGCAACGAATATATCTCTTTGCACTGAAAAAGGAAAAGGAGCCATTCGCTTTAGGATTGGGAATCTCGCCTTCAAAACACCGTAAGCACGTTCAATAACATTTCTGAGTTGCGCATGTGCATGATTGAATTTTTCTTCCTTAGTTAACGCACGTCGCCGTCGATAATCGGCTAACCAATACCTCGTGTTGCGGTAAGGAGTCATAAATCCACGAGTGTTGGTGTATGCAACATCGCAAATGTAATATTTATCTATACACATGAGTGAATGAAGTATTATATATAGAAATTTAAAATTGTATTTTAGAATAAATTTAAAAAGAATTACAAACCTGGAGGAGGGAACGGGAAGCCTGAAGTCGGGTTACATGCAACTTCTTTCAAAACTCGCGAATCGTGTGTTATACCCTCCCAACCGGCCCATACGAATGTGAATATCATATCAAAATCACAAATTCCTAAAACATTTTGAAAGCATTCACCTTTTTCTCTTCCCCTGTAGCGAGTTTGTTGATCAGCAGGCACGACTGCATGTACAAGAGTTCCCTCTAACACACCTATTGCTCCAGGAAAGATTTCTTTTAGCCTACGATGTCTCTCTGAGGAATTCACAGTTGCATTAGAATTCGTTGGCACTATAACTTCTTTTGCAAAAATCATCATTGCATTTAGCACCTCATGAAAGCATCTATGAACTGTTTCTGTGGAGTGTTGAAACCTTCATTTGATAATCCTGAACCGTTTATTATGTGCTATAGTTGTTAAGAACATATCCATCCTTTCTTCAACGCTTATATGCCTACTACTTTGCAACCAATTGTTTCGTCTAAAATGATTGCATAAAAGTACACACGCTTCACGTGAAAGACGCATCAGCTCATGACATTGTGTAGAAGTTCCATGTAGCAATTCTTGTGTATGTTGATGACCGCTCATTTCCGAATCATTATCAGTTGCCCTTCCAATTCTATTGGATGCTAGATTCAACCAATAACAACATAGTAAAAGGAAAAATGCAATTTTTCATCCGAATCCATAAGCAATCTATTATTTTGAAAATACATAACAATTATAATAACAACATATAACATAAAAATTCATCCAAGTAATCCAAAACATCAACTCATTCATGTCATATAAAAATCTAGTAACCCAAAACATCAAGTAATCCAAAACATTGAGTCATTCATGTCATATAAAAATCTTGTTCAAACCAAAGATCAAGTAATCCAAAAAAACCATCTAGTTTAAACCACACATCAAGTAATCCAAAAAAAACCATCTAGTTCAAACCAAACATCTAGTTATCCAAAAAAAAAACCATCAAAACATTCAAAAAATCTACTTAGCGAAACATTCTATAATGTGCTCCAACAGTCTTGACCCAATTCTCACAAATAGCTGGATCAATGGTTAACCACACGTGCCTCTTATCCGCACCTTCACCAAAAAGAGCAACAACAGTAGTGTATCTTGGATCAAATATACCCCATCCTAACTTCTCCAACTTTTCCATACACGCACCCAAATTTGAAGAAGTATGTTTTTCCACAAATATCTTAGCAACTGTTGCAATATCTTCCCCGATTTCAAGCAATCTTGAATTCGATGCATCTTTACCCTTATCTTTACTTTTATTTTGGTTCTTTGCCGAGTCTGTAGTCTTTTGTTTTTTTGATTGAGCGGATGACTCGTCACTGAGACCAACAGTTTCTTGTTGAGTGCAATCAATGTCGTCAAAGTCATGCAAACTATAGTGGCTTGACTCTTGAGTAGGACGGGGAAGGGTAGAAGTTGGCCCCCAACTATGAATGCCTGTCGTAGTCGCGCCTTCAAACAACTGTGTGAAAAGGTCGGGGTACGGTAGTGGTGTGCGTCTCAAAGAATCCACATGTTTGTTTGACTGTTTGGAAAAAATATTTTATTATTTAAACATGATAATCTATTTTTTATAAATTAACAAAATACCTTCGATTCTAGTTCCCATTCTTCTTTGGAAAGATTGAAAGTGTTGGTTGTTGCATTATACACATTGCCGGTTTTGTTTTTTAACTTCAAAAAGCACCAAACTTTGACTTTAGGTAGTCATAGCGGTTCTTCATTTGTTTTTGGTCGGCAATAAAGTTATGTTCAATTTTTAATGTTTCAGCTACATTCCTCCAAGATAGTGCTTTCAAACTACTCCATTCCCGTCCATTGACTGTAACTTCATGTAAACAAGCTTCTAGAAACGCTTTCTCTACACCTTCAACCTTCCAACTAATCCTATCCTTCTTTTCTCCCATTTTTTTGATCAATTCAACAAAAAAACGTATGTTTTAGCAACAACTTAAGCATTGCAAATACACATTTTCAACAACAATTTAAGCAATACAAAGACACATTTTCAACAACTTCTTCAACAAAACAAATACACAATTCAACAAAACTAATGAATATTTCATGATAACATCAAGAACAAAACTAATGGATATGTCAGCAACAACATTTCAGCATAATACCCAAACATAAAAACATTAAACATAAATATATGAATAGAAAAAATCAAACATAACATCAAGAATGAACATCAAAATTGAGGATATAACATCATAATTGATCATATAACATCAAAATTGGGCATATAACATCATAATCAAGCATATAACATCATAATCAAACATCTAACATCAAAATATTGCATAACATCAAATATTGAATCTGATTGAACAAATCAGAAAATATAGCATAACAATTTCGTTTTTTGATTTTCAACTTTGAGGAGAAAGAAGGAAGAAAAACAAAAAGACCAATGTATTCAATGGGAAAGAAGGAAGAAACTGAAAATATACCTGCTTTCGGTAATGACTTGGCTGAATAGAAGAAGATGGGCTGCGGCGGAGGAAGGCGACGCTGCTACCGTTGTCGCTGGCGTCCTCGCTGGGCGTCGCCGACGGTGTCTTCAGTGGCGGCGTCGCTGGTAGGAGCTGAAGAGAAGACGATGCAAAGCAAGAAGAGCCGAAGGGAAGAAAAGAAAAGAGGCGGTCGAATCCTTTAGGGCAAATAGAAACGCGCCTCTCGTTTTTAATTTTCAGACTTTGTTTGCCATCTGAAAAAATAAGAGGCATTTTTATTTTTAAGAGGTAAAAATTAATACACAAACAAACGCTCTGAATCTGAAATTTTAAGACATTGTCTCTTAATTTTGCAATTAAGAGGTAAACAAACAGCCCCTTAGACTTATTTGTTTGATTATTACAATATCAATAATATTTTTGTAATTTTAATTTTTATCCGTTGAGTTATAAAAGTAATTATGATTTGTTAAACACAAAAACAATTGACGTTTAATGATTACAAGTTTAAATAACAAAACATATCTAAGTATCTCTTGCAACAAGTTTTTAAAACTAAATCGTCCCCGGAAGATGGGATGGGAGTGTAACACCTCATTTTCATCTTTGCTGAAGATTTAAACGTTTGTTATAAAATTCGAAATATAAATATATTACTTTTTAGCCAAATAATCATCATGAAGATGTAGTAGACATCAATACGATTACGTAGATATAAAGAATGCTTAAATCTGACTTTATATAAGGAAATTATGATTTGTCGAAGTTTAGTGCGACACAGTACAACATTGTGCTACACAGAAATCGAAATAAAAATCGGTTGATTGTTAGCTAAAACAATCTAAACGAAAGTCAGAGTTCTCGTAAATACGAAACCGCCGATATAAAGAACGTCGAGAATAGAGTTCGTATGAAAAAGTTATGAATTTTACACGGTCTTTTACAGTGTAATCCTCATAAATCATAAATTAAAATTAGAATGAGAATTAGACAACGAAGTCTAAAAGAAAGTTGTAGTACTCGTTGATATGAATGTGTGCATATAAATAACGCTGAAAATGAAACTCGTATGCGAGAGTTATGATTTTTAGAAGATTAGAAGTTTTACCTACGAGACGATGACATGGCACCACCGAAAGGCGCCATATGGACCTGAGAAATGGTGACACATGGCAAGAACTGAACGGGGCCAACGCGCCATGAGCGCGACACACTCTTATCTTCAAGCGCGATGCACCCACAAAATCTAGCTATAAATAGGAGCCGATAGTTGTTCATTTTCTCACAACTTTAAACTTACTTCTCTCTAGATTTTCCCACATTTGAGCCCAAATTGTTCTATCTGTTTGGAGTATTTTAGCGGAGCTCTAAGTCGCAAGAGAACCGAAAAATAGAAGCTTCCAGGTCGAAGTTTGCCTGCAAACGTTCTGAACTTTTGTTAAAAAACTCTGTAAGTTAAGCTGCACTTACTATGATTTAAGTGTAACTTATCTTTATATTCATAGTTGTCATTATAAACCTATAAATAAGATTTATCAGTGATTCCATGTCATAATATTGATTGATGTACATACGAGAGTGATGTCTAGGCTAGATCTAGTGAGATGTTTAAAGTGGATTTTCGAAACAGTATACTTAGTATACTAAAGAGATCCTACCTCCAATATAATCTTACTTGATTATTCCTTATTTGATAAAACTCTAGGATTCATTGGGATTGGTGAAGAATCTATATACTAGCTGTTATTCTTAAATGGTTAATAAGTAGTAGAATATATTAAAGGTTGATACATGTTGGTCAAGCTACCTTCAAAACTACATACATAGCTGTTTCGAGACTGTTCAAGTCAGTTACCTCACTATACTATGTATTACAATATATTTATGTATGTTAGGATATAATATACTTGATTTATTCATTATTGTTATGTGAAGAGTTAACGGTGGAACGGTGTCAGGCCGTGAGCCTATAGACTCGTACTAAAGCCACAACGATGATAGGCCGGGAGTCCAAACCCTTGTTATAGGTAGAGAGGTGAAATGTCACGAGTCATTCTTTGAATGCATGTATATGTATTGTGATATATGGTGTCTTGGGGAACTCACTAAGCTTTGGCTTATAGTTGTTGAATAACTATTTTTCAAGTTGTTCTTCTGATCGTGGGAAGGCTCCAGGATGGCTGTAATCACATTGAATGATAGTAGAACAATTTTAGATTTCTAACGATAGTTTAATTTGATTTATTTTGAACCAATTAAACTAAAAATGATAGTAGAACAATTTTAGATATATTATAATCACTTTTTTTAAATCACTGTGATCGTTCTTTGGTCATCATTCTTCATTCTTCATGTTCTCGAGTAATGATTAATATACATTAAGTTTAAATTTAGATTTCTAACATTTTGTTGGTTTGATGTAATTTATTCTATATAATGTTATTATATATATATATATATATATATATATATATATATATATATATATATATATATATATATATATATTAAATCCAAGGGACCTTATGAATAGTAATTTTTTTTGCTTTAGGTTTTTGCCACAAATGTTTGATGAATTTGACATTTTTAGTCCTCGAAGTGAAAAATTTTACATTTTTAAGTTTTGATTAAGTTTTTGTGCCTTTAGATTTTTGCCACAAATCTTTAGTGACTTTGATACTTTTCGTCCTTGCAGTCAAATCTTTTATATTTTGATGTTTTTGCCATAAATTTTTAGTGACTTTGACACTTTTCAACTTTGCAGTCAAAACTTTTACATTTTGACATAAAAAACACAAAAAACCTCCTTTAGACTTTTGCCACCATATTTTTCCAACTTTAGCAACTTTCACATTATAGCCACAACATTTTTGGTTTTTCTCCATCAATGTTCTTTCTTTTTGTTGTACACTTTTGAAATCTAATTTTAGGGGGTGTCGGTTTTCTCCCTTATTTGTGGCGATTTACACTTTCAATACATATTTTAAAGTTTGCCGTTATTTAACTTCTATGACATAGTCCAAAAGCGGCGGAGCCGCGCGTCCTTTTCTAGTTACTTATAAAAATTGCATGCATAATTTTTATAAAGCTATTAAAAATACTTCACTAGGATGAATGCGTTGTTCTTGCCTAGTTTGGATGCGGTTGAAGTGTAATTGTTTTTTATTCAAATGTGATGTATGTTCAATGTTTGTTGGCCGATTTTGATCCTAATATTTGTAATAGTTAGAGTTTATTTTCTTGTAGTTTTCAGTCTAAAAATGTAATAATGGGAAAACTTTTGAAGGCATAACCCCTAATAGTTAATGGTCTAGACAACTTACCTGGCTAAAAAATCAAAACACTTACATGCCTCGGCCAAACAACCTTGGGCAAAGGCTACCACCAACACACCAACAACAAGAAGACCGACATACTTCGGTCCACCAGGTGAGTATAATCAAGTTTAATGCAAATCTTAGCCTTTATAAAGTTAAGTTTTTCACAAAACATAAAAGTGATTAATTTATAAATGATAATATTGATCCTTAAATACAATCAAAGGTGGAAAGAACTAGATGTCATGCATGAAGATCTCTAGCTTTAATAGGGGTATGTAATTTTTCTTATTACTCTGGTAATTGTAATAATAAAATGCAAATTAGATCCTTATAGGTTACATAAACACATATGCATTATTGTATGTTTCCACCATGCATAATTGTGTGTTACTATGTAGGAAACCTATCACTGGTATAAGATCCTTAGTTCAAATTATTTACACTAAATTTATTTGAATAAAATATTGTTTGTATGATTTTCAAAATTAGGGTTTTAGAAGGTTTCTTTTTCGGTTTTTAAATGGCTTTTGATAACTTGCGCCCTAAGCTAGGGTTTAATAACCTTAAACCTTGTAACACCTTGTTTCGAGTCGTTTCATAATTCAATGCCGTGACTGGAAGATCAAGTATCATAAGGCTTCAGGCTTTAGGAAAGAGAGGTTTAGACCCATTTGATTGTGGGTAATGTAGATTATAGGATCCAAGAGTTTGGTTTGTGTTGGAGTCAAAGGGTAAAACGGGAAAAAGTGATGTTTCAGACTTCTTGCATGAAATATGGATATTTGTTCAGGACGTTTTTAGTCCAGGATATATAGATAATATTGTACGACTCTTCAATACCTTACCGTGGATATAAAGATTGTAGAAAACGGAGCTGGAACAAAGACTGTTTGAAGTTAGAAAGGTTTTGGGCTTAGTCTAGTACGTTGGGCGTACTGGGCATACGTAGAGTACGTTAGGTGTACTTGGAGTACACTGGGCGTACGTGATCAGTTCCCAAACCCTATTTTTGTGGTTTGAGCCCTATTTAAGCTCCTTAACTTCCCCAAACTCATTCCTTTCTCAACCTCCACCTCTCCAACACCCTCCCTTGAAAACCCTAACCCTAGTTTAAGCCTTTTAAGAAAAAGAAGGTGTGCTTGAGTGCTTTGGAGTGTTCTTGGTGCTTCTTGGAGAAGAAGGAACTCTTTAGAGAAGTGTTGGTTGCATTGGAGCTTGTAGATCCGTACTTTGTTCACCTTGATCTTTCTTCTAGAGGTATAAAGTTTGAATCTTGATGATGCATTTGACAGATCTAGCTAGTCTTGGCTGTTATGAGCTTTTGGTCACTTTAGTGCATAAAGTTTAGATATTGAAAGTTTGTGACCTTGTTATGGATAAAGTTGGAAAATTTATCCATCTAAACATCATATTGATTCAGATCTAAAGGCTTGAGACTTAGACTTAATGGATTAAGTTGGAAAAAGGTGCACTTTTTTTTTGTCCCTTTGAGACTTAAAGACTAGATCTTGGTTGGTTGGACCATTCTAATGGATAAAGTTGGAGTTATTAGGAACCATAAAAATGTAATCTTGGACTTTATCCATTATGGAGTTATTAGGAACCATAAAAATGTAATCTTGGACTTTATCCATTATGGAGTTATTAGGAACCATAAAAATGTAATCTTGGACCTTAGTTTCCTTCCATGCATGAGTTAGGATGTCTTAAAGAGTTAAGAAGTTAGGGTTTTTGGTATTGAGCACTTAATGGCCATGAAAATTTATGGTCAAGGAAATCATTTGAGGACTATATTTGGAATTTGGACGAAAAAGCTTAAGGGATTAAGCTCTTAATAGAAGGAAATTGGCTGCACGTACGCTGCGCGTACACTATGGTATGCAGGGCGTACGAGGTCAACACCCTGTTTCTGGTCAAGGCTTGTGTACGCTAAGTGTACAAGCTGAGTACGTTGGGCGTAATCAACTGAGTTGACTTGTTTGACTTTTTAGACTTTTCGACATTGACCTGTCTATAACCAAGTTTGACCTAGGGGTATTTTGGGTATATTGATTGTAAGTTATGTTTGGTCATGTTCCAATGAATAGGTGACTGGTAGAGATGATATTATGTGAAGTGTCCTGTTCAATGATCTTTCTGATGGAGAGGTGAGTTTCCTCACTGTACCCGTTGGTCGAAGGCACTAATACCGGCCCACTAGGATCTGGTATGTGCTAGCTGTCTTTGTGACCCTTGCATGGTATGATTGTTGTTATGTGGCTTAAAGGTATTGCCTGCTCGGGTTGAAATAAACTCCAGAGCGGGTCCCACTATTTCATGTTCGAGTTGAAATATACCCCAGGTTGGTGCACATATTTTTTATCGGGTTGAAATATAACCCAGGGTGGGACCCACTCACATATGCTTGGGTTGAAATACACCCTAAGGTGGGGGCCACTATAGTATGAGCGGGCCCATATGTGTTGATCGGGTTGAAGTACACCCCAAGGCAAGGCCCATATATGTGTATTGGGTTGGAATATATCCCAGGGTTAGGCCCAAGGATATGTATGGTATGTGGTATTTTGGGTAACTCACTAAGCTTTGTGCTTACGATTTTATGTTTATGGTTTCCGGTACTTCCAATATGAAAGGGAAAGGCCCGACCTGTCTGCACCGTATCCAACAGAGTTTTCCGCATTAGCAATTTTCAATATTTACTCTGATGTTTAAATAATATATTCACTTTGATCTGTTCTGGAACAATTCTTTTGTATGGTTTATTGTTTTAAAAATGAAAATTTTACTATGAATTTTTAGGACGTTATAAGTTGGTATCAGAACCTTGGTTTGAGGGATCCGGGCACACTCTCGGGTATGTATGAACTCAAACTGACGAATTGGTAATATTTTGAAAGAAAATAAGTTTCTAAGAAGATTTTTGTAAAGAAAATAAGTTTCAGAAAATATTTTTAAAAAGAAGAAAGGGGTGTGATGTGTGCAATCAGCCGAGCTCAAGTAAGTGATTCCCAGGATACCCATACATGTTGATATGATATGATATATGATTTGAATGTTTATATGCTAGGATAAGGCTGAGGATACTTTCAGGAATTACATGATAGATCGGCCTAATATGTGATGTCTTGTAGACTAGGAGAATTTGATGATATCCTAGCTTTGGAATCTATATTGGTAGAAGTGATTTCTAAGTGTATGTTTTAAAAATTATATACGATTATTATCATATTTCCTATATTGTGTATAATTTTCATGCATATGGAAATCGGCAGTGAGGATAGAAGTTCCTAGCATTGTAGTAGTAAGTGAGCTTGATGTCCTTTTTTTGTGGCTTGGAGTGTTACTGCACAAATGCTGCTTGCTTTGTGCTTTGTGGGACCCATTAGTTATGGGAGTTAACTATTAAGTAAATATTTTAAGTTTCATGCTGAAAAGGTTAAATGAACCCAGAGTGATGGATTTGAACCTATTGCGTAACTCTTGTTTAAGTCCAACCGTTGTAGGGATTCAGTCTTTTACTCGAAGGATTATTTAAGCTTTGTTGCATGTAATTGTATTCATGAAGTAGTTAGCTGACATTAGTGGGAGTTCTTCAACAGCTGATGGCAGGGTGAGGTTAGGAACCTATGAGAGCCTAGGAAGTGATATAGTAGGTTGGGTTGCGTTGTTTAGCAGGTACTTGGAGTACCGATTTGAGAAGGTGAATTGGAGGATTCGGGATAACTCTTGAGGAAAGTATGGGTAGGTGTGGAAGATAGTATTGGGCTTGTACTACTGAAAGCACATGATCCATACTCGAATCAAGAGGAGTCACGGAGGATCTAGGAAGCCTGAGGGATGAGGATTCTTTGAGTATGTTCTGATTATTGTATGGTTGCTTTTGAGTATGGTGGTGAGCACTCATGGCAAAGGATCTGTTCAGACTCAGGTGTTGGCACCGAGACGATTGATGAGTAGACGCGGGAGTTCATCTTGTCGGAGATCACCCGCGTTATTTTAGAGCAGGCTCATGTGATATTTGGTACGATCAAGGAGGGGATCATGGAGATTATGCAGGAGCGTCTGGACGCGTATCGTTCTGGGATTATGAAGTTGCTGGATGAGCGACTCGTGGGTTTTCGGGCCGAGATCACTGCAGGACAGTTAGGAGCATGAAATCCCTCATTTCCGGAGTTTAAGGTTTGTGGAACTCCAGAGTTATTTGGGGCTATGGACCCCATTGCTAGCCGCTGATAGACCGCTGACATGGATAATGCTCAACAGACGAGCTTCTGCCCTGCGGGGGTGAAGATGGCTTTTGCATCTTATCTTTTGAGGGACCGAGCATGTGATTGGTTGGAAGAGGTCAGTAGGGTATTGATATTTACGGCCATAATGGACATGTCTTGAGATGAGTTTGTCACGAGATTCCAGGAGGAGTTTACACCGGCAAATGAGGTGTATCAGATAGATAGGGGGTTTCACGGATGATGACATGCCTAAGTCGGCACGGAAGAGTCACGCCTGCCCAAGATACCTGGCGCCCCGGCCGAGCCAAGAGGAGCGGGCTCAGCGCCCGCCAGCGCCCCTAAGAGCAGGGCGCCCCGGCGAAAGGCTCGCGCTCGCCAGAGACGCTCCCAGGGTCAAGACAAAGGATACGGTCAAGCGACAAGGCAGAGGGTCAGAGCATTACCGTCGGAGCCAATGGCAGTACTCTGACATAAAGAGGCGCACAACCCGCCAATCAGCATCTCTGACCTTGTCCCCTAAAAGCGAACCTGTCTCGTACGGACAAGCAGGATCGCTAGGTATAAAAGGGCACGTTCAGGAGCTCTAAAGGTAGGCCATCTTCTCTAAGAGCAATCTTTCGGAGAAACACCAAAAACACCATCTAACTTGACCGTCGGAGCGTTCTTCCGGGAGCCTCCTCCCAGAAAGCGGCTGACGACTGTTCTTTCGTGTGACCTTGCAGATACCTTCTTACACCAGACCGAAGAGCAAACCGAAGATAGATAGCAAGGTCGCATTATTTGGCGCCATCCGTTTTGAGTGACAAAGAACGAAACAAAAACCACTGTTTCAGTAAAATCAATGGCGTCTGACGGCGGTGACGGGGTTGAGGGAATCCAGAACAGCCCTATACGCTCCATGACACCGTTGGACGACGTACCGCCGCCCATAATGACCACCAATGAACCCACTGACGAAGGAAGCTCTATGCTAACTACAATATCTCCGACAACCCAACATCTAGCTCAACCACCTCTTTCGCTGCCCATAACAGGAATATAAGCCATCATCCAACCGCCATCCCGACAACCGGGGCCACCTATGGGGACGGTGCCACTAGCCACACCTTTGCCGACGCCGTTGACATTTCAGCCAATGACGACGCAACTCTCAGTAAACCAAACGTCACACTTTGTTACCCCGATGGTACAACGCCAGCGTCCCCTTTTTCCAGCGATGATGCCAGCAAGCCAAGCACCAAACACCCAACAGCCACTCCACGTGTCACCACAGAGCCAAATACCGACAAGTACACCCCCGATGCTCCCGCCGCTCGCGCAAACCATGGTAGCACCGCCATTGTTTCCTCACCTCTTGACAGGTACATGGGGTGAGCCTATAGTGACCACCCACACAAGTCAATAACAGCCTGCACCACCGTAGCTCCTGGCTCAACCTCAACTTCTACACCCGGGTTACTCGCTGCAGTTGCCGTTCCAGCAGCATACATTCTACGGTTCTAACCCAGGATACCAAGCGTTCTACGGTAACCCCAGGGCACATCCGTACAACACGCCCCACCAGTATTATGTACAGGGCTCGCTAACCATCCCCAATCAGGACTGCCTGTCACGGAGTGTCACATCTCCGTTTTCCAAGGAACTACTGGATTACGAGATCCCAAACACAGCAAAGCTCCCCAATTTGAAAACGTACAATGGTACTACCGATCCGGACAGTCATATCGACACATATGAATGGACAATGACGTCGCTAAATCTAGACGAGCGTTTCTGGTGCACATACTTCCCAACGACGCTAGACGGAAATGCAGGCACGTGGTTCAAGACGCTACGCCCAGGTAGCATTTACAACTTTGGCCAACTCAAGTATCTTTTCCTTACCAACTTCATGCAACTGCGAAAGTACAAAGGTGATTCCCATTCCATCATTGGATGTAAGCAAAAGGAAGGGGAAAGCGTAAGAGAGTACTTCACACAGTTTACAAATGCCATGTTGGACGTGCCGGGTCATGACGAGGGTCTTATAGCAGGAGCTTTCACATGGGGACTCCTCCCCGGCCCTCTGTCACAGAAACTCATGGGCAAAAAACCACAGACAAAAGCTGAACTAAAGGAAAGGGTGGAAAGATATTTAAGACAGGAGGAAGGCGAAGCAACAAAAAAAGCATACTTAAATGCCATGGCCGTCAAGCGTTCTAATCCAATCTACACAGAAACATCCGGGGGAGGCAGGCACTTCGGACGAGGGAAGAGACTACTGGGTCGCTTCAGGCCGTTCGTCAGGGATGACAGATGGAGTCGCCGTCCAGATGTATATGTGGTCGCGGACAAGCAGCAAGAGAGA
Organism: Lactuca virosa; assembly: GCF_052849685.1. NCBI lineage: Eukaryota > Viridiplantae > Streptophyta > Magnoliopsida > Asterales > Asteraceae > Lactuca > Lactuca virosa. The sequence continues at coordinate 173,468,998 of NC_136434.1, read as the reverse complement.
GCACCAAAAGGACGATACTGTGAATACCACAAAAGCAAAACGCATGACACCGCTAATTGCTCGGTCCTTAAAAAAATAAATGGAGGAGAAAAAGCTCAAGGGAGATCTTGTGGAGATAGCACGCAGCGTGCGCGCCAAATTTGACGCAGCGAACGCCAAAGGAGCTCCAAAAGAAGGTGCTCAACCCAAAGAAATATTCATGATACGAGCCAAGAGAAGCAGACATGAGGGAATTGCACACCAGGAGAACCTAACGCCCATGACACAAGAACTCACATTCTCAGCACAAGATCCTAGACCCGAAGGCTGGACAGGTGATAACCCCCTCATAATACAAGCCTCTATTAAAGACGTGGTCATACACAGAGTGTATATCAACACAGGTAGCTCCGCAAACATCATCTACGAGCATTGCTTCCGCCTCCTCCCAGACAGGTGGAAGCACGGCCTGAGACCTACAACGGGACGATTGGTTGGATTCACGGGACACAGTCTATGGCCGTTAGGCATGATCCACCTCCCTCTTACACTGACTGGTCATGACATGCAACAAAAGAAGACAGTCCTAGTCGATTTCGTTGTGATCCGACATGCAGCAGAACATAATATCATCCTGGGAAGGCCAACCTTGCTCAAATTAGGCACGATTCCGTCCACAATGCACGGGATAGTGAAGTTCAACACTAGCGAAGGTCCGGCCACCATCCTGGCCACACCACCAAAACAACTGCAGTGCTTTGCGATCATGCAGCCAACCGAAATAACAAGAGAAACCAAGAAAGCACGGGGTGAATCGGCATACGAGAAAGAGGTGGTCAACGAAGAGCATCTTGATAAGACAATCAACATCGGTCGCAACCTACTAGGGCACACCAGGCGGGCACTCGTCGACCTCCTCAGGCGATACAAGCACGTATTTGCGTGGACACCCACAGACATGGTAGGTGTAGACTGGAAAATCATCGAACATAAGCTCATGATTAAACCGGGTACAAAGGAAGTTAAACAGAAAAAGAGGGTCCAGGGGGGAGATCGTAATAGGACGGTCAACGCGGAGGTGGCTAAACTGACAAAGGCGGGGATACTGAGGGAAGCAGTTTTCCCAACTTGAATAACCAATCCTGTCATGGTACGAAAGCATGACGGATCATGGCGCATGTGCATCGATTTCTCCGACCTTAACAAGGCATGCCCTAAAGATTGCTATCCTCTCTCGGAAATTGACCAGACGGTAGAATCACTACAAGGTTTCAAACTAAAATGTTTTCTGGATGCGTATAAAGGGTATCGCCAGATCCAGATGAGTAAGGATGACGAGGCGAGAACAACTTTCTACACCGACCATGGAACGTTTTGCTATACCAAAATGCCTTTTGGTTTAAAAAACGCGGGGGCAACATACCAACGTCTGGTCGACTCCATGTTCTCAAGCCAAATTGGGAGGAACATCGAAGTATATGTCGACGATATGGTTATTAAAAGTGAGAATGAAGTAAAGATGTTGCAGGATATCGAAGAGACTTTCAAAACATTGGAGAAAGCAAGGATGAAGCTGAACCCAAGCAAGTGTACGTTTGGAGTGGAAGAAGGCCAATTCTTAGGATATTATGTTACCAGACAAGGCATCCATCCCAACCCAACAAAAGTGGACGAGTTCATGGAAACACCACCCCCAAGTACCATAAGGGACGCGCAGGGCCTGAATGGGAAGATCACGACGCTCAGTAGGTTCATCTCAAAGTCAGCAGAAAAGGCGATGCCGCTATTCAATACATTGAAGGGATGCATTGAGAAAAGTAATTTCCAGTGGACAACGGCGGCAGAGGTAGCACTCCAAGGAATCAAGGAAGCTTTATACAAACTACCCACGTTAGCTAGCCCCATTCCGGGTGAGGTATTGCAGGTATACCTCTCGACCTCAGCCAAAGCCATATCCTCCGTATTAGTTGTGGAAAGAGAAGGGGAATAGAAGCCAGTGTACTTCGTGAGCAGAGCGCTACAAGGCCCTGAAATCAACTATCCCATCTTGGAAAAGCTGGTGCTAGCGCTGATCTATGCTGCGAGATGGTTAAGACGGTATTTTCAGGCTCACCAAATAGAAGTCCTAACGAATTGCCCGATTAAGCAAATTTTGCTCAAGCCCGAAACCTCAGGATGACTCGCAAAATGGGCGATCGAATTGGGTGAACATGATATTAACTACCGGCCAAGGACAAGCATCAAAGGGCAGGCGCTGGCAGATTTTCTGCTTGAAGTCCCAGGGGATTGAGATGTAATCAAAGAAGGAATCATGGCGGCAAAAGAAGTTCCAGAGGGAAACAGAAAATGGACGTTGTATACCGATGGAGTGTCCAGCAGGGAGGGCTCGGGGGCTGGCTTAATTTTGACCAGCCCGGAAGGAGAGGAGGTTACGTATGCCCTCCGTTTTGACTTCCACACCTCAAACAATGAGGCGGAGTATGAGGCACTGCTGGCCGGCCTACGCTTAGCCAAACAAATAGGGGCGAAGGCCGTAGCCGCGCTGACAGATTCAAGATTGGCTGCCAACCAGGTTAATGGAAGCTTCGAGACAAGAGACAAAAGGATGGAAAGATACGTTAAGACAGTGCGACCGCTTACCAAATCTTTCAAGGAGTTCACTATCTAGCAAATCCCAAGGAGTGAGAACAGGAGAGCAGATGCCCTAAGCAAATTAGCGTCGACATGTTTTGATCACCTATCAAAGAAGGTTTTGGTTGAAGTGCTCAAGGAAAGAAGCATAGAGGAACGACAGGTAGGCACACTCACGACAGCGGGACCCATATGGATGACCCCACTAATAGACTACTTACAGCAAGGCGTCCTACCTGATAGTCATGATGAAGCCAGAAGAATATGCATAAAGGCACCTTCATACGCCCTAATTGAGGGGGACCTATACCGAAAGGGGTTCACAACCCCATGGTTAAGATGCATGGACGAGATCAAAGGAAAAGAGGCGTTGCGGGAAGCATATGCAGGTCAAGTAGGTGCACATGAGGGTGCACGGGCTCTAACATGAAAGGTGCTCCGAATGGGGATCTACTGGCCCACCGTACACCAAGACGCAACAGAGCTGACAAAAGCATGCGGGGAGTGCGAAGCGTTCACCCCGGTCAAAGCAAATCCACCAGCGCCCTTATCCAACATATCCAGCCCCTGGCCTTTTTATCAGTGGGGAATAGACATTGTGGGACCATTCCCAGAAGCACCAGGAAGGTTAAAATATATGGTCGTGGCTGTGGACTATTTCACGAAATGGATCGAAGCAGAACCATTGGCGTGCATAACAGGAAGGCACATGATCAAGTTTGTCTGGAAGAATATCATGACTAGGTTTGGTACACCTAAAACGTTGATAAGTGACAATGGGCTTCAGTTTGCTGAAAACCCGTTCAAGGAGTGGTGCGCTAGGAAGGGGATAAATCACTGATTCATATCGGTGGCACACCCACAAGAAAACGGACAGACGGAAGTATCCAATAGAACCATCGTGAATGGGATTAAGAAGCGGTTAGGAAAGGCCAAAGGAAACTGGGCGGAAGAGATACCAACGGTGCTATGGTCGTATAGGACCACCCCGCGAACAGGCACCTGGGAGACACCATTCAGTTTGACATATGGAGCGGAGGCAATGCTCCCAACGGAGGTGATGATAGGCATGCTAAGGACAAGCCATACCGATGAAGGAGCCAATTCCCGAGACCTGAGGCTGAACCTAGATATCCTTGAGGAAAGGCGAGAGAAGGCAAGCATACGCCAGGTGGCATACAAACGTGCGACAGAGAGATATTACAATCAAAGAGTCAAGGAAAAAGCATTTAAAGTAGGAGAGTACGTACTAAGAAAGAACAAGACAAGTCGGGCTCAGCCTCAGGGTAAGTTAGGACCAGTGTGGGAGGTCCATACAAGGTTGTAGAAGCAAACCAGAATGGGGCGTACGCATTAGAAACAATGGAAGGAAGACAGATTCCAAGAACGTAGAATGCAAGGAATTTGAGGAAATTCTACTTCTAGAAGAAAGCTCCCACAGGAAAGCAACGAAGTTAGAGCAAGCATTGTTGGATAATTCAAGCGTCAAAACGCGAAAAGCCAAGGTCAGAACCCGAGTGCGTGAGCACTAAAGAAGGTTCCAATACTCAATGTGTAAAGCCTTGTACTCAGTGTACAAATCTAAACAAGTAAAATGATGAAATCTGTACTTAGTGTACTGAACTCTTAATGATTAACGCGCATAATGCTCAGTGCATTTAAGTCTTAAAATTTTGGCACATTAAATTATAATGCTTATTGCATCCAACGATAATTCTTAGTGTATTAAATAATCAGTATATTAAAATCCAGTGCATTCAGCCTTAATACTTAGAGTATTAAGCCTTATGATCAACGCACATAAGGCTCGACACACTGGCTCATGGGGACGCTTAGTGCGTCGAATTAATTGAGGCATCACCATTATGCAACACAAGGTCGATCGCTTAGTGCGTGGCCCTGTAGCATTCATAAAATTAGCAACTAACGACATATGGAATAGTAAACACATAGCTATTACATATATCATCAGATATCACAGCAAGGATAACATCGCCAACATACAAAAGCCAAAATAACCATACACAAGAGTTCAAGACAAAAAAAACATCAAAACAACAACCAAACAAGAGTCTTCACGCCCCATAGGGGTAGCACATGAAACCTACATCATACTGTCACCATCATCCCCATTCCCTCCAACATTAGCTCCATCACCTCCACGCACAACAACATCTTCTAAATCATCAGCATTCTCAACAATGTCGTCAACACGACCTGGCTCAGGAACAACATCATCATGCTCATCACCCAGAGAAACGTTGGCATCCAAACGATCGCCAGCACCACCACCACCATCACTCTCATTAGCAACACTCCCACCACCACTAACAGTGCTCTTACCATGATTAATTCCATCGTTACCATCCACCACATCTTCGGGAGTACCGTCGGAACCAGAAAAAGCACAAAGATCACGAACCCCCTGCATGTCCAATTCACCCAAGCCCAACAATGAAGCATGGTCCATACTACCAAATGCTAAGAGAGCCTCGTTGACACTAGTAACTGGGCCAGTAGCGGGGGTATCCACAAGACCTGGGTGACCAGCAGAGGCCAGAGCAGCACGTACAGATTCCGCTCCGGCAACAAAGGCGGCATAACGGATCAAACTCACCGCCCCCGTAAACTCCGGATACTCGATTAGCTTATCCACAACTCGCACAAGCCCCACCTGTAATAACCAGTTCAGATCACACTGTATAACGTTCACATTTGATTGCAAGTCAGCAACTACCCTATCACGATTGGCTGCGTCACGTTCAAGGCTTTCGACCTGAATCATTAAGCCCTCGTTAACCTGGGAAATAGAATCAACTTTGGCCTCCAAACTGGACCTGAGTTCCTCTATCTCAGTTTTTTCAGAAGCCAGAAGTTGATACCTTTGCTCTGCACGCTATAGACCACTAGTAAGTTCAGAAATACGCTGCTCTAACTCAGTTACACGGGCCCCACAACCGGCATGCACAGTTTCCATCTCGTTGAGCGTCTGAATGCATCGAGCCCTGACAACAAGGTAAAACATGGCTTGTGCAGCGACGCAGGTCATATTATGGGACAAGGCAGGACTACCCATAGCCTCCATATCAACAGAAGTGGCAGGAGTAAAAGCATGCCGGGAAAACTCTAAAGCATTAGTACGAACGGAGAGACGAGACTCATTGTGAAGATTCCAAGAGGGGACAAAAGGAGAGGGTCCTGAAGAACCTCTACCCAAGTTCTTGATAGGAGAAACAGGGGTGGGATCCGGGCCACGAAGGTCCTTTGAAGGAGAAGAACTGGTAGAAACAGGGGGTACAACCAAAACAGGATCTATGGGCTGTTTATGCGCCCCATCCATCCCTTCATACTGTTGAACGTCATCATCAGGGATAACAACATCGGGTGCGAGTGACGAAGAGATCGAGCTTAGAAGGCGATAAAAGCTGCGCCTAGTCTGAACTCGCTTGGCGACGTTAAGTGCACTGCTCGTAGTCTCACCCATGGCCAGAACGGCTTTCCGTTTGCCCTGCAGTCGCCGAACATCAGCAATGACGCCATCTTTGCTGTCTTCGTCACCCTCGGTGGAAGTAGTATGAACACCACCTAAAGGCATAACGGAAGAAAATGGGCGAACTGCAAGGGGATCCACCACGACAGACGGCAGATTCTCGTTTGTCGACGGAGGAGTTGGCATAGCAGTAGTAAGAGGAAGTTGGTCCAAACGGCGAGGGGGAGGAAGACGATCGACTAAATCCACTTCCCGATACTCCAGTTTACCCCTGTAGCGTTTTCGAAGCACTTCATCCATAGACAAAGGAGACTCGTTACCTGGGGAATTTGAGGCATCAAGGAAAATCAAAAAGGGAAAATGTTCAGATAATAAACCCTAACATTGATAAACAAAGCAAGTATGCGGACACTTACCATCCATGAAGAGGAAGAAAACCGTCATTTTACCGCGACGTCTCCAAGATGGACTCATTCCCACACCGGAGAGAAGAGCCTCAGAATAGTCCTCAGGGGACACTTGGATGTTCTTGAGAAAATCAGCCACACCTTGGCTATGGGGAAAGAGTTTTGGGGTAGTATCAACAAAAGTGTTGGCACGATAGCGTCCGCTACCCACTAAGCCCTGATTAACCCAAAACCACCTATCTTGCCAATTTTTGGGCGTCCGACCGTCGGGCACTAGGGTATGTCCTCCCCGGCGAACGAAAAATGTGAACTTATAACCGGTGCAACAAAAGCGGAAGAAGTATTTAAACACAAAATAATCAGGAAGATAACCGTTAGCCCAAAAAATCATCTCAAAAGCAACAACTTTGTTTACAGCGTTGGGTGTCAACATTTGAACACTGCAACCGTCTTTCTGAAGCACCTCCTCTTGGAAATCGGCCAAAGGGAGATGAAGGCCGACATCTAGGGTTTTCTGGTAGATTCCGACATTCCCAGGAGGGGGGGGGGGGAAAGGATGGAAGAACCTGGTGAAGGAAACTCCACACCATCAAGAGAAGTAAGGCCATAAGTGGTTTCGAGAAATGAGTACTCAGAAGCAGAGGGCACAATGCCTAGTGGACTCGCCATGAAAAGAAAGGAGAGAAAATGGAGTTGAGGAAGAAGGATAGAAAGAAAGAGGAAACGTAGATAAGAAGGCATGATAAGTACCCTTATAAGGAAACGGAAAGGGCGGGATATTCAAAATGTCTGACACGCTGACGTAACCGCTAGCCATCATGAGTGGTCATGTCACCATTAAAACCGAAACGGCGAACGAACAGGGAAGCAACACGTGTAAAGTAATCAAGCCCAGAACGCCGTATCTAGCAGCACTACGCTACGGCTACTAGACTGGGGGACTTGATGACATGCCTAAGTCGGCACGGAAGAGACACGCCTGCCCAAGATACTTGGCGCCCCGGCGAGCCAAGAGGAGCGGGCTCAGCGCCCGCCAGCGCCCGGCGAAAGGCTCACGCTCGCCAGAGACGCTCCCAGGGTCAAGACAAAGGATACGGTCAAGCGACAAGGCAGAGGGTCAGAGCATTACCGCCGGGCCAATGGCAGTACTCTGACATAAAGAGGCGCACAACCCGCCAATCAGCACCTTTGACCTTGTCCCCTAAAAGCGATCCTGTCCCGTACATACAAGCAGGATCGCTAGGTATAAAATGGCGCATTCAGGAGCCCTAATGGTAGGCCATCTTCTCTAAGAGAAATCTTCTGGAGAAACACCAAAAACACCATCTAAGTTGACCGTCAGAGCGTTCTTCTGGGAGCCTCCTCCCGGAAAGCGGCTGACGGCTGTTCTTTCGTGTGACCTTGTAGATACCTTCTTACACCATACTGGAGAGAAAACCGAAGATAGATAGCTAGGTCGCATCAACGGACTTCGCCAGATTATTGAGACTGTGGCAAATACCACTGCCAAGTTTCAGGAGAGAGCTTTGTTGGCTCCGTGGTATGAAGTGGACGAGGAGATGAAGAAGGTGAGGTATCTTGATATGTTGCAAGACGATATCAGGGAGTTTGTGACCCTTTCAGCTTGTCGGATTTCGGAGGACATGATTACTAGAGCCCGAGAGCCATGTTTAGGGGATATTTGGGTGAGCCAGTTTTGGATTTTGATATGGTAGGCATCGATCATCATCGGAACAAGCTTAAGGTGAGAAAGGATCAATAGTTAATTTGGTCTTTGGTGGTATCAACATGAATTCAAGGAATCCACGTGGTGGGCATGTCGGGTTTGAAGGCAGGATATGTAGGGGTTCTTCTTGGTTTTGAGGAAATGAGGAATAGGTTTGATTGTGGGTGTAAGCTCAATAATTGTCAAATTCATGAGATTATTGGAACTCGAGATGGTGAAGATCTATCACGATTGATAGGTGCAAAGTATTGTTCAGAATGAAAGTGCCGGATGAGTAACTGCCAAATTCATGTCTCCGGGAAAGTAAGTGTAGTACTCACATCATGATCTTTTAGGAAAGATCTCGTGGAAGCTGGTTGTCCCCATCTGGGACAACAAAGTCAGAATTCAGGAGAGCTTGTATCACTCAGGATGGATATCAACTGATTGTTTTTATGCTTTGAACCAATTGCTACTGCTAGTAGGGCAAGAGCAGTAGTAAACCATCACTTCAGAGTGTGGGTGATGAACTGACCGCATGGGTTTGATCAGATGTTGGGATTCTGAAGAGGATGTAAATGGAACTTGTTAGAGATGTTTTGAGTGCATCAATTATTTTCAGCAAATGGGTAATTGGGTTGTTGATCCTTTCCGTTCCGTTCGAGGATTATAATTCTTTGTCATGAGCTGAACTGGCTTAATGATTTGGAGTCATATCATGGGAAGTACTTGGGATTATTGAGCTCGTTGAGATTTCAAGAAGTAGTCATCTGGTTTTGGAATGTGTGTGATCGCTAAGATTGGATAGTAATGGAATGATAGTTCTTGTAAGCTCATGTTATCAATAGTTTGAATTGTAAGGTTATGAGATGGATTGGTAATCCATCAATTTTTGTGGATTGGAAGAGTGCAGTCGAATCCAAGTGGGGGAGAATTGTTTGGTCTAAGGGTTGAATAAGAATGGATATTCAGGTTACATTGCACATCAGTAGTGACACAGAACATGTTAAGGGTTGTGTTAGGGCCTCTCTGCCTGTTCTTTTCTGATTAAGGCTTTGGGGTTCGAAGCATAACCTAAACACCTGGTTTGGGTATAGTCGGATGCGGGTTCGACTCATGATGATTATGGTTAGTATGATAGATGAACAGTAAGACCATGGGTTGGGACCATGACAATATAAAAGTGTTGTAAGACTGAGGGGTGGCCATAGCATTCACCAGGTTGGCAGATAGTGATATAAGTGTTGTAAGACTGCAAGGTGGCTGTAGCATTCACCAGGTTGGCAGGTAGTGATAGAAGTGTTGTAAGACTACGGGGTGGCCCTAGCATTCACTAGGTTGGCAAGTAGTGATCGAAGTGTTGTAAGACTGTGGGGTGGCCGTAACATTCACTAGGTTGGCAGGTAGTGATAGAAGTGTGGTAAGACTGCGGGGTGGTCGTAGCATTCACTAGGTTGGAAGATAGTGATAGAGGTGTTGTAAGACTATGGTGTGACCCGTAGCATTCACCTGGTCCATGAGCAACTATGAGAATGTGGCGAATCTACGATTTGGCTCGTAGTTTCCTCTAGGTGGGATAGGACCATGGCAAGATGGGTAGTGAGACTGTGGGAAGGCCACAACATTCGTGGAATCAAGGAAGGTTGTGGGTCGTATGGGGTCGATCAAGACGTAAGACTACAGATGTGCGTGTATCATTCATTTAGAGTAATGTAAGTTACATGGCATCAGTGTGATGGTTGGTTATGATATCCCTGGTTTGAACAATAGGGATTTTGAAGCCTTATATACAAGTAGGTTAGGGTAGCTTTTCCAGACAAACTCTTGGATAAAGTCTCGTGGTATAGTTGTTTGAAAGGATTTTGGTTTAAGCGGCTGGTCGGGAATCCGACGCTTGAGATAATTGGTAGATCAGCTCGGAGCTCAAAAGATCTTGGATAGATCGAAAATGTGAATGTTTGGTTAGTAGGATAGTATAGGATGGTAAGGATTTCATTCAGATTAGATTTCGAAGTGGAGACATATTGGTTGTGATTCAGAATGGTTTTATATGTCGGGAACTCATATAAGGTATTGGATTCCTGGATTTGAGCCGTGAAGTGATGGTTATCCTTATTGGTTAAGGTCAGCGGGAGCAAGGATTCATTCGTCTTCGGTATGTGAGTTCTCCTAAAGATGCGTTCGATTATTGGAAGGCCATCGTATGTTAGGGTCGACTTTTATTAGGGATCTGGAAGATATGGTTGGATCGTCTGATTACCTGGAAAGTAGCAAGGAGTGATTTCGAGGAAAAATCTAATTTAAGTGGGGGAGAGTTGTAACACCCTGTTTCGAGTCGTTTCATAATTCGGGGCCGTGACCGGATGATCAAGTATCATAAGGCTTCAGGATTAGGGAAATAGAGGTTTTGACCCATTCGGATGTGGGTAATGTATATTACGGGATCCAAGAGTTTGGTTTGTGTTGGAGTCAAAGGGTAAAACAAGAAAAATGATGTTTCGTACTTCTTGCATGAAATATTGATTTTTGTTTGGGAAGTTTTTAGTCAAATATATCTAGATTATATTGTGCGGCTCTTCAATACCTTTTCGTGGATATAAAGATCGTCAAAAACGGAGTTGGAATGAAGAAGTTATGACCGTTTGAAGTTACGAAGGTTTTGGGCTTAGTCTAGTACGCTGAGCGTATAGGATGTATGCCGGGCGTACTAGGCATACCTGGAGTACGTGATCAGTGCCCAAACCCTATTTTCGTGGTTTGAGTCATATTTAAGCTCCTTAACTTCCCCAAACCCATTCCATTCTCAGCCTCCACCTCTCCAACACCCTCCATTGAAAACCCTAACCCTATTTTGAGCCTTTTGACCAAAAGAAAGTGGCTTGAGTGCTTTAGAGTGTTCTTGGTGCATCATGGAAATGAAGGAACTCTTTGGAGAAGTGTTGGTTGCATTGGAGCTTGTAGATCCGGACTTTGTTCACCTTGATCTTTCTTCTAGAGGTATAAAGTTTGAATCTTGATGATGCATTTGACATATCTATCTAGTCTTGGGTGTTATGAGCTTTTGGTCACTTTAGTGCATAAACTTTAGATCTTGAAAGTTTGCGACCCTATTATGGATAAAGTTGGAAAATTTATCCGTCTAAACATCATATTGATTCAGATCTAAAGGCTTGAGATTTAGACCTAATGGATTAAGTTGGAAAGATGCACTTTTGGTCCCTTTAAGACTTAAAGACTAGATCTTGGTTGGTTGGACCATTCTAATGGATAAAGTTGGAAACTTTATCTATTATGGAGTTATTAGGAACCATAAAAATGTAAAATTGGACCTTAATTTCCTTCCATGCATGAGCTAGGATGTCTTAAAGAGTTAAGAAGTTAGGGTTTTTGGTATTGAGAACTTAATGGCAATGCAATACCATAAAGTTGGAAACTTTATGGTTAAGGACATAATTTGAGGACTAGATTTGGAATTTGGACGAAAGAGCTTAAGGGATTAAGCTCTTAATAGAAGGAAATGTCGGATGCACGTACGCTGGGTGTACGTTATGGTACGCAGGGCATACGAGGTCAACACCCCCTTTCTAGTCAAGGCTTGTGTACGCTAACACCCTAGATTTTCCTTTGATGTGACTCAGGTATAATCATCGCTAAGTCTTAGTATTCTATTCTTGTCACTAACGATAGTCTAGATTCCTTAACAATCCTAACGTCTACTGATCTATAGTTGATAAGGAGCAACCATGTAAGATAATATCGGAGGTAGGGTCCATTTGGTATATAGAGTATACTCTTTGTAAATCCCACTTTAAACACCTCACTAACTCTAGCCTAGATATAGCCACCGTAAGTAGATCAGTTAGTATTATGACATGGAATCATTGATACATCTTATTTATAGATTCATAATAACAAATATGAATATACATATAAGTTACACTTGAAAGAAAATAAGTGTAACTTAACTTACATAAATTTTTGACAAAAGTCCCTAAAATTCGCAGGCAGAACTTTGACCAGACCCTTATATATCTTATAAGAATCAGGGCTCCGCTAAAAATTTCTAAGATCTAAGGGAAAATTGAGCTAGAATCTCAGAGAAAATGTAGAGGGATTGCTGAAGGTGTGAGAAGGAAATGGGAGTTGAAGGCTTCTATTTATAGCCATTTTTGACCATGCGTGCCATGCACACGTGCTATGTTTCTCCTTCAGGTTACTGCCACATGTCGCAAAGGTGGTGATCTGCGTTTAGACTCCGTCGGCTAATTCTCAGTTTATTTTTAAATATATATTTTTAACAGGCTTAGACTGTTAAAGTCCATATAAAAATCATAACTCCATACAAATTTCGTTCTCGACTGTCTTTATATCGAAAAAAATCCTATTCACGATATATTCAACTCTCGTTTAGATTGTTTCGGCTAACAATAAATCGATTTGAATTTCGACTTTTGTGTCCACACTGCTGCGCTGATATTTGGAAAAATCATAACTTCCTCGTATGAAGTCAGATTTCGACATTCTCTATATGCATACTCTCGATTTTGGGATTACTAGGAATTTCGTTTAGATTACTTAGTATAATAAGAAACCTATCTCTGATTTTCATTTTACATCATACTTTTTTATATAGGGTTGAACGTGAAACTTCAAGGGACCGTAACTTCTTCGTATGAAGTGAGATTCAAGCGTTCCTTATATCAGTGAGATCATTATCATGACTACTTCAACTTTAGATAAGATTATTTACTATATCTTAAATGTTTAGCTTGAATTTTCGGGCGTTACTGAAGTTCTCAAGCGTACTGATATGTTCTCCCGCAACCCGTGCAATACCCCTGCTGACACAAAATCTAAACTATCTCCTCATGACACTCTTGTTTCTGATCCCACTCTCCACAAGTGTCTTCCTGGTGTCTTACAATATCTCAACTTTACACGTCCTTATATAGCTTATCCTATTCAAAAAATCTTTCTCTTCATACATGATCTGCGTGAACCTCACTTTCTTACCCTTAAACTAATTCTTCGCTATCTCCAGGGTACCTTATCTCATGGTCCTTCTATTAGACCTTCCTCTATTGATCGCTTGGTATCTTACTATAATGCTGTCTGGCTCATCTATCCTCACACTCGTTGGTCCACTTCTGGGTTTTGTGTTTTTCTTGGCACTAATCTCATCTCGTGGTCCTCCAAACGGAAACATATTGTTTCTAGCTCCCCAAATGAGTCTGATTACCGTAGTGTCGAAAATATGGTTGCTAAATTTTCTTGGCTTAACAATCTTCTTCTTGAGTTATCTTGTCCATTATCTAAAGCTATAATTGTGTTTTGAGATAATATAAGTACCATGTATTTATCTTTTAACCCTATACAACACCAACATACCAGGAACGTGGCAATAGATTTACATTTTGTTAGAGAACTTGTTCTATTGGATATGTGCATATTCTGCATGTTCCATCAACTTATCATTCTATTGGATATGTGCATGTTCTGCATGTGCCATCAACTTATCAGTATGCATATATACATTTACTAAGGGTCTTCCGACTCGATTATTTTTTGGACTTTGAAGATAATTTGAACATTTACAAACCCCATGCTCAAACTGAGGGGGATGTGTTAGTTTATATAGTATCTGATACTTCTTATATAGATTAGGGACCCCATTTTATTTTTATCTTATATATACATACTGATATACACACCTCACGTATGAGTCTTTTTCCCACAATTATCAAATTCCAATAGCGGCTCCACAAGAACAATCAGGTAATCCTTGAATAATTTTCAATTCGTCCGAGATCTCTGATAATTTGGTGAATATGTAGAAAAATCATAAGAGCTTTGAGAATCAAAGTACAACTGCTATTGTGTAAAATCTATTATTCAGGTATTCGTTTTAACCATTGAGTTGTGCTTTATTTGCAAGTTTAGTCCCCGGTGGCAATTTTGTAATTTCGGAGGCAGCTCGAGTACGCCGGGCGTACATCTTCGTACGTAAGGGTGTACTCAGGTTTACATTAGTACACTACGCGTACGCTGGTACACAGGGCCTACGCAGCCAGAGTGCAAACCCTAAATTTTAGGGTTTAGACCCAATTTAAACCCATTTATAGCCACATGAACCTTCTTATCTTCAACCTCCTTTCTCATTTCGAAACCCTAAAGAGTGTTAGTGCATTGTGAAGCTTTTAGAGCCATTTTTGGTGCCATTAGGAGCTTTTGGAGTAGAAGGAAGAGCATTGAGGTGGTGGTGTTTCACTCAAGGCTTTGGATCCAACATCTTGTTCTGTTTATGCACCTTGTGAAGGTAAAAAGCTTCAACCTTGGTGTAGAAATCTTATAGATCTAGTTTTAGCTTAAAGTTGCTCCCTTTTTGTCCCAAACTTGGTCTTTGTGAGTATAAAGTACTCCAAGGCATTTAAGTTGTCCTTTTAGAGGTTTTGAGGGGTGTTAAGTCATAAAGTTGGGTTTTTGGTCACTAGTTTCTCTCCATGCAAGTGTTAGATGGTATTAATAGGTTAAGAGACTAGGGTTTACGGATTTAAGCCCTTCATATTCATGATAAACCATAAAGTTGGAAACTTTATGGTTAAGAACATCATTTGTTGCCTAGATATGAAATTTGGACGTAAGTGCTTAAAGAATTAAGCACTTAATAAGAGGGGTGGTGAGCAGCCGCATATGCTGGGTGTACCAAGGGGTACGTTGCACATACGAGGTCAACTTCCCGATCCTCAGTCAACGGTAAAGTACTCTCCGCATACATAATGAGTACCCCTGCGTACTGACTGAGTCAACCCGGTTGACTCAGTTGACTTTGACCTAGATTTTGACTAGGGTTTGACCTAGGGGTATTTTAGGTATTTGAATGGTAGTATGAGTTTTGGTTACTATTATTCGTAAAGGTGACCAGTAGCGTGCGTTTCAGAGTAGCGTGTTATTCCAAATTTTTGTCTATCTGTTAGGTGAGTCTTCTTACCCACTGTATTGTATGAGTAAAAATTGTATGCTATCGTATGATTTTGTATGATGTGATTGTATGATTTATGTATTGAGCTAGTTTGGGTTCGGAGTCATTATGGGCTCGGGGTTGATACAGACCCGAGGGTTGATACGGACCTGACACAGCCACATGCTGTTATATTATATGAATCCTGTATGTGGTATTGTGGGAAGCTCACTAAGATTTATGCTCACAGTTTATGTTTATGGTTTTAGGTACTTCCAATTCAAAAGGGAAGGGCCCAGTGTGATGGCATAATGTCACACCCCAAAACCAGAACGGCAGAAACCTTGGGGGCGGAGGACGTCATGAACAGTATCACAACAATGCATAATAGTAAAACAAGCAACAACATCATCCATTGCATTAATAATATAACTTTAATACAAGTGTGTTCTGCAGTTTATAAGACACTAAAAATATGAATCAAAATAAGAGATGAGTCTTGAACGTGCTCCATCTTCTCAAAACCTGGTCATCGGTACCTGTCTACTGGTGACCTGAGAATACAAGTTATTTTGAAAGCGTAGATTAGCATTAAAGCTGGTGAGTTCATAAGTATTTTAGTGTCGTTGTTTGTATAAGTTTGAAGAATGTAGTTGTAAATGTTTGATGTAAAAGTTTGTAAGTGTTTGATGTAAATGTGTGTAAACTTCCTAGAAAATCCTATATTTTCTACTAATGTAGTCTTCTACCAAGACTCAACTGTTCTCTATGTTTTTTCTTTTGTAAAAGTGTGTGTTTTCCCAAAGTATGACTATCATTACCAAAATATAGTTTTTCATTACCGTTTATGTGAGAAGATCACAATGTGAATGAAATGGGAAAATAAAGATGTACTGTAGTTTTTTCTAGGTAACTACTAACGTACTAACCACCCTTAAACTTGTTAGTTTAATTAAGGTAAAATGTGATATGATTGTAACCATACTTGATTGACTAGTATAACACGACGTTCGAGACGTCGAAAAGAGATGACATTCGTCACCCGTAGACCTGTAGATCCCACTATAGCTAGTAGCAAGGTGTAGGAGGGTCAGTCCCGTATAGATCTATACACAAATTCACGCTTTCCCTCTAGGAGACTCTGGGTACAAAACGTGACGCAACAGTATATGCCGAGCCATGAAGTAGTATCTCACATTAATGTTATAGTATTCTTGTATTTGTATAGTATCTACTAGTGTAGTGTATGTTCTCTCTGTCTAGTATGTAGTATGTTCTCTAGTATATAGTGTGTAGTATGTATTATTTCTCGTTATAGTATTCTCTATATGTTTCTCTTTATAGTGAGTATTGTCTCTCGTTATAGTATGCTCTATCTGTTTCTCTTTATAGTGAGTATTGTCTCTCGTTATAGTATGTTTGAACTGACTCATGTATGTTTCATTGTTCTAGTAATAATAGTAGTGACTTCCTAAACTATACCTATTATAGTTTACTAGTAATGTTGTTTGTATGAATGGACATGTTTGTACACCTTTGCTACTCAAAGGTATTGAACTGAACTAAGAAATTTTATATCTATATACATACACATAATATATAACTAAGATTCAAACGACCTTCGGACAAACAACCTTCGGACAAACAACCGATACCCTAAGTCCACAACCAAACAAGGAACAAGAAGTAAGGCGAGTTATCAGTCCTAAGTCCTTTCAATCCTACTTATATAATTATATACATACATATATATATATATATATATATATATATATATATATATATATATATATATATATAGACATGATTTTGACAAAATATAAGTTTAAAAGAGTTTGATAAAGAGTTTTTGCATATATAAGAGTTTATAAAACGATTTGAAGCAGTTTGTTTGATAACACAGTTTTGAAATGTAAGAAATCCACTTGTTTGATAGTTATTAATCACATGTGATTGATATAATAACTATAATGTTTCTACTTGTATTCTCCCCCATAAAAGCATTTAAAATCATTTAAAAGATAAGTTAAAGGGTATGAACTCACCTGCAGTGAGTGATACGAATGAAAGATCGATTTGTAGGATGCTAAGTGCCAAGTGAAGACTTGAGCACAACGGATCCTAACAAGCATATAATGACACATATATGTATATAATTAGTATTTATCCAACTAATCATGTAAGGAAAACACCTTAGAACATAGGAAACACTTATGGAAGTGTTATAATCACAAAGGATTGCATCTAAAGGGGTGTATGGCCACATAATGGTGTTTACGACCAATGAGTTCACGGCCCTATGTGTTTACGGCCATAGGGTTTATGGCCCTATGTGTTTACGGTCATAGGGTTTACGACCCTATGTGTTTACGGTCGTAAACTCATGAGGTCTTGTGCCAAAGGGTGTTTTTAAGGTCTTTCAAGCAACAAGGAAGTGTTCTAGACCCATTCCTAGCTTTAAGAAGGGTTTATGGCCAAACTAGTAGCCTTAACAAGGGTTTACGGCCAAGGGAGATGCTCCTGGCCGTAAACTCTCTTTGATATAGGGAAATGGTTGATTCCAAGGAGCATAACTAGTAAGTAATAAGCATAGGAAGTGGTACTTACGAATTTAGAAGCCTATAGGGGTGTTTGAAGTCCAAGAACTTAGTAGGTGTTCTTGGTGTTCTTGAAGAACACTTGAAGATCTACCAAAATGAAGTGATATCATGGATGAAATCAATGATCTTTACTAGATAGTGAAAGGAATCAACAAATAAAGGGAAGAAATACTTACAATCTTGAAGATCTAAGAAGAAAAATCGGATGATAGTTGAGAGAGAATGAGTTCTTGACTTGAAATGGTGAATAATGAGAAAAGTGAAGGAATATCATCCTTAAGGCCAAGAGTTTATGGCCAAATTGAGTTTACGGCCGTAAACTCATGTGATGTGGCCGTAAACTCCTCATGAAGGAGTTTATGGCTTGATTGGTGGTTTTGAGTTTCAATAGATACTTCCTAACACTCAATCCTTGGATGTACTAGGCTTAGAATGCTCAAACAGACCCTAAACAATGCTAAAAGATAGCAGAAACAAGTCCGACTTTGATTGAGTTGAAATGTTATACAAGATAGAAATTTCGGGTTGTCACACACAACATCTTCCCCATAAAATTTTCCGTACTTGATATATTTTCACTCTAATGTTTTGGAATACTGTGATGATTGATAGTTTTCGGTACAATCAACGAATGAAATTAATAGTTTTTAAATGAAAAATTTTAGTATTGTTTTTGGGTTGTAGTAGTTGGTATCGGAGCTTTAATTTGAGAGATTCGGGCATACTCTCGGGTGTGTCAGAACTCAAACTGAGGAAATGATAGTTTTTCTTAAATAAAAATGAATTTAATCTTTTAAAAAGGATTTTATTTAAGAAGAAGGGGTGCGATGCGTGTGATCAGCCGAGCTCAAGTAAGTGGTTCCTAAATTACCCATACTTATGTCTTATGAGTAGTATGCTTGATATGAGAATTGGCTGCTAGATTAGGGCTATGGATTCCTTAAGGAATCATATGATAGAATTGCCTGATTTGCGTGCTGCCTTATATCCTAGTGGGACTTGATGCTATGCATTACTTGGAATTGATATCTGCTCAGTTATTTGCTAAGTGTATGCTTTCAAATTTGTATACGATTAGGATTGTATAGCCCTAGAATGATTGATTTGGCCTCATTTCATGTTCCTTGTCTGGTTGTGGACTTAGGGTAGAATCATCATTTGACAGTCTATGTGATCCTATTTTTTGTATAACTTGCATGCATAGGGCAACCAACAGTGTTGATTTAGGTTGTTGGTATTGCAAGTGGTGGGAGTTGAGGATTCCGAGGAGAGTCTAGGATATTGTGACATCCCCATTTTTCTCGGCCAGAAAAGACCGATTTTGTTTATGCTTTATAAAAATCAAAGTACTTCTTTGAATAAAAATGTTGCGGAATTTGTTCCCAATAAAACTTGATAAATACGTTATCAAAGCATTTCCGAAGAAATGTATTTTTATTCATTTTAAAACATTTGGGATGTCATTGTCAATACAGAAACATAAGCATAACCAGAACTTACATTCATTTACACTAGTGATCTACACCCCTTTAATCTTTCAGTGTAATGTAACTTCGTATCGGCACCTGTGATTCAAATAAGCTTGAGTGGGTCAGGTTGGGAAAACTGGTGAGTACATAGGGTTTTCAACCCACAATAATATAATTATTATGTTTAAACATCAAACAATCAACCCAATTACCCATCCCCATTATATTCTTTACTCTTAAGGATCTACCTTAAGAATCAACTATTCCTCGTTCATTCATTCCTAAGGATCATCCTAAGGAATCGACACGAAGTCCATCGTTGCCACGATTTACACAACGAGCACTAAGTCTGCATAGTCGCCAGGGTTAAGGCACCAAGTCTGCATGGTTGCCAAGGTTTAGGCACCAAGTCTGCATGGTCGCCAAGGTTTAGGCACCAAGTCTGCATGGTCGCCAGGGTTTAGGCACCAAGTCCGCATGATCGCCAAGGTTTAGGCATCAAGTCCGCATGATCGCCAGGGTTTAGAGTACACTGGCTGAACACATCGTTCAAAACACCTACAGGTTGCGAGTCTGCTAGTGTTCCACTGGACTGTCTAGAATAGTCCATGGTTGTCATCCATACTCTGCTAGATGACGGGGCCACGCTTGGTATAAGGCTTCTCTCATTTTTCACCACTCACCCTTATCTCATGGTCTATATCACCTCTTATCTCAACATTCAATTCATATTTCATCTACCCATGTTTTACCCAACATATTTTGTAGATATAAAATACATATACAGTTTAAATCATTTAAAGCATGTATAAAATCTTTCATTCAACATAGACAGCAAGTATTCAGACAATATGCACACATAGCACATAATTTATATAAAATACTTCATATCTATGTGTAAGATGAAAGTAACTATGCACTCATTTGTTAAAGTGATGATTCCAAACTCGGGCAACGCTTCACTTTTAACGATTCTGTTTTCCTTCGACGAAACCTAGCATTATTATCGCTAAATTTTAGTCTAATATTTACCGTGACTAATTATTAGTCTTAGCATTATTATTATTATATAAGCGTTTAAACAATATTTTCGAACCACTATGTAGAGAGACAGGGGACAGACATAAACCACCGGAGGGCAGGACCATTTTGGCATATAGCACTTCTGAAATCCAACAATCCTATGCGGCCCTTTAAACCAGATTCCCCGTACCGCGAGTAGTTAAAAAGATATTATAACGACACTTATATAACCCATAATAATAGCTCAAATAATTATTATAAGCTCCTAATAACATTATTATATTTAAATAAAAGCTATATTAAAAATTAGGTAGGAGTATCTTACCTACGAGGGGGTTTGGCTAGAAGCCGGGCTCTGCAGGGGCAGGACATCCGAGCCGAAAGCTCTTCTTCTCGGAGCCGTCGAGCGCTCCGGGGCTTTCTTCTAGCGCTAGGGGAGTTTTTTTAGGAGGTTTAAAGAGAGTGTAGAGAGAAGAAAGAATGGGAAAGGTGTGAAATAAATGAGGGTGGAAGGAGTTGTATTTATAGGGTAAAATATGGCTGAAATTAGTGCCACATGTCACCATCTAGTGGCAAGCCTTGGGGAGAAAGCAATGGCCAAGATTGTGCCACATCACCCATTTTCGCACAACACACTTCCGACTTCTAAAATCCGTAACTTTCGTATACGAGCTCCGTTTTTGACGTTCTTTATATCCACGCATAGGTAAAAATAATATCTACAACTTTCTTTTTGACTCCGTCGGCTAATTCTCGACCGATCTTAAATTTAACAGTAGAAGGTGACTACACTTTTAAATGTCCGCGTAAAATTCATAACTTCTACATACGGACTCCGTTTTCGTCTGTCCTTTTGTCGTTGAGTTCCTATTAATGATATCTTCAATTCTAATTTAGGTCGCGTTGGCTAAAAACCGCTCGATCTAAAATTCGAGTTTCGGGTCGTGCACTGCTAGGCCAAATCTTGAAAAATCATAACTTCCTCATACGGAGTCAGATTTGGGCGTTCTTTTTATGCACGCTCTCGGTTTAACGTATACTACAACTTTTGTTTAGATTACTAATGCCAAAAAGTCCTCTATCATAAATTCACTATTTACGTCGCGTAGTGTTGTGCCGGTTTTGTCGCGAAACTTCGACGTGCCATAACTTCTTCGTTATAACTCGGATTTCGGCATTCTTTATATGTACGGAACCATTGTGACATATTCTACAACTTGGTTAAGATTACTACTTCTGAATAATCTTCCATAAAAAACTCATTTTTGATGCTCATTGTCTATAAATTGACTAGCCTGGATCTACGGACGTTACAATTATCTCCCCCTTAGGATGATTATGTCCCGGAATCATCAAGGAAACAGGGCTTGTATAATGAATCCCTACGTTAACTCTTCATCCTAGGTAATAACCGTAACTTCTATGTTGCTTTGAACGAGTATTTAACTCTTGGACTCCTTGACTGCAGGCGGTGCTCGATCTTGCACCTGCTCCCTATCTCACGTTAGACTCCGAATTATGACCTTCAAGTCACAATCTCGATCCTTACTGGAGACTGCTTCTTCTTCTTAACAAACTTAAGATAAGTTCTTTTATTACTACAATGGACCGGTGTGTCATATTCTAATAACCTATCATCGCGTGTTGCAACGCTTAGACTCAGGTCTCTTAGAGTCAAATTCCAGAACAGCCTATACCTTCCTTCATGTTCTAATCACATCTTAAAAGGTAGCATTTGTAGCTACAAGCAACTATCGCGATACCTCTACTGATCGCTTTGATTATCTTTTATTTCAATCTTCTGGCTTAAGTCATATGCTACATCAAACTTGGTTCTCTGAACCACGTAACATACTCATCGTAGTCGGACTCAATTTGATATGACCACTAGGGTCAGAATAACAATCATCTTCTTAGTCATTACCGAAACGATGGTAACGACTTACTTGAACATAATGGAATCAATTACTAGCTTCTTGGTAACCTTGTGACTTTCCCTGATCCAAGCGTGAGTCCTGTGCTTCCGGTAGTATAGGCCTCTACTACCATTCACACCTACTCATACTCATCCCAAGTATTGTCTCGTAGTCCCCAAGTTCTTATTTCTTAAAAGCACAAAATAATTTAACACATACGAATGTGTCCAAATAATCATAAATATTTCCCTAGACTCTACTATGACTTCTTCCATGCGTATCTTCGATCATCAATTTTGCTTCAACTCGGTTGGTGATGGACATGTCAGACGATGGGATAACTTCATGGATTATACCAAAAATCTTTCTTTCTGATAATCGAAAATGTACTTCTCTTGTACTAGATATATTAATTATTAGACGCATTCTAAATGCAAGATATCACTCTTACGATATCTTCTGATAGGTACTATTCAATATCGCAAGCCTTCTCATTTCCTCCATTTACTCAGTTCACTACGAGTCTTCACCATGATGTTCTGCACACCAAAGCAGTCGTTTGGTGTATCGAGACGAGAATATAGATAGAGAAAGGTTTAGATGCGTATTCCTCCTTATTACTTCAAAAAATCATATTCCAGTTCTAATATCGTAATTAAACGTTTAGAAATCTGAACACATAAAATTTCCAGATCCGGTCGGCAACATACCATAGATCCGATCAAACGATAGCATAAAGCATCAAAAATTATTAAGCACATAAAAGCATCTTAGGCATCTTCCCTAATTAAGCTAGTGCTTGTGTCTATTCAGGCGTACTTCCTAAAATATATTAGACACACTCCTCACGATCATCGCTTAGCATTCTAAACTTAAGTCTAGAAATAAATCATTATTCCTAGTTCGCTTAAACTAATGCTCTGATACCAACTATGACATCCCCATTTTTCTCGGTCAGAAAAGACCGATTTTGTTTATGCTTTATAAAAATCAGAGTACTTCTTTTAATAAAAATGTTGCGGAATTTGTTCCCAGTAAAACATGATAAATACGTTATCAAAGCATTTCCGAAGAAATGTATTTTTATTCATTTTAAAATATTTGGGATGTCATTGTCAATACAGAAACATAAGCATAAACAGAACTTACATTCATTTACACTAGTGATCTACACCTCTTTAATCTCTCAGTGTAATGTAACTTCGTATCGGCACCTTTGATTCAAAAAAGCTTGAGTGGGTCAGGTTGGGAAACCTGGTGAGTACATAGGGTTTTCAACCCACAATAATATAATTATTATGTTTAAACATCAAAAAATCAACCCAATTACCCATCCCCATTATCTTCTTTACTCTTAAGGATCTACCCTAAGAATCAGCTATTCCTCGTTCATTCATTCCTAAGGATCATCCTAAGGAATCGACACGAAGTCCATCGTTGCCACGATTTACACAACGGGCACTAAGTCTGCATAGTCGCCAAGGTTAAGGCACCAAGTCTGCATGGTTGCCAAGGTTTATGCACCAAGTCTGCATGGTCGCCAAGGTTTAGGCACCAAGTCTGCACGGTCGCCAGGGTTTAGGCACCAAGTCCGCATGATCCCCAAGGTTTATGCATCAAGTCCACATGATCGCCAGGGTTTAGAGTACACCGGGTGAACACATCGTTCACAACACCTACAGGTTGCGAGCCTGCTAGTGTTCCACTGGACTGTCTAGAATAGTACATGGTTGTCATCCATACTCTGCTAGATGACGGGGCCATGCTTGGGTATAAGGCTTCTCTCATTTTTCACCTCTCACCCTTATCTCATGGTCTATATCACCTCTTATCTCAACATTCATTTCATATTTCATCTACCAATGTTTTACCCAACATATTTTTTAGATATAAAATACATATACAGTTGAAATCATTTAAAGCATGTATAAAATCTTTCATTCAACATAAAGAGCAAGTATTCAGACAATATGCACACATAGCACGTAATTTATATAAAATACTTCATATCTATGTGTAAGATGAAAGTAACTATGCACTCATTTGTTAAAGTGATGATTCCAAACTCGGGCAACACTTCACTTTTAACGATTCTATTTTCCTTCGACGAAACCTAGCATTATTATCGCTAAATTTTAGTCTAATATTTACCGTGACTAATTATTAGTCTTAGCATTATTATTATTATATAAACGTTTAAACAATATTTTCGAACCACTATGTACAGACAGGGGCCAGACATAAACCACTGGAGGGCAGGACCATTTTGGCATATAGCACTTCTGAAATCCAACAATCCTATACGGCTCTTTAAACCAGATTCCTCGTACCGCGAGTAGTTAAAAAGATATTATAACGACACTTATATAACCCATAATAATAGCTCAAATAATTATTATAAGGTCCTTATAACGTTACTATATTTAAATAAAAGCTATATTAAAAATTAGGTAGGAGTATCTTACCTACGAGGGGGTTTGGCTAGAAGCCGGGCTCTGCAGGGGCAGGACATCCGAGCTGAAAGCTCTTCTTCTCGGAGCCGTCGAGCGCTCCGGGGCTTTCTTCTAGCGCTAGGGGAGTTTTTTTTAGGAGGTTTAAAGAGAGTGTAGAGAGAAGAAAGAATGGGAAAGGTGTGAAGAAAATGAGGGTGGAAGGGGTTGTATTTATAGGGTAAAATATGGCTGAAATTGGTGCCACATGTCACCATCTAGTGGCAAGCCGTGGGGAGAAAGCAATGGCCAAGATTGTGCCACATCACCCATTTTCGCACAACACACTTCCTACTTCTAAAATCCGTAACGTTCGCATACGAGCTCCGTTTTTGACGTTCTTTATATCCACGCGTAGGTAAAAATAAGATCTACAAATTTCCTTTTGACTCCGTTGGCTAATTCTTGACCGATCTTAAATTTAATAGTAGAAGGTGTCTACACTGTTAAATGTCCGCGTAAAATTCATAACTTCTACATACGGACTCCGTTTTCGTCTGTCTTTTTGTCGTTGAGTTTCTATTAATGAGATATTCAATTCTAATTTAGGTCACGTTGGCCAAAAACCGCTCGATCTAAAATTCGAGTTTCGGGTCGTGCACTGCTAGGCCAAATCTTAGAAAAATCATAACTTCCTCATACGAAGTCAGATTTGGGCGTTCTTTTTATGCACGCTATCGGTTTAACGTATACTACAACTTTTGTTTAGATCACTAAGGCCAAAAAGTCCTCTATCATAAATTCACTATTTACGTCGCGTAGTGTCGTGCCGGTTTTGTCGCGAAACTTCGACGTGCCATAACTTCTTCGTTATAACTCGGATTTCGGCATTCTTTATATGTACGGAACCCTTGTGACATATTCTAAAACGTGGTTAAGATTACTCCTTCTAAATAATCTTCCATCAAAAACTCATTTTTGATGCTCATTGTCTCTAAATTGACTAGCCCGGATCTACGAGCGTTACATATATGTATGCCGTATGGAATGGGATTAGTTTATCCTTTTAGTATGGTGACTTAGAGGAATTAGGACTGACCTTGAGGATGGTACAGGTAGGTGTGAAAGGTAGTATTGGGCCGGTACTAATAGAAGCACGAGACATATACCTGAGACGAGTGCAGATCTAGAAACTCTAAGGAGGCCTGTGGAGAGGAGTCCCCTCAAGTCCTTTGCTAATTGTTTTTGTTTATTTTGTGTTTCAGTTTGGACTTTGGAGGATGGTGATGATTACTCGAGGAGGTTCTAGCTCTGGTTCTGGTTCAGGTTCTGACTCAGGCACATAACCGATTAATGAGCGTCTCCACGAGTTTATTTCGGTCGAGGTTACTCGCGGTATCCTGGATGCTACCCCCGTGTTGTTCGGTACCATCAAGGAGCGGATTTTGGAGCTGATCAATGAGAGGCTTAGGACTTTTCGAGCCGAGATTGCTGCGGATCAGATTGGAGCTCGAACTCCCTCGTTTCGGGAGTTCAAGGCTTGTGGAGCTCCTGATTTCTTTGGGTTTAAGGACCGCGTCACTAGCTGTCGTTAGATCGCTGACATGGAGAATGCTCATCGGAAGAGCTTTTGCCCCAGGGGGCAAAAGTGGGATTTGCATCCTGCCTACTAAGGGACAGAGCATGAGACTGATGGGAGGAGGTTACCAGAGTTGTTGGGACAGCGGGAGCGGCAGTGATGACCTGGTAGTATTTTGTACAAGGATTCCGGAGGGAGTTTTCACCGGCTATCGAGGTGCAGCAGCTGGCGAGGGAGTTCCAGGTCCTTCGCCAGACTAATGAGACTGTGGCGGAGAACACCGCCAAGTTCCTAGAGAGGGCTTTGTTGGTTCCGCAGTACGCTGCAGATGAGGAGATGAACAAGACGAGGTATCATGACATGTTGAGAGATGACATTAGGGAGTTTGTGATATTTTCAGGGTGAAAAACCCTGAATGATATGATTGAGAGGGCCCATGAGCGGGAGATGGAGCTGGAGCAGGTGCAGACTGTTGTGGGTCTAGCCAAGAAGACCAAGGTTTCTGATTCGCATTCTAGGGGCCAGCAGGGCCAAGGCCGCTGCACCAAGTGTGGCAAGCATCATAGTGGGGTGTGTCAGTCAGCAGGTTCGGGCTGTTACAGGTGTGGGCAGACTGGCCATATGAGTAGGGATTGCCCCCGAAGCGCTTTGATTTGCTTCCTTTGCAATCAGACTGACCATAAAAAGGCTGATTTCCCGAGATTGTCAAGATGAGCGATGGCGGCGCCTACACCAGCCACATTAAGGATTATTGATGTCCGCTAGGACAAGACGGAGGCTCCTATGGTGAAGAGTAGAGCATTTCAGCCGACCACCAATGAGGCCTGTGCAACACAAGATGTGGTTACGAGTAGGCGCCTTACCTTTGTATTTTATTGCTTTCTTTATTTCATGCTCATATTTATCCTTGATTTTGTATAGGGACCTTTTTGGTCAATCGTATGACTACTCATGTTTTGTTTGATTCGAGGGCTACCCAATCCTTTGTATCTCTTGCACTCACCAAGAAGTTTTAAGATGCTCCCGAGACTTTGGAATCCCCTCTAGAGGTTGAGATTGCAAATGACCATACTATGAGTGTTTCAAGGGCTTTCCGTGGGTGTGTCCCGACTCTGTTTAGTGTGAGATTCTCTATCGATTTGGTGCCAATTCCCTTCAAAGGATCGAAGGTTATCATTGGGATGGATTGGTTGGGCCCCAATGGGGCCATGATTGATTGCTAGCGGCAGTTGGTGAGAGTTCGAACCGCAAGTGGGGGAGAACTAGTTATTCCTAGAGAGAGAGAGAGCTTTGCGTGAGCCAACTCTCTATTCAGCCGTGAGGACAAGGATGTATCTGTAACAAGGTTGTTCTGGATTCATAGCTTATGTTGGAGACACTCGGGTTGAGGACACGATAAATTTGAGTGGGGTGCCCATTGTTCGGGATTTTCCTGATGTGTTTTCGTAAGATTTACTAGGAGTGCCTCTTGAGAGGCATTTTGAGTTTCAGATTGATCTGATACCTGGTACGGATCCGATAACCAAGGTGCCGTATCGCCTCACGCCACCTGAGATGCAGGAGTTGTCTATGCAGCTTCAGGAGCTGCTAGACAAGGGTTTTATTTGTCGGAGCAGTTCTCTGTGGGGAGCATCGATTTTTGTTGTGAAGAAGAAAGATGGTTCACATAGAATGTGCATTGATTATCAGGAGTTGAATAAGTTAACGATGAAGAACCGTTACCCACTATGGAGGATTTATGATTTGTTTGATCAGCTTCAGGGTGCATCTTGGTTTTCCAAGATCGACCTGTGATCAGGGTACCATCAGATGAGGGTCAGGGACGATGATGTACAGAAGACAGCCTTCTGGACTCGCTATGGCCATTACGAGCTCGCGGTGATGCCATTTGGGCTCACTAACGCACCAACAGTGTTCATGGATCTCATGAACCGAGTTTGCAGGCCGATGCTGGATCGGTCTGTGATTGTATTCATCGATGATATTCTGGTCTACTCCAAGACCAAGGAGAAGCATGAGGATCATTTGTGAGAGGTACTGGAGACTTTGAGGAGGGAGAGGCTTTATGCCAAGTTCTCCAACTGTGAGTTCTGGCTGCACAAAGTGAAACTTTTGGGGAACATCGTCAACCAGAAGGGTATATTGGTTGACCCGGACAAGATCAGGGCCGTGATGCGGTGGGAGGTTCCGATGACCGCATCTGAGATTCAGATTTTCTTAGGTCTCGCAGGGTATTATCAGAGATTTACCCAAGATTTCTCCAAATTGTAGTACCTTTGACCTGTTTGACAAATAAGAATGTGACGGTGGGGGTCTGATCAACAATTACTTTTGAGACTCTGAGGTAGAGATTGCGTGAGGCCCCGATTCTTGTGCTACCTGAGGGCTTGGATGATTTCTTGGTTTATTGTGACGCCTCTATTTCGGGTTTGGGAGTGGTTCTTATGTAGAGGGGTCACGTGATTGCTTACGCTTCAAGGCAGCTGAAGCCTCATGAGGCGAACTACCCTACGCATGATTTGGAGTTGGGGGTCGTAGTTTTTGCCCTAAAGATTTGGAGACACTATCTATATGGGGTTCTATGTACTATTTACATTGACCATAAAAGTTTGAGGTATTTGATGGACCAGCCGAATCTGAATATGTGGCAACAGAGATGGTTGGATGTGGTAAAGGATTCTCATTGCGAGATCCTGTACCACCCTGGGAAGGCCAATGTGGTGGCCGATGCTTTGAGCCGCAAGGCGTGAGCTCATCGATCCGAGATATCTGCTTGAGGATGACTGTCACTTCACCTTTGATGGATTTAATCAAGAAGGATCAGGTGGAGGGATTGAAAAAGGAAAACTTGAAGACCGAGCGGATTATAGGACATGTTCCCTTATTTGTTAGAGACATACGGGGGTTGTTGACTAGGTGTGGTAGAGTCTGGATTCCAACATTAGGTGGGTTGAGACAGACGGTTTTAGAGGAGGCTCATAATTTAAAGTTTTATATCCATCCAGGGGCCACACAGATGTATAGCGAATGAGTTTGAGTTATTGTTGGCCCTGTATGAATAGGGAAATAGCTTGGTTTGTGGAGCGGTGCTTGAATTGCAGGAAAGTCAAGGCCGAGCATCAGAGACCCCATGGTAAGATGCGTCCCTTACCCATTCCCATGTGGAAGTGGGAAGATTTTACCATGGATTTCATCACAAACTTTCCAAGGACGGCACGTGGTGTTGACCCTATCTGGGCCATTGTTGATAGATTAACCAAGAGTGTGCATTTCATGCCGATTTCCGAGAGTGTATCAGAGAAGTTAGTGGACATCTATGTCCGGGAGGTAGTAGTTCAGTTTCGGTGTTTTCGGACTGGGATGTTCGTTTCACCTCCAGATTTTGGAGGAAGTTTCATGAGGAGTTGGGTACTCAGTTGCATTTTAGTACAACATACCACCCTCAGACCGATGACCAGAGCGAGCGGGCGATTTAGACGCTCGAGGATATGCTCCGGGCTTGTGAGTTGGATTTTGGAGGGAGTTAGGATACTTACCTTCCACTGGTTGAGTTCTCCTACAACAATAGTTACCATGCCAGTATTGACCGACCACCATTTGAGATGTTGTATGGAAAAAGGTGTAGGACCCTGGTTTACTGGGGGGAGGTTGGGCATCGAGTCATGGGTAATACAGAGGCTGTACTCAATACTACTGAGTTTATTTAGCAGGTGTGCAACAGGTTGCAGGTCGGGCAAAGCCGGCAGAAGAGTTATGCAGATCGGCGACGTTCAGATCTCGAGTTTCAGGTGGGAGACTTGGTGCTTCTAAATGTGTCACCTTGGAAAGGTGTCATCCGATTTCAGAAGCAGGGCAAGCTGGGCCCCAGATTGATTGGACCTTTCAGGATTTCGGCCCGGGTGAGCAAGGTTGCATACAAGCTGGATTTGCCCGATGAGCTCTGCGAGATCCATAACACCTTCCATGTGTCTCAACTTCAGAAGTTTGTGGCCGATGAGTTTAGGTTGATGAACACCTGAGTTATATGGATAGACCGATGGTGATCTTAGATCGGAAGATGAAGGTTCTGCGCAACAAAGAAGTGTCACTGATCAAGGTCTAGTGTCAACATTGGAAGGGTTCCGAATGGACGTGGGAGCCTGAGGCGAAGATGCGAGAGCGCTAACCCGATTTATTCGCAGAGGCAGATTTTGAAGATGAAGTCTAGTTTAAGTGGGGGAGAGTTGTAACATCTGTTATTCAGGTATTCGTTTTAACCCTTGAGTTGTGCTTTATTTGCAAGTTTAGTCGCCGATTTCAATTTCATAATTTTAGAGGTATCTGGAGTACGCCGGGCGTACACTTTCATACGCAGAGCGTACTTAGGTTCGCATTAGGATGCTGCGCATATGCTGGTACGCAGGGTGTATGCAACTAGGGTGCAAACCCTAAATTTTGGGGTTCGGACCCTATTTAAACACATTTATGGCCACATGCACCTTCTTATTTTCAACCTCCTTTCTCATTTCAAAACTCTAAAGAGTGTTAGTGCATTGTGAAGCTTGTAGAGCCATTTTTGGTGCCATTTAGAGCTTTTGGAGTAGAAGGAAGAGCATTGAGGTGGTAGTGTTTCACTCAAGGCTTTGGATCCAACATCTTGTTCTCCTTGTGCACCTTGTGGAGGTAAAAAGCTTCAACCTTGGTGTAGAAATCTTATGGATCTAGTTTTAGCTCAAAGTTGTCCCTTTTTTGTTCCAAACTTGGTATTTGTGAGTAGAAAGTACTCCAAGGAATTTGAATTGTCCTTTCATAGGTTTTGATGGGTGTTAAGTCATAAAGTTGGGTTTTTGGTCACTAGTTTCTCTCCATGCAAGTGCTAGATGGTATTAATAGGTTAAGAAACTAGGATTTATGGAGTTAAGGTCTTAATAGCCATGATAAACCATATAGTTGGAAACTTAATGGTTAAGAACATCATTTGTTGCCTATCTGAAATTTGGACGTAAGTGCTTAAGGAATTAAGCACTTCATAAGAGGGGTGGTGAGCAGCAGCATACGCTGGGCGTACCGAGGGGTACGTTGCACGTACGTGGTCAACTCCTTGATCTTCGGTCAACGAAGAAGTACGCCCCACGTACATAAGGAGTACGCCCCACGTATTTACTGAGTTAACCTGGTTGACTCGGTTTACTTTGACCTGGATTTTGACTAGGGTTTGACCTAGGGATATTTTAGGTATTTGAATGGTAGTCTGAGTTTTGGTTACTGTTATTGGTAAAGGTGACCAATAGAATGGGTTTCAAAGCAGCGTGTTATTCCATCTTTTTGTCTATCTGTGAGGTGAGTCTTCTTACCACCTTAAGCGGGCCGAAGGTACCAAGGCCAACCCACTATATTGTATGAGTAAAAATTGTGTGTTATAGTATGATTTTGTATGATGTGATTGTATGATTTATGTATTGAGCTAGTTTGGGGCCGGAGACATTATGGGTTCGGGGTTGATTCGGACCCTACACAACTACTTGCTATTATTTTGGGTTGATACAGACCGGGGGTTGATACGGACCTGACACATCCACATGTTGTTATATTATATGAATGTTGTATGTTGTATTTGGGAAGCTAACTAAGCTTTATGCTTACAGTTTACATTTATGGTTTCAGGGACTTCCAGTTCAAAAGGGAAGGACCCGACGTGATCGCACAACATCCTCCTCACATGATTTCCGCACTTGATATATTTACACCCTGATGTTTTGGAATACTGTGATGCTTGATAGTTTTTGGTACAATCAATGAATGAAATTAATAGTTTTTAAATGAAAAATTTTAGTATTGTTTTTACGTTGTTACATATTGAATTTGATAAATCAACGCTCCATCAGATTGTGCATATCATTGATTTAGTTCATTCCATATTTAACTTACATATTGTAACGATAAAACACTATCAAAAATATTCTTTTGAAGTAAATTGAGAATACAGGTAATTACCATTGAGTTAACATGAAACCAGGAAGAAAATTAAAGATCAGATAATGGTATTTGAGTGATTGTACCATCAATAAAGCCGCATTTGTTTTTGGCTAATCAGACGATCATCATTGAGGATTTTCATGCCATGAATCTGACTCCATTGAAGATATTTGAAACTAAAATCGAACTTAGATTATCTTATGATCCAAGGAAAATAGGATTTGAATTAGCATAAATAAAATAATATCTAATAGTTACAGTATCAGATTGTGGCATGATTGATAGATCGATAGAAGAAATCATAATAGAAATGAACAATGAAAGATTGAAAATCTGATGCCATGTTTGAGTTTAGAGAGAGAAAGGGAGAAGCTACATTCTTTTCATTGAAGAAGAAAGGTTACAGTATCAAACGCCATGTAATGTTGACTTAATTTAGATATTACAATATTTTTTTTATTCAATTCACATTTTTTATTATGTATTTCAAAGCTATGTTGGCTGTAGTACCTGGTCATTGGCATATAGGTTAGTATGTTTCCTATTTTTATGGGTTTAATTTTTCTTTAGTTTAAAAATGAAAAGATGTACGGTGTGTTTTCTTTATGTTGTCATTTTCCAAAGTGAATAAGAAGTGTGCAGCTTTTCCCCCCAGTGTGTTTTGCTATTATCATTTTCTTGTCATAAATCTTTGAGTACAACCTATACCCACTGTGTAGGAGCCAACATTTGGTATCAGAGAAACCTGGTGCATGACAAAATATCAGCCTCCAGTGAGAGAGATGAGATATCATAACGAGAAAGAAAGTCAGGTTACACTCCACTATCCAATGTTATCCAGAAAGACTTATGCTGTATGGGAAGTAAAAATAAGAATGTTTATGGAAGCTTTAGGTGTTTGGGATGCTGTTGAGCTTAGAACATTGAACATTGTTGTCGAAATAAATAAAGTTAAAATGGTGTTGGCGGCTACCTATCAAGGCAAACTTCAAGATTTGTTGTTGATCTTAGCAAATAAGCAAAACGGCTGAGGAGGCATGGGATGCCTTGAAGACAATGTTCATGGGGGTGGATAGAGTAAAGAAATCAAGAGTTCAAACCTTGAAGGCGGAGTTCGAGGCATTAAACATGAATGATTCAGAGGCTGTAGATGAGTTCGCCGCAAAAGTGAGCAACCTGATGAGTATCATCCGAGCTTTGGGAGACATAGTAGAAGAGACTTATGTGGTGCAGAAGCTATTAAGAGTAGTGCCATCTAAATTTCTGCATATTGCTTCAACTCTTGAGCAATTTAATGATTTGGATAATATGAAGGTTGAAGAAGTAATAGGGAGGCTAAAAGCAAAAGAACAACAGATGAAGGGTCACGATGAAAATGAATAGAAGAAGTGTCACTCCCCTGGCCGACGGCGGAAGTGTCAGGCTATGCGACATTAGGATGTTGGAACTCAGGCCATATATATATATATATATATATATATATATATATATATATATATATATATATATATATATATATATATATATATATATATATATATATATATATATAGAGAGAGAGTAATGCATTAGATATATTAAACAACGTTGCTATTTATTCATTAAATAAAATATGTTACACAATTGTTCAAGGTACAAGTAGTTCACGAAAGCAAAGTAAAATCGGAAAGCACAAAGACTCCAGGCTGCATCATCGGGGTTATCTCCACCTTCAGACGGGGTCATTCTCCTGAGAATACATGTGGTTTGAGAGGTCAACATAATGTTGGTGAGTCCATAGGTTTATGATTTTAAAGTGTTGTATGGGTATTTTAGTTTATCATGTTTATCCAAAACTTGATTCCTCAAGTTTGTGTGTACTATCACTAGTTTCTTAGGTTGTTCCTAGTAGTAGTTTAAGATAGTTAGTTTTTTTGGGTAACTTATGATGATTTCCTATAATCGAGCTATTATTGTTGATCCCAAAAAACCACGATGCTTCATCAGATGTCGCTAATGTGTAAAGAAAGTTATGCCAACTTCGACTTGCCATCAGGTTGTAGCTAGAAACCACATATGGGACTGTCAATCCCATATAGATCTATGCATATCTCTCCTACTCACTTAAGATTTAACGATTATTGGTTGGGAGATATCTGAAAAATTTAGCAGCTTGTTGATAAATCATATCTCATCTAACTCTTGTTGTGGGGGCCTCCCCTAGTCGGCCGTGTTGTTATTCGCATTGTATTTGTACGTGTTTACTTATTTTATATATATATATGTATATATATATATATATATATATATATATATATATATATATATATATATATATATATATATACTACCTCCTTCCCAAATTAATTGTCCATATTTGACTTTTGAAGTCTTTATTCTTGAACTTTGACCTTAAATATTTTTCTTTTTGATAGATAATACTTGATGAAAAATATATGAATGGGTTGTATTTTAAATGTCTTTTCATTGTTATAAGTTTCATCAAGTAATATATAACACAAATAAAAATATTTAAGGTCAAAGCTGAAGAAAAAAGACTTCAAAAGTCAAAAGTGGACAATTAATTTGGGACGGAGGGAGTATTATTTATCTGATATATATATATATATATATATATATATATATATATATATATATATATATATATATATATATATATATATATATATATATATATATAGTTGTGACATGCTCTACAGGGAGCTGGTTGCTTGTAGACGGGTTTGTCCTGGAGGTTTACCTGAGAACACAACACAGAAGAATCGTTAACGGACGACCGCGGGTTCTCCCGAGACGTCGTTCCGAAGATCAAGTTACTCTGAACTCAGAGAGAGATTAGGGTAAATCGTATAGGGAAGAAGATGGATCCCTTCATTGGGCAGGAAGAGATCCTTTTATACCTGTTACTAACGGAATGAGGTGACTCTCCCATGTGGGAGTGAGACGTGGCACTCTCTTACTGGGAGAAGTATGCCCACGCTAACTAACTACCATGAGACATCGGTTCTGGGCGTAATCAGGATCCTTGTCATGACCTGATTGGTTGTGAGAGAATGAGAAGATCACGAGGAATATTCTTTCCTCATGAGGGAAAGTGTGATATCACCTTGGTGCTGGCGTACTTGGGCCAAGACTGGGTCCCGACCACGCCCCTGGCTTGATAACGTCCTGTCAATGCTTTCCGTTAAGTTTAACGTGGTCGCATACGGTAACGTTAACAAGTCCCTTAGACCAGTAGGCTTCTGTGTTAGTGACGTAGCAGATTTGTTCTGGTCTACTTATAGACACGTGGCAGACTACTATTGCTAGTCTGTGCGGTTGTCAGGACAGAGTCGCCATTCTTCAGCGGTTTCATCATGCGACGGTTCGCTGCTCCTTTAGTAGCATTTAAACCCTTGTTCCGCCAGGTCTTTCCTCCTTACTCTCTAACTTTCTCTTTTTGCTTTCTTGCTCCAAAGAACCCTTTCGACATTTTATTGCATTCTTCCATGGCTACCGCTCCTCCTTTAGGAAGGGAACTTACTGCTGAGGAATGGGAATCCTTCCAGTTTCGATTTGGGTTTGTCCCAGAAAATAGGGTTCAAATCTCTCTTCCTGATGCATCGCTCTATAGTCCTACCGAGGGCAAGGTCGGCATTCCGATTACTTTGTTCGAGGCGGATATGCGTTTGCCCACTACAGACTTTTTCAACCTGATCATTCATGAATATGGGTTTTTTGTGAGGGAACTGACCCCAATCACCAAAAACAAGATAGTGGGCTTTGAGTTTCTCTGCCGTGCCCTAGGCCATCAGCCGACTGTCCCGACATTCAAGCACTTTTTCAATTCTTTCACCCAGTTTGGGACTTGGACCCTTTCTCGTCGGCGAGGAGTCCCTACCCTCATCCATGATAAAAAAATCCAAAAAGAATTAGCAGGAGAAGTTTTTGTGGGTGAACAGCGACCTTGTGGTTCTTAGCTATCCAAGGACTAAGGCGTATGTAGACTGTGCTCCAACGCTCTTTGGTGCTGACAAAGAGCTGGCTGATGCCCTAGAGAAGGTTAGCATCAATGGTGAGAACTAGCTCGACTACTTCTTGGCCGCTGGCGGGATGAGCGTCGCTTGGAGGGCTCATGGAAAAATGCCTAAGTTTTTCGTTGAGAGAGAATGTATGATGCTTCTTCTTCTGTTTTCTCTTGCCCCCCCTTTTACTCAGTAAATTACTTTAAAATTGATAATTTTGTTAACCGCTGCTGCCTTTGTTTTGTTATCAGGTGTGGAGGAGGTTATCTCCTTAGAGAAAGCTCTTCAAGGTTCATTCGATGGTGATCTTGAGTGTTGCGACGTCGACCTTGTAGAGACTCTTCAACCTCTATTACTGGTCGGGGAATCAGGGTTATATATGGGTCTCCCGTCGGTTCAGAAAGTACTGTTGGCACGGACGAGGATCCGGATCTGCAGGACGGTGTTGTTACTTGTGATTCTCAGAAGGATCCCGCCCCTTCCGGGTCCCCTAAGGAGTCTCCGACGTGCCAATAGGCGATTCGCTTTGTTGGAAGCCTCTTCCGGTGACAACGTTGAGACGGCTAGCACTGAGCCCCCGCTTCGCAAGAAACGTAATATGAGTGTCTTGCTAGGGGGTTCCAAAGGTTCCACCAGTGCCCCCGATGAAGGTCCTCCGAAACTGCTGGAGGGGGCACACCAGAAGGCGACTGAACTACCCGGTCATTCAGAGAAGGAAAACCCTGATGTGACTGACCCCGATCCTACTTTTATGGGAGCCAAGGCGAAGGCCAGATCAACACCCTCTCAGGGTCTTGTGCCAACTTCTTATGGTAAAATGGGAGCTATCCCCCTCTTTTAGGGTTTCATTCAGGCGCCTACAGGCCGTCTTGGAGCCTAACCCCCAGAGACCTCGTGTCCGACCACGACACTGCTGTTGAGTGGTGTCGGCATGCTTTTCTGCCCTCCACAACTTAAGCTTTGTCCGTCTTGGCGGATGAGCACATGGCCTACGGTCGTCGCTATTCCGCCGCCCAAGTGTCATCTTACCTGGTTTTAGCTGCCAAGTGCATTTCCGACATAGAGGCTATCCAGTCTCATTCGAACAAGATGAACATTGAATGTGTAGAGTTGAAGGCCCAGATGGCGAAGATGGAAGCCGACAAGCGCAACTGGGAGACCCAGTAAGAGCTTGTGTTGTGCGAGAAGGCAAGCCTAAAAGAACATGTGGCAAGGATGGATGGGGAGGTGAAGCGCTTGAATGATCGTGTGGGGGCCCTGACCTTGGAAAACACTGGTCTAAGCGAGCGAACGACAAATCTGGAGGTAGACCTGGTTGGGGAAAGCGCTACAAGAGGGGTGTTGTAGAAGGACATTTTATGGATCCTTCGTGATGGGATCAGCTGGCTTGTGGACAGGGTGATCGAAAGCCCCCAGTTTCTCAAGGGCTTGGTGCATGTGCATCCAGCTTGTGTGGCGGCGGGTGTGGAGCAGGGGAAAAGAGCTTCAAGAGAACTGGTGGTTGCCGGGGAGTTTGATCCAGAGGTGGAGGTGGATTTGGCCACCAAGACTCAGAAGATGGATGACACCATTACAACGTTCACGGAGACAAATTTTGCAGGCTATCTCTGCCTTGGAGACATAGATTTGGCCGGGCTCCGTGTTCTTTGTCAAGATGATCAGAGTGATGAGTCGGGTCCTGGCCCAAGCTTTCCACCTGGTGATGGTACTGCCCCTGCTCACGAGTAACGTTATTTTCCTGATTTGTTTTGATGTAACTTTTGTGAACAATATTTTTTTTTCTCTCTCTCTCTCTCTTTATCTATCTATCTATCTATCTATCTATCTATCTATCTATCTCTCTCTCTCTCTCTCTCTCTCTCTCTCTCTCTCTCTTTTTGTCTTTGCTGCCCTTCGTGGCAGCCCTAAAGTCCGGAGTCCGACGATTGACAATGTTTTCTTTTAATTCATGAATGTGAACGTTTCATATTATCGCATATATTCTTTTGTTTGATTGCTTCGTAAATGGTTTATGTTGGCCATCACGTAGTATTTATGCATGGCTTGCTTAAATCCTTGGTCTGAGTCATTTTACTTGTGAACTCTTTGTGCTTTACTCATGCTAGTCTTTGAGAAATATGTTCTAATTTGCTGCTTAAAGACCCTAGGTGTAGCCAAGATCGTCATCTTGAGGCCCACCTGGTTGTGCTTTTCTCATTAGTGGAAGGTTTTGACTCTTCTACACTTATGTTATATGTTCTTTTGCACATTTATTTTTGGGAACATTTGATATAATGTGAGTGACGAACATGTTTTGGGGGAAAGGTTACGAACCCTTTTTTATATAAACTCCCTGGCTGCCTCCTTGTATCATTTCGCTCGTGTGACGTTGGATGATCAATCCTTGTTGTCGCATGGTAAATGTACACAACCTCTTTATTTCATTTTTCAAGCTTGAAAAAAAGGAGCATCTGAATTGCTCTTTCTCTTTTTTCTAATTTTATTGTTGGAGTGTCATAAGACTGTAAATGGTAAAGTAATTATTACTAGGTAAATTTACATTCCAAAACTAATACACAATGCCTTTGCTAACATTTAATTTATCTTTGACACTCGTTTAAGAATAGAAATGGCGCAGGCTCTGCGCATTCCAAGTTCTTGGGATTGCACGCCCGTCCTGGGCTTCTAATACGTAAGCACCATTTTTATGGGCTTCCATAATTTTGTACTGTCCCTCCCAAGTGACATTGAGTTTTCCAAATGGCTCGGCAAGGCTGGACTCGTTTTTCCTTAACACCCATTCTCCAACTTTGAAATTCTTAACCCGGACTTGGCGGTTGTAATAGATCTCGGTACACGATTTGTACAATGCTTGGCGCATCTGTGCAGCCTCGCGTTTTTCATCTAGCATGTCTAAGTCCTGGTGTCGCCCTGCTTCATTGGCTGTTTCCTCGAAACTCTCTGTTCGTAGCAAGCCAACCACTATTTCCAATGGGAGGATTGCTTCCGTCCCATAGGTAAGGATGAATGGTGTTCTCTCGTGCTTGACCTTGCAGTGGTACGATATGACTACAACACTGTTGGGAGCTCGTCCACCCAGGAAGACTTTGATCTGAGTAACCTTTTCTTCAAACCATTGACTATGGTTTTGTTTGATATCTCAGTTTGTCCATTGGCCTGAGGGTGCACCAGGGACGTGAACCGATGGTGAATTTTCTTGTTTTCACACCACTCCTTGAAGGGGCTCCCTTCAAATTGTGTGCCGTTGTCACTTATGAGAACTCTAGGTGTAGCGAGCCAAGATATTTTTTGATCATGAACTATATCATTTTCTTTCCCATGACGGTGGCCAGCGGTTTCGCATCTATCCACTTTGTAAAATAATCCACAACGACTAACATGAATTTCACACCCCCTGGCGCTGGTGGGAATGGTCCCACTATGTCAATCCCCCATTGTTGGAAGGGCTAGGGGCTGGTGATGCCGGTCAATGGCATGGATGGTTGATCCTGGAAAAGAGTGAATTCCTGGCATTCTTTGCATTTCTTGGTTAGGGTTGCTGCCTCGTTGTATACGTCTGGCCAATATACTCATAGGCAGAGTATTTTTCCTGTGAGCGCTCGAGCGCCTTCGTGTGCTGCCGCGTCTCCAGAATGAATTTCTTCTAGGAGCGTCTATCCTTTTGTCTTAGAGATTCACTTTATCCATGGGCTTAAATACCCTCTTCGATACAGTTGGTTATCTTTGATTGTGAAATGTGACGCCATCACTATGACTTTTCTCGCTTCTTCTGGGTCGTACGGGAGTACGCCATGGCGCAAGTAATCGACGTATGGTTTGGTCCATTCCGGGGTAGTCGAGACTGTATTAACCTTTTGGTTATCAATTCTTCTCTCTGGGAGAACTTCGACTAACACTCTCTTTGTTAGGTGATCATAGGAAGTTGAGGCTAGCCTGCTGAGAGCATCCGCCCTCGCATTCTTTCCACAGGAGATTTGCTTTCTTGAAAAGTTTTTGAATGTGCTTGTTAAGCTGCGGACTGCATCTTGGTATTTCTGCATCCTTGGATCTTTTGCTTTATATGTTCCGTTTATCTGGTTTGGGATGAGTAAAGAATCACTGAGAGCTACTAATTGCTTTGCACCAACCTCTTTTTCCAACCTCAGGCCTGCTAGGAGTGCTTCATACTCTACCTCGTTATTAGATACTTGGAAATCGGATCGTAGTGCATCAATGATTTCTTCACCTTTTGGGCTTTGAAGGATCAGGCCTGCGCATGAGCCTTCCTTATGTGCTACGCCGTCGGTGTATAATTTCCAAAGTTCTTTACTGGCTTCAGGCTCCAATGGGTCGACGGAGATTGTTGTTGGTACTCCCTTGATAGTATCTGGGATTTCGAATAGGAAATATGCGAGGGACTGGGCCTTGATGCTACTCCGGGGGTGATAATTGATATCATGTTCGCCTAATTCTATGGCCCACTTGGCCAGGCGCCCCGAATTTTCCGGCCTTAGCAGAACTTGCTTTATCGGATAGCTGGTTAGGACATCCACCTTGTGGGCTTGAAAATACCGCCGTAGCCGCCTGACAGCGTATACCAGGGCGAGGACCAGTTTCTCTAAGGCCGGGTAATTAACCTCTGGCCCTTGCAAGGCCCTACTCACAAAGTGGATGGGGACCTGTTTGCTTTCCCTCTCAACCGCCAACACAGAGGAGATAGCTTCTTCCGAAGCTGCAAATACATCTGTAGTGTCTCCCCTGGGAGCGGGCAAGCGAGGGACGGTAGTTGGTGTAAGGCAAATTTCAGTTGTTGCAATGCTTCCTCTGCTGTTTCTGTCCATTTGAACTGATTTTTATCTAAGCACCCTTTGAGGGTTTGGTATAGAGGAAGCGCCTTTTCTGCTGATTTGGCGATGAATCTTTCCAATGCCGTTAGCCTACCATTGATCTATTGCACACCCTTGAGGTTTTGGGGAGTTTTCGACTCGAGGAACTCTTGGATTTTGACGGGATTGGGCATAATCCCTTTCTTGGATCTCTGATACCCAAGGAATTGACCTTCCTCTACACGAAAGTACACTAGGCCGGGTTTAACATCATCTGCGCTTTAGCTAGCGTTTTAAAAGTTTCTTCCACATCATGGAGTAGCGTTTCTTTGTTACGACTCTTAATTACCATGTCATCAATGTACACCTCGATATTCCTTCCAATTTGATCAGCGAATATCTTGTCCATTAGTCTCTGATATGTACCGCCCACATTTTTGAGTCGAAACGACATTTTATGGTAGCAAAAAGTGCCCTTCTCGGTGTGAAAGGCTATTTTCGACTCATCCTCTCGTTTCATCTGTACTTGATGATAACCTTTGTATGCGTCAAGGAAACATTTAAACCGAAACCCTTCAAGCGATTGGAATTTATGATCTATCTCCGGAAGGGGATAACAATCCTTTGGACAGACGTTATTAAGGTCTGAGTAATCAATGCACATTCTCCATGACCTATTGGCTTTCTTTACCATAACATGATTTGCTATCCATGTCAGGAAGATTACTTCCCTGAGTATGCCGACACTCACTAGGTCGGCTACTTCTGCATTTATAGCCCTATTCCGGTCTTCCTCCTGGCCCCTCTTCTTTTGTATGATAGGATTGCTTCCGGGCGTGATATTGAGATTATGCTCTATAACCCGTCGATCTACACCTATCAGATCTGTTGGCTTCCAGGAGAAAACAATGGAATATTGCTTCAGGATCGCTATCAATCGTGACTTGGTCTCGACTGATAGGTGAGCACTAATTCGCACAAGCTACTCTAGGTATTCCATGTTTATGTGGTGTTGTTCAATGGAACAATCCTCCTTCGACTTCTTTGGAGCTCGCACCAACTCGGGAGCAGCTATAATATGATGGCAGTGTTGCGCCCTGGTGTTTGTGGCAATAATTGTTGCTGATCCTTGGCGTGTGCTAAATTTAACTATGCCATGTATCGTTGATGGCACGAACTATAGTAGGGAGATTGCTGACCGTGCAAGCAGAATATTATGTTCTGCTAGAAACCGGATCATAGAGAATTCGATTGTTCTTGTGATTCTGTCCCTTTCTTCATGACTAACCAATGTTAAGGGCAGCCGGATAGTGCCCAATGGCCACAAACTGTGACCGATGAACCCCACCAATGGTGCTCCAGTTGGGGGCCTTAGCCCCTCCTTCCATGTTTCTGGTAGTTCCTTGAAACAATGCTCATAGAGTATGGCGGAGCAACTACCATTGTCGATGTATATCTGATGGATTTTTGTATGAAGATTGAATCCAGATAAGAGGAGTGGATCTCGCGGATCCCAGTTCAACGGCATGGGATCGCTGCTCGAAAAAGTGATATTGAGTATATTTCACGAGAGTACCTCTATCTCATCCTCCGTTTGGTGAGTTGCGTTTCTCTTACAGGATTTAGAGATAGTGAATACCTCGGTGCCATCATACGGAGGTTCCTGCAGCAGATCGTGATGTGTTGTCGCCATCTGAGGCAACGAACCTTCTAACAACAGTTTCCGGAAACGGCTCTGGAGTACTGGCTCGCTGTTTCTATCGTAATCGGCGAGACCTGTTCCATTAGCACCTGGATTGGGGCCTATGTTCTACACTCGTGGTGATGGTCGTTGTTTACTATCACCGGTGTTTTGAATAGATCTTATACTACTGTGCAAGATGCTGTTGGGTTTAGATCCCCCTTTTGCAGAGAACCAGCGTCGTCTATTCGCTGTATCACTCTGAGGATAGGTCCGGATGGCACCAAATGTTGTGACATGCTCTACAGGGAACTGGTTGCTTGTAGACGGGTTTATCCTGGAGGTTTACATGAGAACACAACACAGAAGAATCATTAAAGGACGACCGAGGGTT
This sequence comes from Lactuca virosa, assembly GCF_052849685.1. Classification (NCBI taxonomy): domain Eukaryota; kingdom Viridiplantae; phylum Streptophyta; class Magnoliopsida; order Asterales; family Asteraceae; genus Lactuca; species Lactuca virosa. The sequence continues at coordinate 173,425,973 of NC_136434.1, read as the reverse complement.
CTCCCGAGACGTCGCTCCGACGATCAAGTTAGTCCCCACTCAGAGAGAGATTACGGTAAATCGTATAAGGAAGAAGATGGATCCCTTCCTTGGGCAGAAAGAGATCCTTTTATACCTGTTACTAACAGAATGAGGTGACTCTCCCATGTGAGAGTGAGACGTGACACTCTCTTACTAGGAGAAGTATGCCCACACTAACTAACTGCATGGTGACGTCAGTTATGGGCGTCATCAGGCTCCTTGTCATGACCTGATTGGTTGTGAGAGAATGAGAAGATCACGAGGAATATTCTTTCCTCATGGGGAAAGTGGGATATCACCTCGGCGCTGGCCTACTTTGGCCAAGGCTGGGTCCCGGCCAAGGCCCTGGCTTAATAACGTCCCGTCAGTGCTTTCCGTTAAGTTTAATGTGGCCGCATACGGTAACGTTAACATATATATATATATATATATATATATATATATATATATATATATATATATATATATATATATATATATATATATATATATATATATATATATATATATATATATATATATATATATATATATAATTAGTGTGTTTTGCGTAGCCGAGTCTTTGGGCAGAGTAACACTATGTACTATGCCTATCCAAAGAGTGGCTATAATAACGAGTTTCAACATTTCCTGGAAACTGGTTAGCGTGTCAACTAGGTATGATATTATCTATCGTTGTGGTTCCATATAACAACTGGGCGTAATATTCACTAAAGATTTTATGCAGAGTATCTGTAATGCCCTGTTACCCATTTGGGTGTGGGTGATGTCAATCAGATGATCCGAGTGTTCGGATTGGGTTTTGGAGCCAAGGGATATTTTGGTAAAGTGAGAGCACGGGCTTTTATGGAAATTGGATTTTGTTCGGGAAATTTATGGCACGTATGAGTTGATAAAAGCGTAGAGATTCTCGTTACCTTTTCGTGGATATAAGGATCGTTGGAATCGGATTTATAACAAAGCAGTTATGGCCTTCAGAGTATTTTAGGGTTTAAGGGGAAACCCTAGTACGCGGGACGTACTGGTGCGAAGTGTAGTACGCAAGGCGTACACAATGTATGCTTAGCGTACCAAATAGGAAGGATCGCGAAGCCTAGGCCTCATACGCTGGGCGTACGAGGAGTACGTTGGGTGCAAGAATCCCTAATTTCAAATGTGTGTATGCTATTTAAGCATCTTATGTCTTTAGGACTGGCCTCTTCTAGTCCCCAAACTTCCTAAAACCCTAAATCGGCCCTTAACCTTCATATTGGTGTTCTTGAGCTATTGAGAAGGATTTGGTGGTTATTTTGACTTTTTTGAAGGAAGTGAAGAAGGTTGTGGGTGCTTTACTTGATGGGGAGTTCATAGATCCAGAATAATCACCCTTTTTGCAAGGCTTTGGAGGTATCAAGTTCATACCTTGGCTTGTAGATGTTTAGATCTCTTTATGGCTTGATTTGTTATATTTTTGGTCCCTTTTGGGTTGGTTGTTGAGTTAAAACGTTTGAAGGACTATTTCTTTTGGATCTGATCCTATTGAGAGTTCCTTATGCATAAAGGTGCCAACTTTATGGGGTATTGGGTCTTATGCATGCATTACGTCACATATTAAGTCCTTTTAAAGATTAAGAGCTTCATTTAGCCATGCATGAACATAAAGTTAGTAACTTTACGTGGTAGATCAGTCCAAGGAAGTCAGATCTAGGTTGTGGTGGAAAGTCTTTATGGAATAAGAGCTTAAAATGGAAGTTGGCTATGTGCGAGGGTACGCTAGGCGTACAAGCAGGTACGCTTAGCGTACAAGCCTTAAGGTAAGTACGCTGCACGTATGAGCTGGGTATGCCCCGGGTACTCAACAGAGTAGACCGCAGATCATTTGGGCTTTGGTTTGGGCCATTCTTGTGGGCCTAGATGTTTAGGACTTTGGTGGGTCAAGTGATTTCAAGTGTTTTAGTCTGGAAATATTATTGGGCCTTGGGTTAAGACCATGTAAGGGATTTGGGCGCGATTTGGAAAATTGGGCCATGATTGGGCCTCATATGATTAATTGGTTTTTGGCCCTTTTGGACAGTAGGTTTGGGCCTTAGTCTTGGACCAAACTAGATAAGGGGTAAAATGGTCTATTTACCCTAATTGTGGGACGATAGTTATGGATTGGAATTCAAGTATTGATTGGATGTTATTTGATATTAATAGCTCAGGAATTGTCGGACCAACAACCATTAATTTATCGGTGCTGTTCAGTAGTTCGAGGTGAGTCTCCTCACTGAGTTTAGAGGGTCGAACGCACCAATGCCGGCCCATGGTTTATATGTTAGTATGCTAGATGTCAGCGTAACTCATGCATGTGTTATGTGATGGTATGTTTACCGGGCGAGGCCTGATGAGTATATTATATGCAAGTTTTTATGCTTACCGGGCAAGGCCCGATGCCGGGCGGGGCTCGATGACTGTATGGTATGCTATAGTGTTTGTGATTATTGCATGTGCTAGTAAGGTTATATATTTATATGATTATACGTTTATATGATTATGTATGTAACGAGTGGGGCCCGATGTCAGGCGGGGCCTGGCGATTGACAAATCTATAATTCGAGCGGGGCCCGAGGCCGAGCGGGGCTCGATACCGGGTCGGGCCTGAGGTAGGGCGGGGTCCCATTATATGTTGATATGTATGGTATGTGGTATTTTGGGAAACTCACTAAGCTTTGTGCTTACATTTTTAAGTTTATGTTGTAGGTACTTCTGGTTTCAGCGGGAAGAGTTCGGGATGATTGCAGGGCACACACCACCTCGTTCCGCGTTTTATGACTTACTCTGATTTTATTTGGCGATTGATACACTTGTTTTATTTGGATTGTATTGACTATGCTTTTGGAATACTTATTTTATTAAATTAAAAATGGAACTTTTGGGTCTTATTTTTGGGACGTTTCAGTATCTACCGGGCATAATATCATACTATTGTTATGATCATAATTATCTAACTACAATTAGTAATAAATATGTAAAGTTGCATTTTAAACATGTATTCACCCCGAAAAGGTATGAAAAATGGGACCGTGAACTCACCTGTGAGTTATGAATATGTTGCTATAGGGTAGAAACCACAAGTCAACACTTCGAGAAACACTCGGGGCAGTGGCATGTGAACCAAGAAAGAGAGAGAATTGAAGAGAGGGTTAAGAAAACTGGTCTATCGAAGCTTGCTATTTATAGAATGTTTTGGAGTGCGCGCCGTGCAAATGCGCATGAACTGTACGATGCTGCCACATGTCGTCCCCTTAGCGTGCAATGTCACCCCATATCCAGACGTATCGACTGTCAGGTGCATGCGGTGCACTACACGCGAGCGTGCATGATGGTAAAAATTAACCTTTGAAATTATTTAACTCTTGCATGCAAACTTTGTTCTCAATGACTCTTATATATCCATGTAGGTCTAGTCGTTCTCTAGAACTTTCCTTTTGGTCGTTTTGCCTAGTTTTGACTTTCGTTTTTTGATGAGTTTTTATTATCTTTATGATTTTATAAAAATCATAACTTTCACTTGTGGCTGCCATTTTAGGAGTTCCTTGCCTCATAATTCCTAGTTTAAGTAGTACGATGATTGCCTAGTTGGCGACTTTTTCCAAAAGTTAACCAATCTCCTTGTCATTTTCGTTGTTGTAACTTTTTAAGTACGGTATATATTTGTTTACTATAAATGTCAAATTTTACCCATACTGTGTCAGATTCTTAAGAAATTTATATTTCTGGAACCGCTGTAGCTTAAGGAGTCTAATATGTTAACCTGCTCTCAAAAGTGTTGCGACTTTTTGCGCACTTAGTTTTGAGCCTATTGGTTGACGTAATTAAGGACGGAAAATTCCAATATATTAAAATATACCGGGTGGTTACGAGGTTGTCCTTATTACATTTTTACATCCTATCGTTAAATATTAAGGGCGGTTGGTGACGTATTCTTTGGGTTGTCACATCCTCCCCCCGTTAAAAGAAATTCCATCCCGAAATTTAACGTGTAGATGGGGCGTTTCCAAATAAATGGGGATACTTGCTCCTAATTTGATCTTCGCATTCCCATGTGTACTCTGGTCCTCGCTTAGAGTTCGATCACACCTTGACTATGGGAATACGACTTTGCTTAAGTCTCTTGACTTCGCGATCCATGATCTCGAATGGTTCCTTGAAAAAGTTGAGTTTTGTTTCATTCTGGATTTCGTCAAGAGGTACAACTAGCGGGTCTTCAGAGAAACATTTTCTAAGGTTTGAAACATGGAAGACATTGTGCATGCTGTTCAGCTCTTGGGGCAGAGCGAGTCGGTAGGCTGCAAGGCCTATTTTGGCAAGGATCTCGAATGGTCCTATATATTGTGGGTTGAGTTTTCCCATTTTGCTAAATCTTATAACTCCTTTCCAAGGAGATACTCTTAGCATGACTTTGTCTCCAACCTAAAATTCGACTGGTTTTCATCGTAAGTTAGCCTATTTCTTTTACGTTCTTCTCGGTGGTTTCGTGTATGATCTACGGTCCGGTTAACAAGGTGGTCCATGCGTGTTCCTTTGCTAGTCGGGTATCATCGACTTCTACCCAACACAACGGTGAACGACACTTTCTTCCATAAAGTGCTTTAAATGGTGCAGCCTTTATACTCGTGTGATAGCTATTGTTATAGGAGAACTCTACCAACGGTAGGTGATTATCCCATGCATCTTCAAATTCAATCACACATGCTCCGAGCACATCTTCCAATTTTTGTATGGTCCTTTCGCCTTGACCATCTTTCTGCGGATGAAAGGCGGTACTCATATCGAGTCGGGTTCCTAATGCCCGTTGCATTGTCTGCGAAAACCGGGATGTAAATTGGCTGTCTCCATCCGAGATGATAGATGTTGGTACGCCGTGTAGCCGGACTATCTCCTTGACATAAGTCGTTGATAACTTCTCTATTTTGTCCATTTCCTTAATGGGTAGAAAATGGGCGGACTTAGTCACACAATCGATTACTACCCAGATCGTGTCATAACCGCTAGGTGTCTTTGGTAGTTTTGTGATGAAGTCCATGGCATCTTTCTCGTATTTCCACTCGGGTATTTCGGGTTGTTGCACTAAACCTGATGGTTTCTGGTATTCTGCTTTGACCTTAGCGTAGGTCAAGCATTTTCTCACGTAGGTGGCGATTTCATCCTTCAAGTTCGGCCACCAACACCTTTTCTTTGGGTCAAGGTACATTTTATCAGAGCCTGGGTGAAATGAGTATCTTGTACTTTGAGCTTCATCCAGTACTAGGCTCCTAATGTCTCTAAATTTTGGTGCCCAAATTCCATCAATGAAATGCAAGGTTCCATCTTCCATGGACTAAAATTGTTTCTCCATATCTGGTAAGCATTCTTTTGCATTGTTTTCCTCCTTAAGGACCTCTTCTTGAGCTTCTTAGATTTGGGCAGGAAGGTTTGATAGAATTTTTAGAGTGAGTGCTTTAACTCTGCGAGGTTTCATTCGTTCCTTTCTACTTAGGGCATCGGCTACTATGTTAGCTTTGCTCGAGTGGTATCAAATCTCGCACTCATAGTCGTTCAACAGCTCAAGCCATCTTCGTTGTCTCATGTTGAATTCTTTTTGGTTGAAGATGTGCTGAAGACTTTTGTGGTCCGTGTATATGACACACTTCGTGCCATACAAGTAGTGTCGCTAGATCTTTAAGGCGAAAATTACAACTCCAAATTCCAATTCATGGGTGGTGTAATTATTCTCGTGAATCTTGAGTTGGTGCGAGGCATAAGCGATCAGTTTATCTCTTTGCATAAGTATGCATCGCATGCCATAATATGATGCGTCGCAAAAGACGAAAAGGTTTTTGGTTCCTTCCGGAAGTAAACGGAGTGGCGCACTACACAACATGTGTTTCAACTTCTAAAATGCATATTCTTTTTATTCTTTCCATTCGAACTTCGTATCTTTCTGTGTAATTGTCGTGAAGAGTTATGCTATCTTTGAGAAATTTTCTATAAATCGCATGTGATAGCCTGCCAATCCCAAAAATTGACGCACCTCGGTTGACGTTGTGGCTGCTTCCCAATTCTTTAGTGCCTTGATCTTGGAAGGATCTATGTGAATACCCTTGTTGGTGACCATGTGTCCTAGAAAGTGTACTTCCTTAATCCAAAATTTACACTTCGAGAATTTTGCGTAAAATTTCTCCTTCCTTAACAACTCCAAAATGACTCAAAGGTGTTGCCCATGTTCTTTCTGTTGGATTAAGTGTCTAAGCCCATAACTATAATTGGTAGATACTTGAATTGATAGTAGCACAATCCTTTTGGGTTGCCCTCATACTATCAACTGACATGATGACTTTTGGAAAAAGAGGTTGAATTTATCATTTGAATAATAAATTGATATTAATGTATTATGAAAATAATATATTAATTAGAAATCATATTATTTAATTAATATTTAATCAGAAACTAATTCGGAATTAATTTTGGGATTAAAAGAATTGATTAAAAGTGCAGGGGCTGTTTAACAATTTATTGATAGTTGAGGTACTGGGCTCTTGGACCACCCTAGAAGGGTTGGACGAAAAATTATAGGGATGCCCTAGAATTTTCGTCCAAGGCCTTGGATGGGGAGTCCATGGGCTGCTTAGGCCTTAAGATAAGGAATTAGGGTTTCCTCCAACAAACCCTAGCTTTGGCTCTAAGCTACCTCAGCTATATGCTGTACCCCCTCATGATTTCAGCCACTCTAACCCTAAGAAGAATAGTCAAATTTCTCAAGCATCTCCTCCCTTCTCCTCTCTCATCCTCTTGCTTAGTGTGAGTGTGAACCATTAGAGGTGTTATACTTGTGGCACTTGATCTCAAGCTTCATAAAGTCTTGGATTCACATTATTATTACTACATAACAATTAAAGGTATGTTTACTATCTTATGTTATGACTTTCGAAAATAGTAGATACCTTCTAGGTTTGTTCTTTTGATGTTCAATACTTGTATGTTCAATTAGAGAAAACATAGATCAAAGCAATTAGGGTTGCATGCACACACAAGATTGTTTGTTATGCTCAAAATCCATAAGTGGTATCAGATCCTTGCCTTGTTTTCTATTGAATTTGATTGTAGTTGGTTGGACTTGATCAATTATGGTTTACGGAAATTAAACCCTTTGGATTTAGGGTTTTCGCAATTCAGGGTTTCGTAACCCTAGATTTCGAAAATTTGGAAAAGGGTATTAACCCTTTCTGTTGTCCTTCAAATTTCGAAAATTGGGGTTTCCTAACCCTCTAGATTTTCGAAAAATATGATAAATATTAAAATCTTTCCGTTCCTCCCCAAGATATGCCATTTTCGAAAATTAGGGTTTATAGGTAGGGTTTCTTATATTTGGTAATTATCTTTTTATTTGATTAACTAGAAAATTTTAAAATTTTGATTTATCCCTCCCATATTTTCGAAAATTAGGGGGAGAGGATTAGGTTAAATTATTTTGATTAATTTAATGGATAATCCTCAATTGGTTTAATAAATTAATTAAAGGTTTAATTAATAGATAATTATTAAATCATTTTCTTTTAAATTTAATTAAATTGTTTTAATTTTGAAATTTAAATGATTATAAAACCCTTGTAGTTTGAAAAGTTTAAAATACATCCTTATGGATCTTATTATTAGTTTAATTAAATGATTAATTAAAAGATAATTAATAAATCCATAAAAAGGTTTAAATTTAATTAAATTAAAAGTTTAACTTATTAAAGGATTAAACCCTTGCTATTTTAAAATGTTTTAAAATACACCTTATACTATATGTAAATGTAATGTTTAAAATTTACTATATGTATATAACAAGTCAGTCGAACCGGTAGTACGCCTCATTCACGAAGCCGATCTATTAGGGGGGTATAAGGAAACTGCATATAAAATGGTAGCTGAATGGGTGTCCACTCTCACCACCACTTCCTTGATTGGTTGAGGATCGTTAGCCGAACGTGTTTGATATGACATAACCTCATTAAAAGTATAATGATAAAAAGTAACTAAACTATTCTCTAAAATCCCACTCTTAGTTACTTTAGGAAAAATGTAAATTTGATGCTAATCCCTGAAATTGCATATTGCACTTATAAGTCGTTAGTGGAGCGTGTGTGGTTAACCGGTACACTAATATGGACTAATGAAGGGTGGCAATGGGTTTCTCATAAATTATCATTGATTGATGGAGCATGTGTGGCTAACTGACACCTTAATTAGATGATAAATGACATCGAGAGTACCAAGCTGATTTGCATGGTTATTCACATCTCGTTTGTGATCCTCGGCATCCCAGTCACAACAGTGAGAGCATAATCGAGATTGAACATGCCATTAAATAGTTCAATGAATCTCAAATGATCTAGGAGTTTCATGAGATTGAAATTGGTAAATGCTTTACCTACCTAATATAGATTCGAGTTTGATTACGACATCTCTCTTCAAAGTTCGAATTGAAAATATGGATCCTAGCCTTAATTTAATTTCATGGGTAAATAATTAAGGATTAATATGAACTAACTTGAATTCTATTTTCTCCTATTATAGATGTCGAATTCAGACAACAATGGTCTCCCTCCTCCTCCTCCAGTGACTCTCCCTAAGTCATGTTTCCTTCAAGCTGAAAAATACGAAGTTACTCAAGCCCTGTTGGCATGTAAACATCAAGATGGAGAGTCTCTGTGTGCACATGTTCTGAAAATGAAATCTCACATTGATAGTTTGGGGATGTTGGATGTCGTTTTCCCAATGGAGCTAGCCATTGACATGGTTCTACTTTCGCTTCCTGAGTCATATAATCAGTTCATTAAAGACTACTACATTAGAGACTACGACGTGACCCTAATTGATCTGACACATATGTTAAATGTTGCTGAAGTAGAAATGCTTAAGAGCACAAATGAAGCTAAAGTGTCTGAAGGATCTGTCTCCCAAATTTCCATGGACATTGGCAATGGCAATGGTAGTCCAAAACAAATTTCTCTTCCCAATGGAAAGGGATCGGCCAAGGTCAAACCATTTGACCATATGGTAAAGAGATAGGCTAGTTCTGAGATAGTACCATGTGCTAATAGTAAAAGGAAAACATGTTTCTATTGCCAATTGGAGGGATATTGGTTGCGAAGCTGCCCTGACTACCTGAAAGATCTTAGAGATGGTAAAGTCAAGTCGTATGACTCCACTTCAAGTATATCCACTATCTAACTCCATTATTTTATTGAGTTCCTATTCATAGATTCTTAATACATGATGTGATAATCACATTTTGATGTTTTTTTAGGATCTAAGAGAAAGAAGGAAGCTTAAGAAGAATAAGCTGAATCTGATCGTGAGTGATGGATTTCGATTGCATGGTTCGATGATCAGATTTTGGAAGATTCTATTTAGAAGTTATGATAGACTAATAGATTGCTTAGGAAATATCTAAAAAACATAGTTTTCATATATTTGCATTGTAAGGACAAATTTTTCCGCTTATTATCAATAAAAGTGAATTTTTGATTTATTTACTTTATATTTCCTTGAAATGGCATTTATGAAAAATTGGTGGTTATATTTCTATTATTAGCAATGTTAAAAGTGGATTTGATTCTTAACTATGTCGTTTGTGGAAATGTCATAATCAACAAAGTGAAGAGGAATTCTCATCGCCCAAGTTTCAATTGGATAGAAACTTGGAGTCATGCAATTGAATTGTGTGATGTATGATTATCTTGATCATTGGAAGATTATGACTAATTAATTGATCACATGTTTATGTGAATCAAAGTGAAAGTCTAATGGATCTAATACATGTTGAAATGGACTATTCAGATCCACCACAAAGAATGATAAATTTATTCATCATGATTTACTGATGCTTTCAGTAAACATGGTTGTGTTTATAAGATTAAGCATAATTCTGACACTTTGAAAAGATTCAAGGAGTAGCAGAATGAATAAAAGAATCTATTAGGCAGAAAGATAAAGGTTCTCCAATCTGAAAGGAAAGAAGAGTACTTTAGTATCGTGTTTTGTGATCATCTTAATGATTGTGGAACCATGTCACAATTGATCCTCGAAGAACATCTTAGTGCAATTGTTTGACTAAGAAGATGAATCGAATATTGTTGAAATGGTTAAATCAAGAGATGAGTCATACTTCGTATCCAATTAATTTTTTTGGGTCATACTCTAGTAACTACAAATCGTATATTGAAGCTTGTTTCATACTAAACAAGTTTATAACACCTCATGAAATGTGGAGTAATAATGTTTTCTTACTCTAGCACATTGGAATTGGAAGTTTTAATGTTTTGGTTAAAAATAAATTATGAACTAAGACCAATTCCATGAAGTGTTTTCTTGTTGAGAATCCATACTAACTTTTGAAAATGTGTTTTTTCTCGTCAAGGATTGTTCATTGAGAGAAAAACTTATATGTCAAGAAGCCAGTGGGAGTCTTATTAATTTTGAAGAGTTTCAGGAATCAATCAAGAATAAACCTTTTAGTTATCACTAGCACACGACCTGAGGTTAATAACCTATCGTGTTAAGTTGACACATTCTTGTTTCTGTGCATCTTCCACTTAAGTTGGCAATGCTTATGAGTTCTATGGTTCTCATTTGACTGAAAAATTCAGAGCACGTTGGTCAGTGATAGTACATTGATCAATAGAAGTGAACTGCTTAAACAACATGGAAGCACTGGTAGGCCCTTGTGCTAACCATGGAAGCACGTTGGTCGCTCGTACTTTTGGAAGTAAGTAGCGAATTAAAACTGTCATGAATTGAATTGTAGATTGTCTAAGGGTTTAGACATATCATTATTTTTGCTGCAATGTTCATGAGTACTTGGAAATGAGGATTTTGAGTATTGGATAAACCCACGCTCAGAGAATTACTTCATGGATTTTTATCACGAGTAATTTTGAGACGATAATATCTTATATTCTTGAAACGGAGATATATGAGTTGTTGTTTACAAGCCAGTTGTGCATTGATAATACGTAAACACATCAGTAACTTGATGTTATAAAATGTATTGCTGTGCGTGATTTGATGAGTGAATAGTGCAAGCATATAAGTCGAAGTTTATCCGTTCCTTTTTCCCTAACAGGAAAAGCGATATTTATGGGCCCCTCGATGATTTGATGATGACTTCTAAAGTGCTTGGCCAAGCCTGGACTGAATTGATGTGTTCAATGGGTAGTCTGAATCAGTCGTCACTAATCGGAAACCGGGATACAAAACTCGGACAAAGAGATTGATTATAATCCATGTCTCATGTCTGTACGATATCTTATAGAACAGAGGGATATTTGATCACTTATCTTAGGACTCGTAACTGACTGGGTCAGAGTTCGACAACAGCTTTGAGAGCTACAATTTGCTAATCAGTTTTAGAAGTTATATTGTCAACTATAGTTATTAGACTTATCCAAGTGGGAGACTATTGGATTTGGTGTCTAAGCCCATAACTATAATTGGTATATACTTGAATTGATAGTAGCATAGTCCATTTGGGGTGCCCTCATACTAGCAACTGGACAAGATGACTTTTGGAGAAAAAGGTTGAATTTATTATTTGAATAATAAATTGAGAAAAATTGAATTATTAATGTATTATGAATAAAATATATTAATTAGAAATCATATTATTTAATTAATATTTAATCAGATATTAATTCAGAATTAATTTTGGGATTAAAGGAATTGAATAAAAGGGCAGGGGCTGTTTAGCAATTTAATGATAGTCGAGGAACTAGGCTCTTGGACCACCCTAGAAGGGTTGGACGAAAACTTCTAGGGATGCCCTAAAATTTTCGTTCAAGGCCTTGGATGGGGAGTCCATGGGATGCTTAGCCCTTAAGCTAAGGAATTAGGGTTTCCTCCAGCAAACGCTAACTTTGGCTCTAAGCTACCTCAGCTATATAAAGGGATGTACCCCCTCATGATTTAAGCCACTCTAACCCTAATAAGAATAGCCAAATTTATCAAGCATCTCCTCCCATATCCTCTCTCATCCTCTTGCTTAGTGTGGGTGTGAACCAGTAGAGGTGTTACACTTGTGGCACTTGCTCTCAAGGTTCAGAAAGTTTTGGATTCACATTGTTATTACTACATAAAAATTAAAGTTATGTTTACTATCTTATGTTATGATTTTCGAAAATAGTAGATACCTTCTAGGGTTTTCCTTTTGATGTTAAATACTTGTGTGTTCAATTAGAGAAAACATAGATCAAAGCAATTAGGGTTGCATGGACACATAGGATTGTTTGTTATGCTTAAAACCCATCACTTTCTCTGTTGGTGAGTATATCTATATATCATCGATGAATATGATCACAAATTTGTCAAGGTAGGGTTTACATACATGGTTCATTAGATCCATGAAGAGTGCTAGGGCGTTAGTTAGGCCAAAAGGCATAAATAGAAATTCATAGTGTCCATAGCGGATTCTAAAGGCCGTCTTCGGGATGTCCTCTTTTTGTACTCGAAGTTGATGATACCCTGAACTTAAATCAATCTTTGAGTAAAAGTTGGATCCTTGGAGTTGATCGAATAGATCGTCAATTCTTGGGAGTTGATATCTGTTCTTGATTGTCAACTTTTTCAGTTCTCAATAATCGATCAACATTCTTGAGGAACAACACCGGGGATCCCCAAGGTGAGAAACTTGGTTTTATAAAGCCTTTATCCAAAAGCTATTGAAGTTGATCGAAAAACTAATCGGTAATGAGATTTTTCCACTGGAGCTGCCCATGGGACTAGGACAATTTGAAACTCCACTTCGCGAATTGGAGGTAGTCTGGGCAAGTCCTCCAGAAATACATTGGGAAATTACATACTTGGGGTATGTCCTTGATTTCCTTATTCTATCCCCTTTTATATATGATGTGGGCCAAGAAGGCGTGATATTTCTCATGAAGGTATTTCTATGCATTCATGCAAGACATGATTCTAAGGATTTTGCTGGTCTTATCTCCATAGATTACTAAAGATTCCCCGTTAGGTAAAGGTAATCGTACTTCCTTGTTGTAGCATAAGATCTCATCTCGGTGCGGCGATAACCAACCCATGACAATGATGACATCGAAGCTACTGATGATCATAGGCATGAGGTTGACGTGAAAGGTGTGGTTATTGAGAGTTAGAAGGCAATTTTCTAGTATTTCCTGAGTACTACCGGATTCTCCGTTTCCCATTTCTATTATATAAGGCTTGTCTAAGTTCCTAGACTTATGGCTTAAAATTTTTCTATACTTAGGTGTAATGAAACTTCTTTCATCACCGGAATCAAAGAGTATATATGCGTATAAACCGTTAACAGGAAATGTACATCTCACAACGGTGGGGTATTGAATGACATCCTTTGCACCAATCACAAACACTCTTCCCCTAGCATTTCCTCCCTCGTTTCTCATATTTGGGCAGCCGATGTTGGGGATGGACTAATGACATATGCCCTGACAGCAACCTGTCTCTTACTGGGAGCTTTCTTGGAGGTACCCCTGAATACGCTTTCAGATTTGCACTTGTTTTCCCCTTTCCTTGGGATGTCGGTCTTCTGGACTAATGTGCCTTGTCGTATTTCTTATTTGGCTAGGATGTAACCCAACCTTTTGGTACTATCGTATGTCGATGGTCGAGAGGCCGTGACCAACCCTTGAATGGGTTGAACCAATCCCCATATGTACCTTTCCACTTTCTTGTACGAGGGGTTCACAATATTTGGGCAAAGGGTTGCGAGGTTGTTGAACTGATTGGTATAGGTTGAGATGTTGGCATCTCTCATCTTCAAGTTCCATAGCTCCTGCTCTAGTTGTTGTATCTCCGCTCAAGGACAATACTCCTCGATGATCATCTTCTTTAGTTCTTCCCAAGTTAGGGCATTAGCACCTGCAAGGCCCATGGTCTTGACATGGCCATTCCACCAAGACATGGTTGCGTCCGTGAAAGTGCAAGCAGAAAACTTAACCTTGCTTCCTTCAGCACAAGAGCTGATCTCGAAGATAGACTCCGTCTTCTCGATCCATAAAGTAAGGCCTACAACTCCTTTGTTCCCATAAAACGTTTTAGGTTTGCAATTTGCAAAGTTTATGTAGCTGCACGTCCTTTCAGCACCTTGATGGTTCGCTAGAGTTCGTGTGGTGATTGTTCACAAGTGTGCCTAGTGCTTCAGTTATCCCTTGCTCAACCATTTGCTCAATAGCCATGTGATCTAGAGGTGGGTTACTTTGTGCATACTGATCATCTTACTCAACCGAAGACTTTGGCTAGATCTGGTAACTCTTGAGGGTTCCATTTCTAATTCCTAAAATTAGTGTCCATATGTGAGGTAATTCGTTGAAATTAATAAGTCCGTACCCTCATGGTTAGGTCGTGGTGTGTTAGTGTTAGTATTTAATGGAAACAACAACAATAACAACAACAAGAATAACACATATTTCATGTAAACATATAAGCGTACCATGCATCATATATTATAAAGAAAAACTAACAAAACATAGGGGTGGTTAGAGTTGGAAAATCCCTGAGATTACAAAAGATGCGTGTATGATCATTTCCCCAGAACTCTAACCCCCCCCTTCCCCCCCCCCCCCCCCAAAAAAAAAAACTATCAGTATCCCTCCGAGCCATCATGCTTGGGCAAAACAGAAGAAAACTAGAATCCTCATTATATTATCAAGAGAGCTATCAACTGAACCAACTACCTGTATAAAAACTCTAACCAAGCATCAAAAAGAGAAAATCATGACTCCATGTTCTCCACATGGAACTCCAATCTGTCTGTGTGGCTAATTACTTCCTCCAACATCTGACAATGGAACTGGGCCTCATCTTTTGCCTCCTGCAACTGATCCTACACGAGTAGGGTCCTCATTTCCATCATGTCCTTCTCCTCCTCCAAGTACTGCACCTGCTCTGTGAGCTACATCAGAGTCTTCATCAATAAGTAGAGCTCAGAGTCCATTGATCAATTTGGATCTGAGTGATGGGCGGTATGTGGTACCAAAAGAGAGATATCCTGCTCGACAGGAGTATCTGGAGTAGGGGAAGGTGCAGTAGATGACTCCCCCACCTCAAACCGCGACCCAATATCCTCTTCTTGCATCCAGGCTCGTATCTGAGGCATACACGTGGTTTCTCCATAGGGTTTCTTTGTTGGTGGTGGTGATGCTGGTGGGGAAGTTGCTCTCTTCCGAGAGGGAGTGACAACAGTCTTCCTCAGGGTCTGCTTCACCCGAGTACTCGTGCATGTCCTGTAAGATTGATGTGAAGGAGTGGGGCAGGATGGTGAGGTATTTGGTGAGCTGGCAGTGTCCTCCTCGTCCTCATCGGGCTCGTACTCGGAACTAAGAAGCTATAGTCCTAACCGGTGTGTAGTTTACGAAAAGGGATGGCTCAGATGGGTGCTCGGTTAGAGTGTAATCGGGCTCCATGTCATCACTGTCCTTTGTCTTCAGGGTATCGACAGGGTCTGAGTCATCAAGTACTGCATGGTCCTCCTCCGATGAGGAAGCTGCCCTCCACGATCCATCGCCTGCCATTCTCTTAGCAAACTTGCATTAGACATCAAACAGGAAAGATGTTTATTAATGATGTGAAGATCAATGAAACACTACACAGTATCCAATTATAAGTATGTAATAGATAGTCCCCGTAACTCTTGAGTCCCCCTACTATGTCGTAAGTAAGTGATTCCTAGGCAAAAAATCCTCGAGTGTATATGTCTTAGTTGAAAAACCCCCAAATGTAGGAGTCTCTAAAAGAAGCTTTTGAGTATAGAATCCTTATTTATGCATACAATCCAAAAGTCCTCAAGCATTTAGATTGCCAACCATCGTATCTGAGTTCGGTCATGCGTCGATCGAACCATAATTAAATTTAGTTGCGCATTCTAGGTCTAGTTATGGTACAACTGCTATACTATACCAACTCTAAATATGGTTTTTGACCTAAAATTTTGAGTTGCTACTTCGTGGGTTCGTATTGGTGGGTAATAGGTATACTTGTATGAGCACATATATATCGTTCTATATCTTTAATCTTTGTTGGGTTGGGTGTATTTTATTAATTTTTAGTGTTTTGTACTCCAAGACTATCAAGTAAGGATCGGCCAAGTAAGAAGTACAAAAGGGTAGGACCATTATAGCATACAACCGTATTGAAATCTAGCAACCCAAGCGATAGGTTAAACTAATCACCTCTCCCGCAAGTAGTCAAGAAGTACGGCAATTAAAATTTAATACTTATTAATTTATTCGGTTTAAAGGGTTAAACCTAATCAGAGTGTAGCCCTAGATTATAGTTGAATATCCTAAGGAATTACTAGTTTGCTATAATTTGAAGCTCTGATACCAATCTGTCACACCCCTGGCAGGCGACGGAAGCGCCAGGATGTGCGACGTTAGGATGTTGGAATTCAGGCCAAATATATACATTGAGTAATACATTGGATATATTAAACAATGTTGCTATTTATTCATTAAATAAAATATGTTACACAATTATTCGAGGTACAAGTAGGTCACGAAAGCAAAGTACAAAAGTAAAGCACATAGACTCCGGTGTGCATCATCAGGGTTATCTCCTCCTTTAGATGGGGTCATTTTCTAAAGAATACATGTGGTTTAAGAGGTCAATATAATGTTGGTGAGTCCACAGGTTTATGATTTTAAACTGTTGTGTGGGTAGTTTTTGTTTATCTTGTTTATCCTAAACTTGCTTCCTTAAGTTTGTGTGTACTATCACTACTTTCTTAGGTTGGTTCCTAGTAGTAGTCTAAGATAGTTAGTTTTAGTTTAACAAAGTTACAATGAGTTCCTATAATCAAGATATGACTGTTGATCCCGAAAAACCACGACGCTTCATCGGACGTCGCTAATGTGTTTAGAAAGTTATGACTTCTTATACTTGTCATCAGGTTGTAGTTAGCAACTATAGGTGGGAGTGTCAATCCCGTTTAGATATGTACATATATCTCCCGCTCACTTAAGATTTAACGATTATAGGCTGGGAGCTAGCTGAAAATCTTTCAGCGTGTTGATGAATCATGTCTCATCTAACTCTTTTTGTGGGGGCCTCTCCTGGTCGGTCGTGTTGTATTTATACGGGTTTACTTATTATATATATATATATATATATATATATATATATATATATATATAGATATATATAGATAGTGTGTTTTGCGTAGCCGAGTATTTGGGCTAACATTAGGTACTAAGCTTATAATAACGAGTTTCAACGTTTCCTGGCAACTGGCCGGCATGACAACTAGGAATGATCTTATCTATCATTGCGATTCTGTATAACAACTAGGCATAATATTAGCTAAAGGGTTTGGACAGAGTATCTATTGGGCATAATGTCAGCCTGTTGTTATGAGCATAATTATCTCACTACAATTACTAATAACTATGTAAAATTGCATTTTAAACATGTATCCCCCCCCCCCCTAAAAAAAAGTTTGGAAAATGGGGTCGTGAACTCACCTGTGCGTTATGAAAACATTGTTGTAGGGTAGAAACCACAAGTCAGCCCTTCGAGAGATGCTCGGGGCAGTGGCACGCGAACCAAGACGGAGAAAGAATTGAAAAGAGGGGGTAAGAAAACTGGTCTGCTGAAGCTTGATATTTATAGAAAGTTTTAAAGTCTGCGCCGCGCAAATGTACATGAACCGTACGATGCTGCCACATGTTGTCCCCTCAACGTGCCACGTCACCCCGCATCCAGGTATATTGACTATCAGGTGCGCGCAATGTATTGCGCACGAGCTCACGTGAAGATAACACTCCAAATTTGAAATTTCGCAACTCTTGCATATGAACTTCATTCTCAATGACTCTTATATATCTGTGTAGGTCTAGTCGTTCTCTACAACTTTCCTTTTGGTCGTTTTGTCTAGTTTTGACTTTCGTTTTTCGATGAGTTTTTTTATTACTGTTATGATTTTATAAAAATCATAACTTTCTCATGTGGCTTCCATTTTAGACGTTTCTTGCCTCATAATTCATACTTTAATTATTACTATGATTGCCTAGTAGGAGGCTTTTTCCAAAAGTCAATCATTCTCCTTGTTGTTTTCGTCGTTGTAGCTTTTTAAGTACGGTAAATATTTATTTACTATAAATATCATATTTCACCCATATTGTGTCGGATTCTTACGACAAAGTGATGCGACTTTTTGCATACTTAATTTTAAGCCTAACGGTTGACATAATTAGGGATGGAAAATTTGAATATATTAAAATATATCGGGTGGTTACAAGATTGTCCTTATTACATTTTACATCCTATCGTTAAATATTAACAGTGGTTGGTGACGTATTCTATGGCTTGTCACTGGAAGCTTCTTTTGACCCATAAAGAATGGACAGACAGAAATAAGAAGGCAACCGAAGAAGATTCTGTGTCCTCTCATAAGGGAAACCATGGTGGGTTTTGTTGGATTAAGGTGTCTCATTACTAAATTGGTATAAACTTGTAAATATAAGCAAAGTCCTTTCTGGATCGCCATCATAACCAGAAATAGCTAGAAATGATAATAAAAGAGAGAGAGAGAGAGAGAGAGAGATAAATGATTCGTTAATATATTATGTGATTAATATATTAATTAGAAATAAATAATTGATCTGTTAATTTGTTATATGATTAATAAATTAACATGAGATCAATAGTTAAATAATTGATTTATTAGTTGATAAATTAATGAGAAATCAATAAGAATTAATTAAATGTTAATCAAAATTAATCTGAAATTAATTTGGGATTAATTGGAATTAATTAAAAGTGCAATGAGTGAATTGTAATTGTTCAATAGTTGAACAGAAGAAGCAATTCTAGAACCATACACGGTATGTATGGTTTTGGATTGATTCCTAGGGTTTCTAGAAGCCTTCTGGATGCAAATAAGGAAAGGATTTGAATTAGTATTAAATTTATTATTTAATTAATTCAAATCTTGCTTTACCTACAAGTTACCTAAACTATAAATAGGACCCCAAGACCAACAAATTTTGTTCATACCTTTACCTAAAAGCTTAGGAACGAAATTTTTATCCCTATCTCTCTCTCTCTCTCTCTCTCTCTCTCTCTCTCTCTCTTTCTTACCCCCTTCATCTTCATTCTAAGGCTCTAGGGTTTTAGGTGTGAGCCATTAGAGGCATCATACTTTTGATGCTTGCTTTCCAAAGTCACAAAGGAAAGGATCAAAGATTTATTTTCTATAATAAATCTAAAGGTATGTAAACCCTAATTCATGAATTTCGATTTTCATTGAGTTCTTTTAGGGTTCTTAAAATTCATAATGTGTTGCTATTAATTAGAGAAAACATAGATCCTTTATAGGTTGCATGTGAACTTAAGTGTTAAGGTTTTCCGCTTTACATGTTCTAATAACCTATAAAATTCATTAGGTTTAGCATTTCACAAGGACGAGGCAGAGGTCGACGAAGAGGAGGTACTAGCGGTGGAAGAGGAAGTACATCTAGTGGCCACGAGGGTCGTGGAAGTCATAGCACTCATCATCATAGAAACATGAATGGTGGTTGGTCTAGTAGTCGGGACAAAAGTAAAGTTCAATGTTATAATTGTCAAGACTACGAACACTATGTAGTCGAGTGCGGAAATCCAAGACGTGAAGGAATTCAAGAAAACAATTTAATTAGAGAACAAGTTGATGACCAAACCAAACTTACTACTATCAACACTTAATGAAGAGATTGTTAAAGTATTTATGAATGAAGAAAACATAAACCCGCTGCTAAAGTACAATGGTTATAAAAGTAACTGTTACATGCCATTTCATGCATCTTATATGGTAGTTTTTATTATCATTTTAGCATCATATTTTGTACATTTGCGTGTCATTTATTTAAACAATGTTCAGCTCATGTATTTCTTTAGAATTCTCGTACTGCTCATGTTTTTATGTCAATTTCAGATAGTTCAAGTGGAGCGGTGCTTTGGGAGCAGCTGGATGCATGTTTGGAGCTTAAAATGGAGCTTGGGACTTATGGAGTATGTTGAGGAATGTTTGCAAGATGCTTTGGTCAAGAATAATTCGATCGAATTGATCACACGAAGATAGAATCTACAATCTAAAGTTAAAGGATGTTGCTGGCAGCTTTGACACCCTGTCAGTATTTTGACCGTATCTCATGAACCGTAACTCCGATTGACGCGATTCAGAATGATCTGAAAAGTAGAAGAAATTTCGGACATATTCGGCAAAACATGCGATCGCAACTCTGGTCCATGCGATCGCATCTTTGGTCGCAGATTGGATTCGAGGTTTTTTAGTGCCAAATATATATCCGGGAGTAAAAAATCAAAACATGCGATCGCAGCTTTGATACATGCGATCGCAGGTATCCCAAAAAGTGCCAAAATAACATCCTACTTAATTAAAAAAGCCACGTGACACGTTTTCTCAAAACATGCGATCGCAACTTTGAAACATGCAATCGCATGCGCGCCGTTTTTGCCGCTGGACGTATAAATAGACCCTGATAGCATTCCAGTAACCTAAGTTGGCGATTCCGGAGGTACCAGACAACGAAAATACGATTTTGGAGGCGTTTCTTCTCCAATTTCAACGATTTCTGAAGATCTGAAGACTGTGGATCATCTCCTTCAATTAGATTAGTAAGATTAGTTGTTTGATGTCTCTTTTCATTTGTTTTTATCAGATTTTAGCCATGTCTGGATAAAACCTTAGTTTTCAGTTCTGCAAAGACAAGTACTTTTCATGTGATTGATCATTAGATCTGGTTTTTGATTTGTGTTTCTATCTAGATTCTTCAGTTTTGTTCTTAATGAATGTTTGGTTTTAAATTCTTGTTAGTCTGATCACCTAGCTAGGGTTTTATCATTCCAGTTAATCAGTTATAGAATACGTAATTGTTCTTGTCAACTGGTAATAAGTAACAAGTAATAAATCGGTTCCGTGTTTGGGATTTGACTTTATTATAAACTGTGAAAATCATATCTTTACGCTTCCGAGCTTGTGAGAAGTATTGGATATTGTTGGAATTTTACACAGAACTTAATGCAACTTTTCTGATCTTATTTAAGAGCTTGTTTGATTAGACATAAAAAAGTTTGGGTTAATTGAAGAGCTTGTTTTGGTTAACTAAATATGGTAAAAGAGATTATACTAGAGCTTATTTGTTTTTCTCAATACCAGCTTAGATAGAACGCATCTCAAATAATCAGGTCAATGTTGATTGCATGATTAGGAAAGCCGCAGCAGAACTGAAACCATTTTAATTATTGATTTTCGTTTAATTTAATATCACTGCAATTTTAGTTTTTAGTTTAATTCAAAATCCCCCTTTTATATTCTGATTCTTGACTAGATATGCCTGATGCAAAAAGGCATTGACCATTAGACTGTGTCCCTGAGGATTCGACCCTGCTTCCCTGTGCTATATTTTTAGTGCAACCAGCAGTGATAATTTACTTGTTTAAAACGCACGCGACATCATGTTAACAGTAACCAAACAAGTTGTGGTATCTCGACACGGGGTCAACCATATGACAGGTTATAAAAACAAGTTCCATGAACTAAGCTCAATGATTCAAGGTTCTGTGAGATTTTGAGATGGATCTAAAGTTCAGATTGAAGGGAAACGTTCAATTGTCTTCAAATGCAAGAATGGTGAGCAAAGAATGCTTCAGGAAGTCTAATACAATCCAGATTTGTGTAGTAATATAATCAGTTTGGGTCAATTGGCAGAACGTGGAGATAAAGGTTCAGATAAAAGACCCATTTTATGGGTTAATGATGTTGCAGGAAAGCTGCTTATGAAGGTACAAAGGTCTTAAAGTCGACTTTATAAAATCACTATGAATTAGGTAAGGTTATAGTATTTACTTGGAGATTTATACGGGCTTGTCACACCTCCCACACCATCTGGGAACAAATATTTCATGCTACTTCTTGACGACCATTGAAGAGCTATGCAGACGAGAAGACCCTAGCTAACATAATCGGATTTCAGGGCAGCAATGGGGAATAAATCGGGAGAAAGAATGAAGGTGTTTTGTACAGATCGTGGTGGCGAGTTCCTTTCGAATCAGTTCACCATGTATTGCAGAGAAATCGGGCTCGAGACAATACACAACTCCATACTATCCACAACAGAACCGTATTGTGGAGAGTAGAAACATGACAGTCTTGGAGATGGTAAGAAGCAATCTGAAATAAATGAAGGTGCCAGGCGTGTTGTGGGGAGAAGCTATAAGTCATGCGGCATATATCTTGAACCGAATAAACATAAACACACCATATGAATTGTGGACTGGAAGATTACCTCATGTTGGATACCTTAGAGTGTTTAGATGTGTAGTTTACATGAAGTTAGCAAAAATCCACTTGAAGAAGTTAGATGACATGACTAAAATAGTGGTACACCTTGGAATCGAGAAGGAACGAAGGCATATAGGTTATTGGATCCAAATTCGGGGTCGATTTATGTGAATACAGATATAAAATTTGAAGAAAAGCAAGCATTTTTGTGGGAGGAGGCAATCAAAATCAAGTCAACACCTGATATGAGTTTCACGATGGAAGGCTATGATCTAAATGAAATAAAAGATATTGAAGTTGGTTCGATACCAGGTACGCCTGGAGAAGTTGAAAATGGAGCGCCACAAAGCAATGGGATATGGATTGAAAGTGGGTCGAAGCCCATTACTCCTCAGATTGACTGACACATAAGCCTACATGTTAGTCCTATTACCAATTCATCGCAAGTTAGTCCTATTACCAGTTCACCACAACCGCATCTGTCTTCATCGGTAACTCCAATCTCGTCAGTCGATTCCTTAAGCACGACATCGAGCTCTACAGGTGGTGGTTCTTCCAAGCGGTACCGATTGTTAACTGATTTGTACAAAAACACTGATCGATTGCTGTTAATCCATCATAATGAAGAACCAACCTCATACACAAAAGCAAACAAACAGATACAGTGGGTCGACACCATGAGAACAGAGCTCAATTCAATTGAGAGAAACATGACATTAAATCCGGTTGAACTTCCAAAAGGTCGAAAAGCCATTGGATTGAAGTGGGTATTCAAGGTGAAAAAATATCCAAGCGGAAGAATACTGAAGCACAAAGCTAGATTGGTGGCACGAGGTTATGTCCAGAAACTTGGAATCGATTATGAAGATGTTTTTTCACCAGTGGCTAGACTTGAAATGGTATGTCCCCTACTTGCCCTTGCAGGAACCCATGGATGGCCGGTACATCACTTAGATGTGAAATCATCTTTCTAAACGGAATTTTGGAGGAGGAGGTTTATGTACTACATTCGTAAGGTTTCGATAAACGAGATTAAAAGCATAAATTTTCCAAGGTCGTAAAATCATTTTATGGGTTTAAGCAAACGCCCAGAGCTTGGAATGCCTGTTTAGACAGGTACTTAAAATTTTTGGAATTTATACGATGCTCTCAAGAGTACTCTGTGTATACTCAAAACAAAGGTGGAAAAGTATTGATTGTGGCTGTGTACGTAGATGATCTACTGGTGACAGGAAATTCTAAATTTGAGGTAAATACTTTCAAGATACATATGAACAGAAGATTTGAGATGAGTGATTTAGGTCTACTGTCTCACTACCTGGGTATAGAAGCATGTCAATTTAAAGGAGGGCTTACTTTAAAGCAAGAGGCGTATGCAAGAAATATTCTAGCATAAACAAAGATGGTAGACTGCAACTCCACTAAATGTCCAATTGAACATAAGTTGCAGCTAAGAAAAGATGAAGATGGGGAACTGGTTAATCCAACGGAGTACAAAAGCATCGTAGGAAGCTTACGATACTTAACACATACCCGTCCCGATTTATCGTTTGCACTTGGTGTAGTTAGTAGGTTCATGGAAAAACCAACTGAAAAATACTTTCAGGTTGTGAATGGTATTCTCATGTATGTGAAGGGAACCTTGGATTACGGTATGGTAGTGAAAGAAATCAAGATTTCTGGTTATTGTGACAGTGATTTGGCGATAGATGTAAATGATAGGAAAAGTACTAGTGGTATGTCATTCTATATCATTGAGAACTTAGTCACATGGGCATCTCAGAAACAACGAAGTGTAGCTTTATCATCGTGTGAAGTGGAGTTTATGGCAGCCACCATGGAAACATGTCAAGCAATATGGATACGACACCTTCTCACGGAGATAACCTCACAAACAGTAGCACCCGTAACTCTGCATATTGATAACAAGTCAGCCTTAGACCTCATGAAAAATCCGGTATTTCACGGGAGGAGCAAGCATATCGACACAAGATTCCATTAATGTGTGGAAAGGGGAGAAGTGAAGGTGAGCCAGGTATGCAACAAGGAACAAAAGACAAATATACTCACAAAAGTCATGGTAAAAGTCAAGCATAAAGAAACATGAGAGCTTATTGGAGTTAATCTAGATATTACAGTATGTTTTATATTTAACTCATGCTTTTTCTGTGTTTTACCTAATCTAGAAGCTTTGAATATTTCAAAGCCATGTTAGGTGTAGTACTTGGTCATTAGCATATAGGGTAGTTTCTTTCGGTTTTATAGATAGTCTAGTTTTATGGGTAATCTATTAGTAGTTTTATGGGTTTCTCTTTTCTTTAGTTTAAAAAGGGAAAGTATTTTCTTTATCGTGCCAGCTTTCCAAATAAGAAGTATGCAGCTGCGCCACTGTGTTTTGCTCTTCTCATTTTTCTTGTCATAAACCTCTGAGTACAACCTATACCCACTGTGCAAAAGCCAACATGTAAAACTATATATGTACAAGGACTAAGTAACGGATTAAGCTAATAGACTTCTAACAACTTTTGTAGCTGAATAACGAATCATGTGCATATGGATAATTAATCAGTTAAGTTAACAGTAACCCTCTAGTCTAGCACTGGAATTTGGGTAATACATGGCTATATATGATGTCTTCTTTTGTACAGTACATTTACCAAAGTTCCCTTCTCGTTCTAATTACTCATGAAAATGGATTAATCTAGGCCCTAACAAAGTTAATATCTTAGCTTGAACAATCAGCCACAAAAAAATTTGCCTACATCTGATGATCTTGTCAAATTTGGTGGCTCTATCCATCTTGTAAGCTGTGTAATGGCTAATGGGGTCCCCGAAACAGAAAAATATAACTTCTTAGAATGTCTGATTACATTGGAAGTTTGACAAACAAATATGCAGCTGGTTGAATATATAAGTTAGTGTGCAAAAATTCGGTTGAAGGTCTGGAGAGTTTAGCAATAATTCAGGAGGCGGTGTTAGTGGTGTTCCTTTGGGTGATTTGTAATTTGCAAAGCCTCAAACTCCACACCAACAATCTCAAATCTCCCTTGGCTTTGGCAAGCGACGTAATATTTTACTTTTTGCCGTCTTTTTTTGTACTATTATTTTTATATATTCTAGCTTATTGCTAACTTCCATTATCAGTATTATTGCCAGTCGTTTAAAAATAAAAAAATAAAAAATTAAGTAAATAAAAAAGAAAATGTAATGAAGAGGATTATTCAAGTGAATGTTATTACAATATGTGTTGAATAATGATATAGGACGAAGAACAGCACGATTAATGGACAGATCAACCAAGAAAACAATCAAGCAAGTTCATTATTCAGTAATTAATTGCGCCAGCAATTATGTTGTGCATAGAAAGTATTCTTAACTTAACTAAGGATACACTTCTATGATAGACCTTAACCCTAAACACGGAATTATTTTATAATCGCTAAAGCTGGCATCGAGGAAGAGTTTTGCCCATTCTTTTTCGGTCCTCTCCCTTCCAGTCTGGTCGATCATCATAAGCACATCGAAGAAAAGCTGAGTCTCGAGAGATTTCTCACCAACTTCATCGTTCTTCAACACCATGTCTATAATGATTAGTTTCCCTCCATATTCTTTGCTCGGAATTGCCTCTTTGCATCGCTTCAATATCTTTATGCAATCTTCATCATTCCAATCATGTAATATCCACTATTTTTCATCATATGATATAAACATAATAACATCAAGACGCTTCAAGATAACACTTTAGTACAAGTTCTGACATAAATGTATTGATAAATTCGATCAAACACCCATATTCTTTTAATATTTCTCTCTTTTGCCGATAGAAAAAGATGATCGACGACAAATGTCCAAAAGAAATCAGCACTTTTTAAAATTAATAAGGAATAGAAAGAATACCTTCAACAAAACTGCATCAGCTTTAGGAATGACTTCAAACATGTCCCCACAAACGTAACTTAAATTGTTACTTCCCTCCAAACCATTGATAACGTGCTGAAGATCAAAGCAGATGCAACTAATATTCGGAAAAGCTTCAGCTATGAGTTTGGCAACGGTGCCAGTACCACCTCCAACATCAACAATTGAATTCAAGTTCTTAAAAGCATCTCCATACTGTCTTAGCATGATATTTGTAACAAGCCTTGCATCACTGGCCATTGCTTCGTTAAACAACTGGTTATGCCTGGAATCTTGGCCTGCAAAATCCCAAAACGTCCTCCCATGGGCTGTGTAAAAAGAGTTGACGTCATCATTTTGGAACCATTTGCTCATGGGTTGCCATGATTCCATCAGTACGGGATCCAACATGCTTAGTAAAAAGGGCCTAAGGCTTAATGGTTCTTGCTTTAGAAGGAAGCGAGAAACAGGAGCTAGCAAATAGCCTTCTCTTTCCTCCTCGCCATTCGATATACTTTGTTTCACAAAGAAACCAGAGTGAACAAGGATGCGCATAAGTCGGTAGACATAATTGGTTCTCTCCTTGTTGATGGGGAGTGCTTCCACTAACTCTGAGAGCAACATTGGTGCACCATGGCGATTAATGATATCAGGTATTTGTAGCTCAATAGCACATTTGAGTGACATGGAGTTTATATAGCTGAAAATGTGGTTCCATATGTGAGCTTGAGCATGAAGCAAGTTTGTAGATTGTTCTTCATTTTGCAAAGCCATATTTTTTCCGTTATAATGGACAAGTGATGGACAATTTCATATGGTTTAGCCTTGTACACATTGCCTACATATATAGGAAAGTAAGTTGTGGAAAAAAGTGTTTTTTACGTTCCAATTTCTTATCAAAAGTTCAGCTTATTTTTTTAATGGCTAATTTTATTAGAGACAAATTAAGATTACAATGAAGTAGACAACGAATTCAAAACACAAGAAAAATAACAATATAGACAATGACTCTAGGAATAAACCAAGTAGAGAATAGCAACAACGAGATGAGACAATTAATCCTACGACACAATATCTATCCAATAGAAAGGACCGGTTCAAATTATTTAGGATCCGACTAAAAAAACTCCATATATATATTTTTAAAAAGTCTATTGTCAAAATTTGGACCGGGTTATACATATAAACTTTATATATTGTTTGTTAGGTAATAAGCAACCATCCGCAACCAAACCAAATAAATTTGTATTCTTTATGCATATAACTTTAGACATATTGACTTTGAGTGAAATTAAAAGAAATAATTTTATTGTGTTTATTATTTTAAGAAAGGAATCGCAAAGACTTAAAGATAAGACTATTTATTAAAACACAACAAACAAAAGGAAAAGTCAAATATCTTCTTGCTTTTTGTTCCTATTAATCTTTCTACTTACATTATAAGAAAAAAAACCATTTACCGGCGACACTTTTAACGACGACAACAACTTTTAGCAGTTACACAAACAATTGTCGCCGCTAACGGTGTCGGTCATACCTAAAAGATTGATCCGCGTCAGACGTTTCTGGTGAATCCTAACAGTCCGATCGAGTATCTAATCCAACAGTTGGGGCTCCGTTTCACACAAACCCAATAGTGGCGACTAGAGATGCACACCAAAACCGGATCCTCGATTTGAAACCGATCCAATCCGAAAACCGGTTTTGGTTACCGGATTTGAGCAAACCGGATCAGATTGGATCCGATCAAACGGATTCAAACCAAATCCTGGTCCTATGGAAAAAATCAGATTTTGTACAAACCGAATTTGCTAAAAACCAGATCCAAATCCTCCCCAAAATCCACTAAAACCCACTAAAATCGTTTTAAACCGGTTTGAAATCGGATTATGTAACGTCCCAAAAATACCGAGTAAAATTTTCATTTTTAAATAAGTCAAACCATTCATTCATTAACTAAATGACAATCAAAATAAAAGTATTCTCAAAACACTAAAGTAATTCGTAAACATTCAGTGCGAAATAAATTTAAATGCGATGCAGTGCGATTAAGCTTGACCATTCATTTTGAAACCAGAAGTACCTGAAGACATTTTAAATATAAACCATAAACACAAAGCTTAGCGAGTTCCCCAAATACCACATACCATATAAATCAGTAGGTCCAGCCCTGGTATATATTCCAACCCAACATACAATCATGTTCCCAGCCTTGGGGTATGTTTCAACCCAACATATAATCATGGGCCCAGCCATGGGGTGTGTTTTAACTCGAACATGCAATAATGGGCCCAACCCTGGGGTTTCTTTTAACCCAAAAATAAAACTATGGACCCAACCATGGGGTTTATTTCAACCCAATCACACATGTAAGAGTCAAAAAGACAACTAGCAACCTACATAACACAATCTAGTGGACCGACATTGATG
Organism: Lactuca virosa; assembly: GCF_052849685.1. Taxonomy (NCBI): domain Eukaryota; kingdom Viridiplantae; phylum Streptophyta; class Magnoliopsida; order Asterales; family Asteraceae; genus Lactuca; species Lactuca virosa. Next base: position 173,397,310 of record NC_136434.1, on the reverse strand, counting down.
CCTTCGACCCACAAGTGCAGTTTGAAGACTCACTTGAATAACAACGCCGAATAAAACCCCGCTCAAAGTCACACCGACCGCAGCCAACAACTCTCAACGCCAAAAGATGGGTGCTAAACTGTAACATCCCAAAAATACGCTCCAAAAATTTCGTTTTAAATCATTTAAGAAAAACCATAATTCATCAAACATCATATTAATATAATCACAAGTCATGTATCTCAAAACATCGTATCAAAAATACTGTATCAATCAAGTGTCAAAATATCAGAGTCTAAACATCCCAGGCTAAAAGTTGTGGTGTGTGCCATGCAGTCATCCCGAGCTCTTCCCCTTGCTAGCGGAAGTACCTGAAACCAAAACTGAAAACTGTAAGCACGAAGCTTAGTGAGTCTCCCCAGACTACCACATACCATACACATAATCACATAATACCATACATTGGGCCTTGCCAACTGCATCGGGCCCCGCCCGACATCGGACCGAAGTCCAGCATCGGGCCCCGCCCGGCATCGGACAAAGTCCGGTATACATATTACATATGAACAAGCATATAACATAAACACATAACATAACATATAAGCTAAACCCTTCCTCGGGCTTGCCCCAACATCAAACCAAATTCTGGAACATATAACACATAACATATAACTAAACATTCCTCGGGCTTGCCTCGACATCGGACCAAAGTCTGAAACATATAAACAAACACATGAAAGAATCACAAAGACATCAAGCATACAAACATTCCTCAGGCTTGCCCCGATATCGGACCTAAGTCCGGAAACATATAATCTACATCGGGCTAGCCCCGACATTAGACCTAAGTCCGGCATACGCTAACATACATAAACGAGCCAACATTGGTGCCTTCGACCCGTTCCTACTGGAGGAAAACTCACCTCTCAAGCTGGCTGCTGAAATCTCGAGTGAGGAATCTCTGATGGCTACTCCAAGGAATCCCCGACTATCATTATCACAATAATCACTAAGTCAAAAACTGAGAATCCTTCTAAGGGTAAAATGAACATTTTACCCCTGGTCAAAGTCAACATTCTGGTCAAAGTCAACATTCTGGGTTGACCCAACTCGCCGAGTTGATCCATCAAATAGCCGATTCCTAGAACCCTGAAATCGCGATCTAGCTCGTCGAGTCACCCCCTGACTCGCCGAGTTCCATGGCTACTCATAGTCGCAATTTGGCGAATCAACTCGTCGAGTCCCTTCACAGACTCGTCGAGTTCTACCTTAAGCTAAAACGGGACAACACGACTCAACTCGTCGAGTTCCTCTATGGACTCGACGAGTTACTCTGTCTGTTTGGCCATCTTAACAGATTAAGCCTCTACTCTCCGGATCAAAAGTCCATACTTCATCTACACACTGGAAATGCCCTTTTAAGGGTAAAGTTTCCAACTTTACCCACTAATAATCCTTATTATTGGGTTTAGCTAAAACCCTAGTTTTTTAAGACATAGATCTTTGTCCAAAAGCCTTATTACTCCAACTCAAAGCATAAAAACCGAGATCTAGGTCCTAGACACCAAGTGAACACGTAAAGTCTCAGACTTTACTTCCATGCATGGCCTTTTGGGGCTTAAAAGGCCATAATAACGTCTTTAAGCATGTATGGGGCTTCCATGGTCATAAAGTTTGCACCTTTATGCCATGAAACCCCTTCTAGATCCCAGATCTGAAAGTTAAGCCACTTGGGACGTCCATGTCCCAAAGATCAAGATTCTTGAACCAAAACCATCATAAAATGGAACTAAGGAGATCTAATGAACTAATAGCCAAGCTAGAGACGTGATTACCAGAAAATGATGAGGATGGAAGGAAGTCTCTGGATCTACTATCTGCTCCTTGAACCTTCTAGCACCTTTTTCTTCTTCAAGCATCTAGAACACACAAAGATTACTCAAGAATGGCTCACACACTGACAAAATGTCCTAGCGTTTCGTGGATTAGGGTTTGGGACTTGGAGGTTGGAAATGAGGCCATAAGGTGGGGATTAAGATGCTTAAATAAGGTGCAAAACACCGAAATTAGGGTTTCACTCTGGCAAACCTACTCGCCAAGTTGAGGGCTCTTAACTCGTCGAGTAGATTGCTTAAGACCCCGCGTCCAGTCTCGTTTCTACTCGACGAGTCTGGGGCTCCCATCTCGTCGAGTAGCTCTACAAAAATAAATAAGTTATAAATAAATGCGTACCAGGAATTAGGCATTACAATTCTCCCCCACTTGACTTAGACTTCGTCCTCGAAGTCTGTTGCATCTGGAAACAACTCCGGGTAGTGCTCCCTCATCTCCTCCTCGAGCTCCCAAGTCCACTCTGAAACCATGCGGTGCTGCCACTATACCTTCACCAACTCAACCCTCTTGTTCCTCAGCTCCTTTGTCTTTTTATCGAGAACAACTACTGGTATCTCGATGTAATTCAGGTTGTCATCAACCTGAATGTCCTCTAGAGGCACAACCGCTGAGTCATCCACTAAGCACTTCCATGGCTGGTAAATGTGGAAAATATTATGGATCTGGCTGAGCTCTGCTGGAAGATCCAATCGGTATGCCACCTTGCCCACCCGGGCTATAACCCTAAAAGGGCCGATATACCTGGGGCTCAGCTTGCCCCACTTCCGGAACCGGATGACACCTTTCCAAGGTGACACCTTCAGGAGGACCATATCGCCCACCTGAAACTCCAAGTCTGAACGCCGCTTGTCGGCGTAGCTCTTCTGCCGACCCTGAGTAGTCTGGAGCCTGCTCCGAACCTGCTGGATCCGCTCTATAGTCTTGAGTACTACCTCAGTACTCCCCATGACTCTCTGACCGACCTCGCCCAAACAGATTGTGGTCCTATACTTCCTCCCGTAGAGCATCTCGAAGGGAGGCCGGTATATGCTGGCGTGGTAGCTGTTGTTATATGAAAATTCTGCTAACGGAAGATACGTATCCCAACTGCCACCGAAATCCAAAACACATGCACCTAGCATGTCCTCTAGAGTCTGAATCGTCCTCTCGCTCTGTCCGTCCGTTTGGGGGTGGAAAGCGGTGTTGTAGTGGAGACGAGTATCCGTCTCGTCGTGAAACCGCTTCCAAAATCTGGAAGTGAAATGGACATCTCGGTCTGACACCACCGAGACAGGCACTCCATGTCGTGCCACTATCTCACACACGTAAATCTCGGCCAGCTTCTCGGCCGATATGCTCTCCTGGATCGGGATAAAATGAGCACTCTTTGTCAACAGAGCCACGATGACCCATATCGAATCAACTCCACGTGCGGTCCTGGGAAGCTTCGTAATGAAATCCATAGTAATGTCCTCCACTTCCACACAGGAATATATAACGGTTGCGTCTTGTCGTGAGGCCTCTGGTACTCTGCCTTCACCTTCCTGCACGTCAGGTTTCTCTCAACGTACTAGGCAACATCCCGCTTCATGCAGGGCCACCAGTAATCAGGACGAAGATCTATGTACATCTTCATCGCCCCTGGATGGATGGAAAATATGGACTTATGGGCCTCATCCATCAGAATCTGCTCTACTCCACCCCAATACGGAATCCAGACCCTCCCATGTAGGGTCGGCAACCCACGGTTGTCATAATAAAAGGAGGCCACCTGTCCTATTATCGGCTCGTACTTCCGGCGCTCCTCCTTCAGGCCTTCAACATGCGCCTCTCTGATCTGCCCAAGAAATGGAGTAATCACTGTCATCCTCAGATAGATATCTCGAATCAGGGCCGCTACCGCCTTGTGGATCATGGCGTTGGCCACCACATTAGCCTTGCCTGGGTGGTAAAGGATCTCACAGTCATAGTCCTTTACCCCATCTAACCACCGACGCTGCCTCATGTTCAGATTCGGCTGATCCATGAGGTACCTCAAACTCTTATGGTCCGTGTAATATGTATAACGGACCCCATAGAGGTAATGTCGCCAAATCTTGAGGGTGAAAACCACAACCCCCATCTCTAAGTCATGCGTTGGATAGTTAGCCTCATGAGGCTTCAACTGCCTCGAAGCGTAAGCTATCACGTGACCCCGCTGCATCAATATCGCCCCCATGACCGTGATCGAAGCGTCACAGTAACCACAAAGTCATCGACTCCCTCCGACAAGGTCAAAATTGGTGCCTCGCATAACCGCTGTCTGAGAGGCTCGAAGGCTGCCTGCTGCTCAGGCCCCCAGCAGAATGTCACCGAGTTCTTGGTCAGTCAGGTCAAAGGAACAACGATCTTGGAGAAATCCTGGATGAATCTCCGGTAATAACCCGCCAAACCAAGTCTCATGACTCCCAACAATGCACTAACACCCTAACATGCCAATAAGACTAACAATCTGAGAACTAAGAGTCTCAATCAAATGAGATATCGGGTCCCTCCCATGTGAATCATACAACCATTGGTTTATGACACTGATGGGTTTTCTAGGTTATAAAAAAAACATGTGGCAAAAAAACTCTTCAACCCTTAAGTTCACATGCAACCTAGAAAGGATCTATGTTTTCTCTAGTGATAGCAACTAACTATGAATATCAAGAAACCCTAGAAAGCCTGAAACATCCTAAAAATACAGTCCAAAAATTTCATTTTAATTCATTAATAAAAACTATAAGTATCAAAAGCCATAAATTGTGTATCTCAAAAATATCATAACATCTATCAAGGTATCAAAATCATATGCCAAAACATCAGAGTGAATCCCCCCAGGCTAAAAGCTATGGTGTGTGCCATGCGGCCATCTCGAGCTCTTCCCCTTACTAGCGGAAGTACTTGAAACCAAAACTGAAAACTATAAGCACGAATCTTAGTGAGTCTCCCTAAACTACCACATACCATACACATAATCATATAATAGCATACATTGGGCCTTGCCCACTACATCGGGCCCCACCCGGCTTCGGACGAATCCAGCATCGGGCCCCGCCTGGCATCGGACCGAAGTCCGGCATCGGGCCCCGCCCGACATCGGACCGAAATCCGGTATACATATACCATATCATCAAGCATATAACATAAGCACATAACATAACATATAAACATTCCTCGGGCTTCCCCGACATCAGACCGAAGCCCGAAACATGTAAACATAACATATAAGCTAAACATTCCTCGGTCTTGTCCCGACATCGGACCGAAGCCCGGAACATGTAAACGTAACATATACGCTAAACATTCCTCGGGCTTGCCCCGACATCGTACCGAAGCCCGGAACACATAAACAAAAACATGCAAGAATCACGAAGACATCGAGCATACAAACATTCCTCGGGCTTTCCCCGACATCGGACCGAAGTCTGGAAACATATAACCTACCTCGGGCTAACCCCGATATCGGACCTAAGTCTGGCGTATGCTAACATACATAAACGGGCCGACATTGGTGCCTTGGACCCATTCCTACTGGAGGAAAACTCACCTCACAAATCTGGCTGCTGAAACTCTCGGTAAGGAATCTCTATCGGCTGCTCCCGTGACTACCCGACTATCATTACCAAATAACTCTTAGTCAAAATCCAAATAATTCGTCTTTGGGTAAAATGACTATTTTACCCCTGATCTAAATGGACCCATGACCTAGGCCCAAATCCATAACATGAAGGCCCAAATCCATTAAGCCCACTAATGGCCCACTTATGGCGCAATTTTCTAGATTGGGCCCAACTTCAGAAATGGGCCTTCCCTCAAATCCAATATACAATAAAGTCCATTATCAGGCCAAAATAATAATCCACTAAGGCCCATAATCAATTAGTCCAAGGAAATGGGCCAAAAAGGCCCACTGTCGCAACGAACGCATGACGTTCCCTAGTGGAACGCTGGGCATTCCTCCTTGGTTCAGATCGTGAGCCCCAGTGGGAATGTAGCGTGTTCCCAGGACCTACGCAGAGCGTTCGAATCCAACTTCCAAAAACGGGTCATTAAGAATTTAATGCTTAAGCCATGCTATCCTATCATAGATCCAAGCTATCTAGGACCTCTAAAGTCATAAAGTCACGGACTTGGTGACTTTCATGTCCTCATGATTCCAAATCTCAAGAAATAGCAATCAACTTCCATAAATGTGGTCCTAACTCTTGCATGAACCCATTAAGACCTCAAAGATCGAAACTTTACTGATGTAGGGACACCATTAGCATCAAAGGTGGCAACCCTAGGCTTATAAACGAATTTGAGTCATAAAGATCCATTCTTGGGGACTAAAAAGGTCCAAAACATAATTACACTAGCTCTAAGCATACTTGAGGAAAGTTGTAAACTTTATACCTTCAAAGAGTCCCAAATGATGATGCTATCCCGGATCTATGAGCTCATGATACTCGAGTTCCTCTTCATTAGCTTCTCCTTCCTTCTTCCAAGCTTCTAAGCTCCAAAACAAACTTCATAAGGCCAAACACACACAAGAATGAGAAAAGGAGGCTATCTAGGGTTTTCTGAGGTTGAGAGGCTGGTAAGGAGGCCAAGGTTTGAGTCATAATGTTGTTTATATAGGTCCCAAACCCTAAAAATTAGGGTTTGCATTCAGCCCAGGAAGACAACGCGTTCCTCAGGGGAACACCGTGCGTTCGGGCTCTGCCTCCAAAATCCAAAGTTGGCAAAAATGGTCCCTCCTTCTTCCAAATTCCACTATAACAAGGTCCAAAAGCAGCAAATCAATATATAAGGGACCAAAAATGTAATTAATACTTGAAATGGGTGTTATAATTTTCCCCCACGTGAATCAAACTTGGTCCTCGAAGTCTGTTGCATCTAGAAATAACTCCGGGTAATGCTCCCTCATGTCCTCCTCGGGCTCGCAATTCCATTTCGAGCCCTTGCGGTGTTGCCACTGTATCTTCAGTAGCTCTAATCTCTTGTTCCTCAGCTCCTTCGTCTTCTATTCGAGAATGGCTACGGGTATCTCGATGTAGTTTAGGCTGTCATCCACATGTATATCCTCTAAAAGCACAACTGCAAAGTCATCCACTAAGCACTTCCGCAGCTGGGAGACATGAAAAGTGTTGTGTATCTGGATGAGCTCTGTTGGAAGATCAAAACGGTAAGCAACCCGGCCCACCCGAGCCAAAACCCTTAACAGACCGATGTACCTGGGCCCAACTTTCCCCGCTTCGTGAACCGGATGATACCTTTCCAAGGTTACACCTTAAGAAGGACCATGTCGCCCACCTGAAACTCCAAGTCTGAACGGAGTTTGTTGGCATAACGTTTCTGCCGACTCTGAGCAGTCTGGAGCCTGCTCCGGACCTGCTGGATCCTCTCAGTATTCTTGAGTACAACCTATGTACTCCCCATGACCCTCTGCCCGACCTCGCCCAACAGATTAGGGTCCTACACTTCCTCCTGTAGAGCATCTCCAAGGGAGGTCGGTCTATACTGGCGTGGTAATGTTGGATTAGTGTCTAAGTCCATAACTATAATTGGGATATACTTGACCCGACCCGGCATGGTCCATTTGGGTTGCATGGCATCAGGACATTTGGATAGACCTTTTGTGAAAAGAGGATATTTGTGACATATTAATATATTATAAGTTCTAATATATTAATATGAAATCATATTATTTAATTAGTATTGATCAAGAATTAATTTGGAATTAATTTAGTGATCAAAAGAGACTAATTAAATATATGGGGATTGATTGTGTAGATCATTCATTCTTATATATGTGGGCTTATGATCCATGATTTCTTATGTTGGGTTTAACCCATGTGGTGATCCATGGATACTCCATGGATGTTAAAACCCATGGAGCATAAGGAATGGGTAAAGTCATGGGTTACATGGTGTAACCCTAATGTGCACACTATATAAAGAACCCATGAGCTCAAGAAATCGGCCCTAAGGATTCTATGTGAGGGCTAGCCGATTTTGAGCCTATGATATCTTCTTCTCATGGTTATTCCAAATGTTGATGGTGTTGTGTGAACAATTTGAGGTGTCACACTTGGGGCACTAGGCTCTTAAGCTCCATGGAATCAAGCTACATCAAAAGGTATGTCTTCTAACTTATATTATTCCATATGAATCAATGTTTTGTATGCTAGTTTGGATAATACCTTGGAATATTCATATTTGCATGTATAATAGAGAAAACATAGATCCAAGGTATTTAGGGTTGCATGTATACATAGGAGTAATAGAATGCTCAAAACCCAACAGTGGTATCAGAGCCTAGGCTTGTTTTCTTGTTATACTTGCAAAATTGGCTGAAAAATCGAAGTTTGTTGCTGTCTGAACAACAGACTTGCCGAGTCCATGAAGGGACTCGACGAGTCCAAGGCTAAACTCATCCAACTCGCCGAGTTGGTTCATGCACTCGACGAGTTGGACCCCCAGACAACATATCTTCGACTGTTTTGGCTGGAATTGGACTAGGAACATTACCCTAAGTTGTTTTTCTACTTATAAACCTGTTTTTGATGTGGTAATGTTCATGCTAATCCAATTTCAAAGATAATTGTCAATAGATTCATGTTTTGTATTAGTTTAATGGTTAGGCTAATTACATGAAAAAGTTTGATTGAATTATCTTGTTCTTATGAGTTGCTTAGATTAATAGAAAAGTATGTGAAATTGTTGTTTTCAATCCAAATTAATCTAAGAGTTGGTTCTAAAATGTATTTTTGTAAGTTGTCCTCAAGTTATATGAAAAGTCACATTTAAGATTCATAAAACTCATAAATATTTCCATAGGTTATGGATCAAGAAAAGGCATATTCTTTTAATAGTTTAAAGTCTTCCATAACTTTTCCTCAAGTTATGGAACTTGAAGAGTTTTTTTTGGATTAAAACTAATTCAAACACATAAGTTATGGAATTGAATAGTTTTGAAAAATTTCAATACTTGCCCTCAAGTTTTGGAATTTGTAAAGTTTTGCTTATGAATGCTTTAAATTCCAAATCAAACCCTAGAATTTTAAAAGTTTAAAATTCAACCCTTATACTATTATTATAATTTTAATTATATAGATATGTATAAGATAAAGTCAATCTTACCATTAGTAGGCCTCATTCATGAAGCCGGTCTATAAGGGGGGTATAAGGTTACTGCCTATAAAATGACAGTTTAATGGGTGTCCACTCTCACCCACCACTTCCTTGACTAGTGGAGGGTTGTTAACCGAACGGGTAGGACCAGACTATAATTCTCCCTTCGTTAAAAGTATAATGATAAATACTAAGTAACTAAACACTTATAAATTCCCTATCTTAGTTACTTAGGAAAATGTGAAATGGCGCTAACCCATGAAATTACACTTTGCACCTTTGTTAAGTCGTTAGTGGAGCGTGTGTGGTTAACCGACACACTAACATGGGACTGACAATGTGTGGCGAAGGGTAACTTAAGTTTATCATAGATTGGTGGAGCACGTGTTATTAATCGGAACATCAATTAGGTGATAAAGTTGAGGGTACCAAGTCAATTTGCATGGTTATTAACACCTTGTTTGTGATCCTCGGCATCCCAGTCACAAACTTGAGAGGGCACAATCGAGATTCAAACATGCTGTAGTGACATAAGAACATGGTTTGGCATGCGGAATTAAAGATTGCATAATGAACATGGTGATTTAGGTGTTCAAGAGATGTATTGATTGTATATGGTGTTACACAAAAAGGATCTAGATCTAGACTACATAAATAACACACACTTACACACTCAACTTTTACATCTCTCAAGCACACCTCTACAAGTGGTATGAACTCACCTTATATAGAGGTGTTTACATGTCTCTCTCTCACTCTCTAATACTCATTAGTCATAAGGCTAATGCACCACATGCAAGTGGGTCTACATAAGTCAAACCATCTACAAAGTCATACATGAAGAACTTTGCACCCCAACATTCTCCCCCTCAAAGTTAGGAATGGATGACCCACTTCAAATCTTCCAAAATCAAGCAACTACGCGGTTCGAGCCTCAAAGGTGACACATGTCGAAACGAACTTCAATCTTCAATTTTTCTATGATTCTTCAATTTGGGCTCTAGGATGTGAGACCATACAATCCGAGCATCAACGAATGATCACGAGCTTCTCAAACTCCAAATCGATCACCCTAAAGTTGAGCATAAAAACACACCCCAAAAATCTTCAATAATTCCAGACCCATTTCGAAAATAAATCATTTCCGAACTTCCAATTGCATCATTCCGTAAGCTTCAAAACTTCAAGATCACTTCGGTCTTCAAATCCGCGTAATATGAAAAATTCAAGTTCGAATTTCCATATAAACTTCTCCCCCTTTTTATAATCGAAATTTGATTATAAAACTCCCAAGGAAAGAGAACATGCTCTATTCGGAATTTTTCGTGTCAAAACACCCCCTTAACATGTGGCATAAACTCTTTGCTTCAATCCGGAAAATCCAAAAAATATTCAATTTTTAGCTTCGTTCACGGATCGCCTTTGACAAAATTTCTCAAAAATGGGTAGAAATTGTCAATTTCAAAATTCAGCAGTGACCCGGTGCGCCTAAAACAGCAAAATATGCAAAACTCTCCCCCTTTTTCAAATATGGGTAAAAAGCGTCAATTTGCACAAACTGTAGGGGCTTGAAATGCATTTTCTTCAATTTTCAGCAAAACAGTCCTTTTTCGAATTTAGGTACGAACTGCGAAACATTCGAAACCTCAGGGACTATTTTCGACAAATCTGCCCTTTGTGTCCAAATCATACGAAGAGTAACCCCAAACATACGAAGCCTCAAACAATTTTCGAAGTTGGGTGAAAAGTGTCAAACATTCGAAACTTCAATTAATTTTCGAAGTGTCAAATAATCGAAGGTACAGGGGCTGAATTCGAAACATTGTCATTTGTTCAAATCATACGAAGCTTTCATCAAACATCCGAAGGTTTTGAAAATTTGTCAAACTTTCGAAACTTTGAGGACCATTTTCGAAACTTGTTATACCCTTGGTATGAATTTCCTAATATACCCTTCGTACAAATCCCCAATAACCCCTTCGTATGAAATCCTCTGCATTTTCTCTCACCCCTTCGTTCAATCAAAGCACCAAATCCATAACCATGTTAATGAACACGAAGGCATTCGAAGCCTCTGAATTAAGCCTGAATCATTCAATTCCTCACTGAACCAAAAATTTGTTCTTACAGTCTTCATTTTTCATTCGTTGACTATATAACCTTCGTTCATTCACTCTTCCCTTTTATTCATCAATCCAAAACATCATCAATTAACCGTTCTTTATCACGACCAAATATCAACTCCCAGTAACTTTACAATGAAATTGATCAACCCAAAATCAAGGTCCAATTAGTATCCTTCATTTCTCGTTCTTAAACTCAGTTATCCATTAACCATTCGGACATTCATTCACAACCTAAGATTCGTTCATCCCCAAACCAAACCCAATTTCGTGCAATCTCCAAATCGAGTTCGATTCCAGTTCGTCCTTAAGCAACAACCATCTACCTGTAACGATTCTATTTTCAATTCCAAATCCAAAACCCATGTATCGAACATCATACATCTACTGTGTTCGACATCAAGAACACAAACTCAACCAACTTTTGAAATTTAATTCAAATCAAACATGATTTCGATCTTCATATCCCATATTCAACTTGTAACAACTGATTTCAGTCATCAATTCATTGAATCAACCCATAGAAGTTGAGTTTGACTTTTTCTTCTTTTTGACTTTTTGATAACAGACGCAAATAAACACGAAATTGAAGTATCCAATACCAAATTTCAGATCAAAAACGTGTTTTATCACAAGTTCTAAGCCTCCTTCATGAGTTCTTGACCAAAGTTGATAAGATCAAAGAATCAATTTTCGATTATCAGACTGAGACTTGAACAAAAGCGATTTTAAAATCGAAGTGATAAAATCGATTTACAAAACTGACTCAACAATCAATTCCAATCGAAGTTAAAATTTAAAGAAACGAAGATGAAGATATGATCAATTGCAGACGATTAAGAATCCAGAACCGAATCGTGTGAGTTCAAAGGTACAACTATTTGATGCGTGCAAACTAGATCTGGAATGAGACTAATTAGTCATACGATGTAAACAAATTTTGGGCTTACAAACGATTGTATTGCTAATATAGGCATCTAATAACCAAGAAAAATAATCGAATAATGATTTTGGGCTACTATCACAACTGATGAACAGTAACAAACTCGAGTAATGGACTGGATCTTTGAATAAACGAAATGGATTTACTTTTGAATTTGTCTTTGGGCTTGAAATTCAATCTGATGAACAGTAAAATTGATTTTGTTTTTGGTTGATTTGATCTAAAAAAAATTATTGGATCACACAATGGGATGAAACGGATTAGATCCAATGAGATAAAGCGATCAAAAATAAAAAACGCAACGCACGATTCAATGAGATTAAGAGAGATCATAGAGAGAGACTCACCAAAAATGCTTCAATTGCGACAAATGTTGCCAAACCGAGAATCGTTCTTCAAAAATCACCTTGATCTTGAAGGCCCTCTCTGATACCAATTGTAGTGACATAAGAACATGGTTTGGCATGCGGAATTAAAGATTGCACAATGAACATGGTGATTTGGGTGTTCAAGAGATGTATTGATTGTATATGGTGTTACACAAAAAGGATCTAGATCTAGACTACATAAATAACACACACTTACACACTCAACTTTTACATCTCTCAAGCACACCTCTACAAGTGGTATGAACTCACCTTATATAGAGGTGTTTACATGTCTCTCTCTCACTCTCTAATACTCATTAGTCAAAAGGCTAATGCACCACATGCAAGTGGGTCTACATAAGTCAAACCATCTACAAAGTCATACATGAAGAACTTTGCACCCCAACACATGCCATTGAAAGTTCAATGTATCTTAAAAGATCTAGGAGTTTCAAATCCAATTAAAACTTAATTATGTTTCGTTTTCATGGTGGAAATTGGTAAATCGTCATTTACCTACCTTCAACTATTTTATAGCTTGGATTACGACATCCATCTTCCAGTTATAAATAGGTTGTTGGATCCTAGCCTTAATATTTCATATTGAGTGTTATATTAAGGACTTTAAATCAACTAAACTTGAATTTCTCCCAATATAGATGTCTAGTTAAGACAACTATGGTCTTCCCAAATCTTTAGGAACAAGCTTTCCTATTAAAGATGATATCCCACATAGCAATCAAGGTGAAAGATTAATCCCTTTGTTGTGCATTAATGGGACTGGAAATCATGCTTCACTTCCTTCACCTCCTCCAATAGTTCTCCGTATCCCATAAGTTTCAAGACTTGAAAAGGTCTAAGTCACTTAATCCCTATTGGCAAGCAAAGACTATATGTGCTTACGTATTGGAGGTTAAGTCACATATTGGCAAGCCGGGAGAGTCGGGTGTCAAAGTCTCGAGGTAGCTGGCTATTGACTTGGTTCTTCAGTCACTCCCTGATGATAGATCACAACATGACACTTAGTGATCTTACCTATTTGCTTGATGCTGCTAAATCAGCAATGATTTGGAGCACTGGTAAAGCAAGTTAGACTGGAAGATCTACTTCCCAAACCTAATTGGACATTGACAATGGTGATATTGGAAGTCCAGAAAAATTTTCTCTTCCCAATGAAAAGGGATTGGCCATGGTCAAGTCATTTGACTGATGGTAAAGAGAAAGGCTAAGTCTGAGACAATCAAGTGTACCATTTCCAAAGAGTCCATATGTTTCTTTTGCCAAAAAGAAGGGGCATTGGTTGCGAAGCTGCCGAATTTACCTGAAAGTTCATAAGGATGGTAAAAGTCAAAAAGGTTTGACTTTGCTTCAGATTAAAGCCCATTAATCTAACTCTATGAAGTCTCTTTTGGAGATTCTTAATACATGATGTAATGTAATTACATTTTGATGTTTTGGAAGAATCAAAGGAAGCTTAAAGAAAGAGTGTGCCGATTCTGATCGCGAAGATGGATTTCGATCGCATGGTTCGATGATCAGAATTTTGAACTGCTGCTTAAGAGTTATGATATGTTGCTTAGGATTAGATAACAACATGTTTTTCATATGTATTGTAAGGATAAGATTTTTTCCGCAAAGTTTAAAAATAAAAGTAAATTTTGATTTATTTATTTTAAGTATCCTTACAATGGCATTTGTGAAAAATTGTTGTTTATATGTTTCCATTGATAAGCAATTTTGGAAAATGGATTTGATTCTTTCATTTGTGGTAGTGTCATAATTTACCAAATAAGGAAAGATTCTCATCACCCAAGTTTTAGTTGGATAGAAACTTGGAATCATGCAAGTTGTATTGTATGATGAGTGAGAATTTCCATTTTTGAGAAATTAAGACTAATTCCTTGTTCACATGTATGTGTGAGTCAAGTGAAGGACTGAAGGATTGGGTACACTAGGTTGTGCGCTGATCAGTTCCACCACAAAGAATGATAATATTATTTGTCATGATTTACTAAAGTTTAGTAAATATGGTTATGCTTAAAAGTTTAAGTGTAATTCTGAAGCATTTGAAAAGTTTCAATGTATAGCAGAACAGATGAGAAGAATCAAATAACGTAGAATGATAAAAGTTTCTCCAATCTGAAGAGATGGGAGAGTACTTGAGTATCTTGTTTTATGATTATCTTAGTAATTATGAAACCATATCACAATTGATCCTCTAAGGACACCTTAGTGCATTTGTTTGACTAAGGAGAGGAATCATGAATTGTTGAAATGGTTAAATCAAAAGATAAATCATACTTCGTTCCAAAATCAACTCTTAGAGTCATACTCCAAGATTGTAACTCGAGTGACATAATCTTAAGAAAAGGTTTAAAACACTTGTCAAATGTAGAGTAAAATGTTTTCTACTCATGTATATTTGAGATTGGTAAGTTGTGATGTTTTGGATAAGACAAAGACCAACTAAGACCAATTGTGAGAAGTGTTTAACTTGATAAGAATCCGCACTAACTCTTGAACATTTGTTTTGTCAAGGAATGGTTATTGACAAAAGAGAATCTTATATGTCAAGAGGTCAGTGGGAGCCTTTAAAAATCTTGAGATGGTTTCAAGAACTAATCAAGAGTATTGATAATCGCTAGCCCACGACTTGAGGTTTGTAACCTATCGTGTTGACATATTCTTATTTCTGTGCCTCTTCCAGTTACAAGTTGACTTTGCATATGAGTTCTATGAGTTCTCAATTGTTTGCATAAAAACCTGGAAGCAATGGTAGGCCCTTGAGCTGCCAAGTGGCAAGAAATTAAGATTGAACAAGTTCAGTCCATATGAGTTTGGATTTGTCACTAACCTTGTCGTGTTATTATGGTTTTGACAAATTCACATGGATAGGAACTCATGCACCATAAAAATCTAAGTGCCATAAGGTTTCTCTCCGATTCATGAAAATGATGGTGAGGAAATGCTTTCACTAAGTAGATTTTAAGTGGATAACAATTGTGAGTTTTGCATTCTCAAAGTCATTAGTGGAGCGTGTGTGGTTAACCGGCACACTAACATGGACTTGTGAGAATGGCAAAAAGGTCTAACCATTATGATTACGACATCCCTCTTCATAATTGTTTAGACAAACATGTGAGCTATCTAAGGAAAGGAGTATGATTTTGATAAAGTCTTATCAAAGTAATCTTATATCAGAAATCTGAACTTTTGCAAGAAAGTCAATAAAGTATTGATTTCTAGAAGTCCAGTTGATCTCTGAATACATGTCAAAGCTAGTGGGAGCATAAGTGTTGTGCTAGTAAGATAATAATCATTGTGCTAGTGGGAGCATGATTATTATGGTTAGTGTTGCAAGTTAGCAATGTTAATTATAGAAAACAAAAGTTTAATTCGCCTTGAAAAGTTGTTTTGCTATAATTAAGGGAGAGGATTTATATACTTCATTCCAATTCTAAAAGCTTAGATTGAGTTTTTAATCAACTTTAGTCAAGAATATATATGAATGTTATGTTGGAATGGCTCAACATAAGGAAATTCTATATATGTTGCATTCTCAAAATTCGATTATGATTACGGTATCCCTCTTCATAGTTCGAATTTTGAGAACATGGCAAATAAAAATTTTATAGCATGAATCGTGTCCCATATGCTTCGGGTATAGGATCGATTGCATGTGCTATAATATTTATCCATTCTAAATTTTCCAAATGCCTAGGGCGTTAAGAGGGAAAAGGAATAGATCTGGATTTGACTAAAATGATTAAGCAATTGTCGAGGACAATCTGAGGTTTGCCAAAGATTGGTTGCTCATGGACAATTGGAAGTATAGAGATAGGACCATATTGACATATTCTAAAAGGAGGCAACTCTTGTTCAGAAGTGATAGTCAAAATGGGAATATGGAATTGTCGCCATAGGTGGAAGTTATTCTTTGAATTTGTGTAAGATTAGAGAACTTAATGCAAGAAGGGTGTTCAAAGGAATGTACTTTGAATGTGAGACTTCGTTTCCATGGAATTGCACTCCATTGGAATACTTTGTAATGGTTTTTGTCAAGTCTTTGTGACTTGGGCATAGTCATTATAAGGGGATCATTGCATATAAGTTTAGAATCTAAAAGATTACGGCAAATGGCAAGAATTTGGTATTCTTACATTTACAAAGTAAGGATTGGGATTGTGAAATGAGCATCATTGAAATATTGTCAATCGATATGTTTCACAAAGTAAGGATCATAGACAAACATAGTGTACATACTTGGAGTATGGCATAGCTAGTGTTTGGACAAACATAGTGTGCATGCTTGGAGCTTGGCATGACTATTGTTTTAATTCAAGTATTAAGTTGATGAATCGAAACATTGAATAATGAGTAATCAATATGGTGCTTAGATAAAAGGTGTTTTTTATTTACACTCAAAGTGTTGGGGCCATATAGGATTAGTATTATTCTTGTGTTTCACTTTGCATGTTTTGACTTCCAGAATAACTAGGTCATTCTTACCGAATGAAAAAGTTATTCAAACCATCCACAGTCAGTCATATGTTGGAAGTAGATATGAATCAAGACTATCGTGAAGCTGGTTTGTAGATGTCCAAGGTAGTGTACATAGCAAGAGTTGCTGCAACATTCATGAGTGCTCATAAGTTCTGAGTATTGGATTCAACCCACACTCATTTGAATCACTTCATGGATTTTATCACGAGTGAATCATGAGACGATAATATCTTATATTCTTCAAACCTAGAGATATGAGTTGTTGACTATGAGTTGGTTATACATTGATTGCACGAAAACGCTTTGGTAACTCGATGTTATAAAACGTGCCTTTATGTATGATTCAACAAGTAGTTAGTACAAGCATACGAGTCAAAGTTTATCCATTCCTTTTACCCTTAAAGGGATAAAAGCGATATCTGTGGGCCAAGCCTGGACAGAGCCTGGACTGATTTGGTTTGTTCAATTAGTCGGTCGTCATAAGTCAGAAATCAGGAAACAAGAAATGGACAGAGAGAATGATTATAATCCATGTCACAATCCATATGATATCTAGAATGGAGGAATATATGATCACTTATCTAATGGACGCGTCATTGATTTGTTCATCTCTTATCCTGATTAGGGTTTGGGAATTCTAAACCTATGAATTTTTCAAGTGATAACTTCTTATTAAAATAGCGAGTTGTATAGTATTAACATAATGTAAACCCTAATATACAAGGTTAATTGAGTTGACCGGTTTGACTTGTTGACTTTATTTGACTTTGACTTGACCAGAATTTGACGGTTTTCACATCATCCCCCCGTTAGAAGGAATTTTGTCCCGAAATTAGCATTTTAACTGGGACTTCAAGAGTTGGGGAAAAGACGCGAGTATTTTTGTTTCATTTGATCCTCGCGTTCCCAGGTGAATTCGGGTCCTCGTTTTGCGTTCCAACGGACCTTCACAATAGGAATACGACTTTGTTCCGTCCTCTTGATCTCTCGATCCATGATTTCTACCGGTTCTTCTATGAAGTGGAGACTCTTGTTGACCTTGATTTCCTCGAGTGGGATCACAAGAGTCTCGTCAGATAGACACTTCTTTAAATTTGACACGTGGAAGGTCGAGTGTACGTTGTCAAGTTCTTGGGGTAGCCGAAGTTTGTATGCTACCGGGCCAATCCTGGCAAGGATTTCGAACGGCCCGATATACCTTGGGTTTAGTTTACCACATTTACCAAAACGTATCGTTCCTTTCCATGGTGAGACCTTCAGTAGCACCCGGTCCCCAACCTGGAATTCCAAGGGTTTGCGTCGCTTACTGGCGTAGCTCTTTTGTCTATCTCGAGATGCTTTCAATCTTTCTCGAATTTGAAAAATCCTTTCCGTAGTTTCCCTTATGATTTCAGGGCCAGTGAGGGTGCTGTTAGGGACTTGCCCTTTTGCTAACTGTGTATCTCCCACTTCAGCCCAACACAGTGGTGATCTGCACTTGCGGCCATAAAGAGCTTCAAATGGCGCGACCTTGATGCTAGTATGATAGCTGTTGTTGTATGAGAATTCAATAAGTGGTAAATGGGTATCCGAAGCTTTACCGAAGTCTATCACACACGCTCTTAGCATATCTTCCAGGGTTTGAATAGTTCTTTCACTTTGCCCGTCAGTTTGAGGATGGTAGGCCGTACTCATGTCTAGTCTGGTCCCTAGAGCTTTCTGTAAGGACTGCCAGAACCGTGAAGTGAATCTACTATCTCTGTCAGAGATAATGGATATCGGTACACCATGTAGTCGTACAACCTCTTTGATGTACGTCCTAGTCAACTTCTCCATCTTGTTTCGGTCTCCTTTATTGGCAGGAAGTGCGCGGATTTAGTCAATCTATCGACGATTACCCAAATGGTATCAAGACCACCCGTTGTCCTAGGCGGTTTGGTTATGAAATCCATGGTTATTCGTTCCCACTTCCATTCGTGTATCGCAGGTTGCTGTAGCAAACCCGAAGGATTTTGGTACTCTACCTTAACCTTGGCACAAGTCAAACACTTCCTCACGTATGTGGTGATCTCGGCTTTCATGTTCGGCCACCAGTAGAGTTTCTTCAGGTTCAGGTACATCTTGTCTGAACCGGGATGTATGGAGTATCGTGTTTTGTGTGCTTCATTCAGGACGACGTCCTTGAACCCGCCGAATTTCGGTGTCCAAATTCGGTTTATGAGATAACGTGCTCTGTCGTCCTTAACTTCTAGGTTCTGATCCATTCCTCTTAAAGCCTCGCCTGCCACATTCTCAGGCTTCAAAGCTTCCAGTTGGGCCTCTTTGATTTGCATGGACGGGTGCGAATGGATTGTCATTGTTAACGACTTTACTCGACGACCCGGGTATTCTTTTCGACTTAAGGCGTCAGCTACCATGTTGGCCTTGCCTGGGTGATAACGAATCTCACACTCGTAATCATTCAGTAATTCTACCCATCGTCTCTGCCTCATGTTGAGCTCTTTTTGATTGAGGATGTGCTGAAGGCTTTTGTGATCGGTAAAGATGGTACACTTTGTTCCGTAAAGGTAGTGCCTCTAGATCTTTAGGGCGAATACTACTGCTCCCAATTCGAGGTCATGCGTGGCATAGTTGACCTCGTGCGTTTTTAATTGCCTCGATGCTTAGGCGATGACCTTTCCTCGTTGCATTAACACGCACCCCAGACCCTGGTTTGATGCGTCGCAGTAGACCACAAAGTCTTCAGTTCCCTCGGGTAGGGACAAAATCGGGGCGCTGCACAGGGCCTGCTTTAATGTTCAGAAAGCGGTTTCTTGTTTCTCTCCCCAGCTGAAAGTCACACTCTTTTGGGTTAGGGTGGTAAGTGGTCTGGAAATCTTGGAGAAGTTATGGATGAACCTTCGGTAGTAGCCAGCGAGGCCTAGGAATTGGTGGATTTTTGTAGGCGCCCTTGGTGCTGACCAGTTCTCAATCGTCTTGATTTTGGAGGGATCCACGTGTATCCCTTTCTTGCTAACCACATGACCGAGGAAGTCCACTTCTCGGATCCAAAATTCACACTTCGAAAATTTTGCATACAATTTCTCCACCCTTAAAGTCTCCAATACCTGTCGTAGATGTTGGCTATGCTCTTCCTTACTCTTGGAATAGACCAGGATGTCGTCTATAAAGACAATCACGAACTTGTATAGGTAAGGCCGGCACACCCGGTTTATTAGATCCATGAACACTGGAGGTGCGTTTATTAATCCGAAAGGCATTACTACAAACTCGTCGTGACCGTACCGAGTTCTGAATGCCGTTTTGGGAACATCCTCCCCCTGAACTCGTAGCTGATGGTATCCCGACCTTAGGTCGATCTTTGAGAAATAAGATGCTCCTTGGAGTTGGTCAAATAGGTCGTCGATTTGGGGAAAAGGGTATCGGTTTTTGATGGTAAGCTTATTTAGCTCGCGGTAGTCGATGCACATGCGAAACGATCCATCCTTCTTTTTCACAAACAGAACTGGTGCTCCCCACAGCGAGAAGCTGGGTCTAATGAACCCTTTGCTCAACAGTTCGTTTCGCTGGCTGGATAGTTCTTGCATCTCGGCCGGCGCTAGACGGTAGGGCGCTCTGGCTACGGGGGTAGCTCCGGGGATTAGGTCGATTCGGAACTCGACTTGTCGTGCGGGTGGAACTCCGGGAAGGTCTTCCGGGAATACGTCAGAGAAATTACAGACCTCCGGAATGTCCTTGATGTTTTTCACCTCTTGTTTCTTATCCACGACGTGGGCTAAGAAGGCGTAGTATTCCTTGCGGAGGTACTTTTGGGCTTTGACGCAAGAGATGATTTGTAGGTTCGCACTTAGGAATGGCAACAGGACGGGTTCGGGGCGGGGCATGGTTTCCCAAACCCGACCCGATATCTTTCGGGTATCTTATCGGGGGCCCCATTGGGTTTCGGGTTTTCCCGTCGGGTTTCGGGTATCTTATCGGGTTTACAACAAATCATAACGAAATCTTTATTCCGTTTTAGGGTACCCCGATATTAAAAAATACATGTTATAGCATCTCTTTTAAATTAAAAATATGATGCATCACTTTAATAAAATAAACTTGACGATATATTAAAAATTATTTGATTTATGTTTAGTGTAATATGTCAAAACATAAAAAAATGATCATTCACATCAGATTGTTAGTAACTAAAAAGATTGTCCACAATAAGTATTTTATCTTTGAACGCGTGCAATTAACATCAAAAGGTTTCGAACATATTACATCTATATAATCAGGGCGGGGCGGGTCGGGGCGAGGATAACCCACTCCCTGCCCCGAACCCGATAAAAAACCCAATAACAACCCGTTACCCGACCCGAAATGATCGGGTTTTGGGTTTCCCCATCGGGTTCGGGCTTTTTTACCATCCCTATTCGCACTGGGTTTGTCGCCGTAGACGACAAGACTTTCGCCACTTGGCAGATTAAGGCGTACGACCCTTTCGTAACACATAATGTCAGCACGATTTGAACTTAACCAATCCATGCCAATGATGATGTCAAAACTTTTTATTGAGACTTGCAATATATCGATTTCGGATGAGTAATTGTCTAGAGTGAGGGTACACCCTGAGTATATGTCATTAGTGTTTTCTGTTTTTCCATTAGCCATCTCTACTACGTATGTATCTTTTCGTGACTGGGGATTTTGTTTTAATAATTGTTTGAATTTGTGGCTAACGAAACTCCTCTCCGCTCCACTATCGAATAATATGCATGCATATGAGTTATTGAGGAGAAACTTACCGGTAACCACCGCAAGATCCTCCCTTGCTTCTCCTTGCCCTATGGCCAGGATCCTTCTGACACTGCCGGTGTTTGCATTTCCAGCCTTTGGGCAATCCCTCTTGTAGTGCCCAGTCTCCCCGCAACCGTAACAGGCTCGGCTTGCTCCGGCGTTGGCGGCCGGGTTGGCTTGTTGGGCAGACGCCCTGCAGAAACGGGTGGTATGCCCCTTTTTGTTACAGCGGTTGCGGTGCATTTCTCGGCAAGGACCGTTGTGATGAAAGTTGCACTTGTTGCACTTGGGAAGGGTTGCAGCATATTGTCTCAGTGGTGCTGGAGTGGAAGGACTAGTGGCAGCATGGATGGCAACGTTTTGCTGCTTCTTTGCGGGGCCCTGCGCCGATTGCTTCTTTTTATTATCCCAGAATTTCCTCTTGTTGTTCCCTCGTCATGCTTGATCGGAGGTGGTTGTCACAGTGTCATGGTTGGCCCGATGATTAATGAGTTGTTGTGCCAACTCCTTGGCACTCTCGAAAGTAGTTAGTCGTGAGGCCAACACACTATTTTGAATCTGGGAAGATAATCCCAGAGATATCGCTCCACCTTCTTGCTTTCCGGAGTGACCATCGTCGGGAAGAGGAGTGCTAGATCATTGAATCGGGCAGTGTAAGCTGTGAGGTCAGAGCCTGTCATCTTGAGACTCCAAAGTTCCTGTTCTAATTTATGCACTTCACCCCTTGGGCAATACTCCTTCAGCATCATGGTTTTCAAATCTTCCCAGCTTATCGAATTAGCCACAGCGAGAGTTAGGGATTTTACGTGGCCATTCCACCAAGTAAGGGCCCTGCCGGTGAAAGTGCGAGCTGCGAGTTTGACTTTGTTTGCTTCGGGGCACGCACAGATTTCGAAGACAGATTCGGTCCTCTCGAACCACTGCATCAAATCGATGACTCCCCCGCTTCCATTGAACGAATCGGGTTTGCCATTAGTAAAGTCCTTGAAGGAACACTCTCTCGAACGCCCTTGGCTATCTCCTTGAGTGGAGTTATTAGTACCGCTCCCTCTCCTTCTGGCACCGTCGATGCTGATTTGGGACATAGCAGCTGCCACCGCAGCTGTGACCGCAACTTGGAACATTACAGGGTCATACTGAGGAGGCGGCGGTGGTGGATTTGTTTGTGTTCAGCCAGTGCGCCTAGTAGATCTACGAGGCGACATTTTTCTGTTATATAATTTCAAAGACGAAATGAGTATAAGTCTTTAAGTAATGGTTATCAGTCGGGAGACGCAAAACTAGGTTATTAGTTTTCAAGCATAGTATTTCCCGATTTTTCGAATGTTGCAAACAATTCATAGCAGAAGTCTATATAAATAAACTTATGAATTTAGTAGTAATGATTCAAATGAAATCGTGAAATCTTTGTTCCTTTCCTGACCCACTCATAAGACCACCTAATGTATACTAGTTGTGTGTAACTAAGGTCCAATAGACCGTCGAACTTAATGAGTTTGCCCTGAGCCCACAACCAAACAAGGATCAGGATCCAAGGAAGACACACCATTTCTAAGTCGATCGCCTGTTGATTACACATAACCTCGAGGTATATATTAAATAATCTCAGAGTTACCATAAGCAAATCGTTTGTTATGTTATGTTATGCAATCTGAGGTGAACTCCCAATAAAATAAAATGCATACCAATTTTCATTGATACAATTTAGTACATGTTTTCAGGAAAATTTGACCTTATAAAAGGTTTACATTATATCAATGTAACGGAAAATTTTGACAGCACATACAGTCTTCGACTAGTGTAATTCTGAAGCATTTGAAAAGTTTCAATGTATAGCAGAACAGATGAGAAGAATCAAATAACGTAGAATGATAAAAGTTTCTCCAATCTGAAGAGATGGGAGAGTACTTGAGTATCTTGTTTTATGATTATCTTAGTAATTATGAAACCATATCACAATTGATCCTCTAAGGACACCTTAGTGCATTTGTTTGACTAAGGAGAGGAATCATGAATTGTTGAAATGGTTAAATCAAAAGATAAATCATACTTCGTTCCAAAATCAACTCTTAGAGTCATACTCCAAGATTGTAACTCGAGTGACATAATCTTAAGAAAAGGTTTAAAACACTTGTCAAATGTAGAGTAAAATGTTTTCTACTCATGTATATTTGAGATTGGTAAGTTGTGATGTTTTGGATAAGACAAAGACCAACTAAGACCAATTGTGAGAAGTGTTTAACTTGATAAGAATCCGCACTAACTCTTGAACATTTGTTTTGTCAAGGAATGGTTATTGACAAAAGAGAATCTTATATGTCAAGAGGTCAGTGGGAGCCTTTAAAAATCTTGAGATGGTTTCAAGAACTAATCAAGAGTATTGATAATCGCTAGCCCACGACTTGAGGTTTGTAACCTATCGTGTTGACATATTCTTATTTCTGTGCCTCTTCCAGTTACAAGTTGACTTTGCATATGAGTTCTATGAGTTCTCAATTGTTTGCATAAAAACCTGGAAGCAATGGTAGGCCCTTGAGCTGCCAAGTGGCAAGAAATTAAGATTGAACAAGTTCAGTCCATATGAGTTTGGATTTGTCACTAACCTTGTCGTGTTATTATGGTTTTGACAAATTCACATGGATAGGAACTCATGCACCATAAAAATCTAAGTGCCATAAGGTTTCTCTCCGATTCATGAAAATGATGGTGAGGAAATGCTTTCACTAAGTAGATTTTAAGTGGATAACAATTGTGAGTTTTGCATTCTCAAAGTCATTAGTGGAGCGCGTGTGGTTAACCGGCACACTAACATGGACTTGTGAGAATGGCAAAAAGGTCTAACCATTATGATTACGACATCCCTCTTCATAATTGTTTAGACAAACATGTGAGCTATCTAAGGAAAGGAGTATGATTTTGATAAAGTCTTATCAAAGTAATCTTATATCAGAAATCTGAACTTTTGCAAGAAAGTCAATAAAGTATTGATTTCTAGAAGTCCAGTTGATCTCTGAATACATGTCAAAGCTAGTGGGAGCATAAGTGTTGTGCTAGTAAGATAATAATCATTGTGCTAGTGGGAGCATGATTATTATGGTTAGTGTTGCAAGTTAGCAATGTTAATTATAGAAAACAAAAGTTTAATTCGCCTTGAAAAGTTGTTTTGCTATAATTAAGGGAGAGGATTTATATACTTCATTCCAATTCTAAAAGCTTAGATTGAGTTTTTAATCAACTTTAGTCAAGAATATATATGAATGTTATGTTGGAATGGCTCAACATAAGGAAATTCTATATATGTTGCATTCTCAAAATTCGATTATGATTACGGTATCCCTCTTCATAGTTCGAATTTTGAGAACATGGCAAATAAAAATTTTATAGCATGAATCGTGTCCCATATGCTTCGGGTATAGGATCGATTGCATGTGCTATAATATTTATCCATTCTAAATTTTCCAAATGCCTAGGGCGTTAAGAGGGAAAAGGAATAGATCTGGATTTGACTAAAATGATTAAGCAATTGTCGAGGACAATCTGAGGTTTGCCAAAGATTGGTTGCTCATGGACAATTGGAAGTATAGAGATAGGACCATATTGACATATTCTAAAAGGAGGCAACTCTTGTTCAGAAGTGATAGTCAAAATGGGAATATGGAATTGTCGCCATAGGTGGAAGTTATTCTTTGAATTTGTGTAAGATTAGAGAACTTAATGCAAGAAGGGTGTTCAAAGGAATGTACTTTGAATGTGAGACTTCGTTTCCATGGAATTGCACTCCATTGGAATACTTTGTAATGTTTTTTGTCAAGTCTTTGTGACTTGGGCATAGTCATTATAAGGGGATCATTGCATATAAGTTTAGAATCTAAAAGATTACGGCAAATGGCAAGAATTTGGTATTCTTACATTTACAAAGTAAGGATTGGGATTGTGAAATGAGCATCATTGAAATATTGTCAATCGATATGTTTCACAAAGTAAGGATCATAGACAAACATAGTGTACATACTTGGAGTATGGCATAGCTAGTGTTTGGACAAACATAGTGTGCATGCTTGGAGCTTGGCATGACTATTGTTTTAATTCAAGTATTAAGTTGATGAATCGAAACATTGAATAATGAGTAATCAATATGGTGCTTAGATAAAAGGTGTTTTTTATTTACACTCAAAGTGTTGGGGCCATATAGGATTAGTATTATTCTTGTGTTTCACTTTGCATGTTTTGACTTCCAGAAAAACTAGGTCATTCTTACCGAATGAAAAAGTTATTCAAACCATCCACAGTCAGTCATATGTTGGAAGTAGATATGAATCAAGACTATCGTGAA
The DNA here is from genome assembly GCF_052849685.1 of Lactuca virosa. NCBI lineage: Eukaryota > Viridiplantae > Streptophyta > Magnoliopsida > Asterales > Asteraceae > Lactuca > Lactuca virosa. Next base: position 173,371,291 of record NC_136434.1, on the reverse strand, counting down.
GCTGGTTTGTAGATGTCCAAGGTAGTGTACATAGCAAGAGTTGCTGCAACATTCATGAGTGCTCATAAGTTCTGAGTATTGGATTCAACCCACACTCATTTGAATCACTTCATGGATTTTATCACGAGTGAATCATGAGACGATAATATCTTATATTCTTCAAACCTAGAGATATGAGTTGTTGACTATGAGTTGGTTATACATTGATTGCACGAAAACGCTTTGGTAACTCGATGTTATAAAACGTGCCTTTATGTATGATTCAACAAGTAGTTAGTACAAGCATACGAGTCAAAGTTTATCCATTCCTTTTACCCTTAAAGGGATAAAAGCGATATCTGTGGGCCAAGCCTGGACAGAGCCTGGACTGATTTGGTTTGTTCAATTAGTCGGTCGTCATAAGTCAGAAATCAGGAAACAAGAAATGGACAGAGAGAATGATTATAATCCATGTCACAATCCATATGATATCTAGAATGGAGGAATATATGATCACTTATCTAATGGACGCGTCATTGATTTGTTCATCTCTTATCCTGATTAGGGTTTGGGAATTCTAAACCTATGAATTTTTCAAGTGATAACTTCTTATTAAAATAACGAGTTGTATAGTATTAACATAATGTAAACCCTAATATACAAGGTTAATTGAGTTGACCGGTTTGACTTGTTGACTTTATTTGACTTTGACTTGACCAGAATTTGACGGTTTTCACATCATCCCCCCGTTAGAAGGAATTTTGTCCCGAAATTAGCATTTTAACTGGGACTTCAAGAGTTGGGGAAAAGACGCGAGTATTTTTGTTTCATTTGATCCTCGCGTTCCCAGGTGAATTCGGGTCCTCGTTTTGCGTTCCAACGGACCTTCACAATAGGAATACGACTTTGTTCCGTCCTCTTGATCTCTCGATCCATGATTTCTACCGGTTCTTCTATGAAGTGGAGACTCTTGTTGACCTTGATTTCCTCGAGTGGGATCACAAGAGTCTCGTCAGATAGACACTTCTTTAAATTTGACACGTGGAAGGTCGAGTGTACGTTGTCAAGTTCTTGGGGTAGCCGAAGTTTGTATGCTACCGGGCCAATCCTGGCAAGGATTTCGAACGGCCCGATATACCTTGGGTTTAGTTTACCACATTTACCAAAACGTATCGTTCCTTTCCATGGTGAGACCTTCAGTAGCACCCGGTCCCCAACCTGGAATTCCAAGGGTTTGCGTCGCTTACTGGCGTAGCTCTTTTGTCTATCTCGAGATGCTTTCAATCTTTCTCGAATTTGAAAAATCCTTTCCGTAGTTTCCCTTATGATTTCAGGGCCAGTGAGGGTGCTGTTAGGGACTTGCCCTTTTGCTAACTGTGTATCTCCCACTTCAGCCCAACACAGTGGTGATCTGCACTTGCGGCCATAAAGAGCTTCAAATGGCGCGACCTTGATGCTAGTATGATAGCTGTTGTTGTATGAGAATTCAATAAGTGGTAAATGGGTATCCGAAGCTTTACCGAAGTCTATCACACACGCTCTTAGCATATCTTCCAGGGTTTGAATAGTTCTTTCACTTTGCCCGTCAGTTTGAGGATGGTAGGCCGTACTCATGTCTAGTCTGGTCCCTAGAGCTTTCTGTAAGGACTGCCAGAACCGTGAAGTGAATCTACTATCTCTGTCAGAGATAATGGATATCGGTACACCATGTAGTCGTACAACCTCTTTGATGTACGTCCTAGTCAACTTCTCCATCTTGTTTCGGTCTCCTTTATTGGCAGGAAGTGCGCGGATTTAGTCAATCTATCGACGATTACCCAAATGGTATCAAGACCACCCGTTGTCCTAGGCGGTTTGGTTATGAAATCCATGGTTATTCGTTCCCACTTCCATTCGTGTATCGCAGGTTGCTGTAGCAAACCCGAAGGATTTTGGTACTCTACCTTAACCTTGGCACAAGTCAAACACTTCCTCACGTATGTGGTGATCTCGGCTTTCATGTTCGGCCACCAGTAGAGTTTCTTCAGGTTCAGGTACATCTTGTCTGAACCGGGATGTATGGAGTATCGTGTTTTGTGTGCTTCATTCAGGACGACGTCCTTGAACCCGCCGAATTTCGGTGTCCAAATTCGGTTTATGAGATAACGTGCTCTGTCGTCCTTAACTTCTAGGTTCTGATCCATTCCTCTTAAAGCCTCGCCTGCCACATTCTCAGGCTTCAAAGCTTCCAGTTGGGCCTCTTTGATTTGCATGGACGGGTGCGAATGGATTGTCATTGTTAACGACTTTACTCGACGACCCGAGTATTCTTTTCGACTTAAGGCGTCAGCTACCATGTTGGCCTTGCCTGGGTGATAACGAATCTCACACTCGTAATCATTCAGTAATTCTACCCATCGTCTCTGCCTCATGTTGAGCTCTTTTTGATTGAGGATGTGCTGAAGGCTTTTGTGATCGGTAAAGATGGTACACTTTGTTCCGTAAAGGTAGTGCCTCTAGATCTTTAGGGCGAATACTACTGCTCCCAATTCGAGGTCATGCGTGGCATAGTTGACCTCGTGCGTTTTTAATTGCCTCGATGCTTAGGCGATGACCTTTCCTCGTTGCATTAACACGCACCCCAGACCCTGGTTTGATGCGTCGCAGTAGACCACAAAGTCTTCAGTTCCCTCGGGTAGGGACAAAATCGGGGCGCTGCACAGGGCCTGCTTTAATGTTCAGAAAGCGGTTTCTTGTTTCTCTCCCCAGCTGAAAGTCACACTCTTTTGGGTTAGGGTGGTAAGTGGTCTGGAAATCTTGGAGAAGTTATGGATGAACCTTCGGTAGTAGCCAGCGAGGCCTAGGAATTGGTGGATTTTTGTAGGCGCCCTTGGTGCTGACCAGTTCTCAATCGTCTTGATTTTGGAGGGATCCACGTGTATCCCTTTCTTGCTAACCACATGACCGAGGAAGTCCACTTCTCGGATCCAAAATTCACACTTCGAAAATTTTGCATACAATTTCTCCGCCCTTAAAGTCTCCAATACCTGTCGTAGATGTTGGCTATGCTCTTCCTTACTCTTGGAATAGACCAGGATGTCGTCTATAAAGACAATCACGAACTTGTATAGGTAAGGCCGGCACACCCGGTTTATTAGATCCATGAACACTGGAGGTGCGTTTATTAATCCGAAAGGCATTACTACAAACTCGTCGTGACCGTACCGAGTTCTGAATGCCGTTTTGGGAACATCCTCCCCCTGAACTCGTAGCTGATGGTATCCCGACCTTAGGTCGATCTTTGAGAAATAAGATGCTCCTTGGAGTTGGTCAAATAGGTCGTCGATTCGGGGAAAAGGGTATCGGTTTTTGATGGTAAGCTTATTTAGCTCGCGGTAGTCGATGCACATGCGAAACGATCCATCCTTCTTTTTCACAAACAGAACTGGTGCTCCCCACAGCGAGAAGCTGGGTCTAATGAACCCTTTGCTCAACAGTTCGTTTCGCTGGCTGGATAGTTCTTGCATCTCGGCCGGCGCTAGACGGTAGGGCGCTCTGGCTACGGGGGTAGCTCCGGGGATTAGGTCGATTCGGAACTCGACTTGTCGTGCGGGTGGAACTCCGGGAAGGTCTTCCGGGAATACGTCAGAGAAATTACAGACCTCCGGAATGTCCTTGATGTTTTTCACCTCTTGTTTCTTATCCACGACGTGGGCTAAGAAGGCGTAGTATTCCTTGCGGAGGTACTTTTGGGCTTTGACGCAAGAGATGATTTGTAGGTTCGCACTTAGGAATGGCAACAGGACGGGTTCGGGGCGGGGCATGGTTTCCCAAACCCGACCCGATATCTTTCGGGTATCTTATCGGGGGCCCCATTGGGTTTCGGGTTTTCCCGTCGGGTTTCGGGTATCTTATCGGGTTTACAACAAATCATAACGAAATCTTTATTCCGTTTTAGGGTACCCCGATATTAAAAAATACATGTTATAGCATCTCTTTTAAATTAAAAATATGATGCATCACTTTAATAAAATAAACTTGACGATATATTAAAAATTATTTGATTTATGTTTAGTGTAATATGTCAAAACATAAAAAAATGATCATTCACATCAGATTGTTAGTAACTAAAAAGATTGTCCACAATAAGTATTTTATCTTTGAACGCGTGCAATTAACATCAAAAGGTTTCGAACATATTACATCTATATAATCAGGGCGGGGCGGGTCGGGGCGAGGATAACCCACTCCCTGCCCCGAACCCGATAAAAAACCCAATAACAACCCGTTACCCGACCCGAAATGATCGGGTTTTGGGTTTCCCCATCGGGTTCGGGCTTTTTTACCATCCCTATTCGCACTGGGTTTGTCGCCGTAGACGACAAGACTTTCGCCACTCGGCAGATTAAGGCGTACGACCCTTTCGTAACACATAATGTCAGCACGATTTGAACTTAACCAATCCATGCCAATGATGATGTCAAAACTTTTTATTGAGACTTGCAATATATCGATTTCGGATGAGTAATTGTCTAGAGTGAGGGTACACCCTGAGTATATGTCATTAGTGTTTTCTGTTTTTCCATTAGCCATCTCTACTACGTATGTATCTTTTCGTGACTGGGGATTTTGTTTTAATAATTGTTTGAATTTGTGGCTAACGAAACTCCTCTCCGCTCCACTATCGAATAATATGCATGCATATGAGTTATTGAGGAGAAACTTACCGGTAACCACCGCAAGATCCTCCCTTGCTTCTCCTTGCCCTATGGCCAGGATCCTTCTGACACTGCCGGTGTTTGCATTTCCAGCCTTTGGGCAATCCCTCTTGTAGTGCCCAGTCTCCCCGCAACCGTAACAGGCTCGGCTTGCTCCGGCGTTGGCGGCCGGGTTGGCTTGTTGGGCAGACGCCCTGTAGAAACGGGTGGTATGCCCCTTTTTGTTACAGCGGTTGCGGTGCATTTCTCGGCAAGGACCGTTGTGATGAAAGTTGCACTTGTTGCACTTGGGAAGGGTTGCAGCATATTGTCTCAGTGGTGCTGGAGTGGAAGGACTAGTGGCAGCATGGATGGCAACGTTTTGCTGCTTCTTTGCGGGGACCTGCGCCGATTGCTTCTTTTTATTATCCCAGAATTTCCTCTTGTTGTTCCCTCGTCATGCTTGATCGGAGGTGGTTGTCACAGTGTCATGGTTGGCCCGATGATTAATGAGTTGTTGTGCCAACTCCTTGGCACTCTCGAAAGTAGTTAGTCGTGAGGCCAACACACTATTTTGAATCTGGGAAGATAATCCCAGAGATATCGCTCCACCTTCTTGCTTTCCGGAGTGACCATCGTCGGGAAGAGGAGTGCTAGATCATTGAATCGGGCAGTGTAAGCTGTGAGGTCAGAGCCTGTCATCTTGAGACTCCAAAGTTCCTGTTCTAATTTATGCACTTCACCCCTTGGGCAATACTCCTTCAGCATCATGGTTTTCAAATCTTCCCAGCTTATCGAATTAGCCACAGCGAGAGTTAGGGATTTTACGTGGCCATTCCACCAAGTAAGGGCCCTGCCGGTGAAAGTGCGAGCTGCGAGTTTGACTTTGTTTGCTTCGGGGCACGCACAGATTTCGAAGACAGATTCGGTCCTCTCGAACCACTGCATCAAATCGATGACTCCCCCGCTTCCATTGAACGAATCGGGTTTGCCATTAGTAAAGTCCTTGAAGGAACACTCTCTCGAACGCCCTTGGCTATCTCCTTGAGTGGAGTTATTAGTACCGCTCCCTCTCCTTCTGGCACCGTCGATGCTGATTTGGGACATAGCAGCTGCCACCGCAGCTGTGACCGCAACTTGGAACATTACAGGGTCATACTGAGGAGGCGGCGGTGGTGGATTTGTTTGTGTTCAGCCAGTGCGCCTAGTAGATCTACGAGGCGACATTTTTCTGTTATATAATTTCAAAGACGAAATGAGTATAAGTCTTTAAGTAATGGTTATCAGTCGGGAGACGCAAAACTAGGTTATTAGTTTTCAAGCATAGTATTTCCCGATTTTTCGAATGTTGCAAACAATTCATAGCAGAAGTCTATATAAATAAACTTATGAATTTAGTAGTAATGATTCAAATGAAATCGTGAAATCTTTGTTCCTTTCCTGACCCACTCATAAGACCACCTAATGTATACTAGTTGTGTGTAACTAAGGTCCAATAGACCGTCGAACTTAATGAGTTTGCCCTGAGCCCACAACCAAACAAGGATCAGGATCCAAGGAAGACACACCATTTCTAAGTCGATCGCCTGTTGATTACACATAACCTCGAGGTATATATTAAATAATCTCAGAGTTACCATAAGCAAATCGTTTGTTATGTTATGTTATGCAATCTGAGGTGAACTCCCAATAAAATAAAATGCATACCAATTTTCATTGATACAATTTAGTACATGTTTTCAGGAAAATTTGACCTTATAAAAGGTTTACATTATATCAATGTAACGGAAAATTTTGACAGCACATACAGTCTTCGACTAGTGTAATCACTTAGACGTAGGGTTAAACCTACTTGCAGGGAAGAGTAGCCCCAACGCATACCCATAAACCTAGTTTATAATAAAAGGTGAGTAGTGCAACACTACTCGAGGCGGGTGGTATCAGCTGGTCCACCTTGGCCTTGAGACGAGGTCGATGCTCCCTGTAGCTCCGCAATCCGGTGTTCAGCCGCGATCACTCTCTCCTCGAGAGCTGCGTGCCTTATCTGGTATTCCCATACCTCCGCCCGAGCGGTGGTAAGGTCCTCGATGAGTTGGTCCATGGGGTAGAAGTCTCTTTCCAGGTCCCGGGTACGAGCATCAGATGCATCCACCATAGCGTTGAGGTCCCGAACTTGATTCGCCATATCTCGATTCTGGTCCCCAAGATTCATGATCTGCTGGATCACGACTGGGAGGGCTCTGTCAGCTGGTCCCCCCATGACTGAGATCGTAGTAACCCCGTTGATCACCAAATGGTGATCGTTGTCGTTGTTGACGGCTCCATCTCTCGATCACTGTTGCCCAACGGGGCTCGGGCTTGTTGTAGCCAAATCGGTTCGCAGGCACCCTGGCGATGTAAGGAGGGTTGATGACTTCCTCCTCCGGCTCCTCTTCTTCCTCTTCGTCCTCCAATTACTCTTCTTCTTCGTCCTCTTCGGGGTCTTCTTCGGGTTCCTCCTCGAATACTTCCTTAGGATCCTCTTCTGGTTCTGCTTCCAACCAACCACCGTTCCCCTGGTTCGGAAAGTAGGGGTCTCCGGGTAAATGAAATCCTGCCATGTCGTCTGTACGAGAAAAGGGGGTGTAAGAGGCACATAATGGATCTATAAATATTGTGCTTAGTTAACATAAAATACTCCTATAGCATTTTAACGGTTGTGTTAGATTCTTAACGTGTTTCTTGTATGGATGTTGGTAAGTTGATAGACTTGTTGTCCACTATGAGCATCCCCTGGCATATGCTAGTCACTTCTCGGACGAATATAGTTGATCAGGCTATATTCCTCCCAGACTTGATTGAATATCCCAAGGCATATTCATATTGCACAACTCCTCTATTTTTAACTTTTGCATTTTCCTTAGACGTGACACTATATCAGTATGCATGTATGTACTTATACTTTTTCATAAAAATAATGTTTTTATTATTTTTAGAAGTATACTTGGAGGGAAAACCTTTAAATCAGAGAATCTTAGTCCCGTTGTGTTTATAGTTTGTATATCTTATGTGGTTTGATATACTATGTTCACTATAAACAATACTCTGATACCAATCTGTCACACCCCCAAACCAAGGATGGCGGAAACGTTCAGGGGTGGAGGACTTCATGTATAGTATCACAACAACGAGTATAATAGTGCGCATAGTAAATACAATCATCATAAATATAATTGAAAAAGTTACACCATAGTATGAGTTTACATGTTTCAAAATCAATTACATTATGATGACAAAAATGTATAATTTGACGTCTGGCGTCCCATCCTCAAAAGCAGTTGATTACCTGTTTCACTGGTTTCCTGAGAATACAAGTAGTTTTGAAAGAGTGTCAACAATTAAGTTGGTGAGTTCATAAGCTAGCAGCAAGGTGTGGGGTGTCAATCCCAATATAGATCTATACACAATTATCACGCTCTCCCTACAAGAGATTCTGGTTATAACTTATAGGAATTTCTAACCCGTACTCTAAGAGTACATTTGAAGAATTGTCTCACAACTTACGTTAACGAGTTTACGTGTAGTGTTTGAGTAAGAACCTTTTTTGTGGTGGGAGTGAAATCCCCCTTTGTGTACCAAATTAGTGATGTGAATTTCCTAAACCATACCTATTATAGTTTATCGTGTAGTAGTTGAAAATCCGATAGTATTGTGGTTAGACCCTTCATGTGTATGTAATAGTTTAACCAATGCATAACTATACTTATTATATATCATCTTGCATTATTTGTAATTACAAAGGACCCTTATACTTGATAGAGTATTTTCTGTTATATAAACACATCACAATAGATAAACACATGCAAAATACAAAGTCATCAAAGGTTACACTTTGCTCAACATGTTACAAAGTGTTATGAATATTGTAAGTTGTTAACTTGTTTTTAACTTTTCTACACTGTTTTAGAAAAGTCATAGAAAAATCATACAAAGTCAAAAACCGAATCCGTAAACTCTGAGAGTTTATAAAATATGTATAGTTTATTCATAATTTTTGTTATGATTTTTAGAAGTCTATAACTTGTGTGAAAATGTTCATATTCACAGACTGGTCCGAATTCGTTTTTGAAATGATAGGCAGTTTTGTAAAAATCACCATAAATCGTAGAAAAATCGTATGGAGATGTGCTAGTAGTCATTTTAAAGGTAAAAACCTGAAATATTTTCATATTAAACAGTTTTGAAAGATATTAATTTTAAGATGGTCAAAACAGTCCGTGAATGGAACCAAACTTTCCTGTTGAAAGCTGATGTTTGAGTTTAGTTAAATTTTTGGTGTTTTAACTTGTATTCTCCCCCTAAAACTTGAAGAAAAACATGAAAATGTGGGGGTATGAACTCACCTTGAGTTATTCCCTGAGATGAAGGTGGAAGAAGAAAGGTTTCCAAGTCAAGAACACTTGGGAGATACTTGAAGATTCGAAGATCCTAAGCACAAATATGACGATATTTGTATAAGAGATTCATGATTTGAGTGAAGGAGTGTAGAGTATTAAAATGTAGGATGAATATACTTACCAAGACTGAAGTGAAAAGCTCAAGAACAGCCTTGAAATCTCGAGTTCTAGAGAGGGAAAGTGAGAGAGAGAGAGAGAGAGAGAGGTGTTTGCTTTTTGGTGAGAGAGAGTGAGTAAAGTGGAAGGAGATATGAGAGTTTCTAGCTTTTGATGAAGCCATGCAGCTGGAGGAGGGGTGTCAAAGGACAAATAGTTGACTAGGTAGGGAGGAATAGTGACTGAGGGTTGTCCTATGAGGGTATGGGTGTTAACTTGTGCCATACTCTAGATAAAGTCAACACTCCAACACCATATTTTACCCAAAAGATATTGTACGTAGTTTAGGATCCCCCTCCTCAAAATGTGATTAGTATATGATAATATAGGGTCTCTTAAGTCAAAACACGAGTTTGGGTGAAAATCCCACGTTAAAATCACGAAAAACGGGCTTAAAACGAAGTTGGGGTCGAAAACCGGGAAAAAGCTGCGAACATCCGAAGTTAGGAGGCGAGGTTCGGTCCATGGTGCTGAAAAACCGAATGTAGGTTCGGTCCGAGAAGGGTTCGGTTGCGAGGCTAGGACCGAAGGCGGTGGGAAGCAAAATAGACCGAAATCTGAAGGAGCGAAATGGACCGAGAGGCGCGCAAGGAGCCGAACCCAAAGGTGACTTCGGTTCTAATAGGGACTTCGGTTCTTAAGGGTTGTTTCGGTTCTTTAGCAGTTCGGTCCAAGCAAGTTCGGTTCTCACTAGGAGCTTCGGTCCATGAGAGGTGTTTCGGTCCAAGAGGCTTCTTAGGGTTTCGCTTCTTAGGGTTTCGCCTCTAAGAGGGTTTCGCTCCTATAGAGCTGTTTTTCCGTTTATCTTTCCGTTTCGAGTGATTTTTGCCCAAGTTAAGGGTCGGGATGCCCCGAGTGATTAAAAAAAAGTTGAGAGAGATTTTGAGAGAGATTTGGGAGAGATTTCATATTCTTGGAGAGGTTCCGCATACTTGGAGAGATTTGGGAGAAATTTCACATACTTGGAGAGATTTGGGAGAGATTTCATATTCTTGGAGAGGTTTCGCATACTTAGAGAGACTTGGGAGAGATTTCACATACTTGGAGAGATTTGGGAGAGATTTCATATTCTTGGAGAGGTTTCGCATACTTAGAGAGATTTGGGAGAGATTTCACATACTTGGAGAGATTTGGGAGAGATTTCATATTCTTGGAGAGGTTTCGCATACTTATAGAGATTTGGGAGAGATTTGAGATAGAGAGAGATAGAGCGAGAGAGATTTGAGAGAGACTTCATTTGTGACCTTTTTGGATGTTTAGCTTCACCACACAAGGTTTGTAAATCTCGCCAAGCCTCGTTATGAATGTTATACACTCCCGAGGGGTACAGAATAGTGTTTTACCAAGTAGTTTCATCCCTTATCCTGATTAGGGTTTGAGAATTCTAAACCTATGAATTTTTCAAGTGATAACTTCTTATTAAAATAGCGAGTTGTATAGTAGTAACATAATGTAAACCCTAATATACAAGGTTAATTGAGTTGACCGGTTTGACTTGTTGACTTTATTTGACTTTGACTTGATCAGAATTTGACGGTTGTCACATTATGACATAAAGGTGCCAACTTTATGGCCATGAGAGCCCCATGCATATTTTAGACATCATTTGTAGTCCTTTAGGGCTAAAAGACCCATGCATGGACGTAAAGTTCGTGGCTTTACGTGTTATATCGGCCCTAGGAGGTCAGATCTACCCTTTGGATGAGATGAGCTTGACAGAAGTCGAGTTTATGGTCCTGGACTTTAGTGGACTTGGTGAGTTGTTCTTGGGATTCGACGAGTCGGATAGTGGTTCTCCAACCCTTGCTGTTTTGGGGGTCTGGTTGAGTCTAGAGAATGACTCAACAAAGATGGACGAGATTATAGACCTGGGAATCATGGGACTCGACGAGTGTTTGAGCAGACTCGGCGAGTCCAAGGCAATCTTCCAATATTTAAAGATGGACTCGACGAGTTGTTCATATAATTCGGCGAGTCATTGACTAGACACATTCTTATGAGGGAGATGAACTCGACGAGTTCAAGGTCGAACTCGGCGAGGTGGATGAAGATGGCCCCGATGGTATGATCGAAGAAGAACCCGTCGAGTTCTTGCTATACTCGACGAGTAGAGACGGGGATTGGTTTGGGTTAGAGAAGTATGGACTCGACGAGTTGGTAGACCAACTCGGCGAGTCAAGTCAACTGGATGTTGACTTTGACCAAAGTTGACTTTAACCGGATTTGAGTTGACCCTGGTTAGGGTTGCCAGTACAAGTTGATGACTTGGAATGGGTTGTCATGTAGGGATTGAGGAGTCTAGGAGAGTCGGTTTTCACACCGAGGACAGTTCGGACACTACACGACTTTGAGGTGAGTCCTCTCCTAGTAGGGGTGCGTCTACGGCCACAATGCCGGCCCACAAGTAAGAGTACTGGTTAGATGATTGTCTTTGTGATAGTTATCTGGGATTTGATATGTGTTATGCTTATTGTGCTTGATATGGTTATGATTGTTATGCTTATTATGCTTATTATGTACGAGCAGTAGGAGGGGTGAAATAGTCCCTGGTTACCGGTTGAAAGATACCGAATGGGAGGGTAGTTCCCAGATACCGGTTGAAAGATACCGAAAGGGAGGGTAGTTCCCGGTTACCGGTTGAAAGATACCAAGGGGGGGTCCAGCTCCCGGTTATACTTGACAGTTACCTGTTGAAAGATACCGAGGGTCATGTATTATTTTGGTATGAGTATGATGGGGGAACTCACTAAGCTTCGTGCTTACAGTTTTAGTTTTGGTTTCAGGTACCTCTTCGTCTAAGGGGAAGGAGCCGCGGTGTAGCAGTGTATCACACACACATGGTTTCCGCATTGGGTTTTTGGGATTGTACTCTGATTTCATTACTCCTGATGATATGGTTGTGGGACATGACATTATGGTTTTTATAAGTTGATGTAATATTGAAAATGTTTTGGTGAACTGTTTTATGAATTACTTAATTAAAAACGAAAATTTTTGGCCTCAAAATTTGGGATGTTACACCAGAAAGTGACGGTTGTCACATTATCCCCCCGTTAGAAGGAATTTCGTCCCAAAATTAGTACTTTGACCGGGACTTCAAGAGTTTGGGAAGAGGTGTGGGTATTTTTGTTTCATCTGATCTTCGCGTTCCCAGGTGAACTCGGGTCCTCGTTTAGCGTTCTAACGGACCTTCACTATAGGGATGCGACTCTGTTTTGTTCTCTTGATCTCTCGATCCATGATTTCTACCGGTTCTTCTACGAAGTGGAGACTCTCGTTGACCTCGATTTCCTCGAGTGGGATCACAAGAGTCTCGTCAGACAGACACTTATTTAAATTTGACACGGGGAAGGTCGGGTCTACGTTGTTAAGTTCTTGGGGTAGCCGAAGTTTGTATGCCACTGGGCCAATCCTGGCAAGGATTTCGAACGGCCCGATATACCTTGGCTTTAGTTTACTACGTTTACCAAAACGTATCGTTCCTTTCCATGGTGAGACCTTTCGTAGCACCCAGTCCCCGACCTGGAATTCCAAGGGTTTGCGTCGCTTATCGGCGTAGCTCTTTTGTCGGTCTCGAGATCCTTTTAGTCTTTCTCGAATTTGAACTATCTTTTCCGTAGTCTCCCTTATGATTTCAGGGCCAGTGAGGGTGCCGTTAGGGACTTTCCCTTTTGCTAATTGTGTATTTCCCACTTCAGCCCAGCATAGTGGTGATCTGTACTTGCGGCCATAAAGAGCTTTAAATGACGCGACCTTGATGCTAGTATGATAGCTGTTGTTGTACGAGAATTCAATAAGTGGTAAGTGGGTATCCCATGATTTAACGAAGTCAATAACACAAGCTCTTAGCATATCTTCCAAGGATTGAATAATTATTTCGCTCTGCCCGTCAGTTTGTGGATGGTAGGCCGTACTCATGTCTAGCCTGGTCCCTAGAGCTTTCTGTAAGGACTCCCAGAACCGGGAAGTGAATCTACTAGCTCTGTCAGAGATAATGGATATCGGCACACCATGTAGTCGTACAATCTCTTTGATGTACGTCCTAGTCAACTTTTCCATCTTGTTGGTCTCCTTTATTGGCAGGAAGTGCGCGGATTTGGTCAATCTATCGACGATTACCCAAATGGTATCAAGACCACCCGTCGTCTTAGGCAGTTTGATTATGAAGGCCATGGTTATTCGTTCCCACTTCCATTCGGGTATCGCAGGTTGCTGGAGTAGACCCGAAGGCTTTTGGTACTCTACCTTAACTTTGGCGCAAGTTAGACACTTGCTCACGTAGGTAGCGATCTCGGCTTTCATGTTCGGCCACCAGTAGAGTTTCTTTAGGTCCAGGTACATCTTGTCTGAACTGGGATGTACGGAGTATCGAGTTTTGTGTGCTTCGTTTAGGACGACGTCCCTGAACCCGCCGAATTTCGGTGTCCAAATTCAGTTCATAAGATAACGAGCTCCGTCTTCCTTGACTTCTAGATTCTTATCCATTCCTCTTAATGCCTCACCCGCCACATTCTCAGGCTTCAAAGCTTCCAACTGGGCCTCTTTGATTTGCATGAACAGGTGCGAATGGATTGTCATGGTTAATGACTTTACTTGGCGACCCGAGTATTCTTTTCGACTTAAGGCGTCAGCAACCACGTTGGCCTTACCTGGGTGATAACGAATCTCACACTCGTAATCATTCATTAATTCTACCCATCGTCTCTGCCTCATGTTGAGCTCTTTTTGATTGAGGATGTGCTGAAGGCTTTTGTGATCGGTAAAGATAGTACACTTTGTTCCGTAAAGGTAGTGCCTCCAGATTTTTAGGGCGAATACTACTGCTCCCAATTCGAGGTCATGTGTGATGTAATTGACCTCGTGCGTTTTTAATTGCCTCGATGCGTAGGCAATGAACTTTCCTCGTTGCATCAACACACATCCAAGGCCCTGGTTTGATGCGTCGCAGTAGACCACAAAGTCTTCGGATCCCTCTGGCACGGATAAAATCGGGGCGCTACACATGGCCTGTTTTAAGGTTTGGAAGGCGGTTTCTTGTTTCTCTCCCCAGCTGAAAGTTACACTCTTTTGAGTTAGGGTGGTAAGTGGTTTGGCAATCTTGGAGAAGTTTTGGATGAACCTACGGTAGTAGCCAGCGAGGCCTAAGAATTGGCGGATTTCTGTAGGCGTCTTTGGTGCTGAACAGTTCTCGATTGCCTTGATTTTGGAGGGATCCACGTGTATCCCTTTCTCGCTAACCACATTTCCGAGAAAGTCCACTTCACGGATCCAAAATTCACACTTCGAAAATTTTGCATATAATTTTTCCACCCTTAGTGTCTCCAATACCTGTCGTAGATGTTGGCTATGCTCTTCCTTACTCTTTGAATAGACCAAGATGTCGTCTATGAAGACAATCACAAACTTGTCTAGGTAAGGCCGGCATACCCGGTTCAATAGATACATGAACACTACGGGTGCGTTTGTTAACCCGAACGACATTACTACAAACTCGTACTGACCGTACCAAGTTCTGAATGTCGTTTTGGGAACATCCTCATCCTGAACCCGTAGCTGATGGTATCCCGACCTTAGATCGATTTTTGAGAAGTAAGAGGCTCCTTGGAGTTGATCAAATAGGTCGTCGATTCGGGGTAAGGGGTATCGGTTTTTGATGGTAAGCTTATTTAGCTCGCGGTATTCGATGCACATGCGAAACAATCCATCCTTCTTTTTCACAAACAGAACTGGTGCTCCCTATGGCGAGAAGCTGGGTCTAATGAACCCTTTGCTCAGCAGTTCGTTTAGTTGGCTGGATAGTTCTTGCATCTCAGTTGGCGTTAGACGGTAGGGCGCTTTGGCCACGGGGGTAGCTCCGGGGATTAGGTCGATTAGGAATTCGACTTGTCGTGTGGGTGGAACTCCGGGAAGGTCTTCTGGAAATACTACTGGGAAAATACAGACCTCCGGAATGTCCTTGATGTTTTTCACCTCTTGTTTCTTATCCACTACGTGGGCTAAGAAGGCGGTATTCCTTGCGGAGGTACTTTTGGATTTGACGCACGAGATGATTTATAGGTTTGCACTAGGATTGTCGCCGTAGACGACAAGAGTTTCGCCACTCGGCAGATTAAGGCGTACGACCCTTACGTAACACAGAATGTCAGCATGATTTGAGCTTAACCAATCCATGCCAATGATGATGTCAAAGCTTTTCATTGAAACCGGCAGTAGATCGATTTTGAATGAGTGATTGTCTAGAGTGAGGGTACACCCTAAGTATATGTCGTTAGTGCTTTCTGTCTTTCCATTTGCCATTTCTACAATGTATGTATCTTTTAGTGTTTGGGGATTTTGTTTTAAAAATTGTTTGAATTTGTGGCTAACGAAACTCCTCTCCGCTCCACTATCGAATAATATGCATGCATATGAGTTATTGAGGAGAAACGTACCGGTAACCACCGCGGGATCCTCCCTTGATTCTCCCTTCCCTAAGGCCAAGATCCTTCCGACACAGCCAGTGTTTGCGTTTCTAGCTTTTGGGCAGTCCCTCTTGTAGTGCCCAGTTTCCCCGCAACCGTAACAGGCTCGGCTTGCTCCGGCGTTGGCGGCCGGGTTGGCTTGTTGGGCAGACGCCCTGCAGAAACGGGCGGTATGCCCCTTTTTGTTACAGCGGTTGCAGTTCATTTCACGACAAGGACCGTTGTGGTGAAAGTTGCACTTGCTGCACTTGGGAAGGGTTCCAACATATTGTCTCAGTGGTGCTGGAGTGGAAGGAGTGGTGGCAAGATGGATGGTAACAGTTTGTTGCCTCTTGGCGGGGTCCTGCGCCGGTTGCTTCTTTTTATTGTTCCAGAACTTCCTCTTGTTGTTCCCTCCTTTTTCTCGATCGGAGGTGGTTGTCACAGTGTCGTGGCTGGCCCGATGATCAATAAGTTGTTGTGCCAACTCCTTGGCACTGTCGAAGGTAGTTGGCCGTGAGGCCAACACGCTATTTTGAATCTGGGAAGATAATCCCCAGAGATATCAATCCACCTTCTTGCTTTCCGGAATGACCATCGCCGGACAGAGGACTGATAGATCATTGAATCGGGCAGTGTAAGCTGCAAGGTCAGAGCCCGTCATCTTGAGACTCCACAGTTCTTGTTATAATTTTTGCACTTCACCCCTTGGGCAATACTCCTTCAACATCATAGTCTTCAAGTCTTCCCATCTTATCGAATTAGCCACAACGAGAGTTAGACATTTTACGTAGCCGTTCCACCAAGTAAGGGCCCTGTCGGTGAAAGTGCAAGCTGCGAATTTGACGTTGTTTGCTTAGGGGAAACACACAGATCTCGAAGACAGATTCGGTCTTCTCGAACTACTGCATCAAAGCAATGACTCCCCCGCTACCATTGAACGAATTGGGTTTGCCATTAGTGAAGTCCTTATAGGAACACTCTCTCGAACGCCCTTGGCTATCTCCTTGAGTGGAGTTATTAGTACCGCTCCCTGTCCTCCTGGCACCGTCAGTGCTCATTTGGGACATAGCAGCTGCCACTGCGGCCATAACCGCAACCTGGAACATAACAAGATCATACTGGGGAGGCGGCGGCGGTGGATTTGTTTGCGTTCCGCCAGTGCGTCTAGCAGACCTACGAGGTGACATCTTTCTGTCATAGAATTTTAAAGACGACATGAGTATAAGTCTTTTAGTAATGGTTATTAGTCGGGTGTCGTAAACTAGGTTATTAGTTTTCAAGTATAGTATTTCCCGATTTTTCAAATGTTGCAAACAATTCATAGTATAAGTCTATATGAATAAACTCATGAATTTAGTAGTAATGACTCAAATGAATCTTGTAATCTTTGTTCCACTCCTGATCCACTCATAAGACCACTCAATGTATACTAGTTGTGTGTAACTAAGGTTCAATAGACCGTCGAACTTAATGAGTCTGCCCTGAGCCCACAACCAAACAAGGAACAGGATCTAAGGCGGACTCACCATTTCTAAGTCGTTTGTAAAGCTATGTTTTGCAATCTGAGGTAAACTCCCAATAAAATAAAATGCATGCCAATTTTCATTGATACAATCTAGTACATGTTCTTAGGAAAATTTGACCTTATAGAAGGTCTACATTATATACACATAACGGAAAATTTCGACAGCACATAGACCCTCCGACTAGTGTATTCACTTAGACGCAGGGTCAAAACTACTTGCAGGAAAGAGTAGTCCCAACACATACTCGTAAACCTAATTTATAGCAAAACGTGAGTAGTTGCAAGCACTACCCGAGGCGGGTGGTATCAGCTGGTTCCTTACGGGCCTGGAGACGAGGTCGAGGCTCCCTGTAGCTCCGCAATTCAGCGTTCGGCCGCGATCACTCTCTCCTCAAGAGCCGCGTGCCTTATCTGGTACTCCCTTACCTCCGCCCGAGCGGTGGTAAGGTCCTCGATGAGTTGGTCCATTGGATAGAAGTCTCTTTCCAAGTCCTTGGTACGAGCATCTGAGGCTTCTACAACGGTGTTGAGATCCCGAACTTGATTCGCCATTTCCCGATTCTGGTCCCCTAGAATCGTGATTT
This sequence comes from Lactuca virosa, assembly GCF_052849685.1. Lineage (NCBI taxonomy): Eukaryota > Viridiplantae > Streptophyta > Magnoliopsida > Asterales > Asteraceae > Lactuca > Lactuca virosa. The sequence goes on along the minus strand of NC_136434.1, from coordinate 173,353,492 downwards.
GCTGGATCACGACTGGGAGAGCTCTGTCAGCCGGTCCACCATGACTGAGGTCGTAGTAACCCCATTGATTGCCAAATGGTGATCGTTGTCGTTGTTGACGACTCCATTTCTCGATCACTGTTGCCCAACAGGGATCGAGCCCGTTGTATCCAAAACAGTTCGCAGGCACCCTGGCGATGTAAGGAGGGTTGATGAATTCCTCCTCCGGCTCCTCATATTCTTCTTTGTCCTCCAATTCTTCTTCTTCTTCATCCTCTTCGGGGTCTTCTTCGGGCTCCTCCTCGAATACTTCCTCGGGATCCTCTTCCGGTTCTGCTTCTAACCAACCACCATTCCCCTGGTTCGGAAAGTAGGGGTCTCCGGGTAAATGAAATCCTGCCATGTCGTCTGTACGAGAAAAGGGGGTATAAGAGGCACATAATGGATCTATAAATATTGTGCGTAGTTAACATAAAATACTCCTATAGCATTTTAACGGTTGTGTTAGATTCTTAACGTGTTTCTTGTATGGATGTTGGTAAGTTGATAGACTTGTTGTCCACTATGAGTATCCCCTGGCATATGCTAGTCACTTCTCGGACGAATATAGTTGATCAGGCTATATTCCTCCTAGACTTGATTGCATATCCCAAGGCATATTCATATTGCACAACTCCTCTATTTTTAACTTTTGCATTTTCCTTAGACGTGACACTATATCGGTATGCATGTATGTACTTATACTTTTTCATAAAAATAACGTTTTTATTATTTTTAGAAGTATACTTGGAGGGAAAACCTTTAAATCAGAGAATCTTAGTCCCTTAGTGTTTATAGTTTGTATATCTTATGTGGTTTGATATACTATGTTCACTATAAACAATACTCTGATACCAATCTGTCACACCCCCAAACCAAGGATGGCGGAAACGTCCGGGGGTGGGAATGACTTCATGTATAGTATCACAACAACGAGTATAATAATGCTCATAGTAAATACAACCATCATAATTATAAATAAAAAAGTTACATCGTAGTATGAGTTTACATGTTTCACAATCAATTACACTATGATGACAAAATGAAATGTTTGACGATTTAACGTCCCATCCTCAAAAGCTGTTGATTTCCTATTTTACTGATTTCCTGAGAATACAAGTTGTTTTGAAAGAGTGACAACAATTAAGTTGGTGAGTTCATAAGCTTTTGGATGAAATGTTGAAAAAACCTTTGTTTGTAAATGTAAATGAATACTCAAGAAAAATCCAATATTTTCCTTATAAAATGTTATGTAGCCTTAAATCCCAAGACCGAGAGTATGTGCGTATTTTGTACTTATAACGTGTTTGTAATTGTAATGTGTATCCAAGAAAAATCCAATATTTTCCTTATACAAAGTCGTGTAGTCTTAAATCCCAAGACTGAGAGTATGCAGTTTTAGATAGATAAAACCCTTTTTTTTAAGTAGCACTTTCCCGTAAACTTGAAATGTTGTTAACTCCCTATGTGAGTCATTATAACCATACTATAACTAGAATGAACCTGCTACAACGTTTTTCAGACGTCAATATCGTATGACTTTTTTCACCCGTAGACCTGCAGGTCCCGCTGTAGCTAGCAGCAAGGTGTGGGGGTGTCAATCCCAATATAGTTCTATATACAATTATCACGCTCTCCCTACAATAGATTCGGGTTATAACTTACAGGAATTTTTGACCCGTACTCTAAGAGTACAATGGAAGAATTGTCTCACAACTTATGTTAACGAGTTTACGTATGGTTTGAGTGTAAAACCTTTCGTGTGGTGGAAATAAATCCCCTTTTTACGTAGTATGTTTGAGAAGTACAATCCATAAACTATACTCCTTATATTTCCTCTTGTATACTTGTAATGATAAAGGACTCTTACAATTCAGTGAGTAATTTCTGTTATTTAAGTGTAACTCAACAGAAAACACATGTAAATTATAAAGTCATCAAGGATAAACACTTTGCTCAACATGTTACAAAGTGTTTTGGAAATTGTAAGCTGTTAACTAGTTTTTAACCTTTCTGCACTCTTTTAGAAAAATCATATAAAAATCATACGAAGCCGAAAACTAAATCCGTAAACTCAGAGAGTTTAGTAATTGTGTCTGGTTTATTCATAATTTTTGTTATGATTTTTAGAAGTCTCGAACTTGTGTGAAAATGCTCATATTCACAGACTGGTCCGGATTTGTTTCTGAACTGATAGACAATTTTATAAAAATCACCATAAATTGTAGAAAAATCTTATGGAGATGTGCAAGTAGTCATTAGAAAGGTATAAACCTGAACTATTTGTATATAAAACAGTTTTGAAAGATATTAAGTTTAAGATGGTCAAAACAGTCTGTGAATGGGACTCAACTTTTCTGATGAAAGCTGTTGTTTGAGCTTAGTTAAGTTTTTGATGTATTAACTTGTATTCCACCCCCCCCCCCCCTTAAAACTAGAAGAAAACATGAAAATGCAGGGGTATGAACTCACCTTGAGTGATTTCCTTAGATGTATGCTGAAGAGAAAGGGTTTCCAAGTCAAGAACACTTGGTAGGAGCTTGGAGAGTTGAAGATCTAAGAACAATTATGGTGTTATTTGTTATGAGTGATTCATAATCTGAGTGAAGGAGTGAATAATGTTCAATGTGGGATGAGAATACTTACTGAATGAGGGTGAAAAGCTCAAAGGCAGCCTTGGAGTCTCGAGTTCTTAGAGAGGGAAATGAGAGAGAAGTGTTTGTTTCTTGGTGAGAGAGTGAGTAAAGTGGAAGGAGAGATGGGGGTTTCCAACTTTTGATCAAGTTACTAGCTAGAGGAGAGTTGTGAGAGGACAAATAGTGGACTAGGTATGGATGAATAGTGACTGAGGGTTGTCCTATGTGGGTATGGGGGGTTAGCTTGAGTCACACTTCATGACAAGTCAACACTCTAACACAATATCTCACCTAATATATATTGTTCTTAAGTTGAGATTTCCCCCAAAATGTGATTAAAATATGAATATATATGGCCTTATATGTCAAAATATAAGTTTGGGTGAAAATCCCACGCGAAAATCATGAAAAACGAGCTTAAAACGCAAAAGTGGTCGAAAATCGGGAGAAGGAAGCGAACCTGCGAGGGTTCCGGAGTCAAAATCACCATTCCGGAGTGAAAGGTGGATGTTCCGAAGTCACTTCTACTATTCCGGAGCGGATCAGGGGCTTCCGAAGTGCGAGGCTGTCCGGGGCGAAGTCCTCCTGCCGTGCGAGATGGTCCGAAGCAAGGCATTCCGGAGCCACTTTCCGGAGTGAAGGAGTTCCGAAGCCGAGGGAGATGCGAAATTGTCCGGTTCTTAAGAGGGTTCCGGACCAAGAGGGTTCTAGACCAAGAGGGTTCCGGACTAAGAGGGTTCCTTTGGGTTTTCTCCTTTGGTTTTGAGCTGTTTTCGACTGAGGAATGTATATACAGAGATTTGGGAGAGATTTTACATACTTGGAGAGATTTGGGAGAGATTTCACATGCTTGGAGAGATTTGGGAGAGATTTCACATGCTTGGAGATTTGGGAGAGATTTCACATACTTGAAGAGATTTGGGAGAGATTTCACATACTTGGAGAGATTTGGGAGAGATTTCACATACTTGGAGAGATTTGGGAGAGATTTCACAAACTTGGAGAGATTTGGGAGAGATTTCACATACTTGGAGAGATTTGGGAGAGATTTCACATACTTGGAGAGATTTGGGAAAGATTTCACATACTTGGAGAGATTTTGGGAGAGAGATAGATACAACAGGAGAGATTGAGAGAGACTTTGTCGGGAGCCTTTATTAATGTTTTTCTTCGTAGTTCAAAGACCGTAGGCTTAGTTACATCCCATTTTGAGTGTTATACACCCCCGAAGGGCACGTGATAGTGTTTTATAGAGTTGTTACTTCCCTCCTTCTGATTACGGTTTAGAATTTTGAACATTTGAAACTTTTAAATGTTACTTTGCATTTAAGGTTTAGAGTTATACATTAGTAACCATAAAGAAATCCCTAATCATATTAGTACTAGTCGAGTTGACTAGTTTGACTTGTTGACTTTCTTTGACTCTGACTTGACCAGAAGGTGACAGTTGTCACACCACCAAATCAAGAAAACTCCGAGTCTCAGTTGGAGACCTCAGAACCTCCCACTGCATCTCGGCCTCTATCTTGTCCGGATCGACCAGTTCACCTTTCTGGTTGACAAGGTGCCCTAGAAAATGCACCTCTTGCAACCAGAACTCACACTTGGAGAACTTTGTGAAAAGTCTCTCCCTCCTTAATGTCTCCAGCACCTCCCTCAGGTGCTCCTCATGATGTTCTTGAGTCTTGGAATAAACCAAGATGTCATCAATGAAGACTATCATAGACCGATCCAGCATCGGTCTGCACACGCGGTTCTTGAGGTCCATGAACGCAGCTGGAGCTTTGGTGAGCCCAAACGGCATCACCACAAACTCATAGTGGCCATAACGAGTCCTAAAAGCTGTATTCTGCACATCCTCGTCTCTGACTGGCATCTGGTGATAACCCGATCATAGATCAATCTTGCAGAACCAAGATGCACCCTATAGCTGGTCAAACAAATCATCAATCCTCGGGAGGGGATAAAGGTTCTTCATCGTTACCTTATTCAGCTCCCGGTAGTCTATTCACATCCGATGTGACCCGTCCTTCTTCTTCACAAACAGGATCGGGGCTCCCCATGGTGAACAACTCGTCTTGATAAATCCCTTGTCTATCAACTCTTGCAGCTACGTAGACAACTCCTGTATCTCTGGATTGAGCCAACCGATATGGTGCCTTGGCTATCAGAGCCGCACCAGCGACTAGGTCAATCCTGAACTGAACCTGTCTCTCCGGAGGTATCCCAAGCAAATCCCCCGGGAATACATCCAAGTACTCTCGCACGATTGCTACATCATCCATTGTCGTCTTAACCTTATCCCGGGTATCCATAAGATAGGCAACAAAACCTGCGCAACCCTGCTGAAGGTAGCGCCTCGCTCTCGCTGCTGAACATAGAATCGGTCCACCCTGCGGCCTCTCGCCCAGAATCACTAACCCACCCCCACTACGAGTCCGAACTCTCGCTAGCTGCTTCTCGTAGTCGATCACTGCCCCATTGGGGCTCAACCAATCCATACCAACTATCACTTTATTCCCTCGAAGGGGAATAGGGACGAAATACACGGTAAAATGCTCATCAAACAACTGCAGTGTTCATCCTTGGTGACCATTCGTAACCCTAACGGTCCTATCAATGCTATCTCCACGTCAAGTGGGCAATCCATCTCCCCGGAGCCCCTACAAACCGATTGCTAAGCGCGAGAATACACAATATCGGGTAACCTCCGAATCAAACAATACCAAGGCATATATACCGTTCACAAGGAACGATCCTATAATGAAACACATAAACATAAGCAATAATCAATATAAGTAAAGAGATAAGGAGAAAATACATACCCGTCACCACGTCGGGAGCTGCTCGTGCCTCCTATGCTGTCAACTAAAAGGCCCTGGTCCTCGCCACAGGCGCCTCTGCCCGGCCCTGACGGCCGTCTGTAATCCTCAACGTAGCAAGAGCGGGTGCTACCGCCTGCCATGCCGCTGCAAAACTCGGGTACTGAGACCGCTTGTGTCCCCTCTGATTGTACTGAAAGCAAATCAGATATGATGTTGTCGTAGTGGTGGTTGTAGCAATACAGTCTATGCTCACGTGACCAGTTCGGCCGCACTTGAAGCAGCCTAAACTCCCCGCCTTACACGTCCCCTCGTGCAACTTGCTGCATTTGCCACAACGACTGCGGCCCTGCTGGCGCATAGGTTTATGGTCTGATACCTTGGGCTTCTTTCCCGCACTCCCTGATTAAACCCCCTCAGGTTTCCTCTTCCTCTCCATCTCCAAATCCAACTCACTCTCCCTAGCCCTGTCAATCATATCCTTCAGCGTCTTGCAGCTGGATTGGCTCACAAACTGACGGATATTACTCCGCAAGATCTCATGATATCGGGCCTTTTTCATCTCCTCGTCCTCCGCATACTGCGGAACGAGAAGGTCCATCTCCCTTAACATGGTGGTGATCTCGGTCACCGTCTCAGTCGTATGCTGGAGATCCTGGAACTCTCTAGCAAGATGTTGCACCTCAATCACAGGCGCAAACTCGACCCTGAACCTGGCCGAAAAATCACTCCAGGTCATCGCATCTAGAGCTGCATCATCTCCAATGGCTCGTCCGACCTCCTCCCACGAGTCACGTGCCATGTCCTTCAGAAGACAGGAAGCAAGTCGGAAGTTGTCCCCCTCAGGACATCGGCTCGTATGGAAAGTGTTGGCGACATCAGCCAACCATCTGCTGCTAGCAATGGGGTCCCGAGCCCCATGGTAGTCTGGAGCTCCGGAAGCTCGGAACTCTCTGAATGTCAGCGTGCGCGACCCCATCATGGCCGCCACCTCCGTGCGGAAAGCACTCAGTCTCTCATCCAAAAGCACAAGGATAACCTCCTTGATCGTACCGAAGATCACAAGAATCTAGTCTAAAATACTGTGCGTGACCTCATACGAAACGAACGCTCTCGTCTGCTCATCGAGTTGCCCGGCTCCAGAGCCAGAGCCCGAGCCTGATCCCTCACCGGCACCTGAATTACCGACTGGTCTAGTGCGTAGCGTCACCATACTGAAAATACAACATAACAAACATCATTATACATGTCATCACTCGAGGGATCTGACACACTACAAGTTTCCTGGGTTCATCTCAGCCTTCCTTGATTCGAGTGCGGTTCCTCTGCTTTCAGTAGTACGAGCCCATACTACCTTCCATATCTATCTGTACTTTTTTCAAGAACTGCCTTGACTCCACCAAGTCCCTTCTACTGCTACTACTGTTCTTACGCTAATCTCATCCTAGGTTTGCCCTAGGGTAATCACCATCCCACTCTCCGCCATCAGCTGCAGAAGAAGTCCCTGCCATCTCCCCTAACTAGATCACGAACACTATTACATATCACTAAGACCAGAAAATTCTTCAAATGAGAGGTCCTACCCTACAATGGTTAGACTCAAACGAGAGTTGCGAAATAGGGCTAAACCTAACCTTCTGAAATTATTTAGTCCTTGCAATATCTAACTTAACATATTCGTTTACTAGTTAGTTAGAGATACCTAGAAATCCTAAAAGAACATAGCAAGTAGCATTCAAGCATTGAGTATACATAATCAAACATATCCTAATCAGGCCATCATATCACTGACTAATCTGTACTAGCATGCAGTTCATAAAGCTGATACACATATAACAGGCACATAAGGCATCCTTCCTAGATACTTAGCCCTAATCTAGCATGCAGTTCTCATAAGCATATCATAACATAAACTTGTATGGGTAATTTGGGAGTACTTACTTGAGCTCGGCTGATTGCATGCACCACACCCTTTTCTCTTTTCAAAATTCGTTTCTCTTTTCGAGATTCTTTTCTCTTTTCAAAGTTCTTTTTATAAAAATGATTTTCTTTTGAAAATTTTTCATACCAAGTCCTCAGTTTGAGTTCAGACACACCCGAGAGTGTGCCCGAATCCCTCAAACCAAGGCTCTGATACCAACTTCAAAACATACCAAAAATACAATCCAAAAATTTCATTTTTATTCATTAATAAAAACCATAAGTATCAAAAGCCATAAATTGTGTATCTCAAAAATATCATAACATTTGTAAATGTAACAAAATCATATGCCAAAACATCAGAGTGAATCCTCCCAGGCTAAAAGTGATGGGTTTTATGCATAAGAACAATCCTATGTGCTCATACAAACCCTAATGCTTGGATCTAGGTTTCTCTATTGTACATGCAATGAATCCAAGACTTACAAACCCTAATCTAGCATACATAATATCAAAGTTAACATATAATATCAGATCTAGATGTTTACCTCTTCAAATAGTAGCTTGAATCTTCTTCACTTGAGCTTAGAATCACAATTGTAATTCCTCTAATGGATCACAAACACCACACAACAAGAAGGCAATTATGAGAGAGGAAAGACCATGCTAAAATCGGCCCTAGGGTTTCTCTTGGGAACCAGTGGCCGAAAATTGCATGCAAGGGTCTCTATTTATACTATAGGCTGCTAGGGTTTCAGTCTAAACCCTAATGGATACCTTAGCCACCAAGTAGCCCAATGAACCTTCTGGAATAGGGCCCTAGGACGAAAATATGATGATCCCTCATCATAATTTCGTTCCCCCTTAGTCCATTAGGTTTCCCAGCCCAAAACTCAACTATCACACATTTGACAGTTTATGCCCCTTTATTTAATTAATCTCTTTTAGTCACCAAATTAATTCCTAATTAATTTATGACTAATACTAATCAAATAAATATGATTTCTCCTTTAATATATTATTCTTATAATATATTAATAAACCATAATATCCTCTCTCTTTCCTTAAATTACCTTGTCAAGTTGCTTTGGTGAAGGCAACCCAAAAGGACCATGCATAACCGGGTCAAGTACATACCAAATATAGTTACGAGCTTAGACACTAGTCCAACAGTCTCCCACTTGGATAAGTCTAGTAACTATATCTCACATACGACTTCAGGATCCGGTTAGCAATCGTAGCTCTTATACGCTTCTGTCAACTCTGATCAAAATCTTGTCCTTCAGATAAGGGATCGTATAATCCTCTGTTCTAGATATCATGCCGACAATACTTATTGTCCAGCATTTGTTTCTCGATCTCTGCTTTGTTCGACATAGAACTCAGTTGAACACATCAACCTCATCCTGACCGGGCCCGACACATAAGTCAAACCAAATCATCAAGTGGCCAAGATATCGCTTTTATACTCTTAGAATAAAAGGAACATAAAACTTCGACTTATATGCTTTTATTATCTACTAGCTACGTTGTAACACCGTAAATTTCAAAACAATTTTTCACTTTTTAAAATATAATTTCATTCATAAATATTTTCGAATCCCAATGTATCACATATCAAATCCATAAAAACACATCCCAAGATCATAATGTATAAAACTCCAATAGTGTGTAGTGATCATGTCGGCGCCTTCCCGCGATCCTCACTGGTACCTGAAACACATAACACAAAACACTGTAAGCATAAATGCTTAGTGAGTTCCCCAAAATACCACACACAGCACATATTAGCCACTCGAGGCTATAACTTTATTTGACCCTCTGGTCAATGTGTCTCAGTGGGACCCTCCAGTCCCATAACTCTGTGGGCCCTCTGGCCCTAACTCTGTGGACCTTTCGGTCCTAACTCTGTAAACTCTGTAACATACATAGCATAAATCATATAGAAATCACATCATGCAAAAGCATACAAAATACTCTGTCACATAACTCTAATTACCACCCTAGGTAAAGTATAGTGAGAAGACTCACCTCGAGTAACTCGGTAAACCTCGAACTCTGAAATACTGCACTAGCCTTCACCTAATCACATAAATAAATTCTCTAATTAATACAACTTCTAAAGGCTAGGCCAATTCCTCTCTATAAGTTCTCTAAGAAGGGTAAAAGACCATTCTGCCCCTCTAATGGCTCATAAGTCCAAACACTGACTAATCCCTAAAAGTTAACAGAAGTCAACAGTCAACATTGACCAGACTCGCCGAGTGCACTAGAGTGACTCGGCGAGTACATGCCTGCCTCCTCGTCCCTGGTCCTCACTTGACTCACTGAGTCAACCCTATACTCCCCGGGTCGTTACAGATCGCGAGTCACGGGGCAACCCGACTCGACTCGTAAAGTCCCTTATGGACTCGGCGAGTTCCTCCCATGAAAACTCTCAAAAGATCTCTTGAGGTCAGATCTGCTTCACCAAACAGTAGATCCATCCTTCTAACATTCAAAAGTCACGTAAAGGTGCAACCTTTACGTGCATGCAACCCATATCAAGCCTCAAATGGAGAAATATCACTAGAAATGGCAACCTAGTCTCCAATTGCTTATTTGCTTGCAAAAAGCTAGAAGGTATTGACTCTATGGATCTCTCAAGGTCCAGATCTGATATCATCAACAAAAAGGGGACCTCATACTCACTAGATCTTATAAAAGGGAGGTAAAAACCCTAAAATCATGAAATCTATCATATCAGCACGAAATAGAAGGGATTATACCTCCAGAGACAATATCTCAAGATGATTAGCTCCAATCCAAGCTCCCTTCACGTTCTAGATGGATCCTCTCTTCTTTCTTTAGCAAAAATACCCCAAAATGAAGATTATAAGCCCTTTCTTGCACTCAAGCCTTCCTCACTCTCTCTAGGGTTTCTCTGGAACAAGGTGGCCTCAAATGACGACCATAAGGGCCTTTAAATAGGGCACAAGCCCCGAAAATTAGGGCTTCATTAAACAGCGTGGACTCGCCGAGTCCACGCATGGACTCGCCGAGTCCCTCCATTAAATCCAGGCTGGCAGAAGCGCGATTCCACTCGGCGAGTCTGAGCGCCTACTCGCCGAGTCCCTTTCTAAAATTCAACAAAATACTTAAAATAAGATACCTGGGTATCCGGATGTTACATAAGTTACACACAATAATACGTTTTATAACATCAGGTCCTGCTCGGCAAACAACTCTGGATGCTGCTCCCGCATCTCCGACTCCAGCTCCCAGGTCAGCTCGGACCCCTTCCGATGTTGCCATTGGACCTGCACCAGTGACACCTCCTTGTTCCTCAGAACCTTGATCTTTCGATCCCGAATCGCGATTGGCCTCTCCACATAATTCAGGCTCGCATCCACCTGAATATCCTCCAGTGGCACCACTGCCGACTCACCGGCTATACACTTCCTCAACTGAGACACGTGGAAGGTATCATGAATCTGGCTCAACTCCGCAGGTAGCTCCAACCGATATGCTACCCTGCCCACCCTCGCGGTCACCCTGAACGGACCGATGTACCGGGGCCCCAGCTTGCCCCTCTTCCTGAATCGGATCACTCCTTTCCAAGGAGATACCTTCAGGAGTACGAAGTCTCCCACCTGGAACTCAAGATCGGATCGTCGCCTATCCGCATAACTCTTCTGACGACTCTGGGCCGTCAGTAAACTTTGTCTAACCTGCTGTATCTGCTCTGTCGTCCGAAGCACTATCTCAGTGATACCCATCACACGCTGCCCTACCTCTCCCCAACAAATAGGAGTCCGACACCTCCTCCCATACAACAACTCGAAGGGAGGCACACCAATACTCGAATGGTGGCTGTTGTTGTAGGAAAACTCAGCCAACGGCAGATACGTGTCCCAACTTCCTCCGAAGTCTAACACACATGATCGGAGCATGTCCTCAAGCATTTGAATCGTCCGCTCACTCTGTCCGTCCGTCTGGGGGTGGTAGGTGGTACTGAAATGCAATCTCGTACCCAACTCCTCGTGGAACTTTTTCCAGAACCTGGAAGTGAAACGTACATCTCGATCTGACACAATCGAGATCGGTACTCCATGATGCGATACCACCTCCCGCACATACGACTCTGCCAACCTCTCAGCAGAAGAGCTCTCACTGATGGCAAGAAAATGCGCGCTCTTCGTCAGCCGATCGACGATCACCCAAATTGCATCGACACCCCTCGTGGTCCTCGGCAATTTGGTGATGAAATCCATGGAAATATGTTCCCACTTCCACTGGGGAATATCAAGCGGCTGCAACTTGCCATGCGGACGCTGGTGCTCGGCCTTAACCTTGCGACAGGTCAAGCACCTCTCCACAAACCACGCGACATCCCTCTTCATACAGGGCCACCAATAATCTTTCTTCAGGTCCAAATACATCTTAGTGGCCCCGGGATGGATCGAGAACCTCGATCTATGCGCCTCCTCCATCAAAGTGATGTGCGTCCCACTCGTATACGGCACCCAAACCCGACCCTGAAAGGTCATAAGCCCACGGCTATCGGTAACGAACTCAGGTGCCTGCCCAATCACCCGCTCCCTCTTGTGGTTCTCCGGTCTCATGGCCTCTGCCTGGGCCTCCCGAATGGTGTCCAACACCGGAGTCATCACTGTCAATCTCAAGCAAACATCTCGTATCAGGGCACTCTCCGCCCTACGGCTCAGGGCATCAACTATAATGTTAGCTTTGCCCGGGTGGTACATGATCTCACAATCGTACTCCTTTACCACGTCCAACCATCTCCTCTGGCGCATATTCAGGTTGGGCTGATCCATCAAATACTTCAAGCTCTTGTGGTCCGTGTATATTATACACCGAACCCCATACAGATAGTGACGCCCGATCTTGAGAGCGAACACCACAGCCCCCAACTCCAGGTCATGGGTGGGATACCTCGTCTCATGAGGCTTCAGCTGCCTCGATGCGTATGCTATCACATGCCCCCTCTGCATAAGCACTGCACCCAACCCTGATATTGATGCGTCACAATATACCACAAAATCCTCCATTCCCTCTGGAAGGGATAACACTGGGGCTTCGCACAACCTCTGGCGAAGAGTCTCAAACGAGGCCTGCTGCTCAGGACCCCACGAAAAAGTAACGCCCTTCCGGGTCAACCTGGTGAGAGGCACGGCGATCTTAGAGAAATCTTTAATAAATCTCCTATAATAGCCAGCCAACCCCAGAAAACTCCTGATCTCGGTGGGGGTCCTCGGCACCTCCCAGCTCATTAGCGCCTCAATCTTGGCCGGATCGACCAATATCCCATTCTGATTAACGAGATGTCCCAGGAACTGGACCTCTCGCAACCAGAAATCACACTTGGAGAATTTGGCGTAAAGCCTCTCTGAGCTCAGAACTCCGAGGATCTCCCTCAAATGCTCCTCATGCTGCTCTCTGGATCTCGAATACACCAATATGTCATCGATGAACACGATCACCGATCGATCCAATATCGGTCTACACACCCTGTTCATGAGATCCATGAATGTTGCTGGTGCATTGGTGAGCCTGAAGGGCATCACCACGAACTCGTAATGCCCATAACGAGTCCTGAACGCCGTCTTCTGGATATCCTCATCTCGCACTCTCATCTGTTGATATCCAGACCTCAGATCAATCTTGGAGAACCAAGACGCTCCCTGCAACTGATCGAACAGATCATCGATCCTCGGCAATGGGTAACGGTTCTTGACCGTTAACTTGTTCAACTCCCGGTAGTCAATGCACATCCGGTGTGAACCATCCTTTTTCTTGACAAAAAGGATCGGCGCTCCCCACGGCGAGCTACTCGGCCGTATAAACCCCTTTCCCAGCAGCTCCTGAAGCTGCGAGGATAACTCCTGCATCTCTGGAGGTGCAAGGCGATAGGGCGCCTTGGCGATAGGCGCTGCCCCCGGAACCAAATCGATACGGAACTCCACTTGCCTCTCGGGAGGCACACTCGAAAACTCCTCGGGGAAAACATCCGGGAACTCACGCACTATCGGGACCTCATCGACCGACCTCGGTCTCTCTGCACCTACTCTCGTATCCACCACATAAGCCACAAACCCACTACAGCCCTGCTGTAGACTCTGCCTCGCTCTTGCGGCTGAACAAAATGCCGACCCAGAACGGGTACCCTCGCCATAAACTGTAAGAACTCCCCCACTAGGGTCTCGTATGGTCACCAGCTGTCGCTCGCAGTCGATAACCGCTCCAAATCTGCTCAACCAGTCCATGCCCACGATGACACAGACATCTCCCATAGCAATCGGGACCAAATCAATCGGAAACTTAACGCCGAAGATCTCGAGTACACATCCTCGAATCACATCAGTGGCATACACTGCTCTCTCGTCAGCTATGGAAACTCACAAAGGTCGACTCAACGCCTCTCGACGAGTACTGATGTGCTTACTAAAGGCTAACGACACAAAATACCGACTCGTACCCGAGTCAAATAACACCAAAGCAGGTACATAACACACAAGAAATGTACCTACGCATAACACAATATAAGCATAACACCACAATCCACAAATAAGCAGATGAAAGAATACATACCAGCCACGACATCGGGCGCTGCGTGGACCTTCTCCGCTGTCAACTGGAAGGTTCTCCCGCGAGCCTTTGGCGCCTCGGCCTTCACTGGCCGACTCTCCGTAGCTTGCACGGCAGCAGGGACAGATCCCTGAGAAGCTCCCTGCGCTGACCCTCGCAACTGCGGACACTCTGCCTTCCGGTGTCCGGTCTGGTTGCAGTGAAAACAAACTGCAAACCCCTTGGGGCAATCCTTGGTCATGTGCCCCTCCTTGCCACACTTGTAGCAAGACCCTGCTCTACAAACTCCCTCGTGACCCTTGCCGCACTTGCCACAAGTGCGGCCCTTCTGGTTCCCTGATCTCGAATCGGCGGGCTTGGCCCGCTTGGCTGCCGGCTGGGACTGTGCCGGTCGCCGATCTCTCCCCTGAGACTCCGTCTCCTCTCTAGCCTGAGTCTCTAGCTCTATCTCCCTCTTCCGGGCATTTTCCTGAAGCTCAACAAATTTCGGGTATGACGAGTTCGCCACGAACTCTCGTTTGTCCCTCCTCAAAATACTCAGATACCGACTCATACGTGCCTGCTCGGTAGACACGTGCCCAGGGCAAAACATCGCCCTCTCATGGAACATCCTGGTGATCACAGTAACAGACTCAGTACCCTGCTTGAGGGTCAGAAACTCCTGGGCCAAACGTTCCCTCTCCACCGGGGGAATGTACTCATCACGAAACATAGCGGTGAACCTCTCCCAGGTCACTGCGGCAGACTCTGCAGGTGTGTAGTGCGCTGTCACAAACTTCCACCAGTCCTTCGCTCCCAAGCGAAGCTGGTTCAGCGCGAACCGAACTCTTAGATGCTCCGGACAAGAACACGTATAAAAGCATCCCTCAATATCAGAAACCCATCTCATCGCAGCAATCAGATCCTGCGTCCCATCAAACTCTGGTGGCTTCGTGTTGCTGAACTCTCGGTACAGCAACGAGTCACCCCCCAGCGGCCTGGCAGCAGCGACGGCTGCGGTGGCTGCAGCAACAGCAGCCTCAGTGAGAGCAGCGTACCGCTCATCAAAAATCTCAATCAACGTGGTCTTGATTGACCCGAACATCTCTGGTATCTCAGCTCGGATGGCCGCGACCACCTCCTCGTGAATCAGCCTACGGATCTCCTCATCACTGGTACCACTGCCCCCTGGGTGATGACGCATCCCAACCATGATGTCTCTGAAATACAACACAAAAGGAATCAGAGACTCGCTCGAGTATATTCGCACTTGATACTCGACCCTACTTGCTCTCTTAGTACCCAAAGGATTCTTACTTAGAGTGCGCACTGCTCCGGTGTCTTCAGTAGTACGGGCCCTATAGTACCGTCCACACCGCATCAGTATTCACCTTAAGTCCTCCTCCTTGGATCCCAGGTCACCAGTACTCCATATCTTACTAAACTCAGGCTACTCTCTAGTAAACCACTCATAAGTTCCTCGCTGCTACCTACTTACTCTCGAAGCATCTCATAATAGCAGTAACTCCTAGGCTAAGGCATCACAGATCAGGCCACTCTAGTCCTAATAGTAATACCTAGCCTACTCTAGCATGCATATCATATCATAAGACATCTTATAACACATAATGTAAGGGTATTTTGGGAAATCACCGTTCAGGCGCTAGCTGATCGTACACACTGCTCTGCTCTGCTCCTTTCAAAATCTTTTTACTCTTTTAGAAAATTTGTTTATTTTATGAAAACTTTCTCAATTCCTCAGTTTGAGTTCAGATTCATCCGAAGATGCACCCGAATCCCTCAAACCAAGGCTCTGATACCAACTTGTAACACCGTAAATTTCAAAACAATTTTTCACTTTTTAAAATATAATTTCATTCATAAATATTTTCTAATCCCAATGTATCACATATCAAATCCATAAAAACACATCCCAAGATCATAATGTATAAAACTCCAATAGTGTGTACTGATCATTCCGGCGCCTTCCCGCGATCCTCACTGGTACCTGAAACACATAACACAAAACACTGTAAGCATAAATGCTTAGTGATTTCCCCAAAATACCACACACAACACATATTAGCCACTCGAGGCTATAACTCTATTTGACCCTCTGGTCAATGTGTCTCAGTGGGACCCTCCAGTCCCATAACTCTGTGGGCCCTCTGGCCCTAACTCTGTGGACCTTTCGGTCCTAACTCTGTAAACTCTGTAACATACATAGCATAAATCACATAGAAATCACATCATGCAAAAGCATACAAAATACTCTGTCACATAACTCTAATTACCACCCTAGGTAAAGTATAGTGAGAAGACTCACCTCGAGTAACTCGGTAAACCTCGAACTCTGAAATACTGCACTAGCCTTCACCTAATCACATAAATAAATTCTCTAATTAATACAACTTCTAAAGGCTAGGCCAATTCCTCTCTATAAGTTCTCTAAGAAGGGTAAAAGACCATTCTGCCCCTCTAATGGCACATAAGTCCAAACACTGACTAATCCCTAAAAGTTAACAGAAGTCAACAGTCAACATTGACCAGACTCACCGAGTGCACTAGAGTGACTCGGCGAGTACATGCCTGCCTCCTCGTCCCTGGTCCTCACTTGACTCACTGAGTCAACCCTATACTCCCCGGGTCGTTACAGATCGCGAGTCACGGGGCAACCCGACTCGACTCGTCGAGTCCCTTATGGACTCGGCGAGTTCCTCCCATGGAAACTCTCAAAAGATCTCTTGAGGTCAGATCTGCTTCACCAAACAGTAGATCCATCCTTCTAACATTCAAAAGTCACGTAAAGGTGCAACCTTTACGTGCATGCAACCCATATCAAGCCTCAAATGGAGAAATATCACTAGAAATGGCAACCTAGTCTCCAATTGCTTATTTGCTTGCAAAAAGCTAGAAGGTAGTGAGTCTATGGACCTCTCAAGGTCCAGATCTGATATCATCAACAAAGAGGGGACCTCATACTCACTAGATCTTATAAAAAGGGAGGTAAAAACCCTAAAATCATGAAATCTATCATATCAACACGAAATATAAGGGATTATACCTCCAGAGACAATATCTCAAGATGATTAGCTCCAATCCAAGCTTCTTCACGTTCTAAATGGATCCTCTCTTCTTTCTCTAGAAAAAATCACCCCAAAATGAAGATTATAAGCCCTTTCTTGCACTCAAGCCTTCCTCACTCTCTCTAGGGTTTCTCTGGAACAAGGTGGCCTCAAATGACGGCCATAAGGGCCTTTAAATAGGGCACAAGCCCCAAAAATTAGGGCTGCATTAAACACCGCGGACTCACCGAGTCCACGCATGGACTCGCCGAGTCCCTTCATTAAATCCAGGCTGGCAGAAGCGCGATTCCACTAGGCGAGTCTGAGCGCCTACTCGCCGAGTCCCTTTCTAAAATTCAACAAAATACTTAAAATAAGATACCTGGGTATCCGGATGTTACATAAGTTACACACAATAATACGTTTTATAACATCAAGTTACTGATGCGGTTTCGTATTATCAATGCATAATCATCTAGCAAACAATAACCATATCTTTGGGTTTAAAGATTATATGATATTATCATCTTGCGATCACTTGTGATAACTTTCATGAAGTGATACTAGCAAGTGCGGGTTTATTCCAATGCTCAAAACATATTTCATAAGCACTCATAAACTTTGTAGCAAACCTTTGCTATGTCTAAAACCTTTTAGAAAATCTACAAACAAATTTATGACAATCTTCTTTCATATATACTTCCAACATATGAGCGATTGTGGACTGTTCGAACAATCTTATTATTCAGGAAGTCAAAACATGCAAAATTTGAAATAACAGATAAATAATCAACACAAGATAGTAACTTTCTTATAAATAACACACTTTTATTTAATCATCAAAATGTTGAATACAAAATTATCCATTACAAATTTCCTATCTATCTAATCTAAACTAATATCGTCCTTTAGCCCAACGCTCCTAGCGTGTTTCAAATGCTTAACCCTACTCAGTCCCTTCGTAAGGGGATCTGCTGGGTTATCTTCTGACGATACCCTCTTCACAACGAGGAGTCCCTCTTCTACCCGATGTCTAATAAAATGGTATTTCCTGTCGATATGTCGAGATCTTCCATGATCCCTTGGTTCCTTGGTCAAGGCAACCGCTCCTTCATTATCACAGAAAATTTCCATTGGCTCTTTTATGGATGGCATAACTCCAAGGTCTCCTATGAAGTTCTTTAACCATATAGCCTCCTTTGACGCCTCGCTTGCCGCAATGTACTCCGATTCACACGTTGAATCAGCTACGGTCTCTTGCTTGGAACTTTTCCAAGTCACCGCTCCTCCGTTCAGGGTAAAGACCCAGCCCGACTGTGATCGGTAATTATCCCGATCCGTCTGAAAACTAGCGTCACTGTACCCTCGCACCCTTAAGTCATCACTCCCACTGAGGACTAGAAACCATTCCTTGGTCCTTCGTAGGTACTTAAGAATATTCTTGACAGCAATCCAATGTGCTCTACCAGGATTCCCTTGATACCTGCTGACCATGCTCAAAGCGAAGGCCACATCAGGGCGAGTACAAGTCATAGCATACATAATCGAGCCAACTGCGGAAGCGTAAGGTACTCGGCTCATATCAGCTATCTCTGCCTCTCTACTCGGGCTCTGAGTCTTACTCAGTTTGGTATTGCATTGAATTGGCAATTCCCCTTTCTTGGAATTTTCCATACTAAAACGTTATAATACCTTTTCCAAGTACGTATCCTGACTGAGTCCTATCAGTCTCTTACTTCTGTCTCTCACTATCCTTATTCCCAGAATATATGAAGCCTCTCCTAGGTCCTTCATAGCGAAACATTTCCCAAGCCAGGAATTGACCTCCTGCAAGGTTGGGATGTCGTTTCCTATGAGTAGTATGTCATCGACATACAATACGAGGAAGCTCGCTATACTCCCACTGGCCTTGACATACACACATGACTCATCTTCGCTTTGCAGAAAGCCAAACTCTTTGACCTTCTCGTCAAAACAAAGATTCCATCTCCGAGACGCTTGCTTTAATCCATAAATGGATTTTTCAAGCTTGCACACCCTATTGGGATGCTTCGCATCGACAAAACCCTCTGGTTGATTCATGTAAACATCCTCTGCCAACTTCCCATTTAGGAAAGCGGTTTTTACGTCCATCTGCCAAATTTCATAATCATGAAACGCAGCTATTGCGAGCATTACCCTAATAGACTTTATCTTGGCAACTGGCAAGAAGGTCTCATCATAGTCAACTCCAGAAGTTTGAGTAAAGCCCTTCGCGACCAATCGCGCTTTATAAGTGTGCACTTTCCCATCCATGTCTGTCTTCTTCTTGAAGATCCACTTGCACCCGATTGTCTTACGACCTGGTACATTATCAACCAAATTCCAAACTTGGTTGTCATACATGGACTGAATCTCGCTGTCCATTGCCTCTTTCTATTTAGCAGACTCTGGGCCTGCCATGGATTCCTTGTAGCTATTAGGTTCGTCCAGATTTATTAGTGTACTATCACTAATAAACGTATCCCCGTCAGTAGTAATATGAAAACCATAAAACTGGGGTGGAACAATAACTCTACTCGAACGTCTAAGAGGTAAGGACTGGTCAATTGGTTCAACAGGACTTTCCTCCTCATTTTGAATGCCAGTGTCAGAGGTTCCTTCATCTCCTGACTCTTGAAGCTCTTCAAGGTCAATCTGACTCCCACTGTCTCCTTGACTTATGAGTTCTCTCTCTCTGAAAACTCCTCTCCTAGCAACAAAGACAACATTGTCACTTGGTCTATAGAAGAGATAGCCAAAAGACTTCTGTGGATAGCCGATGAAATAACACTTCTCACTACGAGGTTCTAGCTTGTCGTGAGTCTCTCATCTTACGAAAGCTTCACAACCCCAAACTTTGATATGTGCTAACGAGGGAGCTTTCCCTGTCCACATCTCGTGAGGTGTTTTGGCAACCTTCTTGGTGGGAACTAAGTTAAGGATATGGGCGGCAGTCTCTAAGGCATACCCCCAGAATGAGATTGGTAACGAAGCACGACTCATCATAGAACGAACCATGTCCAACAAGGTTCGATTACGTCTCTCAGCCACACCATTCAATTGTGGCGTTCTAGGAGGCGTCAATTGCGAAACTATTCCACATTCTTTTAGATAGTCATGAAACTCAAGACTTAGGTACTCTCCCCCTCGATCAGATCGAAGCATCTTGATTTTCCTGCCCAGCTGATTCTCCACTTTATTTTTAAACTCTTTGAACTTTTCAAAGGTTTCCGACTTTTTCTTGATCAAGTAGATATATCCATATCTGCTATAATCGTCTGTAAAAGTCACGTAGAAGCGACAAGCGTCCCTTGTGGTGGATCTAAAGGGTCCACATACATCAGTATGTATGCGATCCAATACACACTCACCCCTTTCACATGTGCCAGTAAAGGGTGACTTGGTCATCTTCCCAAGTAAACAAGACTCACACTCGTCATCGTCCCTAAGGTCGAATGACTCCAAGACTCCATCCTTTTGGAGTTGGGCTATGCATTTCTTGTTAACATGGCCAAGACGACAATGCCACAAGCATGCTTTGTCCAAACTTGTGGACGAATCAATATTCAAAACATCATTTCCTAAATTATCTATAATTAACACAGATTCATAAATCCCATTACAAGGTAATGCATTGAAATAAAAGACACCATTCAAATAAGCATTAATAGAACCATTACTATTATCAAACGAATATCTGAAACCTTGTATAAACAATCCATGAAAAGAAATGATGTTCCTTGCCATATCTGGCGAATAACAACAATTATTTAAATCTAGCCCTAACCCATTACTCAACACTAAGGAATAAACTCCGATCTTGGTTACTGGTGAAGACTTCTTGTTTCCCATGATCAAGTTTATCCTTCCATGCTCCACTTCCCTACTTTCTCTTAGCCCCTGCAAATCAGAACAAATGTGGTACCACATCCAGTATCAAGGACCCATGAAGTAGCAAGTGATGAGTTATTAGATTTAATTAAATACATACTTGCAAAGGTGGGCTTTATCTTCCCATCCTTAATATCCTGCAGATATTTAGGGCAGCTTCGTTTCTAGTGGCCCTTCTGGTGGCAATAGAAGCACTCTGCTTCCTTGGGGTCAGAAGAGGGTTTAACAGAACCTTCTTTGGTCCCACTAGAAGAGGAACCATCTTGGGGCTTACCCTTTTAGTGGCTCTTAGAAGGAGCCTTCCTCTTCTTTCCTTTTCCTTGGCCAATTGCCAACACAGGAGCAGCTACAGTAGAGGATGATGCAATAGATTTGTCCTTGAGGTTGCTCTCAGCTGTCCTTAGGAGCCCTTGAAGTTTACTCAGGGTGACCTCTTCCTTATTCATGTGGTAGGTCATTCTGAACTGGTTGTAGCAGGAAGGCAAGGAGTGGAGGATGATGTCGATAGCCAAATCCTCATCAAACTTAACATTAAGTTTGAGAAGACGATCAACATACCTTTGCATTCTTTGCAAATGAGCAGTTAAGGATTCTCCACTCCCCATCCTAGCGGTGATCATGTTGGTAATGATCTCATAGCGCTCTTGCCTCGCGCTCTGGTGGTACCTGTCCAGCAAATCTTGATGCATCTCATATGGATACATGTCCTCATAGGACTTTTGGAGTTCGAGGTTCATGGTGGCCAGCATGATGCAATGAACTTTCGTCGCATCACGCTCGTGGGCCTCAAAGGCGGCCATCTCTTCAGGAGTAGCAACTTCTGGCTTGATCTTTTCCAGCTTCTCATCGAGGACATATTCTTTGTCCTCGTAGCGAGTTATCATGCGAATGTATCTCATCCACTCGTTGAAGTTTGACCCATCAAATGTCACCTTTTGACACAAGGTCATCAGCGATAATGACCCAGAAGCGTTGTTGTTTGCGTTTGCGTTTGACATCTGAAATAGAAAGGAACAAAGTTTGATTAGAAATGAATCCCCAATTAAACACCCAAATGAGAAATTAGGGCTAGGATCCAACAACATTATTTACAACTTAGAAAAGGGATGCCGTAATCTAAAAGTAAATAATTTGAAGGTAAGTGAATGACGATTCACTAATTCTCATCATGAAAAACGAAAAGAGATTAAGTTTTAAATGTATTTGAAAATTCCTAGATTTCTTTTGAGATTCATTGAACATTTCAATGGCATGTTTAAATCTCGATATGCACTTCAAATTTGCGACTGGGATGCCGAGGATCGCAAACAAGTTGTGAATAACCATGCGAATCAACATGGTGCACTCAATGTCTTTATCACCTAATCAATGTGCCGGTTAGCCACGCATGCTCCATTGATCTATGATAAACATCGAGCCACCCTTTGTCACCAATGTCAATCCCAAATTAGTGTGTCGGTTAGCCACACACGCTCCACTAACGTTTGACAAGGGTACAAAGTGTAATTCCATGGAATAGCATCAATTTTCACATTTTACCCTAAAGTAACTAAGATTGGGAATTTGAAAACATTGTAGTTACTTTGCAATATTCATTATACTTATAATGAGGAATTAAGTGCCCTATCCTATCCGTTCGACTAACGACCCTCCACCGGTCAAGTAAGCGGTAGGTGTGAGTGTACACCCATTAAGCGCCATTTTATAGGCAGCAACCTTATACCCACCTTATAGACTGGCTTCGTGAATGAGGCCTACTAGCGATAAGACTAGCTTATTCTTATACACACACATATATATATATATATATATATATATATATATATATATATATTATTCATGTAATAGATAAAGTATAAGATTGAATTTTAAACTTGTAAAATTCTAAGGGTTGAAATTTAAATTTTTTTCAAAATTAAACTTTTCAATCAAAAAATTAAATTTCAAAACTTGAGGGCAAGTTTTGAACTTTTCAAAACACAAGGGATCAAATAATAAATAATATAAATCAAACAATTAATTTAGTGATTATCTATATTTGACCTAATTCAATTTCTTGCAAGATAAGTTACCCAATTAATTCAAATAATCAATTTTAATCATATAAGGAATTTATTATCTAATAAATTGGTAAATATCTTTTGTTTTTGGCAAGGATAGTCTCACAAAATCATTAAAATTCGAAGTTTATCAGTAAACACAGATTAGGCAACTATTTCATAGCAAAAACAGCAAGAAATCCCGATATTGCCTCTGTCAGACGATCTGAGTTCCAATTTTCCTACCACCACCAACACTTTGAGCTTTCTTCCCAACATTCCATTTCTTGCTTGAACTACCATCACGTGCACTTTGATCTTTCTTCCCATCCTTCCCTTTCTTGATTGAACTACCATCACCTACACTTTTAGCTTTCTTTCCAGCCTTCCCTTTTTTTTTCTTGAACTATCATCACATGCACTTTGACCTTTGCAGCTTCTTTTATTATGACCAAGCTTTTTGTATTTTGAACATGTCACACTTTTGTCCTTCCTTGATGCCATACCACCCTTCACCATATCTTCTAATTCAACAGATGACTTCCTTCTTTTCTTCCTTGGTCTTCCAATGGGGACATGATGATTGGGAAGAAGCAAAGTGGTTGGACATGGAAACTTTTCGCACATTCTTCTTCCAA
Organism: Lactuca virosa; assembly: GCF_052849685.1. Classification (NCBI taxonomy): domain Eukaryota; kingdom Viridiplantae; phylum Streptophyta; class Magnoliopsida; order Asterales; family Asteraceae; genus Lactuca; species Lactuca virosa. The sequence goes on along the minus strand of NC_136434.1, from coordinate 173,329,875 downwards.
TAATTGGTTCAATCTTGAAAGAATACATTTCCTTCCAAGTTTTTAACCAGTAAGTAGAATGAACCCATTCTTCTGGTACGCCAACATTCTGCTTATTTTTTTGCATGTCCCATATAGAAACAAGGGCATGTTTACAGGGTATATCAGTGAGTTCCCATCTTCTATAAGAACATGTGTGCTGAACCATGTCTACCACACATTGGTCCATCCGTGGACCACTCACCTGATATTTTCCATTCCCACAGAACTTACCCACACATTGAGCTGCATCATATTTGTTTTTTTCAAGCACACTTGTTGTAGTTGGAGTTAATGGTCCAACAACCTTATCAATTACCTTTTGGACACTCACAATCCTTAACATAAGGTACTCTCTAATGAACTCAAGGCATGTGATAATTGGTTGGTCACGTGCTTTCTTAATTTGATTATTTATGGTCTCACACAAGTTATTCAGAAGCCCATCATAATGAGCCCTCCCTACAATATAGATAAAAATTATTTGAGAAAGTGAATCGTTTGGTAACAGTTAACCAAACAAAATAAAACAAACATGTGAAGTGTGCCCTAGACCAATGTGGGGGTAGAATAGCTTTGACCCATTCGTAGCAGTCATTGTTTAGCTTTCTTAACTCTTCCATAGCATGGTTGAGTTCTTGTATTGTTGTTGTACTTGCACAGTTCCACAACATGTTCTGAAACAACTTTCCCCTCCATATTTTCTTCATGTTTTTATGAATGGCGGACAAAACCTGTATTCTGCACGTGGATACAATGTACCAATTGCTTGCAACAATCCCTGTACAAAATGTAAACAACATTAGATGTAATGTATACAATGTACAATAAGAACCAAGTCCATTGAAATTACTTACCTTCTGTCTGTCAGATATAAAGGTAAAGTTGGAATTAGCTTGCAAATCAATGTCATCATCCAAGCACCTTATGAACCAAGCCCATGAATTTATATTCTCATCCTCTACGACAGCATATGCCAAAGGATATATACAGTTATTTCCATCAAGACCCTAAACATAGTGAAGGAGTTAGTAATTTAAATAAAATGGAATAAAATGACAGATATGTGTTTACATCTTACCACTGCTGTAAGTATCATTCCAGGATAAGGCCCTTTCATAAAAGTCCCATACAAACCAATGTAATCTCTTTTACCTGCTAGAAAACCTTTCTTCAATGGCCCTAGACAGATGTAGATCCATTTGAAAGTTCTAGTCTCGGAAGTTTGGTTTGGCTCACTTTCGACCTCTATCTTAACTGTTGTCCCTGGGTTTCGAGTGCAAAGTTCTTGAACATAGTCTCTTAGTGTAGTATATTGCCCTGCATAATCGCCCCTTACTTGATTCAATGCTTCAGTTTTATCCCTAAATACCTTCATCTTCGAAATACCTACTTGGTATTCACGTTGAAGTTGTTCTTGTAAAGCTCGTGTAGGGACTGTAGGGATGCTTTCAATATGCTGCACTATTTTCTTTGCCAATAACTTGTAGGTACAAGCTTTCACATTTCTTGTTTGTAGACATCTATGCTCGTTTTCATAGGTCTTGATTTCCTAGTCAACATTTTGTTCCCACTTGCTAGCATAAAGTACCCATAGACACTTGTTTTCTTCACTTTCTTTATTGCTTTGACTGGGCCCACATGGGTCAAGTTGACCAAGGTCTGGGATAGTACCTTTAGAAATAGCTCTCACTCTGTTTTTGTCATTTTTTATGAACTCTAGTTCCCTCCTTGTCTCCACAACATGTTGTCTTATTGCATCCTTCAATTCTTCAGATGAGGTGAATTTTTGGTACACATAGAATGGATCACTAACTCTTGCTTCATTGTTTTCCATTGCCCTTCGGATTGCCTTAATTGACTTTCTTCTCCTGTTGCTCCCACCTTCATCAGATGATGACTCATATAAGAATACCTCATTGTTTACAACCTCAATATCATCAATTTCCCTTGTTTCTGTTTCCTTGACATTTGACCCTCCAAGATCACCCACCCACTCTATATCTTCATCAATATTTAACAAAAACTCATTCATGTCTATCTCAGGTTCATCTAGGAGGTTATCTAAGTCTACTAAGAACTCACTATCATCACTATCACCACTATCATCAACATCATCTCTATTGCCACTTTCATGAGTAATCCCTCCAGTTTCTTAATTTAGAGTTTCATCAAATTCATCAAATATACCTTGTGTTTCACATTGGGCATCAATTTGGTCACTTTCAGTTTCTTTTATTGGCACAACATCTGGTTTACTTGATCCAATACAATCCCCTGTTTCAATTTCCTTCCATTCCAAAAATATCCTTCTAATACATGAAGGTTGATCAACGATTTCTTCTATCCTAACTTTACTAGGGGTAGATGACATTTTATATGTATGCAACATTGTTTTACCATGTTCAACATAAACTTCAACCAGTTTATGTTTACCCACGTATGTACCCAAATGGTTAATGTCACTGTCACTAGCCAATGCAAAAAACCCAAAGTCCAAATCTGAAAAGGGTCTTTTGAAGTGGTAATAAAGCAACTTACCCTCCTCAACACAACCTAGGGTATCCATCATCTCATCAATATCGTGCACACAAAACTCATCAATGTCCAATAGATCAACGTATCTTTCTTTGCCCTTGACGTACCTCCTTCGAGGAAACTTCGTAAACTCTCCACCATAGAATAATCTGATGGAGAAGATAGTTAGATGACCAGCTGTAAAAGAGAAAGCTTCAACTTATTAGCTTGAAATTTGTAAGTGATAAATTTAACTTTTGAAAATAAGGGGTTACCGTAATGTTTTTCAACAGTCTATTTCTTCCATGTTTGCTCTAATCCTCCAACCCACAACTGTTGCTTCGATGATTCTTGCAGAATTTTGAGGAGTTAGGGTTTCTACTCGATTTTGATGAGTTACAGATTAAGTGAGAGAGATAGAGAGTGTGTGTGCGAGGGAGGTGATCGTAAAATGATCGGAATGAAGAAATGATTGGCATTGCATTTAGGCGCCATGTATAAAATGACGAAAATACCCCTCATGTGCGAAGCACGTGGGGGGACTTAACGTTTGGAATTGACGACTAACGGACCCAGGGACCAGGCGGGTAATAAAAAGAAAACGTGATGATGGTATGAGTGCAAAACAAAATATAGGGACCAAATGCGCAACATTAGCCAAACCACAGGGACTATTTCAGTAATTTGTTCTTTGTATTTAGATGTATACATTTGTATTGTATTTCTAAAATGAAATGAAAATTAGAATTGAATGTCTTGTGTACATGTATGATTATGTGATATTTAGGTTTAATAGTTTGAGTGTATAGAAAATGAAGTAATAAAGTTTTTAATTGATAAGTTATAGTTTTTGTATTTGGATGCTATTGTTTGTATTGTAAAGTGCTTAATATGGTTTCAAAGTGCTTAATTTTTGTTAGTGACTTAATGTTGGTCATTACAGCTTTAGCTTAATTAGGTTATTAATAACAACGTACTTTTAGTAATTTAAAATTAATTATAAAATAAAGTTGAATTAATTTAAAAAAAAATCAATAAAAAGAAAATATTAAATTAATTGTAAAATCAAATTAAATTAGTTTAAAAATCAAATTAATATTAATTTTAAAATAAAATAAAATTGATTATAAAATCAAATTAAATTAGTTTTAAAATCAAATTAATATTAGTTTTAAAATAAAATAAAAATAATTGTAAAATCAAATTAAATTAGTTTTAAAATCAAATTAATATTAATATTAAAATAACGTACCGTATAATATGATTTTCTTATTAAAACACGTTGAATCGTTGATTTTTATTTTTAAGTTTCTTTTTCATAACCATTGTAAATACTAATCTGTCTGATTTTTACTTCTCGAGTATATATTTTTTATATACTTGTGAATACTCTATCCGTTCTCGAGTATATATTTATTTATATAGCCCAAATACAATTTAACTTTCGATAACTATATATATAATATATTTTTTAATAATGAAACAACAATGACGATCGATTAGAGTTGGATTAGAGAGAACCAATGCCTTCAAAATACTTGGAAGGTCTTAAAAACTTTATGAAGATTGTTGAGAAACATGTCAACTCTAAAGGCAAAGTGCGTTGCCATTGTAAAACGTGTGTGAATTCGTATCGACATGTTTTACCTATGGTTTATGCCCACTTACATGACATTGGGTTTTTAGAAACATATACTACGTGGATTCATCACGGTGATAAACATGTCGGTTCTTCGGATTTAAGCTACAATTCGAATCCAAGAACAAACATGCCCACAAGTAATGAGATGTTTGATGTAATTGATGATGTTATGGCGGAACAAAATACAAATGCATAAAATATAGACGATGAGGGACGAGGTATAGACCCGAAATTTGATGATTTGTTTGAGGAGCTCAATACGAAGTTATACCCTAAATGTAGTGATATGTCTTCCTTAAACTTTTTGGAAAAGTTGTTGCATATTAAAGTGATCAATAGATGGACAAATAGTTCGTTTGACCAACTTGTAGAGTTACTAAGAGCTGCTTTCCCGAAGAGCAAGATTCCAGCTTCACACTATGAAACTAAAAAGAAGTTGAGAAAGATAGGGTTAGGATATCAATCGATCCACGCTTGCAAAAATGATTGTACTTTGTTTTGGAAGGAGAACGGTTCCATGCAGAATTGCCCGATTTGTAAGGAGAGTAGATGGGTGGACACAACTACAAAGGGGAAGAAAGTACCACAAAAATTGTTGCGGTACTTTCCTTTGACTCCAAGACTTCGACGAATGTATAGCTCCAGATTCACAGCTAAAGATATGAGTTGGCATAATATTGGACGCTCAATAGATGGTATGATGTATCATCCGGTTGATGGGAAGTCATGGCAAGATTTTGATCAAAGATATCCAGAGTTTGGTAAAGAACCTAGACATGTTCGTCTAGGTTTTGCTGCTGATGGCTTCAATCCATTTGGCAACTTTAATAGTACTTATAGTACTTGGCCGGTTATATTAACTACCTACAATACACCACCATGGATATGTATGAAAGAGTCTTCTTTCATGCTAACTTTGCTGATTCTTGGCCCTAAATCACCCTCAAAGGACATTGATGTTTTCTTGAGGCCTTTGGTGGATGAGTTGAAAATGTTGTGGGCCGAAGGAGTCCAAATGAGAGATGCATCAACCAACACCGTATTCAACATGTGTTCAATGTTGTTATGGACTATCAATGATTTTCCAGCGCATGGAAGTTTGTCTGGATGGAGTGGTCAAGGTTATTTAGCATGCCCTACTTGTAACGCAGACACATCTTCCATTCATGTCACCAACAAGATGTCTTATATTGGTTATAGACGATTCTTGCATATGAGCCATAAGTGGAGGCAAAGTTTATTGTTTAATGGTCTACCTGAGAGAAGGCCACATTTAAGACGATTCAACAATACAACTATATTAAAGCAATTGGCTTGTCTCCCTGATCGTATTCCAGGGAACATCCTGAGCACGGGGGTGCAACGAGAAAGCGCAATGATGAAATAAGAAAAAAAGAGTTGAATTGGACGAAATATAGTATCTTTTTTGAGCTTGAGTATTGGTCTTCCCACGAGCTAAAACACAATATAGATTTTATGCATCTGGAGAAAAATGGGGATGAGAGTTTTGTAAATACTGCATTGATGAATGAAAAAACCAAAGACAAAAAAGAAGCAAGAGAAGACTTGAAAAAACCAGTCATGAATGGTAAGTCGGTAAAACATGGTATGACGATCAACAATACATCTTAGCCACTCAAGCTAAACAAGTGTTTTATCTCCAAGATCCTACTCGAAACAATAATTGGAGAGTTGTGGAAGATGTTTATCATCGAAAACTTTGGAATCATCAAAGTATCAGTGTTAATGAGATAGATGAGGTGAATGACACTTGATCAAATGATTTTCCCTTGGCTGTCGATTTAGGTGATAATGATGATGATACATACTCCGTTGACAGTGATGATATGTACTTTTTAGATAATGACGACAATGGTGAATCAAGTGTGGCTCCTAATATAAACGATGACAGTTTCTTTAATGATGACGATGATGGTTGTGATACGTACTCTTCAGATAATGATGACGATTTCATAAACGATGATGAATTTATTAATGATGATGTTGTACATGTATATTGTTCTAGTGATGATTCTGATTGATGGTATGTTACGGTTGTTATACATTTTGATTGATTAAAATTGTTTATTAGTTTTTTTTAAAGTATGTTTAGTATATTTTCTAATATTTGTTAAACAGATGGCTACACATGTTGCGAGGGGGTATGGAGGAGACGGCGGGGAACGACCTCCACATGAGCGTGCAGGCAAGATACCGACGGGTTGTTAATCTTGTAAGTTACATGAAATTCTTAAATATATTGGATATATTTTTAAAGTTTTAAATTTCTAAATTTTTAGTTATATGTGTCAATGTAGCAAACCCGACGCGTCGGCGTGGAAAAGGAAGATGCTTAAATATGTGAAAAAGTTTAATCACAGCGGTCAACCTTTACCTATGGAAATTGATAGCATCGGGGGGGGGGGGGGGGGACCAATAGATTCATAAATACAAATGACAAAATGTTGACAAGGTTTATCTCAAACTTGTGGCAGATCATGTACCACTCCATTATAGGACTTGGAGACGTGTTCATTACCATTACTATGAAGCTGTGTATCCTGAGATTGAAGTAAGTACAAAATACTTTTTATATGTGAAAATTTTTATACTTTTTAAATATATTTTTTACTAATTAAATTTGTTTTTTTATTGCAGACATTTTTTAATCTTGATATGTATCGGGGTACATATCTGTGGGAAGCCGTTTGAGCGGCTGTACAGAGCGACTGCCAAAGAGCTTATAAAGAGCACAAATATGAAGTGAAAATTTATTTTGATAGGGTTGGTGGATATAAGGATGTAGAAGGTACAAGACAATGTCTACCGGATGATATGGAGGACGAAGCTTGGGATAAGATGATTGATCTTCTCTTTTTGGATGAGGGTTATAGGAAGTAGTGCAAAAAAGGTAAAGAAAGCAGGTCCAAACTTCAATTTACGAGTTCTCATGGAAGTAGAACATATGCAAACAGACGACGTGAGGAGGTAATTAAATTTATTTGTATTTTATAAATTTTTTATTAACACTTATATAAATATATTGATTGTTTTTGGCTTATTCTAGAGAGAAAAAGGACAAGACCCGCAACATATCGACGGTTGGAAACAGATGTGATTTAAAGAAAGTCGGGGTTGGTGTACACGACAAACAGAAGTAGTTTGGGTAAGTAATAAACAAAGTTAATAAGTTGTTTGATAAATATGTTATTATTATTATTATAGTTAGTTTAAGGTATATTATTATTATTATTTTAGTGCATAAATTTAGTTATTTTTTTAGTAATAAACAAAGTTAATAAGTTGTTTGATAAATATGTTATTATTATTATTATAGTTAGTTTAAGGTATATTATTATTATTATTTTAGTGCATAAATTTAGTTATTTTTTTAATTAGTGTATTTTTATTGTTTTTTTTTTTTTTTGGAAATTATTCAACGAGAGAAGATGTTGATGCAATCAGAGCTCGGGAGAACGAAAGGCTAAATGAAGAACAACATCTCGCTCGTGCCATCGGTGAGAGACGTGGGCATATTCGCGGAATTGGAAGGAAACCAAGCATCAACAATAATTTATTTCCAAATGAACATACCAAACGTTCCAAAGCTTCCACATCCCAATCTTCAGATAATCCCCAAGTTGTTGTATTATCCCAACAAATTCAAATCATGCAACAACATATGCTACAAATGAACCAAATGTTTAATAACACTTTCGCGTCCGTCATTCCAAACTTCCAACCACAACCAATACCACAATTTTAGTTTAATCCCAATATGTTTTCACAAAATAACCCAAAAACATCCAATGAACTCGAGAATGATGATGATGATGATGATGATGATGATGATGATGATGATGATGATGAGGAGGAGGAGGAGGAGAAGGAGGAGAACTAGAATGATGATGACAACAATGTTTCTTAAAAACTTGCTTTTTTTTTGTTATTTTGTTATGTAGTAGAATTTGAATGGTATGTTATGTTTATTAAGTGTTTTTGGATTTTAATGGTATGTTTATATTATTCTGCAAATATTCTTTTTGGATTTGTTTTAAAAACCAGATTTGGTATATATAACAAAACCTGTGAAAAATATTAAAAAAAAGGCTACGCATTCTAATTAGGGGAAATGACACAAATGCCCAACGAACTTTCTAGGGTTGGTTCAATTAGTCCATAAAGTATTTTCGTTGCTTTATGAGGGAACAAATTCGTTTTTTCCAGGTCGATTACGTCCTTTTGGACAAAATGAAGGGGTCATCTGGTTACCCCTTTGACTTGTTGACCAAATACCCAGTACTATTCATCTTCTCCTCTTGTGCTTTCTTCACCTTTTTCCCCTGTCTGCTCTCCACTTTAAAAGTCAAAATCTAACGAAAACGATTCCATTTTGCAAATCAATTGCAGACCATAACCAATACGATCAATTCTGATTCCAAGATTGGAAGCAACAGTCCTAATTGTGAAATAAAAGACGAAACGCATTGATTACGAGATCGACACATGCGAGTTCGTAAACTGAAATTACGATCGCAATGTGTTGGTTGCAGTAACTCTGAATCTGAATCAAAATTACTTCCGATTCCGAAACCGATTCCTTAACTCCGATTCCGGTGAATGATTTCCGAACAACCTTATTCTGATTGCGAATTCAGAATTTGAGCCTTCCGATTTATACTGAAATTCCATTTTACAAGCTTTACGATTTGGTCGATGGTGTTCAGGTGTCGGCGCTTGTGGCAGAGAAGATGATGTTGAATCTGATCAAGTTACCGGATCCTTTCAATATCCTCCTTCTATGAATCATGAAATATGAAATCATATACAAAGGTTTGATGTGCAACCATTGCTGTCTAATGGAAATCGATATTGAGAAAGTCAAAATGTGATTTTGACTATTAAATGGAAAAGAGCTGATGTGGCTACTGAAACCTGCTATAATAGGTTAGATGGACTAAAAAAAAACAGGTTGTTTCCAACCTTATGCCCCTATGAAGACACAAAATTAGTTTAGGGACTTAAAAGGTCAACCCTAAAAAGTTTGCTGGGCGCATTTGTGTCATTTCCCTTATTTTTTATCAATATAAATGATCGACGCTTCATTCTAATTACACTGCTACTTGATCAATTGGATTCCACACACGAAATCTTAACATTGAAAAAAAAAATTCTTCCGACTGGTCTATGGTCATCATAACCAAACATGCGTTTTACAAAATAAATAATAAATAAGAAATCCTAAAATCAGCATCCGCACACAAATATCAAATGTAGAAAAACGTTAGCAGTTAATTTCTGCTTGTAGACCCTGTTCGTTCATTGTCTTCTCTTGTTCACTAGAACTTTGCCTTGAGTTGATCAATCAGTTTCTTATCCACTTGGAAGGCCTTAGCTAGAACATCACTTAAAATTGGTGGGTTTGATCCAAAAACAGCATTCCCAATTGTTATAGCACCAGGGTTTTGACTACTTAAAGCACCAATAACCACCGCGCATTTATTTCCAATATTACGTTGGAAGTGAACAAGCCCAACCGGGAACACAAAGACATCGCCCTTATATAGCACCTTAGAGATAAGTCGGTTTTCTGGATCTGAAGTGATGAACCCAACCTCTATCGAGCCTTCTAAAACTGTTATAATCTCAGTGGCTCGTGGGTGAGTGTGAGGGGGGTTGATTCCCCAAGGTGCTAAGTCAATGCGGACCATTGAAATGCCTAAAGTGTTTAGCCCTGGTAACTGAGCTACAGTAACAGGTGTCACCCTTAATCCCAAAGGGTTTGATATGTTGCCCTTAAGATGTAGGCCACTGAAGTAGAAGTCATTAGCTTGAATTTGCGTAGGATTCTTGCAAGTCTTGCCATTTACATTAACTGCAAAGAAACATTCTTTAGATAACAAAAAACAACAAAATTGTAGATATATTTCTTGAAATATACATAAAAACCTGAGCTATTTGGGTCAGCTACACAGAAATCTTGAAGGGCGTCGGGTTCATAGGCAAAGGTCAAGCCGAAAAAAGCAAGAGCCACTAAACTGATATGGGATAACTGTTTTCCCATTATCAAGTCCTTAACTTTGGTTATCTTTTTGGATGAATATGGAGGCCTGATAGTAGAAGTTAGTGAGTGTTAAAGAATTGGTTCAGGGTCCATATATATAGGGCTATGTAAGATATTCTAATTTACAAAATTGCATGATATATGTTGGCATTTGCATGAACACGTAAAAAGGAGTAGAGATGGCCATTACTTGAATAGTTGGATTGTAGCACGATGTCTATCTTAAGTACCACTATAAGAATTGGTGAAGCATGCCTTTGTGGGATGAATGCCTGCACCCCCACATCATATGATCCAAAATGATGATCACTCCCTTTAAGGACCAAAACCATTAATTATTTCTACTTTAATACACAATGTATAATTATTATGAATAGTATCTTGTCCGCCTGTTGCTGCGATTTTGACCCTGGCCATTGAAGTTCCAAGCTGCTTGATGTCCTCCATTTATGATGCTTTCTTAGAGGCTGAAAAACTTTATTTTTAATCATAATGTCTCTCTGGCTTACAAGATATTGTCTGTGTGTTAGATACTTTTTATAGCTCATAAGTAGGTGTTGTGGTGTATTTTCAGATAACATAATCTGAAAACTAGCATGGGTACGTATTTAGTTATTCTCTCACGATTAGCTCTCTATGAAAAAAAAAATAAAGAAAAAGTTGAACATAATGCTATTATGTTCGTTGCTTTTAATTAATAATATCTTGTAAATAATCATTTTTGTCCTTGCACGCCTTGTGTTTGCTCTCAGTGGTGTCCATAAAGATTTGATTTTTGTCATGTGAAATTTCAAAAAGCTGGCGCGCGCAAAAAATTATACTTCGAACATGATTTATTGATTGAATTTTCTGTCTTGTTATATATGCCCAAATAAGAGATCTGTACATGTCTCGTTTTAACCATTCTAATGAATACAGCTTTCATATGTATAGAGGCGTTGATTAGATAACTAGCTGTACCAATTTATCATTACTTTTCAGATCTTGTAGTGATATCTTCATTGATGATATTTAGGGCAACATTATTTCTTGTGTTAACACAATTTATGGTGTAAAAAAATGGTCTCTAGTTCACCAACACCAATTTCAATAGAGTCCTCAATAGAGTCCAACGGGTCATGCATTCTAATGTCATATCTCCTAGATCCACAAATATAGTTTTCAAAAGAATTGATTTTGTCATCCAAAAAGGGCTAGCGGCGCAGCTTGTTGCCCGTTTGCCTTCAATCGATATGTATTGAACCTTTTATAAAAACTATTTATTATGTCGGAAATTTCAATACCAAATTATTAGAATAAAGAGCATCAATGACGAATTTAGCAACACACTACATCTGCACTAATTAGTAGTGGAATATAGTCAAATCAACGACAAAATTTCTTTGAGTTGAATATTGACAATGTAGCAAACGGATTTCCAATGGATTTCTGATCTGGTGCTAATAGCTAGTGTTGGTGATTTTATATCACTTAATATTATTTAAGTGTAACGGGGTTAATTTGTTGATCAATGTCACTTTGATAATTATCGTACAAATTAGTATGATGAGGAGTGCACATTTGTTTGATTTTATCATTGTTGAAAGTATACTGCTATTTAGGGGCGAAGCCCTGAACTGACGGGGGTTTGGGGGCAGCTCCCCTGGGAGCGGGGTCCAAGGGGCGGCAGCGCCTGCCGGGGTCCAAGGGGCAGAGCCCCTGATTGGGGTCGAGCTGGTTTTATGTTAGTTTTGACATGTAATATGACCATTTTTTGGACAGGAAGTTGTTTTCCTGTAACTACCATATGACAGTTTTAGGACAGGAAGTTAGTTTCAGTTATATGATCAATTTCGGATTCATTTTAGGTACATATTTCATAACATCTTCTTCGTTCTCCATTCTAGAAAACAGTGAGTTTCATTCGATTAAAGATTTTGAGTGTACCCTCGAAATGCTTTAATCTGAAAGTGTTTCACAACTCTCACTGATCCAAGTTTATCTATATCCCGTTTTTCAAACAGATAGGTCCTAAATTTGTGACACGGAATAGTAGTGAAATAGCGAAACTTATTCAGTCGGAAATCCATCGCTAAAATTTACCAATTTATTCAATGAATGCCATTATGCATGGGAAATTCATCGATAACTGATGTTAAAGTTGTTAATTTTCTTTTCATTAACTCTTTTATCTCCCTCCCCTATATATTCATCTCTGATCAAAACCCCATGAAATGCTTCCATCCAAGTATTTTGGGTTTCCATAGGTTAAAATTTGGTGAATGTTTGATTGATTATTCTATTTTCAACAAGGTTAAGTTTTAATGGTGATTTGTGTAGCGAAAGAGGAATGAAGAAATGGCTTTGTGATTTCATTTCAACTAGTTTTTAGTCTCAAAAGATAATATTTTATGTATTATGTAAGGTATGTATGTCTTTATGTTGATGACATGCCAAAATAATAGTTCATGAAATATCTGAATTACTAAGACATGTATCATAATATTGTATGTTTTGTCACACCCGATATGAAAACTTCCAAGGAGCTTATCCATCCCAAAATTGTTAATCGAGCCACCATTTTGTAACAGCTAGACTTTATTATAAACAAACCACAAGATGAGGAATTACATTGTACAATATAAAAGGTTTTTTGCCTATGATTTTGTAACAAATCCCTATCCATTTTAGGTATACCTTTAAGCCAAAAACGCTCAGTGTCTTGTCCTCATAAGCTAGAGCAGATAATCTCTTCACTTTATTGATGAAAATCAGAACGTTCATATATATATATATATATATATATATATATATATATATATATATATATATATATATATATATATATATATATATATATATATATATATATATGGTCAATAAAAACTCCTTTGATATCGCTTCAAGAATATCTTGAGACCTACAACCTATACCATAAGTAAAGTATATCCTTAGGAAGGCGTTAAATGAGTCCTTCAAGAAAGGAAGATCATTCCACCATACAAGTAGCAGGCCACAAATAACCTTAGTTGTCGAACAATTCTTGAAAATATGTATCTCGTTCTCCATGAAAGCATTACATGGCATACACATTGTAGATGGAATGCTTACTACCCTCTCTTTGAGGTTGAATCTAGTAGACAGTCTGCTGAGTCTCAACCGCCAAACGAAGACTTTTATTTTGATGGAAACCACCTTAGACCATATGAGATGGTAGGTAAGTTTGTGCACTCCAACAAGTGATTTTTGTTTCACTAGATTTGCCTCCCTTACGAATTTGGAAAGTGTCGTGATAGAGTAGGTATTCATTCCCTTTATAAAGTTACACATGTTTAACTTTCTTTCGACGTGGGTTATTGTTCTATGATTGCTCTCCCACCCCCTTTATATGGTGAAACGTCCATGTCGAAATTATATACTTTTGCCTAGTCATCGATGTCATCTATAAGATCCCCTAAAGGGATGCACTGCAATATTGCCTACTCTAGGCATTGTGAGATGAAACTTTCCAAGGGTCACTTATCCTAAAATTGCTCCTACATGAGCCTCTTTAACTACAAAGTTCTCATGGAATCTAGTTTCATCATCGACTTAAAAAATTCATGGAAGGTATCTATACCCCTATAAGGAATGATTAGTCTGCATTCATAGGAAATATGGGATTAGGTGCATGTAGCCACCCACCAAATGGGCATAAAATAGTAACCTATATTTATTGTGAATGAGAACTAAGGATCACTATATTAGGGATGTAGATACATTTTCTAACACAACACATTTTAAATTCTTGAGGACAATTTCAAGATGGGTGACCGTATGGGAAGTTTTTTGTGTTGTTTGCCCAAACAGGACAATATTGTCGTATATGTCGTAGAGGAGTTTCAAAATGGTATCAGAGCTAGATCAAAAGTCGATGTGTTTGATAGAGATGTTGAACCCTGTAAAGGTAGTGAAAGGAACTAGTTACTTTCTTTTGATTACAGATCAATTGGGAAGTTGAACTAAAAATTCCTTATAGGGGGTGTGTATAACTTCACTGTCATAACGTATTTTAATGTCATGAAGGTTGTAGATCTCGTGAGAACTCTACAGTTAAGGAGGCCATGGACAGATATATTTCAAGGTAAGTGATATCCAAGAATATTTCACGACGGTATGTCCAAAACGGAAAATATTATGTTTCATGCCTTTGGGGAATTATTCATAATACTCTATGCATTTTTATAGTCTAATTAAGCCCCTTTATATATTTTATACTTTCTTGGTCTTCTTTATTTTTGGTTGATGTGATTAATAGGATATGGAACCTTATATTATTGAAAGGTAAATTTACTATATGGTTCATAAACCTTTTTATAAACATGTGTTTTTCAGATTTCATTTGAATGTTTTTCCTTTTTTACTAATTTGATATTTTTTAATCTTTGCTAGTAACCTAATATTTATATTGATTAATCTATTTCTTAAGTTTAACAATATATCACAACTCAAGTCTAACATAGAATTAACCATACATTATTAAATAATAACACCTCCTTTACATTTGACTTCTTTTAAATAGTTCTAGGGCCTTAGAATCTCAATTTTACTAACAGATTGTGTTTAGATATTTATATATATATATATATATATATATATATATATATATATATATATATATATATATATATATATATATTGAATTCCGATTCTTCCCTTAATAACGGTATACTTGCGTGTAATTATTATTATTATTATTATTATTTTTATTATTATTATTAAGTGTAAATGTGGACAATTTTAGGTAGATAAACATCACTATTAGAAAAAAGACCTTTAATGACATATTTAATGACATATGTTGTATATCATAAATAAAACATGATAAACATTGGTCCGTCACAAATTTACAACATACATTTGTAACAAAAAAAATACGATACACATTTATGACAAACTATTTTTAAGTCGTAAAAATTTTCTCCTTTTTTTAAAGAAATATTGAAAATATTTTTTATTTTGTGATTTTTGATAGATTTTACTGATGGGTTTCATAGGTTATAAAATTCATATACAATGCAGAAAATAACACTTAACAATTAAGGGTAAATGCAACCTAATTAGGGTTTATGTATTCACATTAAGACAACATACTATGAACTACAAACCCTATATCAATCCTACTGTATGGTCACACTTTATGATCTGATGAGTGTCAACGTCTCAATTCTTATCAGTGTCAGCATGTATATAGAAACGTAATGTAATCTTTATATATCAAGTAATTATATATATATATATATATATATATATATATATATATATATATATATATATATATATACATATAGCAGATCTGATATCTTGGTGATAAGGATCGGTTCATAATATAAATTAGATACAATCCCTTCATTGAAGGGATATACTAATATAGTTTAGTATATATTAAACATTAGGGTGAAAACTTATTGTTAACGTCTTGGTGACCTTCTTTGTTACAACTCGTTTTCTTTGTGAAAACAAACCCCTTTCTTGGTGAAAGACAATTTGGTGAATATTTCGTGTTCTTTACTTTTTCTGGTCTTCATTTACTTAGTTAATTTGTTCTTATTTATTATACTTGAAGTGT
The DNA here is from genome assembly GCF_052849685.1 of Lactuca virosa. Classification (NCBI taxonomy): domain Eukaryota; kingdom Viridiplantae; phylum Streptophyta; class Magnoliopsida; order Asterales; family Asteraceae; genus Lactuca; species Lactuca virosa. Next base: position 173,314,047 of record NC_136434.1, on the reverse strand, counting down.
ATTTGACCGATACAAACCTTCAATTGATATCAATGAATCGAGTCCCATATGCTTCAGATATAGGATTGATTACATATGCTATGATATTCACTTGTTCTGATTTTTCCAAATGTCTAGGGCATTGAGAGGAAAAATGACTAGAACTTGGTGTGACTAAAGTTATTAAACAACTGTCAAGAACATTATGAGGTTATATCAAAGGATTGGTTGCTTGTGGACAGTTGGAAGTATACAATTGGTTGGAAGGAGCATAGCGACATGCATTAGATTGGGATGATTCTTGATCAAAATTGATGGTCATACAGGGATATGGAAATGTTTACATAGTGGAAGTTGATGATAAAATATATATGTGAGTTAGGAACTTTAATGCAAGGAAGGTGTTCAAGGAGTGTATCTTGAATTTGAAACTTCGTTACCATGAAATCGTTTTCAGTTACAAAGTTTCAATAGAGCCTTTTTGTGGCATCGTTGGCTAAGTCTTGGTGACTTTGATGCCACATCGTCACAAAAGGATATTGCATGTAAGGTTGGACTCTGACACATTTAGAAGTGATAAGAATTTGGAATTCTTACACGTTCTAATAAGAATTTGGAATTGTGAAATAAGCATCGTTGGAATAATGTCCATTCGATCTGTTCACAAAGGAAGGACCGTTGAGAAACATAGTATGCATGTTTATTACATGGCATGACTGATGTTTAATTCAAGTGTTTAGTTGATTACTCGAAACATTATACAATAAATAAAGTCTAGTTAATATGGTGATTAAATAACAAGAGTTTTATTTATAGTCAATAGTTTTGAGATCATAGTTAATTAGTTTATTATTGTCTTTCACTTTGCATGTTTTACTTCCTAAATAATTGAATTATTCAAAAATCCGCAGTCGATCGTACTTTTGGAAGTAAGTACCGAACTACGACTATCATGAATTGAATTGTAGATTGCCTATGGGAATTAGACATAACCATAGTTTTGCTGCAATGTTCATGAGTACTTGGAAAATAGGGATTTTAAGTATTAGATAAACCCATGCTCAGAGAATTACTTCATATATTTTATCACGAGTAATTTTGAGACGATAATATCTTATATTCTTGAAATCAAGATATATGAGTTGTTGTTTACAAGTCAGTTGTGCATTGATAGTACGTAAACGCATCAGTAACTTGATGTTATAAAACATATTGTTGTGTATAATCTGATAAGTGAATAGTGTAAGCATATAAGTCGAAGTTTATATATTCCTTTTTCCCTAAAGGCAAAAGCAATATCTATGGGCCCCTCGATGATTTGATGTCGACATCTAAAGTGCTTGGACAAGCTTGGACTGAATTGATGTGTCTAATTGGTAGTCTGATTTCAGTCGTCATAAATCAAAAATCAGGAAACAAATCTTGTACAGAGAGATTGATTATAATCCATATCTCATGTCTATATGATATCTTGTAGAATGTAGGAATATTTAATCTCTTATCTTAGGACACGTAACTGACTAGGTCAGAGTTCGACAACGGCTTTGAGAGCTACAATTTGCTAATCAGTTTTTGAAGTTATACTGGCAACTATACTTATTAGACTTATCTAAGTGGGAGACTGTTGGATTAGGTGTCTAAGCCCATAACTATAATTGGTATATACTTGAATTGATAGTAGCACAATCCTTTTGGGTTTCCCTCAAAACTAGCAACAAGAAAAGATGATTTTTGGAGAGAGATGATGAATTTATAATTTGGTCAATAAATTGAAATAAATTATTTATTAATATATTATGAAAATAATATATTAATTAGAAATCATATTATTTAATTAACATTTAATCAGAACTTAATTTGGAATTAATTTCGGGATTAAAAAATTAATTAAAAATACAGGGGCTAAAGTGAAATTGTTTAATAGTTGAACAAAGGTGGTGGACGTTTTTGGAGGGTATTTTTAGGGTTCCTAGAATATACTCTAAGATAATTACCGAGGTGAATAATTACCAAATTTGAATTAATAATATTATATTTAAATTAGGGTTATCCACGGCATCCTATCTGCACTATAAATAGACCTCTACACCTTGTGATTTTCGGCCACTCTAACCCTAAGAAGGATAGCCAAAATTCTAAAGTCTTCTCATCCTCTCTCCTCTCTCATCCTCTTGCTAGTGTTGGGTGTGAGCGATTAGAGGCACGCCATTTGTGGTGCTTGCTCTCGAAGCTTCAACAACACTAAGGATTTGAATTATTATTACTATATAATAATCAAAAGTATGTTTACGAACCTTAGAAGTTAATTTCGAAAATTATATAGAATTCATAGGGTTTCCCATTTGATGTTCAAAAGTTGTATGTTCAATTAGGGAAAACTTAGATCCAAGAATACTAGGATTGCATGCACACATAGGGATTCTTTGATGTGCTCAAAACCCATCAGAATGGGCCCGATGATATTCCATCCCGAGGATGGTTGGACCCATAGTATGTTGGCATTCCAACCCGATGGTTGAGGGCCGAGAGTATTCTAACCCGATGGTTGATTGGACCTATAGTATGTTGGCATTCCAACCTTATGGTTAAGGGCCAAGGGTATTCCAACCCGATGGTTGATTGGAACCATAATATGTTGGCATTCCAACCCGATGGGTGAGGGCCGAGGGTATTCCAACTTGATGGTTGATTGGACCCATAGTATGTTGGCATTCCAACCTGATGGTTGAGGGCCTGGGGTATTCCAACCCGATGGTTGATTGGGCCCACAGTATGTCGTTATTATATATGTGTTATATGTTTGTGTATTGGTACTTTGGGGGAACTCACTAAGCTTTGTGCTTACAGTTTTGGTTTAAGGTTTCAGGTACATCATAGAATCGTGGCAAGGCGAGGGCGTGAGCGTATGCATCCTGATTTTATGTCATTGATCTTGGGAGATGCTGATTTTTAAATAATATTTTGAAAACACTAACTTTGTAAACATTTTTATTAGTAAAAGTGTCATTTTGAAAAGTTTAAAATTGTTGAAGTTTTTGGGATGTTTCAAGTTGGTATCAGAGCCTTGGTTTGAGTGATTTGGAGGAATCCTCGTGTGAATCCAGTCTCAAACTAAGGAAAAAGATGTTTTCAAAGAATTTTCAAATAGTTTTCAAAATATTCAAGGAGGATGCAATGTGTACGGTCAGCCGGAGCCAGTAAGTAGACACCAAATTACCACACAATTATTTTGAGATTATGCTTTGATATATTAGAACAGCATGCTAGTATTAGGATAGGGACCTTCAAGAACTGTATGATATAATTGCTTGATAAATGATGCCCTATCTCTTATTGAATCCCTAATTGATTGTTGTATGACTCTTTCGCGTGTGAACTGGCTACTGATTGAATACGCTAAGTCACATGCTACATGGTTAAAATGATCTTAGGATAAGGGGTTTGGTCCTACTGTGCAGCTCTTGTCTGAGTCTAACAGTTGTGGGATTGAATCTTTTAGCCTAAGATTGTTTAAATTATGGGGCAGGTGATTGTATACATGCGATAGTCATCTGGCACCAATGGAGGGTCACGTGGCAGTTTGTGATAAGGTGAGTTGTGTGGGGTCATCCGGCTAGTTGCGTTATTGGATGAGTAGGTTGTGGTTTCCTAAGAGTGGGTGTGGTCCATAGCGGGTCAGCGTGAGGAATGTTTAGCCGCTCTTAAGAGAATGAGGGCAGGGCGAAGGTGCACTCGAGATGCTGGGAGATAGAGATCGAGAGTTTTGTATGAGGATATATATCTGATTTTGTTGTGTTTTAGTGCCAGTCGGCTCCTGTGCTCGAATGTTGCTTGCTTCATGATTTATGGAACTCTTAGGTGATGGGAGTTAGCTACTAAGTAATTATGTCAAGTCACATGTGACAAAGGTTGAATAATCTCAGAGTGATGGATTTGACCCTATTGCGCAACTCGTGTCTGAGTCCAACCATTGTAGGGATGAGTCTGTTACTCGAAGGATTATCTAAGCCTTGTTGCATGTTATTGTATTCATAAGGTAGGTGACTGGCATTATGAGGAGTCCTTCAGCAGTTGATGGCAAGGTGAGGTCGGGAACCTAGGAAAACCGGGGGGTTCCTTCGGTGGGTTTTGTTGTGCTAGGTAGTGAGTGTTTGGTGTATGGAATTTGAGAAGGTGACTTAGAAGATTCGGTAGAATTCTTGAGGAAAGTATGGATAGGTGTTGAAGTTAGTATTGGGCCCGTACTACTGAAAGCACGGGATCTGTACTCGAATTGGGGTGAGTCTTGGAGAATCTAGGAAGCCTGTGGGATGTGGATTCTTGGGTATGATGGGTTTTAGTATACTACAACATCCTATGGTGCACATACAACCCTAAATACCTTGGATCTATGTTTTCACTAATTATACATGCGAAGGTGTTTCCAAGGCATAAACCTATAACTAGCATGCATTTGACATAAACCATTTAAAATACTAGGCAGGGTGACATACATTTTATGTAGCTTGAAGTCTTGATGTATTTGGCCTTAAGAGCTTAGCCCTAATAGTGTGGAAGCCTCAAATGAAGTCACAACACATCATGGACAAGGATGAAACTTGAGAGAGAGTCTCCATGCACCAAAAACACCTCCAAGGACTCCAAGGACTCCAAGAACTTCAAGTGGCGTTTTTAGGCAATGGACTATATATTTATATGTAGGATTTCAAGGGTCATGGATATAACCCAAATCCATATCCATGGGTATTATGATACATGGTTCATGTGGCCCAACTCTTTATGTATCTATACCTAAACTTGGTCCAACATGGATCATAAGCCCAACACATATAAATATAACTAATTACCATAATTAGTCCCCATAGATTTAATTAGTCTCTTTTTGATCACTAAATTAATTCCTAATTAATTCTTGGGCAATACTAATTAAAACATATGATTTCATATTAATATATTAGAACTTATAATATATTAATAAATCATATATAACCTTCTCTCAAAATTCCATCCTAACAAATTGTCCTGATGATATGCAACCCAAATGGACCATGCTACTCTCGGGTCGAGTACATACCAATAATAGTTATGGGCTTAGACATCTAATCCAACAGTCTCCCACTTGGATAAGTCTAAAACTATTATTGTGTATGACTCGAAGATCCCGACTAGCAATCGTAGCTCTTAAAAGCCGCTGTCAAACTCTGACCTAGTCAATGACGTGTCCATTAGATAAATGATCATATATTCCTCCTTTCTAGATATCATATGGACTGAGACATGGATTATAATTATTCTCTCTGTCCATTTGTTGTTTCCCGATTTCTGATTTATGACGACTGACTAATTGAACAAATTAAATTAGTCCAGGCCCGGTCGAGCACTTACGTTTGTCATCACTAAATCATCGAGGGGCCCACAGATATCGCTTTAATCCCTCCAAGGGTAAAAGGAATGGATAAACTTCGACTCATATGCTTGCTCTATATACACACCAAATCACACACAAAAATGCGTTTTATAACACCAAGTTACTGGTGCGTTTTCACATAATCAATGTGTAACCGACTTGTAGACTTCAACTCATATCTCTTGGTTTGAAGAATATAAGATATTATCGTCTCATGATCACTCGTGATAAAATCCATGAAGTGATTCAAATGAGCGTGGGTTTAGTCCAATACTCGAATCTCATTCCAGGAGCACTCATGAATGTTGCAACAACTTTTGCTATGTCTAAACACTTTAGACATCTACAAACCCAATTCATGACAGTCTTGCCTTAATACCTACTTCCAATGTATTATCGACTGTGGATGGTTTGAATAACTTAGTCATTCGGGAAGAATAACCTAGTTATTCTGGACGTCAAAACATGCAAAGTGAAACACAAGAATAATCGAATCCAATATGGTCTCAGAACTTATGAATATAAATAAAACACCTATTATTTATCATCATATTGATTACACATTATTCATTGTATTATGTTTCGATTTATCAACCTAATACTTGAATTAAAACAATAGTCATGCCATGCTCCAAGCATGCAAACTATGTTTGTCCAAACAATAGCTATGTCGTACTCCAAGTATGCACACTATGTTTGTCTATGATCCTTACTTTGTGAAATAGACCAATTGAACATAATTTCAATGATGCTCATTTCACAATCCCAAATCCTTATCGTAAATGTAAGAATACAATATTCTTTGCCATTTACCGAAATCTATTAGATTCTAAATTTACATGCAATGATCCTCTTGTAATGACTATGCACAAAAGTCACAAAGACTTGGCAACATACATTTACAAAGTTTCAAATGGAGAGAAATTCCATGGAAACGAAGTCTCACATTCAAAGTACATTCCTTTGAATATCCTTTCTGCATTAAGTTTTTCTAATCTTACACAGATTTAATGAATAACTTCCACCTATGGAAACATTTCCACATTCCCATTTTGACTATCACTTCTGAACAAGAGTTGCCTCCTTTTAGAATATGTCAATATGATCCTTCAAAATTAACACTATACTTCCAATTGTCCATGAGCAACCAATCTTTGGTAAACCTCAGATTGTCCTCGACAATTGCTTAATCATTTTAGTCATATCCAGTTCTAGTAGTTTTTCCCTCTTAATGCCCTAGGCATTTGGAAAATTTTAGAAAGGATAAATATTATAGCACATGTAATCGATCCTATACCCGAAGCATATGGGATACGATTCATGATGTCTCACATAAAGACATGATCCTAGACCAGTCTTTTGCTACAATATTTTGTATTTTCCATGTTTTCATAATACAACTATGAAGAGGGATGCCGTAATCATAATCGAATTTTGAGAGCGCAATATACATATAATTTCCTTATGTTGAACCATTCCAACGTAAAATTCATATATATATATATATATATATATATATATATATATCCTTGACTAAAGACGATTAACATCTCAATCTAAGCTTTTAGAATTGAAATGAAGCATAATCTCATCTCCCTTAATTATAGCAAAACAACTTTTCAACCCCTGCAAAGTCACGAATTGAGACTTTTGTTTTCTAAAATTACCACTTAACATAATAATCATGCTCCCACTGACATGATAATTATTAGCATAACACTTATGCTCCCACTAGCTTTGACATGTCTCCAGAAATCAGTTGGACTTCTAGAAATCAATACTTTACTGACTTTCTTACCAAAGTTCAGATTTTTGATACAGGATGCTTTGATAAGGCTTTATCAAAATCATACACCTTTTCTTAGATAGCTCACATGTGTGTCTAAACAATTTTTAGAACTATGAAAAGGGATTCCGTAATCATAGTCTCAATTGTTTAGACGTTTGCCATTTCTCACAAGTCCATGTTAGTGTGCCGGTTAACCACACACGCTCCACTAACGACTTTGAGAATGCAAATATCACAATTACTATCTACTTAAAATCTACTTAGTGAAAGCGTTTCCTCACCGTCATTTTCATGAATCGGAGAGAAACCTTATGACACTTAGATTTTATGGTGTATGTGTTCCTATCCATGTAAATTTGTCATAACCATAATCACAAGACAAGGTTAGTGACAAATCCAAACTCATATGGACTGAACTTGTGCAATCTTAACTTCTTGACACTTGGCAGCACAAGGGCCTGCCATTGCTTCCAGGTTGTTACGCAAACAATTGAGAACTTATATAACTCAGATGCATAGTCAACATTAACTACAATGGGCACAAAAATAAGAATATGTCAACACGATAGGTTACAAATATCAAATCGTGTGCTAGTGATAAACAACAGGTTTTTATTCTTGATTAGTTCTTGAAACCTTTTCAAGATCTTTAAGACTCCCACTGACCTCTTGACATATAATATTCTCTTGTCAAGAACTATTCCGTGACAAAACAAATATTCAAGAGTTAGTGTGGATTCTTATCAAGATAAACACTTTACTCAATTGGTCTTAGTTGGTCTTTGTTTTATCCAAAACATCACAACTTACCAGTTTCAAATGTACAAGAGTAAGAAAACATTTTACTTTACATTTGACAAGTGTTATAAACCTTCTAAGGATTATGTCACTCAAGTTACAATCTTGGAGTATGACTCTAAGACTCAATTTTGGAACGAAGTATGACTTATCTTTTGATTTAACCAATTCAACAATTCACGATTCCTCTTCTTAGTCAAACAAATGCACTAAGATGTCCTTAGATAATCAATTGTGATATGGTTTCATAACCAATAAGATAATCATAAAACAAGATACTCAAGTACTCTCCCATCTTTTCAGATTGGAGAAACTTTTATCTTTCTGCCTAATTTGATTCTTCTTATTCGTTCTGCCTTACATTGAAACTTTTCCAATGTTTCAGAATTACACTTAAACTTGTAAGCACAACCATATTTACTAAACTTTAGTAAATCATGACGAATAGTCTTATCGTTCTCTGTGGTGGACTTGACCAGTGCACACGCAAGTGTACCCGATCCTCTAATCCTTCACTTGACTCACATATACATGTGATCAAGGAACTAGTCTTAATTTCCCAAAGATGAAAATTCTCATTCATCATATATTACAAGTTGCATGATTCCAAGTTTCTATCCGACTGAAACTTAAGTGATGAGAATCTTTCCTTATTTGGTAAATTATGACACTACCACAAACGAAAGAATCAAATCCATTTTCCAATATTGCTATCAATGGAATCATATAAACAACAATTATTCACAAATGCCATTGTAAGGATATTTAAAATAAATAAAATTAAAACCTTTTCTTTTATTTTAAAACTTGCGGAAAAAACTTATCCTTACAATGGATATGCATATGAAAACAATGTTGTTATTTATTCCTAGGCAATCTATCACAACTCTTAAGCAACAACTCACAATTCTGCTCACCGAACCATGCGATCGAAATCCATCTTCGCGATCAGAATTAGCATATTCTTCCTTTAAGCTTCCTCTCCTTTTCTTTGATTCTTAAAACATCAAAAATGCGACCTAGTCACATCATGTAATAAGAATCTCAAGATAGGAACTTAATAGAGTTAGATAGTGGACTTTACCCGAAGTAGAGTCAAACTTTTTGACTTTACCATCCTTATGATCTTTCAAGTAAATAGGGCAGCTTCGCAACCAATGTCCCTTCCTTTGGCAATAGAAACATATGGACTCTTTAGTAATGGTACAAGGAACTATCTCAGACTTAGCCTTTCTCTTTACCATTTGGTCAACCGGGTTGGCTATGGCCGATCCCTTTCCATTGGGAAGAGAAAACTTTTCTGGATTTCCATTGTTACCATTGTCAATGGCCATAGAAGTTTGGGAAGTAGATCTTCTAATCAAATTTGCTTTACCAGTGCTCCAAATCATTGCTGATTCAGCAGCATCAAGCAAATAATCATTAAGGGTCATGTCATGTTTTGTCATATAGTAGTCCTAAAGGAACTCACTATGTGACTTAGGAAGTGATTGAAGAACCTAATAAACAACCAACTTCCTCAAGACCTTGACACCCAACTCTCCCGGCTTGTTAATATGTGACTTTATCTCCAAGATGTGAGCACACACAGACTTTGCTTGCCAATAGGGATTGAGTGACCTTGAACTTTTCAAGAACTTGTGGGTTAGCGGGAGAATAATTGGAGAAGGTGGAAGAGGAGAAGTATGATTTCCATGATCCAATCACGGGACATCATCTTCATTAGAAAGCATGTTTCAAGAGATTTGGGAAGATCATAGTTGTCTGAACCAGACATCTACAATGGGAGAAATTCAAGTTAGTTGATTTAAGTCCTTAATATAACACCCAATATGAAATATTAAGGCTAGGACCCAAAACAATATTTTATAACTTAGAAAAGGGATGTCGTACTTCAAGCTATAAAATATTTGAAGGTAGGCGAATGACCATTCACCAATTCCTACCATGAAAAACGAAATACGAATTAGGTTTTAATTGGTTTGAAACTCCTAGATCTTTTGAGATTCATTGAACTTTTCAATGACATGTTTAAATCTCGATTGTGCCCTCTCAAGTTTGTGAATGGGATGTCGATGATCACAAACAAGGTGTGAATAACCATGCAAATTAACTTGGTACCCTTAATGTTTATCACCTAATCGATGTGCCGGTTACCCACACGCGCTCCACTGATCTATGATAAACATTAAGCGACCCTTTGCCACTCTTACTAGTCCATGTTAGTGTGCCGGTTACCCACACACGCTCCACCAACAACTTGGTAAGGTACAAAGTGTAATTTCATGGGTTAGCACCAAATTCACATTTTCCTAAGTAACTAAGATTGGGAATTTATAAGTATTTAGTTACTTAGTATTTATCATTATACTTTTAATGAAGGGAGAATTATAGTCCTATCATACCCGTTCGGCTAACGACCCTCCTCCAGTCAAGGAAGCGGTGGGTGAGAGTGGACACCATTAAACTACCATTTTATAGGTCGTAACCTTATACCCCCTTATAGACTGGCGTCGTGAATGAGGCCTAGTAACGGTAAGACTGACTTTGTTCTTATATATATATATATATATATATATATATATATATATATATATATATATATATATATATATATATATATATATAATTATTAACTATTAATATTATAATAGTATAAGGGTTCAATTTTAACATTTAAAAATTCTAAGGGTCTAATTTGGAATTAAAGTATTCATGGGGAGAAACTTTACAAATTTCAAAACTTGAGGGCAAGTTTTGAACAATTCAAAAATCTTTTGGTTTCCATAACTTATGAGTTTAAAGTAGTTTTAATGAAAAAACTCTTCAAGTTCCATAACTTGAGGACAAGTTATGGAAGACTTTAAAACATTTAAAAATGAGACTCTTCATTTTCATAACTTATGGAAATCTTATGAGTTTTAAAAATCATAAATGTGACCTTTCATATAACTTGAGGACAAGTTACAAAAACACATTTTATGAACAACTTTTAGATCAATTTGGACTGAAAACAAATTATCACATAAATTTTCTATTAATCTAAACTAACTCATAAGAACTAGATAATTCAAATCATCAATCTTCAAGAAATTAGCATGAACATATAAACTAATACAAATCTTGAAATTATGACAATTATCTTTGAAATTGGATTAGCATGAACATTACCACATCAAAAACAGGTTTATAAGTTCAAAAAACAGCTTAGGGTAATGTTCCTAGTCCAATTCCAGCAAAAAAAACTCGAAAATATGTTGTCAGGGGGTCCAACTCGCCGAGTGCAAGAACAAACTCGATGAGTTGGATGAGTTTGTACATGGACTCGTCGAGTCCCTCAATGGACTCGTCGAGTCCCCTGTCCAGACAGCATATAACTTTGATTTTCAGCCAATTGCATCAAGTATAATTGAAAACAAGTCTTGGCTCTAATACCAGTACCACTGATGGGTTTTAGTATACTACAACATCCTATGGTGCACATACAACTCTAAACACCTTGGATCTATGTTTTCACTAATTATACATGCAAAGGTGTTTCCAAGGCATAAACCTATAACTAGCATGCATTTGACATAAACCATATAAAATACTAGTTAGGGTGACATACCTTTTATGTAGCTTGAAGTCTTGATGTATTTGGCCTTAAGAGCTTAGCCCCAATAGTGTGGAAGCCTCAAATGAAGTCACAACACATCATGGACAAGGATGAAACTTGAGAGAGAATCTTCATGCACCAAAAACACCGCCAAGGACTCCAAGAACTTCAAGTGGCGTTTTTAGGCAATGGACTATATATTTATATGTAGGATTTCAAGGGTCATGGATATAACCCAAATCCATATCCATGGGTTTTATGATCCATGGTTCATGTGGCCCAACTCTTTATGTATCCATACATAAACTTGGTCCAACATGGATCATAAGCCGAACACATATAAATATAACTAATTACCATAATTAGTCCTCATAGATTTAATTAGTCTCTTTTTTATCACTAAATTAATTCCTAATTAATTATTGATCAATACTAATTAAAACATATGATTTCATATTAATATATTAGAACTTATAATATATTAATAAATCATATATAACCTTCTCTCAAAAGTCCATCCTAGCAAATTGTCTTGATGATATGCAACCCAAATGGACCATGCTACTCTCGGGTCGAGTACATACCAATAATAGTTATGGGCTTAGACATCTAATCCAACAGGGTATATTCAGATCTTTTGCATGTTGTTTTGGTGTGGTGTTGAGCACTCAGGGGGAGGAAGTCAAGATTCCTTTAGATACTTGTGCGGGTATGTTAACATCTATTTTCTTTCGGGTTGTTATCGGGAATTGGTATTGCGTTAGAATTTTTCTTGGGTTTGGGTAAGTTATATCTCGGGTTGGTTCTATGCTATTGTATGGCTTTTCAAAGATTGTTATATGTCATTTTGCATGTTGAGAGTCTTCAATGAATCTTTAGAGGGTCGTATGTTGTTGAGCGGGTTTCAGCATGTTCAGTTGTTGATCTGGGTCTTTGTCGGGATCAATTCGAGGGTAATTCTTGAAGGACCTTTAGTCAGGGTTCGGTGGGTTCTTCATCTGTTCTGGTATGATCGGCGGTTGCCTACGGAAGAACTTTTGGCTTCAAGCACTACCGTTGCTAAGAGAGGTGTGGTAGCAGGAAGATGGTGATGTTAGTTGCATGAGTTGTTTGGTCATTGGAAATGTCAGGGGAGTTTTATATCTGCTTGGGTTGTAGACGGTTAGAATTCAATGATTCATTAAGAATGGAAGTCGGGGTGAAGATTTATCAGTTTGGGAAAGGGTTATGGTTTCTAGTCGCCAACATAAGAACTCGAGGAATGGGTATGGTATCATGGGAGATGATTTAGATTCTCAGACTGGTTAATATTTCAAGAGTATTCTTCAGGACTTCAGGAGTGGGGCGTTCTTTGAGTTTGGCTAGTAATGGAACGATAATATTTATTAGCTCAGGTCATAGGCGGTACATACTATGTGAGGCTGAGGGGTCAGGTATCCATCAGATTTAAGAGATGAGAGAGCTTCGTTGAATCCAAGTGGGGGAGAATCGATCAGGATTTGTGGGAGTTAGGAAGGGTGTGGAACTGGGGCAAGTTTTACATCCTGGCCAAGAGGAGAAACGACCCAAGTGGCTGTTTAGGCTGAGGTTGTGTAAGTAGGAATTCAGGAAACTTCCAAACGCTGGTCGGCGTCTCCTTTATTATGCATAGCAGGCTTGTGGTTGAGTCCAGGTTGAGGGCTTTAGAATTCAAAGTATGACCCGATCACTTGTTTGGAAGAAGTTAGATGAAGGTTTCTGTTCAAGATGAGTAGGGTTGTGATTTTTAGGGTGTTCTTACGTCATGGGTGGTAACCATGGTTGGTTAGTAGTGTTGTAAGACTGCGATGGCATCGTAGCATTCACCAATTTGAGGTAGACTATCGTTGGAGGTGGAAATGAGCGTATATGAGGAATCAGTTCGTGCCTTGGGCACACTGGTCAGGATTGTCGCGGAGTATTTCTCTGTTTTCGGGTGAGGGCCATTGGGGTATGGGGAGGAGTCGGGCCTGTGTAGCTCTAGGTGGCTGGGTGTGACAACCGTTAATTTTTGGCCAAGTCAAAGTCAACCAAAGTCAACAAGTCAAACCGGTCAACTCATCTAACCTTTGTATATTAGGGTTTCCATCATGATCCTTATTGTACTATTCGCAATCTTAAAATAAAGTATCACTTAGAGTTTTCACGTGTTCGGAAATTCTAAACCCTAATTAGGGTAAGTGATGAATCTACTCGATAAAACCTTATTCCATACCCTCGAGAGCGTATAACATTCATAACAAGGCTTAACAGAGTGTAAGAACCTTGCGTTGCGAAGCCAAACACTCAAAAAGGTCACAAAAGAAGTCTCTCCCAATCTCTTTCACTCTAACTCTCCCAAAACTCTCTAAGTATGTGAAATCCCTCCAAGAATGTCAAATCTCTCCCAAATCTCTCTCTGTATGAGAAATCTCTCCAAGAATGTCAAATCTCTCCCAAATCTCTCTCTGTATGAGAAATCTCTCCAAGAATGTCAAATCTCTCCCAAATCTCTCTCTGAATGAGAAATCTCTCCAAGAATGTCAAATCTCTCCCAAATATCTCTCTGAATGAGAAATCTCTCCAAGTATGTGAAATCTCTCCCAAATATCTCTCTGAATGAGAAATCTCTCCAAGAATGTCAAATCTCTCCCAAATCTCTCCAAGTATGTGAAATTTGTCCCAAATCTCTCCAAGTATGTGAAATCTCTCCCAAATATCTCTCTGAATGAGAAATCTCTCTAAGTATGTGAAATCTCTCCCAAATATCTCTCTGAATGCCAAATCTCTCCAAGTATGTCAAATCTCTCCCAAATCTCTCTAAGTATGACAAATCTCTCCCAAATCTCTCTCAAAATCTCTCTCAACTTTTTATAATCACTCGGGGCATCCCGACCCTCAAATTTGGCGAAAACAGCCCAAAAACGGAAGTCTACGCGAAAAACGGACTTAAGGAGCCGAAACTCCTCTTAGAAACCGAAACCCTCTCAAGGAACCGAAACCCTCTCAGGAACCGAAACCTCTTAGGAGCCGAGACCCTCTCAACCGAAATGGACCGAGTGCTCTGTCTATTTCGGTCCCCTGATCATGATGCACCGAGACCTGACCTTGCTGAACCGAAACTGACTTTCGGCTCTCCTTCTCACCTTCGGTCCGAGGAGACTCCATGTTCGGTCCGAGAGGTGACCCTGCGCAGCCGAGACCGAGCCTCGCCTTCTGTCCCTTCTCCTCGCACTCTCGGTTCCTCTTCCTCTTTTCTCGGATTTCTCTGCAGCGACCGAACCCCCTCTCGGCTCCCACCCACTTTCGGTTCTAAGCTCCTAAGGAGCCGAACCTTCGCATTCTCGGCCCAAATTTCGGAATTTGGCAGTTTTGCCCGGTTTTTGACCCAAACTTCGTTTTAAGCCCGATTTTAATTATTTTAAAGCGGGATTTTCACCCAAAACTTTATTTTAACATATAAGGCCCCATATTTATTAATTAATCACGTTTTTTTGGGATAAATCTTATCCAAGATTTAGTAGGTGAAGTACAAGAGGTGGAGTGTTGACTTTTCTTTAGTTTATGACACAAGCAACCACCCACACCCACTCCATGACTAGTCACACTCCTTCCACCATACCTAGGTCATGTCAATGTACTTTATCATCATTTTCAGCCATTTCCCACGTTCTTAGAGCTGGAACATCCACCCTCTCTCCTCACTTCACTCATTTTCTCTCTTTTCCACCAAAAGATCAAACACTTTTCTCTCAATTCTTCTCTCTCAATTTCGAGATTTCCAAGGCATTTTCCAAGGCTTTCCTTCTACTTTTGGTAAGTATCTTCATCATCCTTATGATTATTACACTTCCTTCTACTCCAATCATAGATTGCTTACACAAATATCGTCATACTTGTGTTAGATCTTCGAATCTTCAAGCACCTCCCAAGTGTTCTTGAGTTGAGCACTTCTTTTATCCATCATCCATCTACTGAAATCACCCAAGGTGAGTTCATACCCCTACATTTTCATGTTTTCTTAAGTTTTAAGGGGGGGAATACAAGTTAAATCATCAAGAACACAACTAAACTTTTCCAACAGCTTTCATCAGAAAAGTTGGACATCAATCACGGACTGTTTTGGACAACCTACACATTTTAGTTTTCAAAACTGTACAAGGTGCAAGTAGTTCAAGTCCTTAGCTTTAAAATGGTTACTTGCACATCTCCATACGATTTTTCTACAATTTATAGTGATTTTTACAAAACTGCCTATCATTTCAAACATCAATCCGGACCAGTCTGTGATTATAGACTTGATCACACAAGTCAGAGGTCACTAAAAATTATGAGAAAAATTATGGAGAAACTAGACTCATTTTCCAAACTGTCAGAATTTACGGATTCTGATTTGGACCTTTGATGATTTTCTACAAATTTTCTAAGAACAGTGATAGAAAATGTTGTTAACAGAAAAATGCTATCAATTTCATTTCACCTTGTAACATGTTGAGCAAGGTGTATATCTTTATGTGATTATATGTTATTGCAATATATGACATTTTTGTCTTAGTATATAGACATACATCAGTTAACAAATGGATTTTGCTAGATAAAGCATAGAAATAACAACTTGTTATAATTAAAGTACATCCATTACATACAAACATTGGATAAACTATATTGAGTATAGTTTACATACATTATTACTACTACTCTTGTTTTGATAAACTATAATAGGTATAGTTTATGATACATTACATAATACATACAATTCAAAATGGTACATTTATACAAAGAGGATTTTCATTACACCACACGTAATTCCGTTAATGACTTTGTGAGACATTCGCTTCACTTTACAAATAAGTCATGTATTGTAACCAGAGTCTCCTGGAGGGAGAGCGTGATAGTTGTGTATAGATCTATATTGGGTTTGACAAACCCACACCTTAACTGCATGCAACAGTTAGACCGGCAGGTCTGGGGTGACAAATGTCATAACATTTCCGACGCCTGAAGAACGTCGTTTCAGGCCAACTAGGTCATAGCATGGTTATAATAACTCACAGAAAGTATTAACAAACATAGTAATTTAGGGGATTTCATTGAAATCGAACGAGTTTATGTCAATTTAAACTTGCATTGTTTTACTATAAATATGATAAATCATTTGTACATTCCGGTCTTTGGGTTTTAAGACTACAATTACACATTAAGGAAAATATTGGATTTTTCTGGAACTGACACTACTTTTACAAGAAAAGGTTTTCATAATTGCATACAAAAAGCTTATGAACTCACCAACCTTTGTGTTGACACGTTTTCAAACAACTTGTATTCTCAGGAAATCACTAAACAGGTGACCAAGTGCTTTTGAGGATGGGACGTTAAGGCGTCAAACATTTTACATTTTGTCAACGTATTGTAATTGATTTGGAAACATGTAATTCATACAATGATGTAACTCTTTCAATTATATATATGTTGGTTGTGTTTACTTTAATCACTATTGCAAATGTTGTTATGATACTATACATGAAGTCCTCCACCCCCGAACGTTTCCGCCATCCTTGGTTTGGGGGTGTGACAATGGGACCCGTAGGTGAGGCCCGTGTGATTATAGCAATATAGGTGGGACTTGGTAGAGACCGTGGGTCAAGGTTTTGGATCTTGGATTGCAGGATTAAGTGGATGGTCAGTGTGTGACGCAGAGGTGTTTTTAGGCTGGGTAGCCTTGTTATTCAGATTCTTGGGAACCTGGTGGTTGGACCAAGTGGGAGACTAGTTGTCTCAGCGATGCTTTGGGAACCTTTGTATCTCGGTCTAGTGAGGGGTTGTCGTAAATTAGAAGGTTTGGGGAGAAATACAAGTGCAGATCCATGGATATCGAGTTGTGATTTAAGTATCTGGTTGGTTTGTGGGCGAGGTCTTGAGTTGGGAATCACGAGTGTTATGTGTAGGATTTTCATTTCAGTGGGATAAGAATTGGGGTATCTAGATGTTGAGGGCATCAATCAAAGGGTTCAAATGTAACGAATAGATTCAGTTTGGATTATAGATCAAGCCATTTGTGATTGTGTATTGGATTGGTTTTATTTGTGAAAGGCATCAAGATAAGTCGAGGCGGTATTATTGATTTGGAACTCGTGTGTGAAGTCGCTCATTCAGAGAATTTGTTAGGTCACTTGCAGTTTCGGTTAAATAATCTCAGAGTAAAAGATTTGACCCTGTTGCGCAGCTCTCGTCTAAGTCTAATCGTTGCAGGGATGAGTCTTCTACTCGAAGGATTATATGAACCTTCTGTCAAGTATGAGTGATCCGCATCAATAGTTGGTCTGTGATTCAGTTTTCTAGTGGGAACCTCAAATTATGAGAATTTGAGTAGTCATTTGGGAGATAAGTGGAATGAATTCAACAATGGTTTAGTATGGGCTGTCTGTGAGGGAGTCAGACCGTCTCGAGACTTCAGATTTCAGATTGAGTAGATATGGTTAGTTTGCAAGGAATTATTTTTGGGTGGAGAAAGGATTTGTTCATCTTAGGATTGGAGAGCCCTTCTAGGGTTGGTTTCGGTTGCATTGGGAAGGCTGCGGTATGCTCGGGCTGTGGTTGTGTTGCTCAGGTTGTTTGACATGCCTGGGATGGTAAGGAATGAATTTGAATACGAAATATAATTTAAGTGGGGGAGAGTTGTAATACCCTGTTTCGAATCGTTTCCCATTGCGAGGTAGTGATCAAGGAGTGGGTATTAGCAGACTAAGGACCCATGAAGAATTAAGATTTGGGCTCATTTGGAGGTGGATGATATAATTTGGATGATCCGGGTATTCGGTTTGTGTTTTCGAGCCAAAGGTTACTTTGGTAATATGTCATCTTGGGATTTTATAGAAATTGGACGTTTTTTTGGGAAATTGAAAGGAAAGTATGAGTTGATTAATGTATAGAGCTTCTTGTTACCTTTTCACGGATATATGGATCGTCAGAATCCGATTATAACAAAGAAGTTATGGCCTTCAGAATATCTTAGGGTTAGAGCGGAAACCCTAGTACGCGGGGCGTACCTAGGGAGTATCTGGGGCATACTGATGTGAAGGGCATTACGTTGGGCGTAATGTGCTGTACGCTTAGCTTAAAGCGAGGGTTGGATCGGGGGTGTGAGACCTCGTACGTTGGGCGTACGAGGAGTATTCGGGGCGTACAATGGGTAAATGAAAACCCTAAATTTTTTATGTTGTACCCTATATAAGCATAAGTCTTTTGGGCTAGCCTCTGTACTAGCCACCAAGTCCCCAAATCCCTAGAAATCCTTCCTTAGCCTTCATGGTGGTGTTTTTGAGCTCATTATGTTCATCTTGGTGTTTTGGGGTCATTTTCAAGAAGATGGAGTTTAGTGCAAGGTTGTGGCTCAAGGAAGAGCTTGTAGTTCTTGACTATGTGCATCATTTCCAGCTTGTTTGAGATAAAAAGCTACGAACTTTTTCACTGTTGGCTTGGATCTATTTTGTATGAGTTTTGGTTCCTCTTTGGCCCCAAGAATGAGATCTAGTGATTTGGTACCACTCCAGGAGCTATGAGTTGCCACTCTTGGTGTTTCTGAGGTTGTAGATTCATAAAGTTGTCTCCTTTAGGGTTTGGAATTCCCCATGTATGAGTTTTTGTCCATTTGGTTAAAGTATAATGCTATATGTTGAAGTTGGGTTCTTTTGGGACATGCAAAGTCACCAAGTTAGTGACTTTATGCTTCTAGACACTTGTTTGGACTCGGATTTGTGGCTCGGACCTCTGGACTTTAGCATTAAGAGCTTAATGGAGTTTTTGGCTTAATGGAAGAGTCCGTTGGGCATACAAGCCTATACATGCAGCGTACAAGCAAGATAGCGTGTACGTACAGCTGAGTACGCCTTGCGTACTCAGTCAGGTGGGTTTTTGCTTGTTAGGCCTCCGGTTTGGGCTTTCTTTTGGGCTTGGATGTTTAAGTTCTTAGTGGGCCATCTGAATGCAAGCGTTTTGGACTAGGAAAATGGTTGGGCTTTAGGGTAAGGCCCATGTAAGGGGGTTTGGGCCCAATTTAGAAAATTGGGCCATATTAGGAGTTTGGGCCATAGTATTGGACCAAGCTAGGTAAGGGGTAAATGGTCTTTTTACCCTGAGTATGGATTTATGGTTATGGATTGGAACCCAATTGTTAACTGGGTGATTGTTTTGATATTGATAGTTCGGGTCTGTCAGCCAGCACCCAGGGATCATCTGTGTGATTCGGTAGTGCGAGGTGAGTTTTCCTCACTGTACTTGCGAGTCGAAGGAACCAATGTTGGCCCATTGGATTGATATCCTGTTATGTATGTTATTATACTATAGTGATCTGTTAGATCGATATCCTGGTATATAGGATGATGTTATGCTTAGTGATCTGTAGACCTGTTTGACTGGCTGTAGACTGCTTTATGATTATATGTTATATGTGTGCATATTTTGTTGGTGGTTGAGGCTTCACTTCTTCATGCGTAAGCCAACAGGTTGAGGCATACCAACCCGATGGTTGAATGGGCCTTAGGATATTCCATCCACAGGAAGATTGGACCCATAGTATGTTGGCATTCCAACCTGATGGTTGAGGGCCGAGGGTATTCCAACCCGATGGTTAATTGGAACCATAGTATTTTGGCAATTCAACCCGATGGTTGAGGGCCGAGGGTATTCCAACCCGATGGTTGATTGGACCTATAGTATGATGTTCTTCCGACCCGATGGTTGAGGGCCGAGGGTATTCCAGCCCGATGGTTGATTGGCCCCATAGTATGTTGGCAATCCAACCCGATGGTTAAGGGCCTGGGCTATTCCAACCCGATGGTTGATTGGGCCCACAATATACTGTTATTTTATGTGTTATTTATGGTATACTGTTATTTTATATGTGTTATCTATTCGTGTGTTGGTACTTTGGGGGAACACATGAAGATTTGTGCTTACAGTTTTGGTTTATGGATTCAGGTACTTTAGAGAATCGTGGAAAGGTGAGGGCGTGACCGTACACATCCTGATTTTATGTCATTGATCTTGGGATACGCTAATTTTTAAATAACGTTTTGAAAACACTAACTTTGTAAACAATTTTATTAGTAAAAAGGTCATTTTGAAAAGTTTAAAATTGTTGAAATTTTTGGGATGTTTGAAGTTGGTATCGGAGCCTTGGCTTGAGTGAATCGGATGAATACTCGTGTGAATCCAGTCTCAAACTAAGGAAAAAGATGTTTTCTAACGATTTTCAAATGGTTTTCAAAATAATAAAGGAGGATGCAATGTGTACGGTCAGCCGGAGCTAGTAAGTAGACCCCAAATTACCACACAATTATTTTGAGATTATGCTTTGATATATTAGAATAGCATGTTAGTAGTAGGATAGGGACCTTCAGGAACTGTATGATAGAATTACTTCTTAAATGATGCCCTATATCTTATAGAATCCCTGATTGATTGTTGTATGACTCTTTCTCATGTGAACTAGCTATTGATTGAATACGCTAAGTCACATGCTACATGGTTTAAATGATCTTTAGGATAAGGGGTTTGGTCCTGCTGTGTAGCTCTTGTTTGAGTCCAACTGTTGTGGGATTGAGTCTTTTAGCCTCATATTGTTTAAACTGTGGGGCATGTGATTGTATTCATATGATAGTCATCTAGAACCAATGGAGGGTCACATGGCAGTTTGTGGTAGGGTTAGTTGTGTGGGTCAGCCGGCTAGTTGCGTTATTGGATGAGGAGGTTGTGGTTTCCTCAGAGTGGGTGCGGTCCATAGCGGGCCAGCGTGAGGAATGTTTACCCACTCTTGAGAGAGTGAGGGTAGGGCGAAGGTGAACCCGAGATGCTTGGAAATAGAGATCGAGAGTTTCCTATGAGGATATGTCTGATTTTGTTGTGTTTTAGTGCCCATCGGCTACTCTACTCAAAGCTGCTTGTTTTGTGCTTTGTGGAACTCTTAGGTGATGGGAGTTAGCTACTAAGTGAATATGTCAAGTCACTTGTGACAAGGGTTAAATAATATCAGAGGGATGGATTTGACCCTATTGCGCAGCTCTTGTCTGAGTCCAACCGTTGTAGGGATGAGTCTGTTACTGGAAGGATTATCTAAGCCTTGTTGCATGTGATTGTATTGATGAGGCAGGTGACTCGCATTATGAGGAGTCCTTCAGCAGCTGATGGCAGGGTGAGGTCGGGAACTTAGGAAAGCCTAGGGGTTGGTTCGGTGGGTTTTGTTGCGCTGGGTAGCGAGTGTTTGGTGTATGGAATTTGAGAAGGCGAATTAGAATATTTGGGAGGATTCTTGAGGAAAGGATGGATAGGTGTGGAAGGTAGTATTGAGATCGTACTATTGAAAGCACGTGATGCGTACTCGAATTGGGGAGAGTGTTGGAGAATCTAGGAATCCTGTGGGATGAGGATTCTTGGGTATATTCGGATCTTTGGCATGTTGTTTTGGTGTGGTGTTGAGCACTTATGAGGAGGAAGTCAGGATTCCATCAGATGCTTTTGTGGGTATGTTATCTTCTGTTTTCTTCTGGGTTGTTATCGGGAATTGGTATTGTGTTAGAATTTTGATTGGGTTTAGGTAAGTTATATATGTTGGATTAATGTCTAAGTCCATAACTATAATTGGTAAGACTTGACCCGACCCGGCATGGTCTATTTGGGTTGCATGGCATCATGCATTTGGATAGACTATAATGAGAGAAATAACACTTAAGGTTGGTTAATATATTATAAGTTCTAATATATTAATAAGGTTATTTAATTAGTATTGATCAAGAATTAATTTGGAATTAATTAAGTGATCAAAAGGAGACTAATTAAATATATGGGTTGATTGTGTAAATCATTCATTCTTATATATGTGGGCTTGTGATCCAAGATTCCTTATGTTGGACTAAGTCCATGGGGTGACCCATGGATACTCCATGGAGGTTAAAATCCATGGAGCATAAGGAATGGGTAAAGTTATGAGTTACATGGTGTAACCCTAATAGCCACCATATAAAAGAATCCCATGGCTCAAGAAATCGTGCACTAATGTGTGAGTGTGAGGGCTAGACGATTTCAAGGAGTGTTCAAGTTTCTCTCAAGTTATTCCAAGTGTATTTGGTGTTGTGTGAACCATTTGAGGTGTCACACTTGGGCACTAGGCACTCAAGCTTCATGAAGACATTCTACATCAAAGAGGTATGTATTCTATTTTGTTATATTTATTATTTTGTATGCTAGATTAGGATAATACCTTGGATGTTCATAATTGTATGTATAATAGAGAAAACATAGATCCAAGGTATTTAGGGTTGCATGTACACTTAGGAGTGTTAGAATGCTCATAACCCAACAGTGGTGTCAGAGCCTAGGCTTGTTTTCTTGTTATACTTGCAAAAGTAGCTGAAAAATCGAGTTGGATGCATATATTCGATTGTTTTGGCTGGAATTGGACTAGGAACATTACCCTAAGATGTTTTTGGACTTATAAACTTGTTTTTGATGAGGTAATGTTCATTCTAATCCAATTTCTAAGATAATTGTCATAATTTCAAGATTTGTATTAGTTTGTATGTTCATGCTAATTTCTTGAAGATTGATGATTTGAATTATCTTGTTCTTATGAGGTTCTTAGATTAATAGAAAAGTTGTGTGAAATAGTTGTTTTCAATCCATTTTAATCTAAGAGTTGATTCCAAAGTGTGTTTTTGTAACTTGTCCTCAAGTTATATGAAAAGTCACATTTAAGAATCATAAAACTCATAAAAGTTGGCAAAGGTTACAAAATGAAGAGTCTAGTTCTAATTAAATGGTTTTATGACTCCATAACTTGTCCTCAAGTTATGGAGGTTCAAGAGTCTCTTCATTAAATTAAAAAAAAAAGTGTAACCTTAATTAGTTCCATAAGTTACAATAAAAAAAAGTTATTTTTTTTATTAATTAGTTTAAAGTCTTCCATAACTTGTCCTCAAGTTATGGAACTTGAAGAGTTTTTTTTTTAATTAAAACTACTTTAAACTCATAAGTTATGGAATTAATTAGTTTTGAATAGTTTAAAAACTTGCCCTCAAGTTTTGGAATTTGAAAAGTTTTCACTTATGAATACTTTAATTCCAAGTTAGCCCTTAGAATTTTAAAAGTTAAAATTCAACCCTTATACTTTATAATATTATAAGTTAATAATATTTATATATATGTATAAGAGTAAAGTCAGTCTTACCGTTAGTAGGCCTCATTCACGAAGCCGGTCTATAAGGGGGGTATAAGGTTACTGCCTATAAAATGGCAGTTTAATGGGTGTCCACTCTCACCCACCGCTTCCTTGACTGGTGGAGGGTCGTTAGCCGAACGGGTAGGACAAGGACTATAATTCTCCTTTCATTAAAAGTATTAATGATAAATACTAAGTAACTAAACTCTTATTAATACCCAATCTTAGTTACTTAGGAAAATGTGAATTTGGTGCTAACCCATGAAATTACACTTTGCACTTTGCTTAAGTCGTTAGTGGAGCATGTGTGGTTAACCGGCACACTAACCTGGACTTAACAAGGTCGGCAAAGGGTAACTTAATATTTATCATAGTATCGGTGGAGCGTGTGTGGTTAACCGACACACTGATTAAGGGGTAAATATTAAGGGTACCAAGTATATTTCATGGTTATTCACACCTTGTTTTGTGATCCTCGGCATCCCAGTCACAAAACCTGAAGGGCACACTCGAGATTGAAACATGCCTTTGAACAGTTCAATGAATCTCAAAGATCTAGGACTTTCAAATCCAATTAAAACCTAATAAATTATTTCGTTTTTCATGGTGGAAATTGGTGAATCGTCATTCACCTACCTTCAAATATTTTATAGCTTGGATTACGGCATCCCTCTTCTAAGTTATAAAATAGTTTGTTGGGTCCTAGCCTTAATATTTCATATTGGGTGTCATATTAAGGACTTTAAATCAACTATCTTGAATATCTCCCAAAAAGATGTCTGGTCTAGACATTTATGATCTTCCCAAATCTCTTGAAACAAGCTTTCCTAAATGAAGATGATGTCCCATGGATATCATACTTCTTTCACCTCCTCCAATTATTCTCCCTAACCCACAAGTTCCTAAAAAGTTTAAGGTCACTCAAGCCCTATTGGCAAGGCAAGGTCTAGGTGTGATCACATCTTGGAGATGTAGTCACATATTGACAAGCCGGGAGAGTTGGGTGTCAAAGTCTTGAGAAAGTTGGTGGCTCAACTACTTTCTAAGTCACATAGTGAGTTCTTTTGGGAATCCTATGAAACAGACTAAGACAAGACCCTTAATGATCTTATCTATTTGCTAAGATCAACTTCCTAAAACGCTATGGACATTGACAATGATGACATTGGATATCCAGTAAAGATCTCTCTTCCCAATGGAAAGGGATCGGCCATAGTCAACTCGGTTGACCCAATGGTAAAGAGAGAGGCGAAGTCTGAGATAGTCCCATTATCAAGGGTCCATAGGTAACTATTGCCAAAGGAAGGGGCATTGGTTACGAAGCTGCCAAATTTACCTAAGGATGTTAAAGTCAATAAGTTTGGCTCTACTTCAGGTAAAGTCCATTGTCTAACTCTATTAAGTACATGCTGATTCTGATCGCGAAGATGCATTTCAATCGCATGGTTCGGTGATCAGAATTTTGGGCTATTACTTAAGAGTTATGATATTTATATTGCTTAGGAACAGATAACAACAAGGTTTTCATATGGATTGTAAGGATAAGTTTTTCCGCAAAGTTTTAAAATAAAAGAAAAAGGTTTTGATTTTATTTATTTTAAGTATCCTTACAATGGCATTTGTGAAAAGTTGTTGCTTATAAGATTCCATTGATAGCAATATTGGAAAAATGGATTTGATTCTTTCGGTTGTGGTAGTGTCTAATGTTACCAAATAAGGAAAGATTCTCATCACCCAAGGTTCAACTGGACCGAAACTTCGAATCATGCAAGTTGTATAGTATGATGAATGAGAACTTTCAGCTTGGAAAATTAAGACTAATTCCTTATGTGAATAAGGAAAGGACTAAGGGATCGAGTACACATTCTTGTGCACAGGTCAAGTCCACCACAAAAGATCAAGAAGACTATTCGTCATGATTTACTTAAGTTCAGTAAATATGGTTATACTCATAAGTTTAAGTATAAGTCTGTAGCATTGGAGAAGTTTGAATGTGAGACAGAACGAATAAGAAGAATCAAAGTATGGCAGAAAGATAAAAGTTTCTCAAATCTGAAAAGATGGGAGAGTACTTTAGTATCATGTTTATGATCATCTTAATGATTAAGATACCATATCACAATTGGTCCTCTAAAGTCAAGAAGAGGAGTCATGAATTGTTGAAATGGTTAAATCAAAAAGATGAGTCATACTTCGTTCCAAAACAATTCTTAGAGTCATATTCCAAGATTGTAACTTGAGTGACATATCTTAAAGAGGGTTTGTTAACACTAGTCAAATGTAAGAGTAAAAGGTTATCTACTCTTGTACATTTGAAATTGGTAAGTTGTGATGTTTTGGATAAAACAGAGACCAACTTAGGCCAATTGTGTAAAGTGTTAGTCTTGATAAAGAATCCGCACTATCTCTTGAATATTTGACAAGGGAGTCTTATATGTCAAGAGGACAGTGGGAGTCTTAAAGCTCTTGAAAGTTTCAAGACTTAATCAAGAATAAAACCTAAAGTCCTTCACTAGCACACGACTTGAGGTTTATAACCTATCGTGTTGAAATTTTTGTGCCTATTCAAGTTGGCTTTGCATAGGAGTTCTGAGAGTTCTCAATTGGTTGCACAACTACTTGGAAGCAATGGCAGGCACCTGAGCTGCCAAATGGCAAGAATTTAAGATTGCACAAGTTAATCAATATGAGTTTGGATTTGTCACTAACCTTGTCTTGTGATTATGGTTTTGACAAATTCACATGGATAAGAACACATACACTATTAAATCTAAGTGTCATAAGGTTTCTCTCCGATTCATGAAAATGATGGTGAGGAAACACTTTCACTAAGTAGATTTTAGCTAGATAGCAATTGTGATATTTGCATTCTCAAAGTCGTTAGTGGAGCGTGTGTGGTTTACCGGCACACTAACATGGACTTGTGAGATGTGGCAAAGGTCTAAACAATTGAGACTATGATTACGGCATCCCTTTTCATAGTTCTAAAATTGTTTAGAAACACATGTGAGCTATCTAAGAGAGGTGTATGATTTTGATAAAGTTTTATCAAAACAATCTAGTATCAGAAATCTGAACTTTGGTAAGAAAGTCAGCTGATTTCTGAGTACATGTCAAAGCTAGTGGGAGCATAAGTGTTATGCTAATAATCATCATGTTAGTGGGAGCATGATAATTATGACAAAGGTTGCAAGTTAGCAATGTTAATTATAGAAAACAAAAGTTTCAATTCGTGAGGTTGTAGGGGTTGAAAAAGTTGTTTTGCTATAATTAAGGGAGAGGAAATTATACTTCATTTCAATTCTAAAAAGCTTAGATTGAGATTTTAATCGTATTTAATCAAGGATATATATATGAATTTCATGTTGGAATGGCTCAACATAAGGAAATTCTATATATGGGTCCATTATTTGCGTTCTAAAATTCGATTATGATTACGACATCCCTTTTCATAATCTGAATTTTGAGAACTTGGCAAATTGAAATGGAAATATTATAGCAAAAGACTGGTTTAGTCTTTATGTGAGACATCATGAATCGTGTCCCATATGCTTCGGATATAGGATCGATTACATGTGCTATATTCATCCTTTCTAAAATTTTCCAAATGCCTGGGGCATTATGAAGGGAAAAAGTCTAGAATTGGATATGACTAAAATGATTAAGCACTTGTCAAGGACAATCTAAGATTTACCAAAGATTGGTTGCTCAAGGACAGTTGGAAGTATAATGTTAATTCTGGAAGGACCATATTGACATAATCTGTAAGGAGGCAACTCTTGTTCAGAAGTGATAGTCAAAATGGAATATGGAAATGTTTCAAAGTTAGAAATTATTCAATCTGTGTAAGATTAGGAAACTTAATGAAAGAAGGATGTTTCCAAGGAGCTGATCTCCTTTGGAATGCTCTGTAATGATTGTTGTCAAGTCTTTCTGACTTTGTGCATAATCATTAAGAGGATCAATGCATATAAGTTTAGAATCTAACAGATTTCAGTAAATGGCATGAATTTGGAATTCTTGCATTTGCAGTAAGGATTTGGGACTGTGAAAAGAGGATCATTGGAGTGATGTTCAATTGATCTATTTTACAAAGTAAAGATCATAGACAAACATAGTATGCATACTTGGTGTATGGCATGACTAGTGTTTAGAAAACATAGTGTACATGCTTGGAGCATGGGACAACTATTGTTTTAAATTCAAGTATAAAGTTGATAAAACCGAAACAATGAATAATGAGTAATCAGTATGGTGATAAATAAAAGTGTTTATTTATATTCATAGGGTTTGATACCATATTTGATTCATTTATTCTTGTGTTTCACTTTGCATGTTTTGACTGCCAGAATAACTAAGTCGCTCTTCCTGAATGATTAAGTTATTCAAACCATCCACAGTCGGTCATATGTTGGAAGTAGATATGAATCAAGACTGTCATGGGTTGGTTTGTAGAGGTCCAAGTTGGTGGACAAAGTGGTGCTACAACACTCATGAGTGCTCATAAGTTCTGAGTATTGGATTCAACCCGCGCTCATTTGAATCACTTCATTGATTTTATCACGAGTGATCATGAGACGATAATATCTTATATTCTTCAAACCTAGAGATATGAGTTGTTACTATGAGTTGGTTATACATTGATTGCACGAAAACGCATTGGTAACTCGATGTTATAAAACGTGCCTTTGTGTATGATTCAACAAGTAGTAGAACAAGCCATATGATTCGAAGTTTATCCATTCCTTTTACCTTCGGGATAAAAGCGATATCTGTGGGCCCCTCGATGATTTAAAGATGATACATGTGAGTGCTTGGCCAAGCCAGGACTGATTTGATTTGTTCAATCAGTCAGTCATCATGAATCAGAAATCGGGAAACAACAAATGGACAGAGAGAATGATTGATAATCCATGTCTCAGTCCATATGATATCTAGAATGGAGGAATATATGATCCCTTATCTAATGGACAAGTCATTGACAAAGGTCAGAGTTCATCGACAAGGTCAGAGTTCGACAGAAGCTTTTGAGAGCTACGATTGCTGATCGGTTCCTGAAGTCATACGCAATAATAGTTTTAGACTTATCCAAGTGGGAGACTGTTGGATTAATGTCTAAGTCCATAACTATAATTGGTAAGACTTGACCCGACCGGCATGGTCTATTTGGGTTGCATGGCATCATGCATTTGGATAGACTATAATGAGAGAAATAACACTTAAGGTTGGTTAATATATTATAAGTTCTAATATATTAATAAGGTTATTTAATTAGTATTGATCAATAATTAATTTGGAATTAATTAAGTGATCAAAAGGAGACTAATTAAATATATGGGTTGATTGTGTAAATCATTCATTCTTATATATGTGGGCTTGTGATCCAAGATTCCTTATGTTGGACTAAGTCCATGGGGTGACCCATGGATACTCCATGGAGGTTAAAATCCATGGAGCATAAGGAATGGGTAAAGTTATGAGTTACATGGTGTAACCCTAATAGCCACCATATAAAAGAATCCCATGGCTCAAGAAATCGTGCACTAATGTGTGAGTGTGAGGGCTAGACGATTTCAAGGAGTGTTCAAGTTTCTCTCAAGTTATTCCAAGTGTATTTGGTGTTGTGTGAACCATTTGAGGTGTCACACTTGGGGCACTAGGCACTCAAGCTTCATAAAGACATTCTACATCAAAGAGGTATGTATTCTATCTTGTTATATTTATTATTTTGTATGCTAGATTAGGATAATACCTTGGATGTTCATAATTGTATGTATAATGGAGAAAACATAGATCCAAGGTATTTAGGGTTGCATGTACACTTAGGAGTGTTAGAATGCTCATAACCCAACAATATATCGGGTTGGTTCTATGCTATTGTCTGGGTTATCAAAGATTTTTATATGTCATTCTACATGCCGAGAGTCTTCAATAAATCTTTAGAGGGTTGTATCTTGTTGAGAGGGTTTCAGCATGTTCAGTTGTTGATCCGGGTCTTTATTAGGCTCAATTCGGGGGTATTTCTTGGAGGATCTTTAGTCAGGGTTCGGTGGGTTCATCATCTA
This sequence comes from Lactuca virosa, assembly GCF_052849685.1. Taxonomy (NCBI): domain Eukaryota; kingdom Viridiplantae; phylum Streptophyta; class Magnoliopsida; order Asterales; family Asteraceae; genus Lactuca; species Lactuca virosa. The sequence goes on along the minus strand of NC_136434.1, from coordinate 173,284,203 downwards.
TTTTGGTATGATCGGGGGTTGCCTTTGGAAGAACTTTTAGGTTCAAGCACTACCATTGCTAAGAGAGGTGCGATAGTAGGAAGATGGTGATATCAGTTGCATGAGTTGTTTGATCATTGGAAATGTCAGGGGAGTTTTATATCTGCATCGCTTGTAGATGGTTAGAATTCAATGATTCCTTGAGAATGGAAGTCGGGGTGAAGATTTGTAAGTTTAGGGAAAGGATTATCAGACTGGTTAAGATTTCAAGAGTATTCTTCAGGACTTTAGGAGTGGGGCGATTTTTGAGTTTGGCTAGTAATGGAACGCTAGTACTGATTAGCGCAGGTCATAGGCGGTTCATGCTTTGTGAGGCTGAGGGGTCAGTCATCGATCAGATTTAAGAGATGAGAAAGCTTCTTTGAATCCAAGTAGGGAGAATCGATCAGGATTTCCGAGAGTTAGGAAGGGTGTGGAACTGGGGCAAGTTTCACATCACGGCCAAGAGGAGAAACGACCCAAGTGGTTGTTTAGCCTGAGGTTGTGTAAGTGGGAATTCGGGAAACTTCCAACCACTGATCGGCGTCTCCTTTATTATGCATAGCAAGCTTGTGATTGAGTCTAGGTTGACGGCTTCGGAATTCGATATATGACCCGATCACCTGATTGGAAGTTGTTGGATGTAGGGTTCGATTCAGGATGAGTGTAGGTGGTGAACATGGTTGGTTAGTAGTGTCGTAAGACTACGATGGGATTGTAGCATTCACGAATTCGAGGTAGACTATCATTGGAGGTGGTCATGAACGTAAATGAGGAATCAGTTTGTGCCTTGGGCACGCCGATCAGGATTGTCAAGGAGTATTTCTCTGTTTTTGGGTCAGAATCATTGGGTTCTATGGAGGAGTCGGGCATGTGTAGCTGTAGATGGGTAGGACCCGTGGGCAAGGCTTGCGTGCTTATAGCAATACAAGTGGGACCTGGTAGAGACCGTTGGCTCAAGGTTTTTGATATTGGATTGCAAAGATTAAGTGGATGGTCAGTGTATGATGCAGAGGTGTTTATAGGCAGGGTAGCCTTTTTCTTTGGATTCTTGGGAACATGGTGGTCAGACCAAGTGCGAGACTGGTAGTCACAACGATAGTTTGGGAACCTTTATATCTCGGTCTAGTGAGCGGTTGTCGTGAATAAGAAGTTTTGGGGTGAAATGCAAGTGCAGATCCATGGATCTCGGGTTATGAGTTAAGTATCCGGTTGGTTTCTGAGCGAGGTCTCGAGTTGGGAATCGTGAGTGTTATGTAGAGGATTTTCTTTTCAGTGGGATAAGAATTGGGGTATCTTTATGCCAAGGGAGTCAATCGAAGGGTTCAAAGGTAAGGAATAGTTTTAGTTTTGATGATAGACTAAGCCATTTGTGATTGTGTCTTTGATTGGTTCAATCTGTGAAGGTCATCAAGATAAGTCAAGGCGGTATTATTGATTTGGAACTCGTGTGTGAAGTCGCTCATTCGGAAAATATGTTAGGTCACTTGCAGTTTGGGTTAAATAATCTCAGAGTAAAAAATTTGAACTTGTTGCACAGCTCTCTTCTAAGTCTAACCTTTGCAGGGATGAGTCTTCTACTTGAAGGATTATCTGAACCTTTTGTCAAGTATGAGTGATCTGCAGCAAGAATTGGTCTGTGATTTTGTTTTCTAGTGGGAACCTCGAGATATCAGAATTTGAGTAGTCAGTTGGGAGACAAGTGTAATGAATTCAACAATGGTTTAGTATGGGTAGTTTGCAAGGGATTATTTTCGGGTGGATAAAGGATTTTTTCATCTTCGGATTAGAGAGCCCTACTAGGGTTTGTTTCGGTTTCCTTGGGAAGGTTGTGGTATGCTTAGTTTGTGGTCATTGCTAAGTTTCTTTGGCGTGCCTGGGATGGTAAGGAATGATTTCGAGGACGAAATATAATTTAAGTGGAGGAGAGTTGTAACACCCAATTTCGAATCGTTTCCCATTGCGGGGTGGTGATCAAGGAGTGGGTATTAGTAGACTAAGGACCCTTGAAGAATTTAGATTTGGGCTCATTTGGAGGTGGATGATGTAATTTGGATGATATTGGTATGCGGTTTGTGTTTTGGGGCCAAAGGGTACTTTGGTAATATGTTAGCTCGGGCTTTTATGGAAATTGGATGTTTGTTTGGGAAATTGTAAGGCAAGAATGAGTTGATTAAAGTGTAGAGCTTCTCGTTACCTTTTCATGGATATATGGATCGTCGGAATCGGATTAATAACGAAGAAGTTGTGGCCTTCACAATATGTTAAGGTTTGAGGGGAAACCCAAGTACGGGGGCGTATCTAGGGAGTATGCGGGGCGTACTAATGCAAAGGGCATTATGTTGGGCGTAATGTGTTGTACGCTTAGCGTATTGCGAGGGTTGGATTGGGGGTGTGAGATCTCGTACGCTGGGCGTACGAGGGGTAAATGAAAACCCTAAATTTTTGATGTTGTACCCTATATAAGCACATTAAATGTTTTGGGCTGGTCTCTCTACCAGCCTCTAAGTCCCCAAAACCCTAGAAATTTTCCTTAGCCTCCATGGTGGTGTTTTTGAGCTCATTATGTTCATATTGGTGTTTTTAGGTCATTTTCAAGAAGATGGAGTTTTCTGCAAGGTTGTGGATCAAGGAAGAGCTTGTGGATCATGATTACGTGCTTCATTTCTAACTTGTTTGAGGTAAAAAGCTATGAACGTGTTCATTGTTGGCTTAGATCTATTTCGTATGAGTTTTGGTTCCTTTTTGGACCCAAGAATGAGATATAATTGTTTGGTACCACTCCAAGAGCTATGAGTTGACACTCTTGGTGTTTCTGAGGTTCTAGATTCATAAAGTTGTCTCCTTTAGGGTTTGGAATTCCCCATGTATGAGTTTGTGTCCATTTGATGAAAGTAAAATGTTATATGTTAAAGTTGTGTTCTTTTGGGACATGCAAAGTCACCAAGTCAGTGACTTTATGGTTCTAGACACTTGTTGGACTCAGATATGTGATTTGGACCTCTGGACTTAAGCATTAAGAGCTTAATGGAGTTTTTAGCTTAATGGATGAGTACGTTAGGCATACAAGCCTGTACGCGCAGCGTACAAGCCAAATAGTGTGTACGCTTAGCATACATCTAAGTACGACCCACATACTCAGTCAGGTGGGCATGATGTTTGCCCAAAGGTTGGGCATGAAAATTTTCTAACATATCAGCCAGAAAATTTATAGCTATTGAAACAGTCAAATAACATTTTCTGAATAAAAAAATATTCATCGAAACAACAATAATTGTCGCCGCCGCTTTGCGCGGGTGTACACCTAGTATGTATATATATATATATATATATATATATATATATATATATATATATATATATATATATATATATAGATGTATGTTCAAGTGAGAACAATTCTATGTTTGAAAACATTTGAGAACAAATTTAGACTATTAAACACGAGCCGCTTTTTTTCTTTCAACTCGTCGACACAACGCCACATTTTTGCGTCTACCCTCTATGATCTTCAACAATCAATCTACCTTGCCCTGATCTGCAATGACATTGCTGCCTTCACTAGTTTCACCGACGATGCCTATCGCCACCATCGATTCTATCATCTTTAAGTTTGGATTAGGTTTTAACATATTTCTCATAGGTGATGAAAGGAATTCACTACATGGTTGGAAATTTTTTTTGAATTCAAGCATTTGACCATCGATTTGCTGAATGAAAATCAGTGTAATCAATCTATGTCACTGTACCTGTCGACAAAGTGCTAGAAACATTTAGCGAAGCTGGAAACAGAGAGCAAAGCGAGTGAAGATTCAGCTTTGCGCAATGGTGAAGTGGTGGAGTCGGAGATGTCGAAACTAGTGGTTGTTACATATCTGGATACTCAGAGGATTGTCACTCCATTCATATCTCATACTCTTCCCTCGATATCTATAAGGCCTTATTTAACATCGACAATTGCACAAGAAGGTTTCAATTTCGTATTTTCGTTTTCTTATAAGTTGGAGCCCTAATTTGCTTTTATACATCGTTATACTGAATCAATTTTAATTTTTGGTAGTGAGCAAGGTAAGTGAGATTCAAAATCAGGAATGAATTGAATTCTCCCATCCCAACGCCCGTTCTGTTTCTCCTGCTAAGAGATATTAGAAGAAGAATGCAGTTAACGAGAGATGGGTATTTAAGAATGCTTACAGGTTCGATCCTTTCTGTTGATGTTTATGTGAGTTTTCTCTTATGTGGTTTTCCGGTTCTACAATCTTAAGCACTCTACAATTTTAACTCTTATAATACATTATTATTTATCGACAAATTATGAGAATTCATGGTATTCTATCATAGTGTTCCTCTTTCTCTCTCTATAAACGAAAAACTTCAATATGGAAGCCTCCAACCATCAGTTTACAATGATAACTTGTAATTCCTTTTTCTCTGTTTTGTTCCTTGTTGGCATCTCATATTCAATACTCTCCAATTTATAATTATGATTATTACTCAAACTTTTGTGCAAATTGTTGTTTTTTTATTGGAGAACACAACGAACTTTATGATTTTGATTGAAAGCGAACGTATATTTACTCAAATAGAGAGTTGAGATCGGTGTAGACTTTGATGCATACAAGGTGTTTGTGAAATGGTTTAACAGAAACTAATATCAAATTTATTTGTAAAAGAGAACATACACTTTTATTCTGTAAGACAACTATGTTGTTTGTTATTATTCCCCAACCATAATCATGTTGAGTATATGATGCCCTCTGTATGTTTTATGATGTACAAGAGGCAATTGATATTTCCTTGACAGATGGTGAAAATTTAGGGGGAAAATCAACTTTTATGTGTTCTTATATGATGCAGACTATTATTTCAAAACATACACTTTTCATGTAAAAATGCCAATTGTATCAACTTTATAATTTTTTATTCCCACGTCCACATGCTAATGTAGTTACTAATATGATAAAAAACGTGATGGAATTTTTTGTCCTACTCTAGGGGATGGATTGGAGTCTATTAGAGAGTTGATTATCACTGTTGGATTTCATGCACACAAGGTATTTATCATATTGTCTGAAAGAACCTAATAGGTGTACAAGTAGCATTTTATGTGAAAATCCTTAACTTTAAACCCTTATCAAGCCAAGAATTAAGGCCCTTATGTTAAATTGAATTTCACATCTTAATAGACTAATATGTAACCCATAATCATGTTAAAAGTGATAAAATTATGGCTTAACCGTTAAGTCCTAATTAGAACACCAAAAGTGATTTAAAAGCTATTATGATCAATTTTCCCAAATATGTCCTCCAACTTCTAAAATTAGTGCAATTTGTTAGATTAAATAAGAGTTAATCGAAAGATTCTAAACAGAAAAAAAATCAAACAATGAATGCAATGATCAAAGTTGTGTCGAATGATTAATAATAAATGCCTTAGAAGAGCTCGATGAATAACTTCTACTGTAAAGGCACGGTAGGGAATCACAAATTGATTAACCCTAATACAATACATGCATGCAGTATTTAAAACCTAACCCTAGCAACATCAAGATGGATGGACAGGCCCAAATCGTAAAAAGGATAACTACATACATAGCAAAATTTGACACAATCTATTAAATAACCCAATAATCTCCCCTTTTGTGTCAAAAAAGGAAGGCAGATTCTTCAGTTCTGTTGTCACTTTTGAACTTTGAAGAGCAATAGCATTAGACCCAGCAATGATTTACGAAAAGTGATGTACCACTTGATCATATCTGCGAAAAAAAATTTGTCAGCAACATCGTTCCCTTTGAAACCACTTGCTAAGCCATAACATATTTTCCAGAAACAGAGAGGAATACAAATGTTTTTCAGGAAAAAAGAAGCAACATCATTGAAAGTTCGCACTGCCCCTTTCTCGTATCTGGAACGCCATACTCCAGTTGTCCTTTCGAATTCGTCCCAGTTTCATCTTGTCAAGATCTTTCGGAGGCTCCTTAGAAAGTACTGTAGGTTCGAATTTATGTTCATTCTTTAACAATAGATGCAAAAGAGAAATCTAATCGAATGGGTTAAGGCAGGGAAAATCAGCAAGAGTAAATTTAAATACAGAACTCGCAGCCCCACAAGCAACCTTGAAACGAGCATTGATAAAGCTATCAGTTTCAATTGGTCCAAAAACCTTGACAGCCGCAATCTTCTTTGAGCTCCAGGTTTGATACTGAGGCTTCATGTGCTCGAGATGGAACGAGAAAAGCACCTGATCAACGTCATGGTCTGGAAGAGAAGCGTTCGCAATCTTGTCAAAGCTACAAAACTGAAAGGCCTTCGGAGTGATTGGAAGATAAAGCTACGAATCCAGAGAGTTCTCCAAATCAAACGATACTACGGGCTCAAGCCAGTAAAAATTTGGATTATCAATGGCTTCGTTCAAAATACGCTCCACAGACCAGGCAGGAAAAAAGAAGCTTTTGAGTCTCCAGGGTGACTTGGGCTTCACAAGCTTCCCTTTCTTTAGCTTTAGCTTCCTTGGCGATTCCCAGATTCTCATCGATCTCTGCGTCATGAGACTTGCGTTTAAGCTTAGCTACTTCAACCTCTTCTTCTTCATCATCACCATCAATAAACTTATCTTTACCTTACGATCCCGAAGATACATTATCCTTCAGATCTTTTGACTTGGGTGGTTTTTGTTCGTGCTCATCAGAGCCACCAGCTTGATCAGAAACCTTCTTTGCTTCTCCCCCATGTTTTGGAAGAGTACCCGATGTCAAAACAACTTCTAAATGATCAAGCATGGAGAATACCAGATGAAGTTTGTCAACCAAATGTTGGCGAACAGAGAATATGAGCATAGAATCACGAGTCTTGATGAGGGAATGCAAAAACTGATCAACATCAGTGACAACACCTTTGACCACAGCTTTGTCGGACTTAAGCTCTTGAATCTCCGTGTTACATTGAGAGAGGTGGGTAGAAGCAAATTTTTCTTTTTCGGTTTTGATAGCTAGCTTATCCATGAGATCGTTCTCAATAGCGAGATCTGCTTGAAGCTTTTCAATCTTGGAAGTGATCGTCGTCTGCAACTCTGCATTATCATCCTGGATGCCAGAGCGAACCTTGGAAAGAGCTTATTTCTCGGTTGTGAGTGTTGCGCCAAGGTTCGTAATCACCTTGTTCGCAGAGGCTGTGTTTCGTTCCGAAGAAGTTCGGAAGTATTCCATAAATAGTTTAACATCAGAAAGTACTTTATCAATGTTTTCGGTCATGTCACGAACTGTCTTCTCGAAATTTGCCATGGATTTGGTAGATGCATCAAGACATGTGGCATATTCCTTTGTGAAAGTTTCAATTAGAGCTTTGACAGATTCGTAAGAGTATTCAGTACTGAACGACGATTTGGAAGACTCCAGGAGAGTATCCAATTTATCATTGAGGGTTTTGAATTGCCCCTTCGTCACTGTATCAGGATCATCAGTTCTTAGACATGAGATAGGTGAGAAATTAGGACTAACAATCACACCAAAAGCACCTGCCCTCGTATCAGATACGTTGACAGTTACTGGCGGTGTACTAGTGGTTGAGGTGGTTGTTGCTATAGAACCTGTAGACAATGGAGTTGTTTGAACAACTAAGACCTGTGGCAACGAAACTTCAACCGAGATGTTTGGACATGGAGCAATGGAAATTGGAGTGGTGGTTGGAGTAGATGTATGATTCGGAGAACATGGAGGAGTAAAGCCCTAAAAGAAATCTTTTGTTAAAGGAACAGAGGTGGGCATCGAAAAATTTACCTCCGGATTAGTCTGAGTTGTAGATGGTTGCGAGACCATAGGCTACAAAGTCGCAGTAGTGTCTTCAGTTTCGCGTTGGACATGCTCAGTTTTCTGAATGTTGGAGATGGTGTGAGACTCCAAAACTTCCTTACCAACAGGAGACGGAGACCGTGGCTTGCGAGTGGATTTCTTTATTTTCTTCTTCGGAACTTGAGCAGGTTTGGAAGGTCCATCTTTCGCCTTTCGCTTACCTCCACTTTTAGGCTTGTTCGCATCCTGTAAAGCTTTTTGCATCTCTGGCGTTAAAGGGCGAGGACCGAACGAAGGTTTTTTTCGGTATGCTTTAATAATCACATTGTCTGTAGGAACATTAAGAAACATGGCGCCTGGAAGTGATCCAATAAAGGCGAACTTCATAGGATCAGAGGCGATGATGTTCAAAGTGAAATAGTGGAATGCCTGCGACAGTACACCCCGGAGACATCGGAGTGTTGAGTTTAGAAATTGCTCTGTGGACGATGACGGACCAGAATGAGCACACGAAATCTCTAAGTGGCGTGTGGTGGAATGAGTACTCTGAACCAGTTGTGCCAAAAGAATGGAACCATAATCCAGGCTGATCCCATGATAAAGTACGTACAAAATAGTGCATAAAAGCTTACTTGTACTGTCCGAGCCGGTGACCCTCTTTGAAAAACTTTTAAAGATAAGGGTAAAGAGTCCATTCCACATTGGAGGTAGGTTGGGCTTCTTGAACTTGGATAAAACAGTCAGATTTCCCACGCAACCCATCTAGATGAACATCTCTAGAATCGCAGAAAAAGAGATTGACTCCGGATCAACCATATCCCTAGTTTGAGTAAAGCCTAGCAGTCGGCTGAATCAAGACTTGGAGATTGATGTTTTTTGGGAAGCAATCTCGAAGGTAATCACTGACTCACCTTCCTGATAACTTGCAGTTGAGTATGCCCTGGATAGATGAACCAAGGAAACTCCTTCTGACACTGTTAGAGCATGAGACAGTGGAGAGTGACAAAGACATTTGATTAAAAGTTTGAGGGATTCTTCATACTTGGATGAATAGAGATCAAGACAGAGATTCTGGTAAGCTTTGATGGCTAGCAGCGTCGAAGAGGCAGTCTTTCAGTAGCAGATGGTGTTTCTGTAGAGGCAGACATGGATGCTGTTGTAAGAAGATGAACAATGCAGTATTTTGCTTTAGAGATTTTGAGAGTGGTGTGTAAAACAATCGACTATTTTTTCTTATATACGGTATGGCTAGAGAGAGAAAGCCAGATGTAATATGGTTAAATTTCCTGAAAAGTCGCCTGAAAAAGTGTGATTGACAGGCGTGATGTCAGGCGACGTAACTGACAAAGCGTGATGTCAGGAATTTTGAAAATTTCACACGCTTAAATGTTGCCGCTTCAGTTCTGCACGTTCGCAATAACTCGCCATTTTCCGTTCTCCGAATCTGAAAGTAACTATTAGATTAAAGAACCAGTCTTTTGGAAAATCACAAGGATTTTCGTGCAAGAGTGTGCCAATAGATAAAGAAATAAAACAAAAAATATCTGGGATTCTGTGATGTCAATAAATCGACATGAAAACAGTTGGATCCCGGGCAACGATCTCTTCCTTCGGAGTCAAAAGAGACTCAGAAGTGCCTGTGTGGTGTCCCGTTGAATTATGATCATCTTTTTGTTGAGAAACAGTAAAAAGGCCTCTTTTCATAAGGCTTGTAGGTTGGCTTTATCTTCAACCAAACTCCGAGACTTAACATAAGTCCGAACGTTCGGAAGAAGTACTTGTCTGACCAGTGTAGTCATAATAACATGTATGCATCAAAAATAGTTAAGTGACAGGTTAAAATAGAAATCTCAAGAAAAATGAAAACTGGATCTAATGGGAAGAAATGTCTTAGGTCTAGAACATTTCATTAAGATCTCATAAAAATAAATTAATGAGATTTCAAGGTACAAGCCACGAAGGTGGATTCACATCAATTCCATGGTGAAAGGCTAAAACATATTAATTGTTCACTGTCAATGCAGAAATTGGTTTTGGATTTTGGGTTTCACTCAATTCGTGGTGATAACGAATTTAAGATCATGAACACAAAAGTTGTGTAACCATAAACCTCAGTGGTAATTTCTGAGAGTCTCAAGGGTCACGAGTGTGAAAGCGAATATGATATGGATAAATGTGAAAGGTGGTTCCGAAGATATAAACGTACCTCTGCTATATTATGAATGACTTAGCAGTCAACTCTTAACTTCATATGAGAAGAGTAAAGTAGCTCAATGACTTATGTGGATATTAGCCTGATTGGGAAGAAACGATAGGTATTATCGATTCATTAAGGCTTCAAGTATAGAGTCTTAGAGGCTTCGGACAACTTGCTTTTAGGGACACTTAGCTAATACATAGAATTGGAGTTATTTACCTGCCCACTCTTTCCGAATTGAGATGAGAAATTAGTATCTAAGATAATATAAAATAAACAAATATACAAATAAATGAAGCATAAAAATATTTTTATAGTTTTTAATTTTCTGAAAAGATAAAACAAAAACAAGAAAGAAAATGTTTTTGTATTTTGGATTTTTCTTGAAAAAGAAATAAAAACAGAAAAGAAAAATATTTTTTAGATTTTGAAAATTTTTCTGAAAAGAAATAAATAAAAAAAACAGAAAATAAATTTGGACTTTTAAAGATTAAAAAAATAAAATAAAAGATACATAATATACAAAGGATAGATGAAATTTCGAGTCCTAGATGAACATTGGACTGTGAGTCGTTGCAAGTGTTTGGACCTACTCGCAGTGTGAACAGCGGACTAGGAACCGCTTCGAGCCTTCGGACCCATTCGGAGTGTGAAGAGTGAGCTGCGAGTCCCTCCGAGGGTTCAGACTTGTTCGCAGTTTAACCAATGCATTACGAATGCGAATCTGGGTTCGAAGCAAAGTGTGCTTCAATCATACCTAATCCGTGAATAATTTGATTGAATGATTGTTCAGGTAAGGCTTTCATAAAGATATCAGCCAGTTGATCAACAAATCTTACAAAGTGAATTTCCACATTTCCAACCTCCACATGATCCTTTATGAAATGATACCTCAGTGCAATATGTTTAGTCTTGGAATGTTGCACTAGGTTGTGGCAAATGCGAATTGCACTTTCAGAATCGCAGTATAAAGGGATTTTCTTCATATTAATGCCATAGTCCTTAGCTGACTTTAGATCCAAATGACTTGCGAGGTGCATGAGGTGGCTGCAATATACTCAGCTTCAGCGGTAGATAGGGAGACGCATGTTTGCTTCTTTGATTTCCAACTTACGAGTTTGCCATAAAGAAATTGACATCCTTCAGTTGTACTTTTGCGATCAAGACAGCATCCAACAAGATCAGTATCTGAGAATGCTTGCACAAAGAACCTTGAGCTAGAAGGGTACCAAATTCCCAGCGAGGAAGTTCGTTTAAGGTATCGGAAAATATTTTTAACTACAATCATGTGAGGTTCACGAGGATTTGCGTGAAACCTGGCACAATAGCAAACAGAAAACATAATGTTTGGATGACTAGCGGTTAGATACATCAATGAACCTATCCTTTGTCGATAGAGAGTCATATCAGCAGCTGGTTTATCCAAAGATAGTGTTAGCTTTGTTCCGAATTCCATTGGAACCTTCACTTTCGAATCTCCCACCATTCCGAACTTTGCAAGTAAGGTCTTCGTATAAGCCTCCTGATTTATATAAATATACCCTCTTAACTCTGTTTAATATTAAAACCAAGGAAAAAGTTAATCGGACCCATTGAGCTCATCTCAAACTTAGTCTCCATCAACTTTCGGAATTTTGCAGTTAATCTAGGATTAGTAGATCCGAAAATCATATCATCAACACAGATTTGGACAATCATCAAGTGGTCACCATCTTTCTTACGAAAGAAGGTTGGGTCGACCGAGCCTAGTTTAAACTTAGCATGTTTTAGAAATCGAGTGAGAGTTTCATACCATGCTTGTGGAGCTCGCTTCAGACCATACACAACCTTATCCAGAATATAACAGTGGTTATGATATTTCTCGTTTACGAACCCAGGTGACTATTCCACATACACTGTTTCTTCTAACTCACCATTTAAGAATGCACACTTCACATCCGTTTGATAGACTTCAATGTTCTTGTGAGCTACATATGCTAATAAGATGCGAATAGACTCTAGTCTTACTACGGGTGTGAAAGTTTCTTCGTAGTCAATACCTTCTTCTTGGCAATAACCCTTAACTACTAATCGAGCCTTGTTCCGAATCACATTTCCTTCTTTGTCGAGCTTATTGCAAACCACCTATTTTAGACCTACAACCGATGCATCCTTTGGATTTTGGAATTAGTCTCCAAACCTTGTTGCGCTCAAACTCATTTAGCTCATTTTGCATTGCTTGTACCCAATCAGAATGATCGAGAGCGATCTTCACAGTTTTGGGCTCAATCTTGGATATGAACGAATGAAACATGCAAAATTCCATTTTTGAAAATAGTGCAGTCTGATTCGCTTTGTGTTGAGCTCTCGTAATAACATCGGAGGAAGATGAACCAATCACTTGCGATTTAGGATGATCCTTGGTCCATTTGGTCAAAGGAGGATAGTTCGGGTCATACGAGGGATCCAATTCTGCATTTACATCTTCGAATTCTGACTGAACATCTGAATCATTATTTTCAGTCTCATTCTCCCCCTCGAATGATGGATGTGGTTCTACGTTCGAAATTGGATTCTCCCCTGGATTGGACTTTCGTGGTTTACTTTAGGTGTTGAATGCTCCCCCTGAATAGGTGTTCTTGAGTTGGGTGTAGAAGCGAAACCCTCCCCCTAAATTGGAGCATTCTTAGCTTGCGATTGAGATTGAATGTCAGAAGCTTTTGGACTTGGGGGTTCGTTTTCAAGATCCTTCACAACATCATCAATGATCTTCTTGAGCTCGTCATTCTTGTTATCTGCTGCTTTCGATTCCGGAGAAATTGCCTTTTCTGGCTCCTCAAAGAGATTTATGAATTCCTCGTAGAGATTTGAGAGAGTAATGGTCATAGGATTCGTCGCTGGAAAGATCTCCTCAAATTAACGATCTGATGTCTGGAACTTCTTTAGATAGCTACGTCGAACGTAACATAGTAGGTTTCTTCAATCCTCTTGGATTTCTTGTTGAGAACCCTAAATGCTTTAGAAGTCAAGGAATAGCCCAAAAATACCCTTGTCAGCCTTTACATAAAATTTGTTCTTTTGCTCTTTAGAATTGAAGATAAAGCACCTGGAACCAAATACATGAAAGAACTTGACATTAGATTTACGTTTATTGAGAATCTCATAGGGAGAAACTGAAAAGCGTTTATTAATGAGAGATCGATTCTAGGTGAAGCAAGCAGTTCTGATAGCCTCAGTCCAAAAGTAAAGCGGGAGATTTGCAAAGGACAACATGGTTCTCGCAGCTTCGCACAAAGACCGGTTTTGTCTTTCAACGACCCTGTTCTGTTGAGGAGTATAAGGAGCTGAAAAGTTATGAGCAACTCCTTTTTCATTCAGGAATTTTTCAAACACTTGGGAGTGGCTTCCGATTTCTGTTTAAGAAAATAAACCCAGGTAAATGTGGAAAAATCATCAACAATAACTAGAATGTATTTGTTACCACCAATACTTTCGATGACTGACAGACCACAAAGATCTACATGAAGTAGTTCAAGTGGCTCAATCACTTAGGTATTTATGATTTTCGAATGACTCTTCCTACTCTGCTTCCCAAGCTCGCAAGCTGCACATAGATGTTCCTTATCAAACTTCAAAAGTGGAAGTCCTCGCCCATGATCGCCAAGTACGAGTTTGTTGATGTCCTTAAAGTTTAGATGTGAAAGCCTTTGGTGCCAAATTCAACTATCATCAAAGATGCTTTAGTTAGAATACAAATAGCAGGTTTTCCTTTGATAGGATTCAGATTCAATGGGTACATTTCGCCTTTTCGCTTGGACTTCAGAAGCACTTTCTTGGACTGGTTTTCGATAATCTCTGATCCCTCATCATCAAACGATACTTTCAGACCCATAACAACAAATAGTTAGGGTCTTTCTATTCACCGCAAAACCTCCCCAAAACTAGACCCCATTCGCTACTAATGTGACCGACACGACCCAATGCACTAAGTGAGGCGCGACTCTCATCCGTAATCATTGCCCCCAGTGTGATGTGTTTGCTACTCCGACTGTGCACATACGTATACATGCGTTGTCGTTCAGGATTGGTACGAGCGGTGCCAATTCCAACAGATACACCTCCCAAATCCCACGTGATGTTTGCGCTGGTCCCACCGCTTGACCAACATTACTCCAGTCCCGGTATACCAAGGTGTACCAAGACCATGTCCCGAGTGGTTGTCTAGAAAAACCAGTCGGCGTCACAGTTGGCTTAAGCTCTTTTTCTTATAGGTATCTTTCAACCCACTAGGCCATCATAATATCCGGATTGGGTATATACCTATGTCTAGGTTTCTACCCTTCCCTCCGCTAGTGTGTTCCCCTTTTTAATTTAATAATAATTAATTAAATAGGGAGTTACACTTTTACCCTTTCAAGTAATCATGTAATTATTATGAATATTCTTTTATTAACATATTACCTCCTTAACGGTTATTTTCATGCAAACATGTAATTTCATGAAGCTATTACATTTTACATCACGCACTACTTCCATACACAACACATCAACGAAGTTGATACAACAATATCATGCTTGTCCTAAAACATTATAAAAAAATATTTTCAAACAAGAATTAACATGCTCACATCACATAATGTTCATACACTTCACTCAATCTAGCATGACCCTAACTCACATCTCACACCAAACAAGAAAGAGTCTAACATGCAACACCCTAGATATCGTTACACATAAAACATTTCAACAATAATGGCATAACAATCAATCATCAAAAGGGGCACATGCATCCTACATAACTAGGTTCATCCCAATCCATCTAAGATATGGGATACTCCTAACAATGTACTTTTAAAACCACAAGTTGACTCACCTTTGCCAAAGATGTGACCAACTCACACTTCAAATATTGTATTGATTGAAATATCACTCTTGCCCCTATTAAATTTCAAATAACAAGGTTATTGGAGTTCTATAATGCCAAAAATGACCAATTTATAATCCAAACACATAAATCAACTAACAATTAAAATTCTCAGTTTTGAACCCAAAACAGCCACCTGCTTAGAGCTGATTTAGCACACTTGAAACCTATATAACTTTCGTTTTTATTTCATATTCCAGAAGTTCAGACTTTTATCTTTTTAGAATGTACTTTTGAAGGTCAAAACTATTTTTCTACAATTTTATATGATTTTTACAAAACTACCTATCAATGCAGCTAAATTCTGACCAGCTGGTGAAAAAGACAAATTTCACCTAAGTTAGAAGCAACAACAGGTTTTGGAAAAATTCATGGATAAACTAGACTTAATATGGAAACTTTGAGAGTTTACAAATCATTAATTCGATTCCTGGTGATTTTTCTATAATTTTTCCAATACAGGGTCAGATTGGTAATTTTTGTTGAATTTTCCAGCTTTGGGTTTCAAGGGCTTTTTGACCACTTAACACATTAAGCCATCACTAAAAACACCTATAAGGGTAAAAATTAACTTCTTAACAGAAATGTTGTGAAATACGAAGGATCCGAATAGACTTAAATAATATTAGTTCAATGCGGAATGGGATAAAAAATTATCAAAGCGTAATAATCACAACGAAATACGAATAAAATAAATAGAATAGAGACACAGGAATTTACGTGGAAACCCAAATTGGGAAAAAACCACGGGCGGAGGAAGCCGAGAAACAATTCACTATAATTTGCAGTGTTTACAGGGATTATGAAAGAGATTACAAATAGAGTGAGAGGGCTAAAATATATGGTGGTGTATCAGTATATATATATATATATGTAATGTTTTACTATATATATATATATATATATATATATATATATATATATATATATATATATATATATATATATATTGATTGTTGGGTTATTCGTGGGTTAAATCTCTCTGGCTATTTATAGCCAAAGAGGAGAATACAAATGAAAGAAGAAAACAAAAATGCCGTCCAAGACAAAATTGCTGCGCCTACAATCTTCAAATTCATATTGCATATTACTATACACATATAATAATGTCTGCGCCTCCATTCCGTCCAATTTCATTTTCAATTTCATATTAGATTACTATTCATAGTCAAACTATGAATAGTAAATGATAAGTTACGGAAATAACCCCTGAACTATTTGCCACTTGCTAATTTTGGAGGCAACTTTTCCACAATCTCCACCTTGACATCAAAATTAAGCAAGTCATGCTTTACGATTAGTCAAAACCTTTAGCTCATCAAACTCTAAAACTTCCATAAAAAACTGCAATTTTGTATAGAGAAAAATTGTTTCCAAAAAAATAAATAATACTTCCTCCACCACGAGCCTTCAGGCTCAACTGCGATCAGAAACACCCACCATGTCCAAACATAATTTGAACTTGGCTATAGGAAGACTTTTAGTGAACATATCAGCGGGATTATAATCTGTATGAATCTTGTCCACAACACAATCACCTTTTTCAATGATATCCCGCACAAAATGATAACGAATATCAATATGCTTTGTTCGGTCATGAAACATTTGATCTTTACTCAAGAAGATAGCACTCTGGTTGTCACAGAAAACTGTGGTCACCTTTATTCTATCATCGAGTTCTCCGAATAACCCCTTCAACTAGATATCTTCCTTAACTGCTTCTGTAATCGCCATGTACTCTGCCTCGGTAGAAGACAGGGCAACTGTAGACTGTAACTGGGCTTTCCAACTAACAGCACAACCATTTAGTGTAAACACATACCCTCGTAAATAACGAAAAATCCACTATACTGCTTTCCAGTGTTCTTTCCCCGGGTTCGCCATGTATCTACTAACCATGCTAACAGCATAAGCCAAATCAGGGCGTGTGCAGATCATAACATACATTAAAGATCCAACAGCACTAGAGTATGGAACACGTGCCATGTAAGCCATATCAGTCTCATTAGTAGGACTCAAAGCGGATGATAGCTTGAAATGAGCTGAAAAAGGTGTGTTGACAGACTTTGCTTCGTGCATATTGAAGCGTCTTAGGACTTTCTCAATATAACTTTTCTGAGAAAGATGCAAGATCCTAGACTTCCTGTCACGAATAATATCCATACCTAAAATCTTTTTGGCAGCTCCTAAGTCCTTCATTTCAAATTCAGCTTTCAACTGGTCTTTTAACTTCTGAATCTCCTTCATATCTTTTGCTGCAATCAACATGTCATCCACGTACAAGAGTAAGTAGATCTTTGAACCATTGTCACCTTTCTTGAAATAAACGCAGCTATCATAGGTGCACCTGTTGAATTTGTGACTGGTCATGAAAGAATCGAACCTCTTGTACCATTGTCTAGGAGACTGCTTGAGGCCATAAAGAGATTTGTTCAACTTGCATACGTAGTTCTCCTTTCCAGGAACTACAAAACCTTCAGGTTGTTGCATAAAAATCTCTTCCTCAAGCTCACCATTTAGGAAAGCTGTAGTGACATCAAGTTGTTCTAACTCAAAATCGTTAGAAGCAACCAACCCCAACAATACACGAATGGAAGTATGTTTGACAACTGGGGAATAAATGTCAGTGTAATCAATACCAGGAATATGACTGTAGCCTTTAGCTACTAACCGAGCTTTGAATCTTGGTTTATCATTTGGGTTGACAGGTTCCTTGAGCTTATAGACCCACTTGCATTTAACTGGTCTCTTCCTTTTCGGAATAGGAACTAAATTCCAAGTACTGTTTCGCTGCAAGGATTCCATCTCATTTTGCATAGCGAGCATCCAATCATTTGAGTCTTCAGATTTGATAGCCTCGTCATAATTCGCAGGCTCCGTTGCCTACTCAATATTATCAACAACAATAAAAGCATAGGCAACCAAATCACATTCAGCATACCTCTTCGGAGGAATAATCTGTCTTCTCGGTCTATCTCTTGCAATGCTTGGAGTAGTAGCTTGTGGTTGTGAAGGTGTTGAATCTTCACCAACAACATGCTCATCCGACGAAGAAGAATCTTGATGTTGATTTGTACTCTGATTAGTGGTAGGTGAAGTAGGAAGCTCCACCTCCATTTGAGCATACTCTTTATTTGCTTCGGATGATACATCTGATGCATCTGTTCTTTTAGAAGAGTCAGCAACTGGTTGAATCATAGCAGACTCATCAAAAGTAACATCTCTTGAGATGATAATTTTCTTCAAATCAAAGCTCCATAACTTGTAACCCTTTACACCTTGATTGTACCCAAGAAAAACGCATTTGATTGCTCTTGGTTCTAGCTTCCCATTGTCAACTCGTGCATACGCTGGACATCCGAATGGTTTTAAATCTGAATAATTGGCAGGTTTACCGGACCATAACTCAAACGGAGTTTTCTTCTCGATTGCTCGTGACGGTGATCGGTTGATAACATAGCAAGCAGTCGAAGCAGCCTCCGCCCAAAAAGACTTTGGCAATTTGGAATTAGAAAGCATACACCGGACCTTCTCCATAATGGTGCGATTCATCCTTTCAGCTACACCATTTTGTTGAGGTGAATGGACTACTGTGCGATGTCGAGTAATGCCTTCCTTTTGACAATAGACATTAAACTCTTCTGAGCAAAACTCAAGTCCATTATCCGTACGAAGATACTTTACCACCAGACCTGATTGCTTTTCAACCTGAACTTTCCAATTTCTGAAGGTATAGAAAACGTCTCCTTTATGTTTTAAGAAGAAAGACCACACCTTCCTGGAGAAATCATCAATAATAGTGAGCATATAAATAGCTCCACCTTTTGAAGCAACTCGAGCCGGTCCCCACAAATCCGAGTGAACATAATCAAGTGGTCCTTTCGTTGTATGGATGCCACTTGCAAACCTCACTCGTTTTGCCTTGCCATATACACAGTCTTCACAGAAATCCAAATCAACAATCTTTTGTTGACCAAGTAAACCTCTTCGACTCAATTCTGACATGCCTTGAAAACTCATATGGCCGAGTCGAAGGTGCCAAAGACGGGACTGATCTGGATCAGAAAGAGACTTTGAAACAACAGCAGCATCACTCGAAATTGTTTGCCCGTCAAGAAAGTAAAGATCTGAGGTTTTTCGTTTGGCTCTCAGTTTGTCGGAGCCGTCTTTGAATACCCTGAGAACTCCACCTTTACCAGCAAACTCGTATCCCCTTTTGTCAAAGGAACTGAGAGATAACAAGTTTCTTCTGAGGTCAGGAACATATCTAACATCCCCCATGGTTCGAATAACTCCGTCAAACATACGGATCCTGACTGAACCATGTCCAAGAACTGGACATGTAGTATTGTCACCCATCAACACATAGCCCTGGTTAACCTTTTCAAATGTGTAAAACCAACTTTTGTTGTGACACATTTGAAAAGTACAACCAGAGTCGAGTATCCAATCACCAGTGGAATCCAGTTTATCTGAATAAACTGTCAAAAGTTCTCCAATACCTTCCACCTCAGCTACATCGGCTTCACCCGAAGTGCTAGCTTGTTTACCATTTGCTGCCGTCTTCTCTTTTTCTTTATTCTTCAACTTGAAGCATTCTTCAAGCACATGTCCCTTCTTGTGACAATAGTTGCAAAACTTTCGTTTGCCTTTTGATTTGGATCTGGTTCTGTTGGAAGATTGAGAAGTTCTACTTCTCTCTGTTGTTCTTCCTCTGGCATTCAAACCTTCGGCTTTAGCATCACTTGAACCACCACCAGTAATATGCTTCATCTTCTCTTTGGAATCCAAAGCTGTATAGACTTCATCTAAAACTAAAGTGTCACGGCTATAGATAATAGTATCACGAAAATGGCTATAGGATTCTGGCAACGACGACAGTAAGAATAAAGCCAAGTCTTCATCTTCATACTGAATATCCATATTCTCTAAGTTATTTACTAACTCTTTAAATGTGGATATATGTTCAGTTAAAGAGCCTCCTTCAATCATCTTGAGATTGAACAACCGTTGCTTCAAATGCAACTTGTTTGGTAAGCTCTTGGTCATCAATAGTTGCTCCAACTTTAGCCATAAAGAAGCCGCTGACGTTTCTTTTAGAACATCTTGCAAAACATCGTTTGACAAGTGCAAACGAATCTGGGATAAAGCCTTCAGATCTTTCATCTCCTTTTCTTCTTCGGTCCGTGTATCGGGCATCTTATTGAAACCCAAAAGCGCCTTGTGTAAATCCATCTGAATGAGAATGTCTCTCATCTTTACTTGCCACAACGGAAATCGTGTGTTACGATCCAGTAGTGGAATATCGTATTTTACCGAAGACATGATTAATTACTTGATAAAATGATCCCAATGAGCTAATATTACAACCCGGATGCTCTGATACCAATTGTTGTGAAATACGAAGGATCCGAATAGACTTAAATAATATTAGCTCAATGCGGAATGGGATAAAAAATTATCAAAGCGTAATAATCACAACGAAATACGAATAAAATAAATAGAATAGAGACACAAGAATTTACGTGGAAACCCAAATTGGGAAAAAACCACGGGCGGAGGAAGCAGAGAAACAATTCACTATAATTTGCAGTGTTTACAGGGATTATGAAAGAGATTACAAATAGAGTGAGAGGGCTAAAATATATGGTGGTGTATCAGTATATATATATATATATATATATATATATATATATATATATATATATATATATATATATATATATATATATATATATTGATTGTTGGGTTATTCGTGGGTTAAATCTCTCTGGCTATTTATAGCCAAAGAGGAGAATACAAATGAAAGAAGAAAACAAAAATGTCGTCCAAGACAAAATTGCTGCGCCTACAATCTTCAAATTCATATTGCATATTACTATACACATATAATAATGTCTGCGCCTCCATTCCGTCCAATTTCATTTTCAATTTCATATTAGATTACTATTCATAGTCAAACTATGAATAGTAAATGATAAGTTACGGAAATAACCCCTGAACTATTTGCCACTTGCTAATTTTGGAGGCAACTTTTCCACAAGAAATAGCATGATTTAATCATAGAAACATATCCATTTGATTCATGG
The DNA here is from genome assembly GCF_052849685.1 of Lactuca virosa. Classification (NCBI taxonomy): domain Eukaryota; kingdom Viridiplantae; phylum Streptophyta; class Magnoliopsida; order Asterales; family Asteraceae; genus Lactuca; species Lactuca virosa. The sequence continues at coordinate 173,263,209 of NC_136434.1, read as the reverse complement.
TGGAATTTAACATAAGTTTTAGAAATCAACAAGAAGAATTGTGACTCCAAAACTTTGATCAAAACATAAACTTGAGCAATAAACTTAATGAAGGTGTTCATAAGCAATTTTGACAGCAATTGAGCCATCATAAACACCCAATAAAAATGAAATTGAACCATATGAACCTTCAAGGTTTCTAGGAAGAAGAAGATGAGATTAAGATCATCAATTAGGAAGAGAATTGACAACAAAAATCTTCAATTGACAAGAAATTTTACATGTAAACACACAAAGAGATTAGAAGATAATTTTTACCGATTCTTGGCCAAAATCGCAGCCCTATTTCTTCCCTCTAGGATCGATCAAGCAAGGTTTCCACTTCCCCTCTCCCCTTCTTGATCGCCGCTGCCCCCCTCTCCATACACGTTCGTTTTTTTTCGTTCCTTCTGCGAGCAACACAAAAATAATAGGGACGAGACTCATTGATCGAACATAAGTGGCCCAAGAAAAAACGCCCGACTCCTCGTTACGCCTCATAATCACGTCGATTGATTGTCATGGAGGTTTCAATTTGATTTTACAATTAAGTCCCTCTTTTATTTTTTTCATGTTGATCGAAGCACAACAGACACACAAACTATTGGTTTTGTTGATCGATTATAGTATCCAATAAAAAAACGTTCTGAATCTCCGACCGCATAAATAAAGAAACATAAAGAAACGTAAAATGTTTACATTTACGTAGGTTTTAACTTCCAATTTACAATACGACCCCTCAAAATTTGATCCTTAGTTCACATTCCACCAACTACTTTCATTTGAATTAATTCTAAACCTTATGTATCTTGAACATTAGCTTTGTTTACTTTAATATAATTATACACTTTATAAATATTGATTATTTTTTTTAAATATTAATTAAAACCGTTTTTATTTTACTTATTTCAATCTAAACCCTTTAAATAGAAATAAATTTACAACAATTTCTTTTTACGATGTCAATGGAAGGATTTTCGAGTCGTTACAATAGTGTCTGGGCAATAGGCGTCACACCCGGAATCAAATCGATCTGGAACTCCACCTGCCTCTCGGGAGGCACACCCGACAATTCCTCGGGGAAAACATTCGGGAACTCACACACTACTGGAACATCGGAAATAGAACTCGGCCTCTCAGTGGCAACTCGCCTATCCATCACATATGCTAAAAAGCCCATGTACCCCTGCTGTAGACTCTGCTTCACCTTGGCGGCATAACAGAAAGTTGACCCCGATCTAGTTCCCTCGCCATACACAGTAAGTACTCCCCCACTAGGGTCTCGTATGGTCACCATCTGACGCTCACAGTCAATCACAGCTCCAAACCAGTTCAACCAATCTATGCCCACTATGACACAGAAATCTCTCATCGCTATCGGCACCAGGTCTATCAGAAATTCAATGCCGAAAACCTCTAATACACATCCCCGGAATACATATGTGGCAAAAACTGCATGCTCATCAGCTATAGAAACCCTCAGTAGTCGAATCAACGCCTCGCGTCTAACACTAATGTGACGACTAAAGGATAAAGACACGAAAGATCGACTCGTACCCAATTTAAATAACACCAAGGCAGGCACAGAACTTACAAGAAAAGTACCTATATGCAACACAGTATAAGAAAAAACAAATCTCAAAATAACATAAATAAGGAGATACGTTCCAGCAACAACGCCAGGTGCTGCACGGACCTCTTCCACAGTCAGCTGGAAAGCTCTCCCGCGAGCTCTCGGAGCCTCGGCCTTCACTGGCCGACCAAGAGTAACGCGCAAAGCAGCAGGAATAGAAACTTGGGCTGATCCCTGAGTGTGTTGAAACTTGGGCTGATCTCGGAGCCTCGGCCTTCCGGTGGCCGGTCTGGTTGCAATGAAAGCAAACCGCAAATCCCCTGGGGCCGTCCTTTGCCATATGCCCTTCCTTGCCACATTTGTAGCAAATCCATGCTCGACAAGATCTCTCATGAATCTTGCCGCACTTACCACAAGTGCGGCCTTTCTGTCCTCCTGCTCTCGTATCAGCGGGCTTAGCCCGCTTCGTCGCCGGTTGCGACTCCACTGGTCTCCTGTCTCTACCCTGAGACTCTCCCTCCTCTCTAACCTGAAACTCCAGCTGAATCTCCATCCTCCTGGCAGCCAATGTCCGACAGGAAGAGTTCTCCACAAACTTCTAAATATCTCGCCTCAATATGCTCAAGTACCGGCTCACACGTGCCTGCTCCGTAGACACGTGCTCGGGGAAAAACAATGCCCTCTCATGAAACATCCTCATAATCTCTGTCACGGTTTCTGTCTTTTGCTTGAGAGACAGACACTCCTGGGCCAATCGCTCCCTCTTCACCTGGGGAACGTAGTCATCTCGAAATAGTTTTGTGAACCTTATCCAAGTCACTGCTACATGGTCTACAGGAGAATAATCAATCGTCACAAACCTCCACAAGTCCTTCGCTCCCAAGCGAAGCTGGTTCAGCGCAAATCGAACATTCAGGTCCTCAGGGCATGAACAAATATAGAAACATCCCTCAATATCAGTAATCCATCACATAGCAGCAATCAGGTCCTGGGTCCCGTCGAACTCTGGTGGCTTCGTGTTGCTGAACTCCCGAAGCAACAACGAATCGCCCCCCAGAGGCCTCGTAGCAGCTAGAGCTGCGGTGGCTGCGACAGCAGCAACCTCTATGACAACAACATATCGCTCATCAAAAGTCTCAATCAATGTGGTCTTAATAGACCCGAACATCTCTGGTATGGCCTCCCTGATAGCTGCGGCCACCTCCTCAGCAATGATCCTTCGGATCTCTTCGTCAGTAGTACCACTGCCCTCGGGGTTGTTGCGGGTAATCACCATAGTCTCTCTGAAACACAAACATAAAAATCATCAGGGACTGGCTCAAGCGCACACTCAATTACCCACCCCTACATGCTCTTTAGCATCCTAAGGTTCTTACTTGGGTCGCATATAGATCCGGTGCTTTAAGTAGTATGGGCCCAATACTACCTTCCACACCAACCCATAGTCGCCCCAAGTCCTCCTCCTAGGATCCTAATTCACAAGTACTCTATTCCTCACGGATATCAAACTACTCTCTCAGTAGACTTCTCAATGCACATCTAGGTATCTCTCCTAGATTTTTCCTCGACTCAAAACTCTCTCTAAAAGATTCCTTCTAGGTACTCCTACTCAGCACATACAAAGAGCAGATAGCAGATAATATCAATCAATAGCATCCCCTAGGCTAAGGCATCATGAATCAGGCAACTCTAACTCTAAATTCTGAAATACCTAGCCTATCCTCTAGCATGCAGTTCTAATATCTCATAAGTATCTCATAATATAAACAAGTAATTGTATTTTGGGAAATCACCGTTCGGGCTCTGGCTAATTGTACACACTGCTTCATCTCGTTTTCTCTTAAAAGCTCTTACTCGTTTTAAAAAAAATCATTTTTTTAGAATTTTTTTTCAAATCCTCATCATCAGAATCCCTCAAACCCAGGCTCTGATACCAACTTGTAACACTCTAAATTTTCAAATAAATTTTTCATTTTTAAAACCACATAAAACACAATCTCACATTTCTCAAAACACAAAATGTATAAGTTGTTCAAAAGACAAGACAACAAAATGTTTGATAATATCCCAAAATCCACTAAACATAATCTCCAGCTGGTGTGTACAATCAAGTCGATGCCTTCTCGCGATCCTGAAAGGTACCTGAAACACATTTCACACAACACTGTAAGCACAAAGCTTAGTGAGTTTCCTAGAATACCACACACATATAATTAGCCTCTCATGGTTGTATCTCGATAAGGACTCTCCGATCAATGTGTCTCAGTGGAGACCCTCCGGTCTCACAACTCGGGTTGGACCCTCCATTCCTAACTCAATAAGGAACAAAATAATATGCAACATAAATCACAAAGATAAAATGCATGATATCATATAACTTAGTGTAAACATACAAGACACTCCGGTCACCCAGTATTACCACTCAGGTAAGTATAGTGAGAAGACTCACCTCGTACGTAAGCAAGTTGGTCTTGTACTCGACGATCGGTCTAGACTCTGCCTACATATCATAATCATCTCTAATTAATACTTTATAACAACAACTCCAAAGATGCTAAGCTAACCCCTTCTAACTCTCGGAAAGGGTGAAAGACCATTTTACCCCTCCATGGTCTCCATAATCCATAACCTGACCAAACACTAAAAGTCAACGGAAGTCAACACTCGAGTCAACAATCCATATTGACCAAACTCGTCGAGTGCATCTATGTGACTCGTACAAGTTCCTTCGTTTCTTCTAAGAAATCGGGAAAAATCCATCTTAACTCGCTGAGTTGTCTCATTAACTCGCCGAGTTCGTAACGCGTCCAGACTATCGGGTAAAAACCCTAACCGACTCGTCGAGTTGGCTCATCAACTCATCGAGTCCCTTCAGTCTATTTTCTCATTCAGACGTTTTTAAGCAGAACTAAGGCCCCATACTCTATATCTAGCCTTCTAAGGCTGAAGTATCACGTAAAGCTGCAAGCTTTACGTCCATGCATGGCATCGAAGGCTTAAAATGCCAAAACAAAGCTCTATAGAGAGTTTAATGCATGAAAGTTGGCCAATAGCTTGATAAAGCTTGAATCTTTAGGCCCAAGTCCAGATCCGAGGTCTCAACTTCATGGCATGCTCAAACAACTTAAGGACTCAAAGAGAAGATGGAAATGGCCACAAACTCCCTAGTGAAGAGATCTAACCAAACAATGATCAAGGTGATAGCTTTTTACCTCCAAATAGCAGCTAGCACTGAAAGAACACTGGATCCAAGGGCTCCTTCTCGTTCCAAGCCTTTTGCTCCTATATCTCCTTCAAAGAAAGAACTAAAACATACAAGCTTAGCCTCTCTCTCTCTCTCACAGATGGTAATAGCTCGATTAGGGTTTCTCTCAGTGTGTTAAGGTGATAAGGGAGGCGGAATGAAAGGCTTAAGGTCCTTTAAATAGGGCACAAACCCTGAAAATTAGGTTTTCACACTCATCTCCTACTCGTCGAGTTGGGGTCCTCCAACTCGTCGAGTAGACACTAAAAATCACGTGGCCATCTCAATCTCTACTTGGCGAGTTAGGGCCTCAAACTCATCGAGTTGCCCTGAAAAATGCATATAATTTAATTAAATATTATACCTTGGAGTCGGGATGTTACAGTAGTGGTGGTCGATGGTGATGTATGGTGGTAATGGGTGGTGGTGAAGGGTGGCGGTGGCGAGTGGTGGTGGGTGGTGGTTGGTGGTTGGTAGTAGTGGCGGGTGGTGGTCATAATGATGGGTAGTGGTTAGGTGGTAGAGGTGGGTGGGTGGTGGTTGTAGTGGGTGGGGTGATGATGGTGGGTGGTGGGTGGGGGTGATGGTGGTGTGTGGTTGTGGTCGGTGGTGATGGGTGGTGGGTGGTGGTAGTGGCAGGTGGTGGTCATAGTGGTGGGTGGGTGGTAGTGATGGGTGGTGGAGGTGGATAGTGATGGTTGGTGGGTGGTGGTTGTGGTGGGTGATGGTAACGGGTGGTGGCGATGGTGGTAAGTAGGGTTGGTGGTGGCGGGTGGTTATGATGGGTGGTGGTGATGGTGGATGATGGTTGTGGTTGGCGATGGCGGATGGTGGTGTATGATATTGGGTGGTGGGTGGGGGTGATGGTGATGTGTGGTGGAGGTGGGTGGCGGTGACGGGTGGTGGTGGTGGATGGTATTGTTTGGGTGGTGAGTAGTGTTGGTTAGTGGGGTCTTTTTAATATTTTTTACTTATTTCTTGGAATATATTAATATTATATGATGATTTTAATTTAAAAAAATTGTGTGGTCAAATTTTGTTCTCAAATGTTCTCGCAATAAGAAATGTTCTCTATTAAACGCTCCCATATATATATATATATATATATATATATATATATATATATATATATATATATATATATATATATATATATATATATATATATGATGCGACCTAGCTCCAAACCACCTTGGCTGCTGAGAAGTGGTCGTCGGAATATGACCTGAGATGTCACAAAGAAAGAAGAAACGTCAGCCGCTCTTCGGGAGGTCCCGGAAAGACACTCTGACGGTCAAGTTAGCGGGATGAATCTGAAGTATGGATGTGAATGATCGGGGAAGAGAATAGCTTACCTCTCAAGGTAGAGTGACTGGCCTTTTATACTGAGGATCCTCCTCGATCCGTACGAGGGACAAGGACTGTGGCCCCGACAGGATCCGCCGTCCTTATTGGAGGACGATGCTCCACGTTCGTGTCCAGTCCAACGATTGGTCCAGGCGATAATGCTCGGGCCATGTTCTTTATCGCCTGGAGTCGTTATCTTTGGACTGTAGCTAAGGAGAACCCTTGGCGAGGGCGGACTTCCCACGTGGTCGCCTCGCGGGGGTCCGGGGTTGCCAGAGCGGCCGAGTCGCCAGCCCGGGCTTCGTTGGGAACTCCTCGCCGAGGGGTTCGCTTGTTTCTGGCCCGCTCTGAGGGGCACATCATCAAGTCACCCAGTCCAGTAGTCATAGTGTATGCTAGCTAGCTATGATGTTCTGGACTTAACTGTTGGTGTACGTGTCGCGCTTTTACTTGGTCGTCGCTTCGTTTCCGGTGATGTGACGCTTCGACGTGTGCGCAGCGGTTATGTCAGTTATGTCAGGGATTTTCGTAAATTCCGTTTATTTCCCCTTATTGCTCTCAGACGGTTTTCCTTCTTCAGTTTCTATCTTGTTTCTTCGTGTCTTTTCACCTTCTTCTTCTTCTGTGTTTTCACCATGGCTTCCTCTCTGAGTTTGATCCCCACCTCCGCTAAATTCGTCACTCTTCAAGAGGCTTACGACCTCACTCCGGCTGACGGAGTAGAGACTTCCCCCCCCCCCCCCCCCCCGTTTAAGTGTTGCTGCTCCGGTGCCCCCGCAACCAGTGGGGAGCTCCACTGCGTCGGGGAGCCAGTCGGGTTCCAATACTACGGTGGCCCCTGCCGTTATGTCTCGCCCTCCCGTTGAGCCGGCAGCTGATAGTGTGGTGGACAGTAAGGTCGGGATCGCTGCCAGCGTTCTTCGGGTTGCGGAAAAAAGGAAAGTTGTGCAGGCGATGAGTGGGCCGGCGCCCGAGGGCAGTTCATGGCCTATTGGCCGGTGTTTGATGCAGCATCGCGACCTTATGCCCTTGCTATCTTCTGCGCCGTCACATTCAGGGGATGTGTTGGTGATACCCGATGATGACGTTCAACGGTCTGAGGGAATCGGGGGGGGGGGGGGGGGGCGTCTCATCAGCCCATTAATCCTATTCTAATATCTTTAAGTCTTGGTTTTAGCCCTCAGTCTTCAAAGGGCAGTCTTTAGCGGTTGCGTCAGGAGCCTGCTGCTATGGGGGTACTTCACAGTCCACCTGCTTTTGTTTCGGGATGGAGCTTGCGATCTGATTCCCGTTTGTATGTGCGTTCTGTTGCGTTGGATTTTACCCGCCATGCTCTTCCTCCTGCCACCATAGAGGATATGGATTCAATGAGCAACGCTGTCTTGGCTCATAACCTTGCATATGCCGTTGCGCAGACCATGACATACTTGGCCGCTAGGTCCCGACGTGTGCAACGGCTCGGCGAATTGGAGCATGCACATTCTGCTCTTGTGGCGGGCGAAGCTGGTTTGAGAGGTGAGGTGGCGGACCTTGGTGCCACCGTTCATCGGTTGGAGTGTGAAAAAAAGTCTTTGGTGTCGGAGAAATCGGTGCTGGAAGATGTTCGAAGTGCTCTGGAGTCCCAGGTGGAATCTCTGACCCAGGCGAATGAAGGTTTAATGATACAGAATGAAAGTCTGGAGCAGGACCTTGTCGACTGTGAACGCTAGTTGGAGGTGTCAAGAGCTGATCGTAATTGGCTTCTCCAGGTTGGCCTTGTGCGTGTGATGGACAAGCTTATTGAGCATCCCGAGTTTACCGGAGGTATTAGCCGTATCTGTCATGCTGCATTTGTTGCTGGTGAAGAATCGGGCTGGGCTAACATAAAAGCACAGGTTGATGCTAGAACTTATGACCCTTCTGCTAGTGACTCACGTTCGAGTCATTCTTCGGCCTTGGATGATTCTCTCTTGGCTTTCGCAACCATGGACTTTGTTGGGTTGCTCGGGTTGGTCCACCTGGATGTGGACAGGGTGAAAGCGTTGTGTGCTTTTGATGAGGGTGAGGACGTTGTGGAAGGTTTGGGTGTAGGGATTGGTGGAGCGGGTGGTGGGATTGGCGGTGATGCTGGTGGCGCAGGTGATGGAGTTGGTGGTAATGCTGGTGGCGCAGGTGATGGTGGAGTTGTAGGTGGTGCTGGTGGTGGTGCATGAAGTTTTCTAGAGTTGCCCTTTCAGGGTGTGAAAAAATATTGTTGAAGCTTTGTTTTGTTTCGCTTTGTCTTGAACAACTTATGGCCTCTAAGGCCTTTATCGTGTTGTATTGGTAGTTATTTTGACTTGGCTTGTGGCCCCTAAGGCCCTTATGCATGAATCGACAATGGTTTTACTCGTTTACTGTGTGTTTTGCTTTTTGGATGCTACATTGTCTTATTCGTTGAGTATGTTTTCTTACTTTGGCTATATTGAACCTTTTGTGTAGGTTTTTTCGTGTTATTTCGAGATTTACCATCTCGTTGTGTGCATGTGGATTCACTAAGTATCCTCTATGTTGTGTTTTCTATTCTAAAAAATTATATGTTAGGCATGCTCACGGTACTACGTATTAAAGATAGTGCAATTTCTTTTATTTATGTAATTCTGATACACAGTGATTTTGCACTATAATACCCTATCGGACTACCCTGAGTGTCCGCCTGTTGGTACGGGCGATTAATCCGGCCAAGGGTTGTCTCCTTGCTCTCCCTTCCACGTCTGGCGATTAACCCGTTGCGATGTGCCTCTGTTACTTTTTATGGTCCCTCCCACGTCTGGCTCAGCTTCCCGTGGGGTTGTGCATGGCTAACTTCATTCTTCCGCAGGACGTAATCCCCGACCCAGAAAGCCTTGTCTTTGACCCGTTGATTGTAGTATCTTTCTACTACTTTTTTGTAAGCAGCTTGACGCATACTTGAGTGCTCTCGCCGTTCTTCCAGGAGATCCAAGTTTTCCCTTAGATTTTTATTGTTTTCTTGCTCCTGAAAATACTCTGTTCGTATTGACCCTATCATTATTTCTGCTGGCAGCTGTCACACCCCCGAACCAGACGGCGGAAACGTCCGAGGGCTCGCGTGACTTAAATTGAATATCATCACAATGGATATAATTGAATCATAACATAAACATCACCATGCATCAATACATTACAACTGATATTGTTGACATCCAGTACATTGTTTTAAATATTACACATCCATAACATAACTTGTTTAAGAGTTTTCAAAACATAGCTTCCTAACAAACTTGATATTACCCTGCAGCTTACCTGTTACCTGAGAATACAAGTTATTTTGAAAAACGTCAACATATGAAATGTTGGTGAGTTCATAAGCAGGGTTGTGATAAAAATAATTTGTGTAGTTTATAAAACCCAGAAAATCCGATATTTTCTGAAAAGACAATTGTTTACCAAAATGTGAAGATCCATAAGTTGATGCATGAATGATTTCAAAACGTGTATAAATGAAAAGTTTTTTATTATAGTTATAGAAAAATATAAGCGAGTGGTGCTGATTCCCTCGAAAAACCCGATGTTTTCCGATAACATAAAATATAATTGTTTTCAAATTGATATACCGCCGCAACGAATGATTTTGATTACTCTTTCTTGATTACTCGGATGGTGTTGGATTTATTTAATTATGTGAGTCGTTATAACCATGCATAATAATGACTAGTTCGTCTGTCTTGGCATCCTAATGTATGCCGGGATTGATCTTAAGATTTTGTCACCCTAGACTGACCGAGTCTAACTGTAGCGAACAGCTGAGGTGTGGGGGAGTCACCCCTGTATAGATCTATACACAAACTCTCGCTCTCCTTCCAGGAGACTTTGATTATAACTACAGACTACGAACGACCCTTAGAGGTGTCGCCCGTTATTACTCACTTAATCCAAACAAAATTGATTACTGTTGATTAACGACCTGAATTTGTTTACTTTGATTTCAAATAAGCCTAACAGACACGGAGAATAGGAATAAAAGGTCCTGCTAATTACGCGTGTTATTTAAGGCTGTTGGTTATACGAAGGACACATTGGCCCATTTCATATTTGATTAAATTTGGACCTTACTAGCAATGCTAATGGGCCACCAAGGCCCAATGGCATATAGGTGCCATTGAGGGTCCTTTAAACATGTAATTGGGTCACCGGAGGCCCAATATACGTTTATTATTAGCGTTAGGCCCAAAAGTCATGTTAATGGACTACGAAGGCCCAATAAGCATGATTAAGATCTCTCAAGCCCAACTACTTGGATATTTACTTGTTTTAGGTATAGTATAATAGCTGGAAAGTTTGATTTAACGATTGTTATCTTTGCATCGGCACGAGTCCGGTCGGTTGTTTATAACGATATTTGGAATTTACGTATATTCATCGTTCTATTTTTCAAGAGTTGTAGTTTGGTATTTTTGACTCAAATATCTTAAAAACGAAATAATTGGTTCAAAATGTTGGTTTGACCCTTTTCAGCCTTCCTTTAGTAAAAATAACAATTTTAGTCCCTTATTTTAAAAGAAAGAACATTTTTGGCCCTTAAACCATTTTCTTGGCATTTTTGACCCATAGACTTGTTTAAGAGATGTTTTTAGTTCAAAAATTTCTCTTAGGCAGTTTCAGCCCTTCCAGTAAGGAGTTTTTCAGTTAAAACCCAAACCTTTCGTAACTTTTACAAATTTGGCCCAAAATCCAAAAAGTTTGCATTTTTGATCCTTGCTTGGAAAATAAATCATTTTAACCCCTGAATTGGTTTTGTATACACTTTTTACCTCCTGTTTTGTGAAATTTATCATTCAATCCCTTGAAAATTTGGTTTTTCGCAATTTTGGGCTCAATGGGCCAAAAAGCCCAAAAATTGGCCCATTAAGCTACAAATTACATTTCTAGTCCTTTGAAGAGTATAATATTCATAAAAACATTTATTTTAACTGTTTTGACTCTTTTGATCCTTAAGAAAACCGTGAATGGCAATTTTAACCCAACTTTTGTTTATTTGACAAATTAAGCCCAAAAATTGGTTTTATGTTGCAATATGTTGATTTTAATCTTAGAGGGTAATTTTCTTGACTTTTTTAGTGTAATATACCTTACATCATGTTTGTTTTCCTTCTTATGCCATAGATCTCGAGATTTCTTTCCTTTTTGTTTACATATTCAACACATAAGCACATAAAATCACACATACATACATGAAATCATACATAGCATACACATACACATAGATCTACACATTTTACTTGTATTCTCCCCCATAAAACTTGTAAAAACCAAAAATAGAGGGGTATGAACTCACCTTTTCTAGTTTATCACGGTTTTGAAGAAAAAAAATGGAAGAAAGTGATGTGATTTTCGGCCTAGCAAGCTTCTTGGAAGATCTTTGGCTTAGATGTGTTCTAAGAGGAAAGATCACGAATTTTTGTATGAGTTAAGGGCGATTTTTAAGGAAATCAAGAAGTTAAAGTATGGATCAAGGAACAACTTACCAAAGATTAGTGATATTAAGAAAAGATCTTCTTGTAGCCCTTGTGATTCTTGAAATTTTTGAGAGAAGATGTAAGAGTGTTCTTGTGAGTGTTTGAGAGAATTTGGAAGAGTGTGGGTGTGTGTGATGGGTTCTCAGCCGAAATAAGAGGAGGGAAGAGAGAAGAGAGTGAGTTGAGTGGACATGCATGGGAACATGAGAAGAGTGCATGGATACCCCATGTACAATTGTGAGGTGGCACCATTAAGTCAACTCTTTCCCCCCCCCCCCTTTTCTTTGTAGTTGGGCCGAGAGAGGGAGAAGAAAGAAAAGAATTTGGGCCTTTTGTGTTTAATCCATAATATGGGCCCCATTTGATGGTTTTTCGGCCCGTTAGGTCTATGGAGATGGTTCACGGCCCAAAATAAATCAAAGTATGAGTTTTATGGCTCATTAGGTTAATTACATTTGTTATGGCCCAATAAGGCCCATTGGATATAACCTAGTTCATTTTAGGCTTATAAGGCCCAAAATATTAAGTTTCATGCAAATGGGTCCAATTAGGGCCCATTTAAGAGTTCTAAGCCCAAAAAGTCAAGTTGGAAGCTTATTGGTCCATTAGGCCCAATAAGAAAATCCTAGTCCAAAATAGACTTAAACCGGGATTTTTAGGGTTTCCAACCTTTTGTTGACTATTTGAATGTTTGTATAGAGTATTTGATGGAATTTTGTGATCATTGAACAAGCATCATACATGTTGTCCAAGCTTTAACTACAATGTTATCTTTGTTAAGTGTTTACAACGTGTCAGAATTCCTACTTGTGACATCATCCCCCCGTTAGAGGGAATTTCGTCCCGAAATTCTTTTTGAAGCTAGATTTAAGGATGTGAGAATAGGTGAGGGTACTTCTGCTTCATTTGGTCTTCGCGTGCCCATGTGAATTCTGGTCCGCGTCTCGCGTTCCATCGAACTTTCACAATCGGAATGCGACTTTGCTTAGTACGCTTCACTTCCCTGTCCATAATTTCGACTAGTTCTTCGATGAACAGGAGATTCTCGTTGATTTCGATTTCTTCTAATGGAATGACGAGAGTCTCGTCGGATAAGCACTTCTTTAAATTGGAAACATGGAATACGGGGTGTAAACTGTTGAGCTCAGCGGGTAGCTGCAGTCTATAAGCCACTGGACCCATTCGGGCAAGAATCTCGAAGGGTCCAATGTATCGAGGGTTTAGTTTTCCCCGCTTCCCAAAACGAATTACCCCTTTCCAGGGAGAAACCTTTAATAACACTCTATCCCCGACTTTAAATTCCAAGGGCTTTCGCCGCTTATCGGCGTAGCTCTTTTGTCTGTCTCATGATGATTGCAGTCGGGCCCTGATCTGAATTATCTTCTCGGTCGTTTCGCGTATGATTTCCGGTCTTGTTAATGCATTGTCTGGTGTTTGTCCTCTTGCTAGTTGAGTGTCTCCTACCTCAGCCCAACACAATGGTGATCTACATTTACGACCGTACAATGCCTCGAAAGGAGCGACTTTGATGCTTGAGTGATAACTGTTATTGTACGAGAATTCGATCAAAGGCAAGTGGGTATTCCACGAACTTCCAAAGTCTATCACACATGCGCGAAGCATATCTTCTAGCGTTTGAATGGTTCACTCGCTTTGACCATCCGTTTGTGGGTGGTAGGCAGTGCTCATGTCAAGTTGTGTTCCCATAGCTTTCTGAAGCGATTGCCAAAAGCGTGAAGTAAACCTACTATCTCTATCTGAGATAATAGATATTGGCACTCCGTGGAGTCTCACGATTTCCTTGATATAGATCCTTGTCAAACGTTCCATCTTGTATGATTCTTTTATTGGCAGGAAATGAGCGGATTTTGTCAACCTATCAACTATTACCCATATGGTATCCAAACCATCAGTCGTCTTGGGTAGTTTGGTCACAAAGTCCATAGTAATCGTTTGCCATTTCCACTCGGGAATTACTGGTTGCTGTAGTAATCCCGAGGGCTTCTGATATTCCACCATTACTTTAGCACATGTGAGGCACTTGCTAACGTAAGTGGCAATTTCTGCCTTCATGTTAGGCCACCAATAATGTTGCTTGACATCCAAGTACATTTTATCTGAACCCGGATGGATGGAGTATCGTGTCTTGTGGGCTTCATTCATGACTACTTCTCTGAATCCCCCAAGTTTAGGGACCCAAATGCGGTTCATGAAGTAATACGCTCCGTCCTCCTTCACTTCGAAATTCGTTTCCATTCCACATAACGCTTCGCTTGTTTTGTTTTCTGCCTTCATGGCATCGAACTGGGCTGCTCTGATTTGCGAGGTCAGGTAGGATTGGATGGTTATGGAGAGAGTATTCAGACGACGATTCGAGTATTCTTTTCGACTCAAGGCATCAGCTACTACGTTAGTTTTACCTGGGTGGTACTTGATTTCGCACTCATAATTGTTCAGCAGTTCAACCCATCTTCGTTGCCTCATGTTTAACTCCTTTTGATTTAAAATATGTTGGAGACTCTTGTGGTCAGTGAAAATGGTGCACTTCGTACCGTAAAGGTAGTGCCTCCAAATCTTCAAGGCGAAGACCACAACTCCTAATTCAAGATCATGGGTGGTATAATTCACCTCGTGGGTCTTTAGTTGCCGGGACGCATAAGCTATCACCTTTCCACGCTGCATGAGTACACAGCCTAAACCCTTATTCGACGCATCACAGTAAACTACAAAGTCCTCTGTTCCCTCCGGTGGTGATAGTACCGGTGCACTGGAGAGTGCTTGCTTCAGAGTTCGGAATGCAGCTTCTTGCTTATTCGTCCATTCAAAGGGTACGCCCTTTTGCGTAAGCAAGGTAAGTGGCTTGGCTGTTTTGGAGAAGTTTTGAATGAACCTCCTGTAGTAGCCTGCGAGACCTAAAAATTGGCGAATTTCTGTGGGTGTTGTTGGGATCGCCCATCCTTCAACGACTTTGACCTTAGAAGGATCCACATGTATCCCTTCCTGACTAACAACATGACCCAAAAAGTTCACACTACGAAGCCAGAACTCACACTTAGAGAGTTTTGCGTATAACATTTCGGTTCGCAGGGTTTCCAGGATTTGTCGGAGATGCCGGCCATGTTCCTCTTCGCTTCGAGAATAGACTAGGATATCGTCGATGAAAACGATGACAAAGTTGTCGAGGAATGGTCGGCAGATTCGATTCATTAGGTCCATGAATGCGGCAGGGGCATTCGTTAGACCGAAGGGCATTACGACAAATTCATAATGTCCATAACGAGTTCGGAAGGCGGTTTTGGGGATATCCTCCTCCCGGACTTTGAGTTGATGATATCCGGATCGCAGATCTATCTTAGAGAAGTAACTTGCTCCTTGGAGTTGGTCAAATAGATCGTCGATTCTCGGAAGTGGATAGCGATTTTTGATAGTGAGCTTATTAAGTTCCCTATAGTCAATACACATCCTAAAGGTACCGTGTTTCTTCTTAACAAAGAGAATCGGAGCTCCCCAAGGTGAGAAACTGGGTCGGATGAATCCTTTGTCCAAAAGCTCGCTGAGTTGACTGGACAACTCTTGCATTTCCGTAGGAGCCAATCTGTAGGGTGATTTGGCGATGGGTGTAGCTCCTGGCACGAGGTCAATTCGGAACTCGACTTGTCTTTCTGGGGATATCCCCGGAAGGTCTTCAGGAAATACATCCGGGAAATCGCAAGCCACAAGGATGTTTCGAATATTTATCTCTTCTTTGGACTTATCCATTATATGAGCTAGAAACGTCAAGTCCTTCTTTCGTAGATACTTCTGTGCCTTAATGCATGAGATAAGACGAAGGTTCGTGTTGGGTTTGTCTCCGTATATAATTAGGGTTTCGTGATTTGGGAGGTGAAGGCGAACGTCCTTCTCGTGACACATAATTTCAGCATGGTGGGGGCTTAACCAGTCCATGCCGATAATCGCATCAAAACTCCTAATGGAAACAGGCATTAAGTTTATTTGAAAGACGTGGTGATTTAAGGTCAGGGTACATCCGATGTAGACTTCCCCAGTGGATTATGTTTTCCCATTAGCCATTTCCACCGTAAAGGTTTCATTAAGCTTCTGGGGTTGTTGTTTTAACAAGTGTTTGAATTTATTACTCACAAAGCTTCCTTCTGCCCCGGTATCAAATAGGATGCATGCATAAGTGTGGTTTAGGAGAAACGTACCGGTGACAACAGCGGGATCCTGAACCACTTCTCCTTGTCCCATGGTCAGCACTCTTCCTGCTCCTCCATTCCCAGGGTTGTTGATGTTGGGGCAGTTTCGACGGATATGCCCAGTCTTTCCACATCCATAGCAGGTGGGGCTTGATCCTGCATTATTGCCGCTGTTGTTGGTGTTGTTGTTGTTGTTGCGGCTGTTGTTGTTGTTGTTTCCTTGTTGCTGGTTCTGGGGAGGATAGGTCCTGCAATATTTTGCCGTGTGACCCTTCTGATTGCAACTGGTACAATGCATCTCCCTGCATTCACCATTATGATGGAGACTGCACTTGTTGCACTTTGAGAGATTCCCAGAATACTGCCTAGGGGCACTTGGATTAGCTGAGGCTGGAGAATGTGGTGTGGAGGGTACTTGGGTGGTTGCAGCATTGACTGTCACTGTTTGTTGCTTCTTTGATGACTCTGAGCCTTGTCGCCCTTTTCTCTTGTTGTTCTTTCCCTTCTTGTTGTCACTCTCCTTCTTGCCTTCAGTTTCCACTGGCTTATCGCCCTTCTTGTTGTTGTGCTCGTACAGTTTCTTGGCCAACCTCTTGGCACTGTCGAAGGTTTCAGGATTTGCAGCTATCACATTTCCTTGAATTGGGGAGGTTAATCCCCAGATGAATCGTTCTATTTTCTTTCCCTCTGAAGTTATCATGCCAGGGCACAACAGTGACAGTTCGCTAAACCTTGATATGTATGCATCTATATCATGCATAATAATGACTAGTTCGTCTGTCTTGGCATCCTAATATATGTCGGGATTGATCTTAAGATTTTGTCACCCTAGACTGGCCGAGTCTAACTGTAGCGAACAGCTGAGGTGTGGGGGAGTCACCCCCGTATAGATCTATACACAAACTCTCGCTCTCCTTCCAGGAGACTTTGATTATAACTACAGACTACGAACGACCCTTAGAGGTGTCGCCCGTTATTACTCACTTAATCCAAACAAAATTGATTATTGTTGATTAACGACCTGGATTTGTTTACTTTGATTTCAAATAAGCCTAACAGACACGGAGAAGAGGAATACAAGGTCCTGCTAATTACGCGTGTTATTTAAGGCTGTTGGTTATACGAAGGACACATTGGCCCATTTCATATTTGATTAAATTTGGACCTTACTAGCAATGCTAATGGGCCACCAAGGCCCAATGGCATATAGGTGCCATTAAGGGTCCTTTAAACATGTAATTGGGTCACCGGAGGCCCAATATACGTTTATTATTAGCGTTAGGCCCAAAAGTCATGTTAATGGACCACGAAGGCCCAATAAGCATGATTAAGATCTCTCAAGCCCAACTACTTGGATATTTACTTGTTTTAGGTATAGTATAATAGCTGGAAAGTTTGATTTAACGATTGTTATCTTTGCATCGGCACGAGTCCGGTCGGTTGTTTATAACGATATTTGGAATTTACGTATATTCATCGTTCTATTTTTCAAGAGTTGTAGTTTGGTATTTTTGACTCAAATATCTTAAAAACGAAATAATTGGTTCAAAATGTTGGTTTGACCCTTTTCAGCCTTCCTTTAGTAAAAATAACAATTTTAGTCCCTTATTTTAAAAGAAAGAACATTTTTGGCCTTTAAACCATTTTCTTGGCATTTTTGACCCATAGAAGATGTTTTTAGTTCAAAAATTTCTCTTAGGTAGTTTCAGCCCTTCCAGTAAGGAGTTTTTCAGTTAAAACCCAAACCTTTCGTAACTTTTACAAATTTGGCCCAAAATCCAAAAAGTTTGCATTTTTGATCCTTGCTTGGAAAATAAATCATTTTAACCCCTGAATTGGTTTTGTTTACACTTTTTACCTCCTGTTTTGTGAAATTTATCATTCAATCCCTTGAAAATTTGGTTTTTCGCATTTTTCAGCTGAATGGGCCGAAAAGCCCAAAAATTGGCCCATTAAGCTACAAATTACATTTCTAGTCCTTTGAAGAGTATAATATTCATAAAAACATTTATTTTAACTGTTTTGACTCTTTTGATCCTTAAGAAAACAATGAATGGCAATTTTAACCCAACTTTTGTTTATTTGACAAATTAAGCCCAAAAATTGGTTTTATGTTGCAATATGTTGATTTTAATCTTAGAGGGTAATTTTCTTGACTTGTTTAGTGTAATATACCTTAGATCATGTTTGTTTTCCTTCTTATGCCATAGATCTCGATATTTCTTTCCTTTTTGTTTACATATTCAACACATAAACACATAAAATCACACATACATACATGAAATCATACATAGCATACACATACACATAGATCTACACATTTTACTTGTATTCTCCCCCATAAAACTTGTAAAAACCGAAAATAGAGGGGTATGAACTCACCTTTTCTAGTTGATAACGGTTTTGAAGAAAAAAAATTAAAGAAAGTGATGTGATTTTCGGCCTAGCAAGCTTCTTGGAAGATCTTTGGCTTAGATGTGTTCTAAGAGGCAAGATCACGAATTTTTGTATGAGTTAAGGGAGATTTTTAAGGAAATCAAGAAGTTAAAGTATGGATCAAGCAACAACTTACCAAATATTAGTGATATTAAGAAAATATCTTCTTGTAGCCCTTGTGATTCTCGAAATTTTTGAGAGAAGATGTAAGAATGTTCTTGTGAGTGTTTGAGAGAATTTGGAAGAGTGTGGGTGTGTGTGATGGGTTCTCGGCCGAAATAAGAGGAGGGGAGAGAGAAGAGAGTGAGTTGAGTGGACATGCATGGGAACATGAGAAGAGTACATGGATACCTCATGTACAACTGTGAGGTGGCACCATTAAGTCAACTCTTCCCGCCCCCCCCCCCCCCTTTTCTTTGTAGTTGGGCCGAGAGAGGGAGAAGAAAGAAAAGAATTTGGGCCTTTTGTGTTTAATCCATAATATGGGCCCAATTTGATGGTTTTTCGGCCCATTTGGTCTTTGGAGATGGTTCACGGCCCAAAATAAATCAAAGTATGAGTTTTATGGCTCATTAGGTTAATTACATTTGTTATGGCCCAATAAGGCCCATTGGATATAACCTAGTTCATTTTAGGCTTATATGACCCAAAATATTAAGTTTCATGCAAATGGATCCAATTAGGGCCCATTTAAGAGTTCTAAGCCCAAAAAGTCAAGTTGGAAGGTTATTGGTCCATTAGGCCCAATAAGAAAATCCTAGTCCAAAATAGACTTAAACCGGGATTTTTAGGGTTTCCAACCTTTTGTTGACTATTTGAATGTTTGTATAGAGTATTTGATGGAATTTTGTGATCATTGAACAAGCATCATACATGTTGTCCAAGCTTTAACTACAATGTTATCTTTGTTAAGTGTTTACAACGTGTCAGAATTCCTAGTTGTGACAGCAGTATTGCCTCGGCTCCATAATCCAAGCTAAAAGGTGCCTCCTTTGTGCTAGTCTTTGGCGTGGTACGGTATGACCAAAGGACTTCTGGCAGCTCGTCTACCCATTTGCCTTTTTCTTTGCCCAATCGCTTCTTGATCCCCTGTACTAACATCCTGTTAGACACCTCTGTTTGTCTGTTGGCTTGGGGGTGCGCCACAGACGTGAACCTCTGCTCTATTCCTCTTTCGATGCACCAGTCCCTGAAAGGATTCTTGGCGAACTGCAAACCATTATCACTGATTAAAACTTTGGGTATCCCAAATCTCGTTATGATGTTTCTCCACACGAACTTAATTATCTGTTTTCCGGTGATACATGCCAATGGTTCGGCCTCTATCCACTTCGTAAAATAGTCGACCGCTACGACTAAGAACTTTACTTTCCCTGGTGCTTCTGGAAAAGGGTCGACAATATCGATCCCCCACTGATAGAAAGGCCACGAGCTGACTATACTCGTTAACTTGGATGGCGGTACCCCCTGTACTGGCGAGAAAGTTTGACATTCTACACAAGCTCGGGTCAGTTCGACAGCGTCTTGATGTATATCTGGCCAGTAGAGCCCCATGCACAGTACTTTGCCTGTGAGCGGCCGTGCTCCCTCATGGGCTCCAGCTGACCCCGCGTGGGCTTCCTTTAGAGCTTTCTTCCCCGACTCACCATCTAGGCATTTGAGCCATGGAGCCGTATGACCTTTTCTGAACAGTGCTCCCCCAGGATTACATACTGGGGAGCTCGTATCCTTGTTTTCCGAGACTCTCCGTGATCGTTGGGGAGTATGCCATGCTGCAGGTAATCCATGATGGGCATCATCCAGTTGGGTTGTGTCGTCGATAGGGAGTCAACTTGGCGGTCGTCAATGCTCCTCTCTTTTAATACCTCCACCAATACTTCCTTGGAAAGGTGCCCAAAACACATTGATCCTAGTTTGCTGAGGGCATCTGCTCGCCTGTTGTTTCCCCTTGAAATCTGCTTTATTGTGAAAATATTTAGTGAACTTGTGATTCGCTGTACCACTTTAACATACCTCTCCATTCGTTTATCCTTTGCTTCGAATTCCCCTGTGACTTGGTTGGCTGCCAGGCGTTAATCAGTAAAAGCCATAACCCTTTCCGGCCCCCTTTTTTACTGCCAATCTGAGACCAGCCAGCAAGGCTTCGTACTCGGCTTCATTGTTGGAGGTGCGGAAGTCGAATCGTAAGGCGTATGTAATTTCTTCACCCGTAGGGCTGGTTAAGATTAGCCCTGCGCCCGAGCCTTCTTTGCTGGAGGCGCCGTCCATGTATAGAGTCCATTGTTGGTAAGTTTTTTTCCTCCAGACACCCTTGTCAGGTTGTGCCACTTATCTCTTGCTGGAGCTCCCATGGGATTTCAAGCAAGAAATCCGCTAATGCATGTCCCTTGATTCTTACCCTGGGATGATAGTTGATATCGTGCTCTCCCAACTCTATGGCCCATTTTGCAAGCCGTCCAGATGTTTCTGGCTTCAGAAGCACTTGCTTGATCGGGCAGCTACTTAAAACCTCTATTTGATGGGCGTGGAAATACCGACGGAGCCTTTGTGCTACATAGATTAAAGCGAGCACCAGCTTCTCGATGATTGGATAATTGATTTCGGGTCCCTGTAGGGCCCGGCTCATAAAGTAGATCGGAAGCTGTCGCCCTTGCCTCTCGACTACTAGCATTGACGAAATGGCGTCTTTCGATGCGGACAGGTAGACCTAGAGCGTTTCTCCGGGTATCAGACTAGCCAGAGTGGGGAGTGTGTGTAGCGCCTTTTTTATTTTTTGCAGCGCGGACTGGGCTACCGGTGTCCACTGGAAGTTATTCTTTTCTATTCACCCTTTGAGTGTATGGAACAGGGGCATGGCTTTCTCGGCTGACTTGGAGATGAATCGGTTGAGCGTCGTTAGTTTTCCATTCAACCCCTGAGCGTCTCTTAGCATATTTGGCGAAGGCGTCTCCTCGAGCTCGCTTATCTTGGTTGGGCTTGGTTGGATCCCCCTCCTTTGTCACATAATACCCCATGAATTTTCCTTCTTCTACCCCGAAGGTACACTTGGCGGGGTTTAACTTCATCTTAGCTCTTTCTAAAGTTTGCAGCGTCTCCTCCATGTCACATAGTAGTCTCTGCTCATCCGAGCTTTTAATTACCATGTCATCAACATAGACTTCAATGTTCCTGCCAATTTGGTTGGCAAATAAGGATTCGACCAATCATTGGTAGGTTGCCACGACGTTCTTTAATCCGAACGACATTTTTGTGTAGCAAAAGGCATCGTGATCTGTGTAGAAGGTTGTTTTCTCTTCATCATTTTTGCTCATTAGGATTTGGTGATACCCCTTGTACGCATCCAGGAAGCATTTCCACTGGAAACCTTGTAGGGACTCTACCTTCTGGTCTATCTCCGGTAGCGGGTAGCAATCCTTGGGGCATGCTTTGTTAAGATATGAGTAATCAATACACATGCGCCAACTGCCGTCGTGTTTCTTTACCATTACCGGGTTGGCGATCCATGTGGGGAAAATTGTTTCCCTAAGGATTCCGGTGCTGGTTAATTTGGCCACTTCTGTGTTGATTGCCTTGTTTCGGTCTCCTCCTTGGACCCGTTTCTTCTGTTTTATTTCCTTAGCTCCTAGTTTTATCATTATCTTGTGTTCTATGATTCCTCGGTCGAACCCTACCATGTCTGTGAGAGTCCAAGCGAACACATGTTTATACTTCTACGATAGTTGAACCAGTTTTTATCTCGTTTTCATAGGGTGGGCCGTCCCCACGTTCACCTGCTGGTCTGGGTATTCCCTGTTAATTACCTCTCCCCCATTCGACGAGTCCGACCTTGGTCTCTTGGCTTCGGTTGAGATGTCTCTTGGTTGCATGATCTCGTAGCATTTGAGCTCCCTTGGGGGAGTGGCTAGGATTGTTGCCGGTCCCTGGCTTGTGCTGAATTTGACTATCCCATGGATTGTTGATGAGATTGCTCCGAACTTTAGTAGGGTCGTCCGTCCCAATATGATATTGTGTTCTGACGGGTGTCGTATGACCACAAAATCCACCAGAGCGGTCCGTCGCTTGGTTTTGTCTTGACTGGTTAACGTAAACGATAAGTGAATCGTACCTAAAGCCCACAAGCTGTGTCCTGCGAATCTTGTGAGTTGGCCTGCAGCTGGCCTCAGACCTTCCTTCCATTCGTTCAGTAGCAGCCGGAAACAATGTTCGTAGATGATTTTCGTAGAACTTCCCGTGTCAACGTATACTCGATGAACTATGGCATCTCGAATGGATCCTTGGATGACGAGGGGGTTGTCCCCACTCCAGCCGGTCGGGCTTGGGTCGTTTATGGAGAACGTCAGTCCCAACATTGCTTCTGTAATGCTCATGTGTCTACTGAGCGTTCTGCTCTCCCCCTTTTGTGGTGGATCGCAAGGATTTCCAACCTACGATCTGCCCTTCCAGTGGCATCTTTGGGGTTTCCTACATCAAACTTGGCTCGTAGGCTCTTGTCAATTTCTATCACGTTTCCCTTTAGTTGCTTTTCCTTGATTTCCCTTTTTAGGACTAAACAGTTGATCGTGTCGTGTGTCCTGCTCTTGTGGTATTCACAATACCGCGTCTTAGTGCCTTTTGCCGCCGGTTTCTCATCGACCGTGTAGACTTCTGCTCGTCTTCCCCGCCTCTTATCTTTAATGAAAGGTCTGAAACGCTCTGGCAACCGTCTATCTAGCCCCATGAACCTGCCTCCCCCCTCAGGATCGGGATGGGGAGTAGGGTGGTGGCTTCGCTTTCCCGCGGAGGATGTCATGGTATTGAGGTATGCCTGCTTCGATGCTTCGCCCTCCTCTTGTCGTAGGAATCGCTCCACTCGCTCCTTTAGTTCTGCCCTCGTTTGGGGTTGCTTGCCCATGAGTTTCTGGGACAACGATCCTGGTAACAATCCCTAGGTGACTGCTCCCGCAATCAAATCCTCATCGTGCCCTGGAAAGTCTAGCATTGCTTTAGTGAACCTGGCAAAATAGTCCTTGACTGTCTCCCCCTCCCGTTGTTTACACCTAATATTCGAGTGGCAATCACCCTTGTACTTCCGGAGTTGCATGAAGTTGGTTAGGAAAAGGTACTTCAGCTGGCTAAAGTTGCTGATGCTGCCTGGGCGCAGTGTCTTAAACCACGTCCCTGCGTTTCCGTCTAAGGTAGTGGGGAAGTATTTGCACCAGAACCGTTTGTCTAGCTTGAGGAACGTCATGGTCCATTCGTATGTATCGATGTGGCTATCTGGGTCGGTAGTGCCATCATATGTCTTAAGGTGGGGCAGTTTGGCGGTGTTAGGGATTTCGTATTCCAGGAGCTCTTTGACGAACGACGATGTGACACTTCGTGATAGGAAATTTTGGTTTGGGGTTCGCTGAGTGAAGTGATACCTTGGTTGTTGTATTGCCAAAAAGGGTTGTACCAACATGTTGTTATAGGCTATAAGGTCTGGCGTTATTGAGTCGTAGAAGTTTTACGGCTGAAATGGAGTAGGGAAGGTGTGAGTCATGGGTATTTGTTGTTGGGCTATGGTTATTTGTTATTGGGCCATGGGTATTTGTTGTTGGGCCATGGGTATTTGCTGTTGGGCCATGGGTATCTGCTATTGGGCCATGGGTATATGCTGGTAAAGCACGAGTGGTGATGTTGACGCGGTGCCCGCCATCAATGATGGGTGGTTTTGCGGTTGTGGTGTAACATTTGGTCCAGTTATAGTGTTGTTCGCATGTAAGTTGTTCATGAAAGGCGTTATGGGTGTTGTTTGAGGATTGCTAGGACCGGTGGTGTTAGGAAAAAATGGCGGCAAAGGGGGTACAATGTATTGGTTAGGTACACCGCTATTTGGGAATGGTGGGGGTGTGAAGTGAGTCACGGTGGATGGCGGCGTTTGAGTCTGGTTTAAGACCGATTGCATGATTGCTGCAACGGAGCGTGGCGGGTCATCTGGTGACGGTGCCATCGTGGGGTACGGTGGCAGACCACCGGATGACGGTGCTGCCACAAGAGGTGGTGGCAGGTCACCAGATGATGGTGCTGGCTCAAAAGACAATGGCAGGCCATCGGATGATGGCGCTGCTTCAAGAGATGGTGGGGGGCCGCCGGAGGGTGTTGCTGCTTCAAGAGATGGTGGCGGGCCGCCGGAGGGTGGTGCTGCTGGAGTGTTGGTTGCTTCCAACGACGCCATCGGGTGTATCGGGCTATGCGGTGGTTCCGATGGCTCACCCGTCGTCTTCTTCGTCATGCGTGGTTAGGTTGAAAGAGAGAACAGAAAAAGGGGTTTGCGCATCTATTGTCACACAAACGGATGGCGCCAAATGATGCGACCTAGCTCCAAACCACCTTGGCTGTTGAGAAGTGGTCGTCGGAATAGAACCTGAGAGGTTACAAAGAAAGAAGAAACGTCAACCGCTCTCCGGGAGGAGGTCCTGGAAAGACGCTCCGACAGTCAAGTTAGTGGGATGAATCTAAAGTATGGAGGTGAAATATCGGGGAAGAGAATAGCTTACCTCTCAAGGCAGAGTGACTGGCCTTTTATATTGAGGATCCTCCTCGATCCGTACGAGGGACAAGGACTGCGGCCCCGACAGGATCCGCCGTCCTTATTGGAGGACCATGCTTCACGTTCGTGTCCGCTCCAACGATTGGTCCAGGCGATAATGCTCTGGCCATGCTCTTTGTCTCCTGGAGCCGTTATCTTTGGACTGTAGCTAAGGACAACCCTTGGCGAGGGCGGACTTCCTACGCGGTCGCCTCGCAGGGGTCCGGGGTTGCCAGAGCGGATGAGTCACCAGCCCGGGCTTCGCTGGGAACTCCTTGCCGAGGGGTTCTCTTGTTTCTGGCCCGCTCTGAGGGGCGCATCATGAATATATATATATATATATATATATATATATATATATATATATATATATATATATATATATATATATATATATATATATAAAGGTTCAAATGAGAACCATACAAAGTTAAGAACCATAAGAACCAATCTTTTTACCTTATAACTTAAATCATCATACATATTTGATCAATCTTATCGCACAAGACAACTTTTCTCTCATCTCTCTCTCTTTCTCTCTCTCTCTCTCTCTCTTACCTCCTACCGCTGCCGACCACCACCATCACCGCCGACACCACCGCCGACACAGTTGTCATCGCCGAAATACAACGATCTTCTAATCTGGAGCCGCCGCCTTCAGATCTGAAGCATTTACCTTTAGATATGGTGCATTCTCCTTCATATCTAGAAACCCCGACTTCAGATCTGCCATCACCACCGAGCACCACCTCCTTCCGTCGTCATCTATCTCACCAGCACTGACTATCGCCTTCCATTAGCCGCTTTGCTTTGCTGGAACACCTAGAAAACACTACACTCTATTTTGAAGTCTGAATATGCTTCTTCTCCATATCTCCAACGTTTCAGATCTGATGAAGCACTAGAAAAACTCTTTGATCTGCTTCGCCGGAATAATAGATGTGACAGCGTATGAAGCTCTTTGTCGACTCCAAATGTCACACCCCCAAACCGGAGTGGCGGGAACGTCCGGGGGTGGATGACTTCATGTTAAGTATCACAACACATGCATCATAGTAATCAAAGTACAACAACCATTGCATTAATAATGTATAAGTTTTACATAAGTGTTCAAACATTGAATAATGACACCAAAATGTAGCAAAAACTGGAAGACGTGACTCTAAACTGATTTGTCTTCTCAAAATTTCCTGGGAATGTACCTGTCTAATGGTTCCCTGAGAATAAAAGTGTTTTGAAAAGAGAGTATCAACATTTAAGTTGGTGAGTTCATAAGTATTTTTGTTTAGAATTTGTTATCTGTTTCTTGAAGTAGTGAGTATGTTTAATGTTCCAGAAAATCCAATATTTTCTAATATAACTGAAAAGTAGTTTTAATACCATAAAACCATTATGTGTAATTGTTGTTGTACCATAAAATAGTGTAACATAGTTTTAGTTCACAATAAAACTATAAAAAGATTGTTTTCTATAATGTAATGTTTTTCTTTGTTTTAAATCGGTACGTTGTATTTGTACCACGTTAGTGTAAACCTGTACGTTGTATTTCTACTCCTTTATTGAAAACAGATACATTGTATTTGTACCCCGTTAGTGTAAGCTACTACGTTGTATTTGTATTCCTTTATTAAAAACAGGTACATTGTATTTGTACCCCATTAGTGTAAACCAGTACGTTGTATTTGTACTCCTTTATTGAAAACCGGTACGTTGTATTTATACCCCGTTAGTATAAACCGGTACGTTGTATTTGTACCCCGTTAGTGTAAAACCGGTACGTTGTATTTGTACCCTTTTATTGTAATTTTTCATACATTAATCACATTGTTCATATCTTTTTGTAAATAAACGAACTGTTAGTACGTTCTGTTTTTTAATATACTTAAAATGTAAAGTACATGTAAAGAAATTTGTACGAGGGTATATAGTTAAACCTTGTATACCTGACTAGTGAAAATAGTGTGAGAGTTCCATAAATTATACCTATTATAATTTATATTTGTATTCTGTTTGATATGAATTATTCGTGAAAGTACCCCCTTTGCTCGGCATGTTACAAAGGGTAATGAATTTGATTGAAGTAACTCTACCCTAAGCCCAAGTCCAAACAAGGAAAAGGTAATAAAGCGAATTATTAGTCCTAAGCCCTTTAAATCTTATATATATATATATATATATATATATATATATATATATATATATATATATATATATATATATATATAACTTAATTAAATTAACAAAACAATAACTTTGACTTTTATCTAGCATGTTTTACTTTTACAAGATAGAAAATAAAGGTTGTCACATTATCCCCCCGTTAAAGGGAATTTCGTCCCGAAATTTAAGACTATAGAGATACAATAAGACTAGGGAAAGAGATGCGGGTATTTTTGTTTCATTTAATCCTCCCGCTCCCAAGTGAATTCAGGTCCCCGCTTTGCATTCCAGCGAACATTCACTATCGGGATACGACTGTGCTTTGTTCTCTTGACTTCCCTATCTGGTATTTCTACTGGTTCTTCCACGAAGTTGAGGCTCTCATTTATCTCGATTTCATCGAGTGGGATAACAAGAGTCTCGTCGTATAAGCACTTCTTTAGGTTAGACACGTGGAAGGTAGGGTGTATGTTACAGAGTTCTTGAGGTAGTTTGAGTTTGTAAGCTACTGGACCGATTCTAGCAAGAATTTTGAACGGTCCGATGTACCTTGGATTTAGTTTTCCACGCTTTTTGAAGCATATCATGCCCTTCCAGGGTGAGACCTTCAACATGACGCGGTCACCAACCTGGAATTCCAAGGGTTTTCTCCTTTTGTCTTGCGTAGCTTTTCTGTATGTCTCTAGAAGCTTTAAGTCGTTCTCGGATTTGTACTATCTTCTCAGTAGTTTCTCGAATGATCTCCGGACCAGTGAGAGTGCTGTCAGGAATTTGACCTCTAGCTAGTTGCGTGTCACCCACTTCAGCCCAGCACAGAGGTGATCTGCACTTGCGACCATAGAGGGCTTCGAATGGAGCAACCTTAATGCTAGTATGGTAACTGTTATTGTACGAGAATTCGACTAGTGATAAATGGGTATCCCATACTTTACCAAAGTCGATCACACATGCTCTCAGCATATCTTCTAACGTTTGAATCGTTCTCTCACTCTGTCTGTTGGTTTGTGGATGGTAGGTTGTACTCATGTCTAGGCTAGTTCCCAGATAATTTTGCGAGGACTTCTAGAATCGTGAGGTGAACCTACTATCTCGGTCAGAGATAATAGATAATGGTACACCGTGCAGTCTAACTATCTCCCTGATGTATGTTCTAGTTAACTTCTCCATCTTGTCTGTTTCCTTTGTTGGTAGGAAGTTTGCGGATTTCGTTAATCTGTCAAAGATTACCCAAATGGTATCATGACCACCAGTTGTCTTGGGTAACTTATTTATGAAATCCATTGTAATCCATTCCCACTTCCATTCAGGGATTTCTGGTTGCTGCAGTAGGCCCGAAGGCTATTGATATTCTACCTTGACTTTGGCACAAATGAGACACTTGCCCACATAGGTAGCAATCTTAGCTTTCATGTTAGGCCACCAATAAAGTTTCTTAAGGTCCAGATACATCTTGTCTGAACCCGGGTGAACAGAGTATCGTGTCTTGCGTGCTTCATTCATGACAACCTCTCTATAACCACCGAACATTGGTGTACAGATCCGGTTCATGAGATATCGGGCTCCATCACCTTTGAATTATAAGTTATTTCCCATTCCTCATAAAGATTCACCTGTCACATTCTCGGGTTTCAAGGCCTCAAGTTGAGCCTCTTTGATCTGTGTGGACAGATGTGAATAGATAGTCATGGTCAACGATTTTACTCTACGTCCCGAGTATTCTTTTCTACTAAGGGCATCAACTACTACATTGGCTTTACCGGGATGATAACGAATTTCACATTCGTAATCGTTTAGTAGCTCCACCTAACGTCATTGTCTCATGTTCAGTTCTTTCTAGTCGAAGATATGCTGAAGACTTTTATGGTCCGTGAATATTGTGCATTTCGTGCCATACAAGTAATGTCTCCAGATCTTCAGAGCAAATATCACTGCTCCTAGTTCAAGGTCGTGAGTTATATAATTGACCTCATCTGTCTTAAGCTCTCTCAAGGCATAGGATATGACCTTTCCTCGCTGCATAAGAACACAGCCTAGCCCTTCATTAGATGCATCGCAATATACTACGAAGTCTTTTGTCCCTTCTGGTAGAGACAAAATAGGTGCGCTGCACAGGGATCGCTTTAGCATTCGGAACGATGTTTCTTGTTTCTCTCCCCAGCTAAAAGTTACACCCTTCTGAGTCAGAGTGGTAAGCGGTTTAGCAACTCGGGAGAAATTCTGAATGAATCTGCGATAGTAGCCAGCAAGTCCTAAGAATTGGCAGATTTTTGTAGGCGTTTTGGGGGCTGACCAGTTCTCGATTGCCTTTATTTTGGAAGGGTCTACGTGTATTCCCTCTTCACTGACCACATGACCTAGGAAATCTACTATCCTAATCCAAAATTCGCACTTTGAGAACTTCGCATATAGTTTCTTTGCTCTCAATGTTTGCAAGACTTGTCGGAGATGTTGGCTATGCTCCTCCTCACTTCGTGAGTAAATAAGGATGTCATCTATGAAGACTATTACGAATTTGTCCAAGTATGGACGACACACCCTCTTTATCAAGTCCATGAACACTGTGGGCGTATTGGTTAATCCGAAAGGCATCAACCTCGTAGTGACCATAACGAGTTTGGAAGGCTGTTTTGGGAACATCTGAAGGGTTTTGAGCATCCTAACAACATTAAGGTGCACATACAACCCTAAATGCTTTAGATCTATGTTTTTTCTTTAATTATACATGCAAAATGATTTTCCAAAGCATTGCCCTAACTAGCATACAATCTGTTGGGTTTTTGGTATAATACAACATCCTATGGTGCACATACAACCCTAAATACCTTAGATCTATGTTTTCACTAATTATACATGTAAATGGTTTCCAAGGCATTAAACCTATAACTAGCATACATTTGACATAAACCATATAAGATACTAGTTAGGATAACATACCTTTTGATGGAGCTTGAAGTCTTGGTGTATTTGGCCTTAAAGAACTTAGCCCTAATAGTGTGGAAGCCTCAAATAAAGTCACAACACATCATGGACAAAGGTAGAACTTGAGAGAGAATTCCATGCACCCAAAAACACCCATGAACTCCAAGAATGACTCAAGTGGCGTTTTTGAGGCTAAGAGCATGTATTTATATGTGTGGATTCCAATGGTCATGGGTATAACCCAAATCCATACCCATAGGTTTTATGATCCATGGTTCATGTGGCCCAACTCTTTATGTATCCATACATAAACTTGGTCCAACATGGATCATAAGCCCAACACATATAAATATAACTAATTATCATAATTAGTCCCCATAGATTTAATTAGTCTCTTTTGATCACTAAATTAATTCCAAATTAATTCTTGATCAATACTAATTAAAACATATGATTACATATTAATATATTATAACTTATAATATATTAATAAACTATAAATTACCTTCTCTCAAAAGTCCATCCTAACAAATTGTCCCGATGATATGCAACCCAAATGGACCATGCTACACTCGGGTCGAGTACATACCAATAATAGTTATGGGCTTAGACATCTAATCCAACAGTCTCCCACTTGGATAAGTCTAAAACTATTATTGCAAGTACGACTTCATAACCCGACTAGCAATCGTAGCTCTTAAAGCCGCTGTCGAACTCTGAACAAATCAATGACACATCCATTAGATAAGGGATCATATATTCCTCCATTCTAGATATCATATGGAGTGAGACATGGATTATAATCATTCTCTCTGTCCATTTGTTGTTTCCCGATTTTCGATTTATGACGACTGACTGATTGAACAAATCAAATCAGTCCTGGCTTGGCCAAGCACTCACAAGTGTCATCATTAAATCATCGAGGGGCCCACAGATATCGCTTTTATCCCTTTAAGGGTAAAAGGAATGGATAAACTTCGACTCATATGGCTTGTTCTACTACTTGTTGAATCATACACAAAGGCACGTTTTATAACATCGAGTTACCAATGCGTTTTCGTGCAATCAATGTATAACCAACTCATAGTAATAACTCATATCTCTAGGTTTGAAGAATATAGGATATTATCGTCTCTTGATCACTCGTGATAAAATCCATGAAGTGATTCAAATGAGCGTGGGTTGAATCCAATACTCAGAATTTATGAGTACTCATGAGTATTGTAGCAACTCTTGCTATGTCCAACATCTTAGACATCTACAAGCCAACTCATGATAGTCTTGATTTAATACCTACTTCCATTGTATTAACGACTATGGATGGTTTGAATAACTTAGTCATTCGGGAAGAATGACCTAGTTATTCTGGAAGTCAAAACATGCAAAGTGAAACATATGAATAATACTAATCCTATATGGCCCCAGCACTTTGAGAGTAAATAAAACACCTTTTATCTAAGCACCATATTGATTACTCATTATTCAATGTTTCGATTTTATCAACTTTATACTTGAATTTAAAAAACACTAGTTGTCCCATGCTCCAAGCATGTACATTATGTTTTTCTAAACACCAGTTATGCCATACACAAAGTATGCACACTATGTTTGTTTATGATCCTTACTTTGTGAAATAGATCGATTGAACATAATTCCAATGATTCTCATTTCACACTCCCAAATCCTTATCGAAAAATGTAAGAATTCCAAATTCCTTCCATTTACCGAAATCTGTTAGATTTTAAACTTATATGTATTGATCCTCTGTAATGATTATGCACAAAGTCACAAAGACTTGTCACCAGACATTACAGAGTATTCCAATGGAGATCAACTCCATGGAAACGAAGTCTCATATTCAAAGTACATTGCTTTGAACATCCTTTTTGCATTAAGTTTTCTAATCTTACACAGATAACTTCCACCTATGGAGACAACTCCATATTCTCATTTTGACTATCACTTCTGAATAAGAGATGCCTCTTTTCAGAATATGTCAATATGGTCCTTCCAAAATTAACACTATACTTCCAACTGTCCCTAAGCAACCAATCTTTGGTAAACCTTATATTGTCCTCGATAATTGTTTAATCATTTTAGTCATATCCAATTCTAGACCTTTTCCCTTCTTAATGCCCCAGACATTTGGAAAATTTAGAAAGGATAAATATTATAGCACATGTAATCGATCCTATACCTGAAGCATATGGGACACGATTCATGCTATAAAATTTTTATTTGCCATGTTCTCAAAATTTGACTATGAGGAGGGATGCCGTAATCATAATCGAATTTTGAGAACGCAATATATAGAATTTTCTTGTGTTGAACCATTCCAACATAAAATTCATATATATATCCTTAACTAAAGGTGATTAAAATCTCAATCTAAGCTTTTAGAATTGAAATGAAGTATATCCTCTCCCTTAATTATAGCAAAACAACTTTTCCAACCCCTGCAACTTCAAGAATTGAAACTTTGTTTTCTATAATTAACATTGCTAACTTGCAATACTTATCATAATTATCATGCTCCCACTAACATGATGATTATTAGCATAACACTTATGCTCCCACTAGCTTTGACATGTATCAGAATACAGCTGGACTTCTTTCTTACTAAAGTTCAGATTTCTGATACGAGATTGCTTTGACAAGACTTTATCAAAATCATACACCTTTTCTTAGATAGCTGACATGTGTGTCTAAACAATTTCAGAACTATGAAAAGGGATGTCGTAATCATAGTCTCAATTGTTTAGACCTTTGCCATTTCTCATAAGTCCATGTTAGTGTGCCGGTTAATCACGCACGCTCCACTAACGACTTTGAGAATGCAAAGATCACAATTGCTATCTACTTAAAATCTACTTAGTGAAAGCGTTTCCTCACCATCATTTTCATGAATCGAAGAGAAACCCTATGACACTTAAATTTTTTATGGTGTAACTGTTCCTATCCATGTGAATTTGTCATAACCTTAATCACAAGAATATGTCAACACAATAGGTTACAAACCTCAAGTTGTGTGCTAGTGATTAACAATAGGTTTACTCTTGATTAGTTCTTGAAACTATTCAAGATCTTTAAGACTCCCACTGTCCTCTTGACATATAATATTCTTTTTGTCAAGAACCATTCCTTGACAAAACAAATATTCAAGAGTTAGTGCGGATTCTTATCAAGTTAAACACTTCTAACAATTGGTCTTAGTTGGTCTTTGTCTTATCCAAAACATCACAACTTACCAATTTCAAATATACTAGAGTAAGAAAACATTTTACTCTACATTTGACAAGTGTTTTAAACCTTTCTTAAGATTATGTCACTCAAGTTACAATCTTAGAGTATGACTCTAAGATTTGATTTTGGAACGAAGTACGATTTATCTTTTGATTTAACCATTTCAACAATTCATGATTCCTCTCCTTAGTCAAACAAATTCACTAAGGTGTCCTTAGAGAATCAATTGTGATATGGTTTCATTATCACTAAGATAGTCATAAAACAAGATACTCAAGTACTCTCCTATCTCTTCAGATTGGAGAAACTTTTATCTTTCTGCCTTATTTGATTCTTCTCATCCGTTCTACCATACATTGAAACTTTTCCAATGTTTCAGAATTACACTTAAACTTGTAAGCATAACCATATTTACTAAACTTTAGTAAATCATAACGAATAATCGTATTGACCTTTGTGGTGAACCTGATCAGCGCGCAACCAAGTGTACCCAATCATTTAGTCCTTCACTCGACTCACACATACATGTGAACAAGGTCTTAGTCTTAATTTCCCAACGATGAAAATTCTCATTCATCACACAATATAACTTGCATGATTCCAAGTTTCTATCCAACTGAAACTTGGGTGATGAGAATCTTTCCTTATTTGGTAAATTATGACACTACCATAAATGAAAGAATCAAATTTTATTTTCCAATATTGCTTTCAATGGAAACATATAAACAACAATTTTTCACAAATGCCATTGTAAGGATACTTAAAATAAATAAATCAAAACATTTTTTTTATTTTAAAACTTGCGGAAAAATCTTATCCTTACAATGCAAATACATATGAAAACTATGTTGATATCTATTCCTAAGCAATCTATCGTAACTCTTAAGCAGTTGCTCAAAATTCTGATCACTGAACCATTTTCGCGATCAGAATCAGCATACTCTTTCTTTAAGCTTCCTTTGATTTTCTAAAACATCAAAATGTAATTAGATTACATTATGTATTAAGAATCTCCAAAAGATACTTAATAGAGTTAGATAATGGACTTTACCTAAAGTAGAGTCAAACTTTTGACTTTACTAGATCTTTCAGGTAAATCTTGCAGCTTCGCAACCAATGCCCCTTCTTTTGGCCAAAGAAACATATGGACTCTTTGGAAATGGTACATGAGACTATCTCAGACTTATCCTTTCTCTTTACCATTAGGTCAAATGACTTGACCATGGCCGATCCCTTTCCATTGGGAAGAGAAAGCTTTTCTGGACTTCTAATGTTACCATTGTCAATGTCCATGGAAGTTTGGGAAGTTGATCTTCCAATCAAATTTTGCTTTACCAGTGCCCCAAATCATTTCTGATTTAGCAGCATCAAGCAAATATGTAAGATCATTAAGGTTCATGTCTTGATCTGTCATCAGGGTGTGACTGAAGAACCAAGTCAACAGCCAGCTACCTCGAGACTTCGACACCCGACTCTCCCGGCTTGCCAATAGGGATTGAGTGACCTTGAACTTTTCAAGTATTTTAACTTTTGGGATAGGGAGAATAATTGGAGGAGGTGGAGGAAGTGAAGCATGATTTCCAGTCCCATTAATGCACAACAAAGGGATTAATTTTTCACCTTGATTGCCATGTGGGATATCATCTTCAATAGGAAAGTTTGTTCCTAAAGATTTGGGAAGACCATAGTTATCTTAACTAGACATCTATAATGGGATAAATTCAAGTTTAGTTGATTTAAAGTCCTTAATATAACACCCAATATGAAATATTAAGGCTATGATCCAACAACCTATTTATAACCGGAAGAGGGATGTCGTAATCCAAGCTATAAAATAGTTGAAGGTAGGTAAATGACGATTTACCAATTTCCACCATGAAAACGAAATATAATTAAGTTTTAATTGGATTTGAAACTCCTAGATCTTTTGAGATACATTGAACTTTCAATGGCATGTTTGAATCTCGATTGTGCCCTCTCAAGTTTGTGACTGGGATGCCGAGGATTACAAACAAGGTGTGAATAACCATGCAAATTGACTTGGTACCCTCAACTTTATCACCTAATTGATGTGCCAGTTAACCACACACGCTCCACCAATCTATGATAAACTTAAGTTACCCTTCGCCACACATTGTCAGTCCCATGTTAGTGTGCCGGTTAACCACACACGCTCCACTAACGACTTAACAAAGGTGCAAAGTGTAATTTCATGGGTTAGCACCATTTCACATTTTCCTAAGTAACTAAGATTGGGAATTTATAAGTGTTTAGTTACTTAGTATTTATCATTATACTTTTAATGAAGGGAGAATTATAGTCTTTATCCTACCCGTTCGGCTAACGACCCTCCACCAGTCAAGGAAGCGGTGGATGAGAGTGGACACCCATTAAACTGCCATTTTATAGGCAGTAACCTTATACCCCCCCCCCCTTATAGACCGGCTTCGTGAATGAGGCCTACTAATGGTAAGATTGACTTTATCTTATACATATCTATATAATTAAAATTATAATAATAGTATAAGGGTTGAATTTTAAACTTTTAAATTTATAGGGCTTGATTTGGAATTAAAGCATTCATAAGTAAATTTTTACAAATTCCAAAACTTGAGGGCAAGTTTTGAAACTATTCAAAACTCTTTGATTTTCATAACTTATGAGTTTAATTAAAGTTTCAGAGACTTAAATGAAGAGACTCTTGAACATCCATAACTTGATGACAAGTTATGGAGTTCATAAAAACTATTTATGAGAAAAAGACTCTTCATTTTGTAACCTATGACATTATTTATAAGTTTTAAGAATCATAAATGTGTCTTTTCATATAACTTGAGGACAAGTTACAAAAACACATTTTATGAACAATTTGTAGATTAATTTGGATTGAAAACAACCAACACAAAGTTTTTTTCATTAATCTAAATTAACTCATAAAACAAGGTAACACGAAAAAACTTTTGATAATCCATAACTTATGGAAGTTTCAAAACTCTTAAGATCATAACTTTTAAAAAAGACTTTTGAGTTCCAAAATTTTATGACAAAATTGTAACTCCTTAAAAAATTTAGATCAAACTTTTAAAACAAATAAAATAATCATATCATTCTATCTTTTAATAAATTGACCTAATTCAACTCTTGTAGTAAAATGACTCAAATTTTACAAATAATTAGTTTTCCATAAAATCAAGTAATTATCTTAAAATTTAACAAGCTTCATGTTTTTTTTCTTTTTGTTTTCAACTTTGAAAATCAAACATTTGCATCAAATATAATAGAAAACAACCCATGGCTCTGATACCACTGTTGGGTTTTTGGTATAATACAACATCCTATGGTGCACATACAACCCTAAATACCTTGGATCTATGTTTTCACTAATTATACGTGCAAATGGCTTCCAAGGAATTAAAACTATAACTAGCATACATTTGACATAAACCATATAAGATACTAGTTAGGATAACATACCTTTTGATGGAGCTTGAAGTCTTGATGTATTTGGTCTTAAAGAGCTTAGCCGCAATAGTGTGGAAGCCTCAAATGAAGTCACAACACATCATGGACAAATGCAGAACTTGAGAGAGAATTCCATGCACCCAAAAACATCCATGAACTCCAAGAATGACTCAAATGGCGTTTTTAAGGCTAAGAGCATGCATTTATATGTGTGGATTCCAAGGGTCATGGGTATAACCCAAATCCATACCCATGGGTTTTATGATCCATGGTTCATGTGGCCCAACTCTTTATGTATCCATACATAAACTTGGTCCAACATGGATCATAAGCCCAACACATATAAATATAACTAATTATCATAATTAGTCCCCATAGATTTAATTAGTCTCTTTTGATCACTAAATTAATTCAAAATTAATTCTTGATCAATACTAATTAAAACATATGATTTCATATTAATATATTATAACTTATAATATATTAATAAACCATAAATTACCTTCTCTCAAAAGTCCATCCTAACAAATTGTCCTGATGATATGCAACCCAAATGGACCATGCTACACTCGGTTCGAGTACATACCAATAATAGTTATGGTCTTAGACATCTAATCCAACACAATCATGGGTACTTGTATAACAAAAATCTAGTTAGAATACATACCTTTTCTTGTAGCTTGATTCCTTGGACCTTTAAGAGCCTAGAACCCCAAATGTGATGCCTCAAATGATTCACACAACACCACCAACAATGGAGGACTTTGAGAGAGAATACTTGCACTCAAAAATCGGCTATAGCTCTTCTAAGAACACTAGGGTGCTGATTTTAGGAGCTAATGGGTTTCTTATATAGTGTGGCAAAACTACGGTTACACCATGTAAACCCTAATGTGCATGACCTTCCATATTCCTTAGGCTCCATGGGTTTAAACCTCCATGGATCCTCCATGATTTGTCACATGGGTTTAGCCCAACCTAAGGAATCATGGATCATTGGCCCACACCATTAGAATGAATGATTTACCAAATCAACCCCTTATATTTAATTAGCCTCTTTTGATCACAAAAATTAATTCCAAATTAATTCTTGATCAATACTAATTAAATAATATGATTTCATATTAATATATTAGAACTTAAAATATATTAATAAATCATGAATATCATTTTTCTCAAAAGTCCATCCTTACAAATTGTTCCGTTGCCATGCAACCCAAATAGACCATGCTACTCTCGGGTCAAGTACATACCAATTATAGTTATGGGCTTAGACACTAAATCCAACAGTCTCCCACTTGGATAATTCTAATAACTATAACTGCAAGTACGACTTAAAACACCGACTAGCAATCGTAGCTCTTAAAAGCTTCTATCGAACTATGACGCTCCATTTTAGATAAGTGATCATATAATCCGCTGTTCTCATGATATCAGCCGGACAAATACATGGAACAACGTCATACTTATTGTCGAGCAGTAGACCTGTCAATGGGGCGGGTTTGGAGCGAATCACCCTTGATCCAAACCCGTTTAAAAAAATAAAAACTTGAACCGCCCCGCTCCAATAACCCTCAGGGTATTCAATAGTCGAATCCATACCCGTATCCACCGGATCAACGAATACCCGACCCATTAACCCGACCCTTTTATAATGTTAAATTTTCATAATTTTTATGTGTTCCACAAAGTAATATTTCTCAAAAAGATAAAATGTCTACTTAAACAATATGTAGATTAATTAATACTCAAAGTCCAATACAATAAAAATGACATTTCACTTGGACATCGAGTTGTATATTTTGTTGTCATATATATATATATATATATATATATATATATATATATATATATATATATATATATATATATATATAACGGGACGGGTTATAAGTGGAGCGGATCGACAATGCTCCATACCCGACCCATTTATTAAAAGGGTAAACGGGTATGGATCGTAAACGGCTAAACGAATCGAAAATTAAAATCCAAACCCGTAAAATTCTTACGGGTCTGGAGCGAATCAGGATTAAAACCCGCCCCATTGACAGGTTTATCCAGCAGTTTGTTTCCCGATTTCCGATTTGTTTGACATAGAACTTAATCGAACACATCAATTTAGTTCTGACTGCGCCCGACACATAAGTCAAAACAAAATCATCGAGGGGCCTAAGATATCACTTTTAATCCTCCAAGGACTAAAAGGAACAAATAAACTTCGACTCATATGCTTGTACTAACTATTCATCAAATTGTACACAACAACATGTTTTATAGCATCAAGTTACTGAAGCAGTTTCATACTATCAATGTACAACCAACTCATAGTGAACAACTCATATCTCTTGGTTTGAAGACTTATATGATATTATCGTCTCACAATCACTCGAGATAAATTCCATGAAGTGATACAAGTGAGTGTGGGTTTAATCCAATACTCAAACCTTATGAGGACTCATGAATGTTGTAGAAAACTTTGCTATGTCTAATACAATTCAGACATCTACAAGTCGAATTCATGACAGTCTTGCCTCTATACCCACTTCCAACGTATGACCGACTGTGGATAGTTTGAATAATATAATTATTCTGGAAGTGAAAACATGCAAAGTGAAACAATAGTAAATGATTGACACAAGATGGTAACATTACTTATAAATAAAAACACCTTTTATTTAAATCATCAAATGTCAATTACATTTCAAATATTACAAGTTTCATAAGATATCTAATCATTAAAACTAATATCGTCCTTCAGCCCTATGCGCCTCGCATGCTGTAATTGCTTAACCCTACTCAGTCCCTTCGTGAGGGGATCTGTTGGGTTCTCCTCTAACGATACCCTCTTTGCTACGAGGAGTCCTTCTTCTATCCGATGTCTTATGAAGTGATATTTTCTGTCGATGTGCCTCGATCTTCCATGATCCCTTGGTTCCTTGGCTAAGGCAACTGCACTCTCACTGTCACAGAAAATCTCCATAGGCTCCTTTATAGCTGGTACAACTCCAAGGTCTCCGATGACGTTCTTCAGCCATATTGCCTCCTTTGCCGCCTCTCTTGCTGCTATGTACTCTGATTCGCACGTTAAATCAGCTACTGTCTCTTTCTTGGAACTCTTCCAAGTTATTGCTCCTCCATTCAGGGTAAAGACCTAGCCCTAATGAGAGCGGAAATTATCTCTGTCGGTCTGAAAGTTGGTGTCGCTATACCCCACCACTTTCAAGTCATCACTCCCACCGAGGGTAAGGACCCGGTCCTTAGTCCTGTACAGGTACTTGAGAATGTTCTTAACCGCAGTCCAATGAGCCTTACCAGGATTCCCTTGGTATCTGCTGACCATGCTTAAAGCAAAGGCCAGATCAGGGCGAGTACAAGTCATAGCAAAAATGATCGAGCCAAAAACGGAAGCATATGGTATTCGACTCATATCAGCTATTTCAGCCTCTTTACTCGGACTCTGAGTTTTACTCAGTTTGACATTGCTCTGGATCGGTAAGTCACCTTTCTTGGAATCCTGCATGCTGAATCTTTTCAGCACCTTATCCAAGTAGGTACTTTGACTAAGTTCAATTAGTCTCTTACTCCTGTCTCTCAATATCTGTATCCCCAGAATATAGGAAGCTTCTCCGAGGTCCTTCATAGAAAAACACTTCCCAAGCCAGGACTTAACCTCCTGCAAGGTTGGGATGTCATTTCCTATGAGTGGTATGTCATCCACATACAACATCAGAAAGCTAACTATGCTTCCACTAGCCTTGACATATACACATGACTCATCCTCGCTTCTCGAAAAACCAAACTCTTTGACTTTCTCATCGAAACCAAGATTCCATCTGCGAGAAGCTTGTTTCAATCCATAAATGGATTTCTCAAGCTTACACACTCTATCATGGTACTTTGCATCGACAAAACCCTCCGGCTGACTCATGTAAACATCCTCAACCAACTTTGCATTAAGGAAGGAGATTATGACATCCATTTGCCATATTTCATAATCATGAAATGCAGATATAGCTAGCATAACCCTAATAGACTTAATCTTCGCTATTGGTGAGAAGGTCTCATCATAGTCAACTCCCGGAGTTTGAGTAAAGCCTTTCACAACCAATCGCGCCTTATAAGTGTGTAACTTTCCATCCATGTCGGTCTTCTTCTTGAAGATCCATTTGCACCCGACTGTCTTACGACCCGGTACAGTGTCAACCAAGTTCCAAACTTGATTGTCATACATGGACTGAATCTCGCTGTCACTGATAAATGTATCACCCTTAGATGTTATATGAAAACCATATAACACAGGTCGAACACTAACTCTACTGGAACGCCTCAGAGGTACGGACTCGTCAATCAGCTCAATAGGAGTTTCCTCCTCAGGTTGATCGCTAGTGTTTGAGGTTCCTTCACCGCTTGACTCTTGAAGCTCTTCAAGGTCAATTTGCCTCCCATTGTGTCCTTGGCCAATGAGATCTCTCTCGCGAAAGACTCCTCTCCTCACAACGAAGACAACATTGTCACTCGGTCTGTAGAAGAGATAACTAAAGGATTTATGTGGGTAGCCGATGAAAATACACCGCTCACTCCAAGGATCGAGCTGTCGTGAGTCTCGCGCCTCATGAAAGCCTCGCAACCCCAAACCTTGATGTGGTCTAAGGAGGGAGCTTTCCCTGTCCACATATCGTGAGGTGTTTTGGCAAACTTCTTGGTTGGGACTAGATTAAGGATATTGGCGGCAGTCTCTAAGGCATACCCCCAGAATGAGATAGCTAACGAAGATCGACTCATCATGGAACGAACCATGTCCAACAAGGTTCGATTGCATCTCTCAGCCACACCATTAAGCCGTGGTGTTCTAGGTGGCGTCAATTGTGAAATAATCCCACATTCCTTAAGATAGTCAAGGAACTCGATACTAAGATACTCACCACCCCGATCGGATCGAAGCATCTTTATCTTCCTGCCCAACTAATTCTCCACTTCTTGTTTAAACTCTTTGAATTTCTCAAAGGTTTATGACTTATGCTTGATTAAGTAGACATAGCCATATCTACTGTAATCATCAGTAAAAGCCACATAGAAGTGGTTAGCATCCCTTGTGGTGGTTCTGAAGTGCCCACACACATCGGTGTGTATGAGATCCAACAAACCTTCACCCCTTTCACAAGTACCACCAGTGAAGGGTGACTTGGTCATCTTTCCAAGTAAGTAAGATTCGCAAGTGTCATCCGACCTTAAGTCGAATGATTCCAAAACTCCAGCCTTTTGGAGTTGGCCTATGCGCTTCTTGCTGACATGTCCAAAACGACAATGCCACAAGCATGCCTTATCCAATTCATTGGAAGAATCAATGTGCAACACATTATTTCCTAAGTTGTCTACAACCATCACAGTTTCATATACACCATTACAAGGTAATGCTTTAAAATAAAAAACACCATTATAATAAGAATTAATAGCACCAATTT
Organism: Lactuca virosa; assembly: GCF_052849685.1. Classification (NCBI taxonomy): domain Eukaryota; kingdom Viridiplantae; phylum Streptophyta; class Magnoliopsida; order Asterales; family Asteraceae; genus Lactuca; species Lactuca virosa. Next base: position 173,221,104 of record NC_136434.1, on the reverse strand, counting down.
CATTATCAAATGAAAAACTAAAACCTTGTTTGTACAAACCATGAAAGGAAATAATATTTCTCGCCATTTCAGACGAGTACCAACAATTATTCAAATCTATTTCTAACCCACTACTAAGAAATAAAGAGTAAACTCCAATCTTGGTGACAGGTGAAACCTTTCTATTCCCCATGATCAAGTTTATCTTCCCGTGCTCCACATCCTTACTTCTTTTTAGGTCCTGCACATCAGAACAAATGTGAAATCCACAACCTGTGTCAAGAACCGAACAGTTAAAATGTGATGAGTTTTTAGATAGAATAGTATAAATACCTGCATGTGTGGATTTAACCTTCCCATCCATGACATCCTACAAGTATTTGGGGCAGCTTCACTTCCAGTGCCCTTTTTCATGACAGTAGAAACACTTTACTTCTTTAGGAATGGAAGACGGAGCAGCAGAACCAGCCTTGGTCCCACTTGAAGAGGATCCATCAAGATTTTTACCTTTGAGATCACTTTCGACAGTCCTCAAAATCCCTTGAAGTTTGCTAAGTGTGACTTCCTCCTTGTTCATATGATAGGTCATGCGGAACTGATCATAACATGGAGGTAAGGAGTGTAGAATGATATCTATAGCCAGCTCCTCAGGAAAGTTCACATTCAACTTTAGCAATCGGTCCACAAACCTTTGCATTTTCTGCAAGTGGCACGTGATGGGTTCACCATCCTTCATCTTAGTTCTTATCATGGAAGAGATAATTTCATACCTCTCTTGACGAGCACTCTGATGGTATCTTTCCATCAGGTCCTGGTGCATCTTAAAATGGTAGAAGTCCTCATAGGACTTTTGGAGTTCAGCTGTCATGGTGGCCAACATGATACAAGACACCTTGGTGGCATCCTTCTCATGAGTCCTAAACTCAGCGATCTCCTCAGGAGTAGAAGAAGACTCATCGATTTCCTTAATTCCTTGTCCTCATAGCGAGTGACCATCCTGATGTTCCTAATCCAGTCATTAAAGTTGGAACCATCAAAGATGACTCTCCCACACAAGTTCATGAGAGAAAAGGAGCCAGTAGGGTTTGATCCAGAAGCAGTGTTGGAAGACATCTAAAAAGAAAGAAAGACAAAGTTTAGATTAGATAAAGAGTCCTTAATATAACACCCAAAATCAAATATTAAGGCTAGGACCCAACACAATATTTCACAATTTGGAAGAGGGATGTCGTAATCCAACTTGCAAAATATTTGAAGGTAGGTAAATGACGATTTACCAGTTTCCACCATGAAAAACGAAATTGTTAGTAAGTTTTAATTGGATTGAAATTCCTAGATCCTTTGAGATTCATTGAACAATTCAATGGCATGTTTAAATCTCGATTATACCCTTCAGGTTTGTGACTGGGATACCGAGGATCACAAACAAGGTGTGAATAACCATGCAAAATGTGTTTGGTACTCTTGATGTCATTTATCACCCAATCAACGTGTCGGTTAACCACACATGCTCCATTAATCTTATGATAAACATCGAGCCACCCTTACTAGTCCAAGTTAATGTGTCGGTTAACCACACATGCTCTATTAACGACTTGGCAAGGTGAAAAGTGCAATTTTCATAGATTAGCATCAATTTCACATTTTCCTAAAGTAACTACGATTGGGAATTTAATAAAAAAATTTAGTTACTTTATTATTATGATTATACTTTTAAAGAGAATTATTGTCTTATCCTACCTGTTTGGCTAACGACCCTCCACCAGACAAGGAAGCGGTGGGTGAGAGTGGACACCCATTAAACCACCATTTTATAGGCAGTAACCTTATACCCCCCTTATAGACCGACTATGTGAATGAGGCCTACTAACGGTAAGACTGACTTGATCTTATATATATATATATATATATATATATATATATATATATATTATTAAACTTATAATACTATAAAGTATAAGGGTTGAATTTTAAACTTTTAAAATTCTAGGGTTTAGAATTAAATTTAAGTGACTTTACAAATTCCAAAACTTGAGGGCATCTTTTGAAATTATTCAAAACCTTTCATTTCTATAACTTATGAGTTTGAATGACTTTTAAGGAAAAGACTTTTGGTTTTCCATAACTTGAGGACAAGTTATGGAATCCATTAAAAGGCATAAGCAAAGATAAATCACATCAACAATTTTCAATAAATCATATAAACTAATATAAATCTTGAAACTTTGACAATTATCTTTTAATTGGACAAGCATGATCATTACCTTATGAAAAAACATGTTTCATGGTTCAAAAAATAGTTTGGGGTAATGATCCTAATCCAATTTCTTGCCAAAAGTCGAAATTCTGCCTCCTGGAGCACTAACTCAGCGAGTACATGAACTGGACTCGTCAAGTTGGTCATTTTACAAAGGGACTCGGCAAGTCACCCAGTGGACTCGGTGAGTTCACTGGGCAGAAGGCAGAAATTCGATTTTTTTCACTTTGAAAAATCAATATAACATCAAGTATAATAGAAAAAATCCTAGGCTCTGATACCACTGAAGGGTTTTGAGCATCCTAACAACCTTAAGGTGCACATACAACCCTAAATGCTTTGGATCTATGTTTTCTCTAATTATACATGCAAAATGATTTTCCAAAGCATTGCCCTAACTAGCATACAATCATGGGTACTTGTATAACAAAAATCTAGTTAGAATACATACCTTTTCTTGTAGCTTGATTCCTTGGACCTTTAAGAGCCTAGCACCCCAAATGTGATGCCTCAAATGCTTCACAAAACACCACTAACAATGGAGGACTTTCAGAGAGAATACTTGCACTCAAAAATCGGCTATAGCTCTTCAAAGAACACGAGGGTGCCGATTTTATGAGCTAATAGGTTTCTTATATAGTGTGGCAAAACTAGGGTTACACCATGTAAACCCTAATGTGCATGACCTTCCATATTCCTTAGGCTCCATGGGTTTAAACCTCCATGGATCATCCATGGGTTGTCACATGGGTTTAGCCCAACCTAAGGAATCATGGATCATTGGCCCACACCATAAGAATGAATGATTTACCAAATCAACCCCTTATATTTAATTAGTCTCTTTTGATCACAAAAATTAATTCCAAATTAATTCTTGATCAATACTAATTAAATAATGTGATTTCTTATTAATATATTAGAACTTATAATATATTAATAAATCATGAATATCCTTTTTCTCAAAAGTCCAATCTTACAAGTTATTCCGGTGCCATGCAACCCAAATGGACCATGCTACTCTCGGGCCAAGTACATACCAATTGTAGTTATGGGCTTAGACACTAAATCCAACAACATCTTCCTCTAAAACTCGTAACTAGTGATACCCGGATCCTAAGTTAATCTTTGAAAAGTAGCTTGCTCCTTGAAGTTGGTCGAACAAGTCGTCTATCCGCGGAAGAGGGTATCGGTTCTTAGTGGTCAGTTTGTTTAGTTCGCGATAGTCTATGCACATACGGAAAGATCCATCCTTCTTCTTCACGAACAAGACCGGTGCTCCCCAAGGTGAGAAACTTGGTCTAATGAAACCTTTGCTAAGAAGTTCGTTCAGTTGGCTGGATAGTTCCTGCATCTCTACCGGTGCAAGACAATAAGGTGATTTGGCTATGGGGGTAGCTCCAAGGATTAAGTCGGTTATGAATTCGACTTGTCTTTCAGGTAGGACTCCTGGAAGATCATCGGGGAAAATTTCAGGGAAATTACAAACTTCGGGGATGCTCTTGAAGTCTCTCACTTCTTGTTTCTTATCAACCACGTGAGCTAGAAAAGCACAATACTCCTTGTGAAGATACTTTTGCGCCTTGATGTAGGAAATGATTTGTAGGTTCGCACCGGATTTGTCGCCGTAAATTATAAGGGTTTCATTACTTGGCAGGTTAAGGCGAATGGCTTTTTCTTAACATAGGATGTCGGCACGATTAGAACTTAACCAATCCATACCAATGAAGACGTCAAAACTTTTTATGGAGACCGGCATAAGGTCGATTGGGAAGGAAAAGTTATTTAGAGTAAGGGTACATCCTATGTATATATTGTTAGTTCTCTCGGTTTTCCCGTTGGCCATTTCTACATTGAAGGTATCTTTTACTGGTTGGGAATTTTGTTTAAGTAGGTATTCAAATTTATGGCTCACGAAGCTTTTCTCTGCACCACTATCAAATAGAATGCATGCGTATGAATTGTTGAGTAGAAACGTACCCGTAACTACGATAGGATCCGCAATCGCTTCCTCGTGACCAATAGCCAGTATTCTTTCCACACCACCGGCATTCCTCGCCTTTGGACAATCCTTTTTGAAGTGTCCAGTTTCACCGTACTCATAACATACCCGGCTTACTCCAATGCCAGGAACTTGAGAGATTGGTTGTGCAGATGACCTACAGAAACGGGCAGTGTGCCCCTTTCTGTTGCAGTACTTACAGTGCATCTGGCGGCAATTTCCTATGTGATGGAAATTACACTTGTCGCACTTTGGTAAATTTATAGCATACTACTTTTCTAGGGTAGAGGTAACAGGAACAACAGTAGGAACAGTAGCAGCATGAATTGCCACTGTCTGTTGCTTCTTGGACGATTCTTGGGAAGATTGACCCTTCCTTTTGTTCCAGGACTTTTTCTTGCTGTTGTTGTTGTTGTTTGTTTGTTTGTTTTGGGGTTGTTCTGGAGCAACAGTCATGAAGCCTTGACGCACTCCATGATCTACTAGTGACTGTGCCAATTATTTGGCACTATCGAATGTAACAGGTTTTGAGGCTAACACACTCCCTTGAATATGACGTGATAGTCCCCTGATATACCTTTCAATTTTCTTGCTCTCCAGAGCAACCATTCCAGGACATAGGATCGCTAGATCACTGAATCTATTGGTGTAATTTGCTATGTCTGTACCTGTCATGGTAAGGCTCCAAAGCTCTTGTTCGAGCTTTTGTACTTCACCCCTTGGGCAGTACTCAGCTCATTGAATTATCCACTGTAAGAGTTAGTGACTTTACATGGCCATTCCACCATGTGAGAGCTCGGTCAGAAAAGGTGCAGGCAACAAATTTCACTTTGCTCCCTTCAGGGCACGAGCATATTTCAAAGACTGCTTCAGTTTTCTCTATCCATTGAGTTAGAACCATGACTCCCCCAATCCCATTAAAGGTTCTAGGTTTTCCATTGTGAAGTCCTTATAAGAACACTCCCATGGGTGTCCACGACTTTCACCATGAATGGATGGATGAGCACCACTCCCAGATCCACTGGCACCAGTTGTATTTATGTGTGACATGGTGGCTGCCACAACTGATGTGACCGCTGCCTGAAACATAGTAGCATCAAACTGTGGAGGTGGCGGCGGAGGTGGAGGTGGTGTTGGAGCCGCATTAACATTGATACGCCTAGGATTTCTTCTTGGAGGCATCTTTTGCTTTAAGATTTAAAAGATGGAAAGGTAGTAAGACATCAATAGTGATTTTAAATCAAATGTCTTTGAACTAATTACACTAGTTCAGCATGTATTCCGAAAGGAGTTTATATAGAACTCTACCACAAGGAATAACTTGCAAAGCAATAATGTGAAATTGGATAATGTGAAATTGGATAGTGATTTTTCAAAGGAAATAAGATGCCTATCAATTTCATTGGTATATTAGATACATAGAGTTCAGAAAATTTGACCTTGTAAAAGGTCTACAATATACCAACTTAACGGAAAACTTGAAGGCATATTGACCTACCGAGAAATGAAATTTTGAGGTCGTACTATGAGCATGAAAACATCACTAGCGCATATACGTAGACTTAATCTATATCCAAAATAGTGAGTAAACTACACTCTACTTGTGAGGAGTGTGGTTTGGTTTCCTACTAGTTTCAGCCTTGGTTTTAGCCAACTGGCGTTCTGTTTCAAACATGTGTCTTTCCAATGATACTTGGTGTTCCCAAAGTTCTCTGACTTCAGCTCGGGTTACAGCCAATTCCCTTTGCAGGGCCTCAGTATGATTTCTGGTTAACTCTTGGTCGACATCGACGTGGCGAAGGCGAGTTGTGTTGACTACCGTGGTAGCACCAACCTCCACAACTTGGTTGATGGCTACCCTTGCTTGCTCTTCATTACGAGCAACTCGACGTACTATCATAGGGAGGGCTCTGTCTGCTAAGTCTCCCTCATCAAGGTTGTAGAAGCTTTGGTCTCCATTGTAAGTACGGTCCTGACCCTGCTCGTGACCCCACCTATCTAAGTTCACTGCCCACTGAGGCGTCAGACCTTGGAAGTTTTGACGGGGATTGGGGTGTTGGGCAACTTGAGGTGGATTATAAACTTATAGTTCAGAGTCAGAGTCTTCTTGAATATCCTCTTCATCTTCCTCCTTGAAGTCTTCTTCTATTCGAACCACAGGGTCATCCTCTGGTTCATCTTCAATCCAACCACCGTTCCCCTGATTGGGAAAGTACGGGTCTCCCGGTAGATGAAATCCAGCCATGTTATCAATGCAAGAAATCAGGGTGTAAGAGACATCTAATAGACTTATTAAAGACAAGTAAATAATTTCCAGTTTCCATATAAGAAACTTATAGTTAATTAGTTAATGTATTCTATATGGTATGACCCATACTGGGTCCTCCTATAACTACATAGTGTATACTAATTATATATAACTCAAGTCGAATAGGCCTTCGAATAAATGATCCTACTCTATATCCACATCCAAACAAGGAAAAGGAAGTAAAGTTAAACCACAAATTCTAAGTCCATAAAACCTTAATTATATATCACCATAATATATACACTTAATACTTATAGATCTATCAGCAAGGGTCCTTTGTTTTCACATAATTGGTTCTTAGTATTATAGTGCCTAAAATACTCCTGTAGTATTTTAACTTTATGTTTTGTTCTAGAGTTCTTTTGTATGAGTAGAGTTGGTAAGTTTTAGACTTGTCGCAACACTACCGTCACTCACAAACACATGTTGGTCGTATCTCAAATAAATATAGTTGATTAGGCTATATTTATCCCAGATATGATTACATAATTGTCCATGTTTAACTGCAGTGTCCAACATCCAAATACTTTTATGTTGTTACGACTGTGATGTTATTCTTGTATGTATGAGTGTTAGTATACTTCTTATAAAATACTTATATTTTAAAAGTATACTTGTAGTCAGAGCTCTTTAGCCCCAATGTATTTATAGTTGTATATCTTTTATGAATTGATATACTTAGTTCACTATAAACAATGCTCTAATACCAATCTGTCACACCCCCAAACCGGAGCGGCGGAAACGTCCGGGGGTGGATGACTTCATGTTAAGTATCACAACACATGCATCATAGTAATCAAAGTACAGCAACCATTGCATTAATAATATATAAGTTTTACATAAGTGTTCAAACATTGTATAATGACACCAAAATGTAGCAAAAACTGAAAGACGTGACTCTAAACTGCTCCGCCTTCTCAAAATTTCATGGGAATGTACTTGTCTACTGGTTCCCTGAGAATACAAGTGTTTTGAAAAGAGAGTATCAACATTTAAGTTGGTGAGTTCATAGGTATTTATGTTTAGAATTTGTTATCTGTTTCTTGAGGTAGTGAGTATGTTTAATGTTCCAGAATATCCAATATTTTCTAATATAAATGAAAAGTAGTTTTAATACCATAAAACCGTTCTGTGTAATTGTTGTTGTACCATAAAATAGTGTAACATAGTTTTAGTTCAGAATAAAACTATAAAAAGATTGTTTTCTATAATGTTATTTTTTTCTTTGTTTTAAACCGGTACGTTGTATTTGTACCCCGTTAGTGAAAACCAGTACGTTGTATTTGTACTCCTTTATTGAAAACCAGTACGTTGTATTTGTACCCCGTTAGTGCAAACCAGTACGCTGTATTTGTACTCCTTTATTGAAAACCGATACGTTGTATTTGTACCCTGTTAGTGTAAACCAGTACGTTGTATTTGTACTCCTTTATTGAAAACCGGTATTTTGTATTTGTACCCCATTAATGTAAACCGGTACATTGTATTTGTACCCCGTTAGTGTAAACTGGTACGTTGTATTTGTACCCTTTTATTGTAATTTTTCATACACTAATCGTATCGTTCATATCTTTTCGTAAATAAACGAATTGTTAGTACGTTCTTTTTTTTAATATACTTAAAATGTAAAGTATATGTAAAGAAATTTGTATGATAGTATATAGTTAAACCTTGTATACCTGACTAGTGAAAATAGTGTGAGAGTTCCATAAATTATACCTATTTTAATTTATATTTGTATTCTGTTTGATATGAATTATTCGTGAAAGTACTCCCTTTGCTCGGCATGTTACAAAGGGTAATAAATTTGATTGAAGTAACTTTTATATATATATATATATATATATATATATATATATATATATATATATATATATATATATGAATATAAAAGTTACTTCAATCAATATATATATATATATATATATATATATATATATATATATATATATATATATATATATATATATATATATATATATAATTAACATTGAAACGACATTCGTCTACCCTAAGCCCACATCCAAACAAGGAAAAGGAAATAAAGAGAATTATTAGTCCTAATCCCTTTAAATCTTATATATATATATATATATATATATATATATATATATATATATATATATATATATATGTGTGTGTGTGTGTGTGTGTGTGTGTGTGTGTGTGTGATTTTGGTAAAATATAAGTTAAAAGAGTTTATAAAACATTTAAAGAAGTTTAACAATATTTAAAAGTGTTTCAGTAGTTAAAGTCATTTTAGAAATATTTAGAAATCATTTATTTGTAAAAACAATATTCTTGTGTTAGACTTGTATCCCCCCCCCCCCCTAAAACAGTAAAAAAAATAGTAAAAACGCACGGGTATGAACTCACCTTTTGTAAGTGTCCGAGTGAAGAGACGGTGTAGTAGTGCTAAATCCACAAGTTAGAACTCGTGATAAAAAACGAATCCTAATTTATATTAACATTATATTAAGTATAAATTAGATAATCTAGTAATGTTTAAAGTGTTAAACACCACTTAATTATTGTAAAAAGACTTACAATAATTCTTAGAATAGTGTGTGGATGTTCTTGGTGTTCTTCATAAAAACTAGTGATATTTGGGTGATTTCCGGCCAAGATATTAAGATTGGAAGGTGTTTATGGATTATATCAAGAACAAAAGATGATATTTGCATGATCCTAAGAAGCTACAAAGGATTTTCGCATGGAATTCATGAGAAGTGAAAGGTTTCGCATGTTCTTGACAGGAGAGAGGAGTTTTCGGTTGAAGTTCTTGAGAGAAAAGGTGAAGTTTTCCGTTGAAAGATGTAAGAATGAGGTAGATTTTCGGGCAACTTATATATGTACATGTGGGTTTTCGGCCGAGAACACAAACCGAGGAAGTGGATTTGCGGTCAGAAGAGGATAAGACTGTGAGGTTTTCGGTCCGAAGAGGAAACCCTCCGGGGGAGTTTTCTGCTGGAAGGGGTTCTCGGTCTCGCACGTTTGCGGTCCGAGGTATTTGTGGCCGAGAACCGTTTGTTGTCCTTCGGTTTGCGGTCCGAAGAAAGAAGGGAATATGCGAGACTTCTCGGTTTAAGGCATTTCCCACTTAATTTTTCTGACACTTTTACTAAAGGGTTTATGCACACTAATATTATGAATTTAACTTAATTAAAGTAACAAAACAATAACTTTGACTTTTATCTAGCATGTTTGACTTTTACAAGATAGACAATAACGGGTTGTCACACCAGATGTCCGACCACCTCAAGATCTACTTCTTTATTCAAACAACCACTTGAGACTGCCTTTATCTTCATTTACACCACATCAATTCAGATCTGATGTAGATCAGAGAAGTTGTTGTTATTATACAAAGGTTTTTCTTTCTATTTCATCGTTGGATCTACGTCTGATTTGTTCCCCCGCCGTTGGTGTCATTATCGGAGCATCAAAATCACAAATCGCACTCATCAGCTCAACCTATAGGTGCTAATCTTGATCTCGTTTTGTTCCAGAACTCTTGAACTTATTTTTTTCTCTGATGTGTTCCATCACCGGCGAAATGTTTGTCGGATTTGTACCAGATCTGTTATGTGTCGCCTCTTTCTCATCTATAACTCGTTTCCGTCTCTGTCTCTCTTATCTCTGGTCAAAACACAACCAAATCGACATCAGATCTGATGTGGTTGTCCATTTTCAGGTTAGATATGGTGTGTGTACGGTGTTTACATTGATGGTGTTTACAAAATGAAGTTCTGAAAAAAAGATGCATACAAGGTGTTTGATGAAATGCCTCAATGAAATTTGGTAAGTTATTAAACTGTGAATTTAGTTGTGAATACATATTTTTTTGTATTAAACTATGAAGTTTGTGTATTTAGCTGTGATATTTGTGTTTGAATGCTTAAGCTGTGAATTTCTTGTTTGAACTGTAAATTGACTATATTAAGCTGTGAGTTTTGTATATTTAACTATGAATTAATTGTATTAAACTATGAATTGATAGTATTAAAATTTTTAAGTTTATAATATGCTTTTGAATGCATACTTTTTTTTTGTATTAAACAGTGAATTTTTTGTATTAACTTGTTTATTTTGTGGTTTAAAGTGTGGATCGACTGCATTAAGCTGTCAATTTCTTATATTAAGTTGTTATTTTTGTGTTTTAAATAGTAATTGACTGCATTAAGTTGTGAATTTTATGTTTAAACTATGAGTTGACTATATTAATCTGTGAATTTATTGTATTAAGTTGTGAATTGACTGTATTAACATGTGAAATGATTGGTATTAAACTGTGATTTTTTTTTTATAAATTTTTTGTTTGCTTTTGAAATAGAAGATTGAAGAAACACTATACATATATATCATTTTATCTGATTTTGAATAAAGTATGTAAAACTTAAATTGTGAATATTTGCTTAAATAAACTTTGAAAGAAGCACTAGCATATAAATCTGAAGGTATATGTGTAATTTGAAGATAAAAATATAGTTGTGAATGTATAATTTTTTATATTAAACTGTGAATTTTATATATTAAGCTGTGAATTTTATGTACTAAACTGTGAATTGACTGTATTAAGATGTGAATTATTAATAAATTTATGTTAAATATGAATGATTTATGTATGAATGTTTGTATTAATTTTCATGTGAACATATTTATTTTGTGTGTTGTATAAATATGTAAGAATGTATTAGTTTTTATAATTATTTTGCATTAAACTCTAAATAAGTAATTTAATTGGTATATTAAATTATGAATATAATATTTAAGCTATCAATCAATGATTTTATATATAGATCTGAAAGGAAGGATGATGGTGAAGGTGGCACAGGTGGTTTGTGGTGGCGTTCGGTAGTTGGTGGTGGTGATAGAGTTTGAGTTTAACTTTAAATATGCGAATTAGTGTATAGTTGATTGTGTTATGTTATGTTGTAAATTTTATATATTAAACTAAAAATAGATTGTATTAAGTTGTATATTTTATATAAATTTTGTGTTAAAATATGAATAAATGTATGCATGAAAATATTAAACTTTGTATTACTGAATTAATATGTTTATTAAACTATGAATATGTCTTATACACGATATATTTTTTTAAATAAATCTACAATTTAGAAAAAAGAGAGGATTGAGTTTCTCAAGACATAAATCTATTTTTTTAATTAAAATTTTGTATATTTGGCTGCAAAAATAAAATGGTATGTATTAAAAATAATTACCAAAGAAATGAGAACTACAATATTTGTTTTATTAAGCTGTGAATATAACCAGAAAATACCATTAAATTTACTATTAGTCCAACAGTGGTCCGACAATGGTTCAGCGACTGTCTAACAACGAGTGGCGCAATTAGTTGTAAATTAGAGAATATAAAGTTTGTTTAATATAATATTAATATTTGATAATTCCAAAATGCTCTTAATGAAAACATTTAAAAAATTGTTTTTAGGGTTCTTAACATTTTTGGGTTCTCTCTCTCTCTCTCTCTCTCTCTCTCTCTCTCTCTCTATATATATATATATATATATATATATATATATATATATATATATATATATATATATATATATATATATATATACTAGGCGAATGTCCGCGCGTTGCGTGGATATAAAAAAATATTTTATATTTAAAATAACTAAATCATTGTTATTAACAATTAAATAATAATTTCATAAAAAATATAAAAAATGATTTTTAGTATTGTTATTATGTTGAACTATATTATAAGAGATAAGGTTGGAACTTGAAGTTGTTTTGCATATACAAAGTTATATGATTCAAATAGAAAAAAAAAATTTTAATAAATAAATCGTTATTGTTATCTATTAAATAATAATTTCATATTAAATTAAAACGTTTATATTAAATATTATCATTATGTAGAAAATACGATAATAGAGACATCTTTTTATCTATCTTAAATTTTATCATTCTGTACAACATATGATAATAGAGACAACTTTTTATCTTAAATAGTAAAAAAAATGTTTTGTATCATAAATATTACCATAATTATGTAGAACATATGATAATAGTGACGTCTTTTATAAGGTTAAAACTTTAAATTGTATTACATACAGGGTTGTAAAACTTGGATAACACAACCAAATACTCGACATGTTACTTAAATTCGGCCTCCAATGGAAGCGAGTTTGCCTAACTCAGCCAGAAGACACTCGGATCCTTATTAAACTCGATCCAAATCTAAAAGATACGGTCCAAAATCATTTTTGAAATTCTGAAATTTAATTGATCACTTGTCGACAAAGACAATCTCACCAAAGAATACACTCAACGTCCTACAAAGTTAGATGCAAGGAAGATCTCATGGCTTAGTTCCTTTGAAATACTTCACAACCTTTCCTATTTATAGAGGAGAATACATTCTCTTGTTTACTTTCACGATCAATGTGGGATGAAGACATTTTAATTAAACTCATTATTTTATTTGCCAATAATTTCATTTTGTTAAATAAAATATTAAATAATAAAAATAAAACGTTATCCAGAAAATTTATTGTTCAATAGTTCCATTTTTCAGTAATCTCGTAAGTTGCTATAAAAAATTAAGTTATTATTGAATAATTTTTTGTTAAATCCTAAAATCATAAATTCAGTTAGGTACTTAATATATAAAGTTTGTTTATATGTATTTTCATGATTCAAAATGTCATTATAAAATGAATTCATTTATAAAATATAATCGAGTATATATTTCGTGCTTTTGAATCAAAGTGATTTTTCAAACAATTATAATTTTATGTTTAGGTAGATTTTTTTATATTTATATAACATTATGTAACTTATAATATTATTATAAACAATTTGAATAATCATGGGAGTTTCAAATGTATGTGGTGAAGGAAAATGCTTCATTTATCGGTCCAAATTGATCAAACTCGGACCGATTCAACTTAATATACCAAACTACATAACGTTTTTTCTATTGAAACGCGATTTGTATATATTTTGTGTTTTTGAATCAAATTTATTTTTCAAACAATTATAATTTTATGTTTAGGTAACTTATTTATAATATTATTAGAAACAATTTGAAAAATCATGGGAGTTTCAAATGTATGTGCTGAAAGGAAAATGTTCCCTTTATCGGTCTAAATTGATCAACTCGGACCGATTCAACTCAATATACCAAACTACATAATGGTTTTTCAACTGAAACTCTGTTTGAACCTAAAAAAATCTTGTTCAAAATCATTTTTGGGAGTCTAAAACTTAAATGGACAGTTGCCAATAAAGACAATCTCACCAAAGAATACCCTCAACATCCTAAAAAGGTAGGCATAAGGAAGTTCTCATGGTTTGGTCCCTTTGAAACATTTCACAACCTTTCCTATTTATAGAAGAGGAAACGTTCTCTTGTTTACTCTCACCATCGATGTGGGATGAAGACATTATAATAAAACACGTTTTCTTGTTAATAAAACATTATTCAACTTATTTAGTAAAACACTCTTTCTCTTGTTTACGCTTTCTTTATTGTTCAATAGTTCCATTTTTCTATAATCTCGTAAGTTGCTATCCAAAAAAGTAAGTTTTTATTGAATAACTTTTTGTTCAATTCTAAAATCATAAATTCAGTTAGATACTTAATATAGAAAGTTTGTTTATATGTATTTTCAAGATTCAAAAGTTCATTATAAAAATAATTCATTTATAAAATATAATCTGCGTATATATTTCGTGCTTTTGATCAAATCGAATTTTCAAACAATTATAATTTTATGTTTAGGTAGATGTTTTTTTATATTTATATAACATTATGTAACTTTTTTAAAATATCATTGGAAACAATTTGAAAAATATTGGGAATTTCAAATGTATGTAGTGAAAGGAAAATGCTTCTTTTATGGTCAAAATAGATCAAACTCGGACCGATTCAACTAAATATATCAAACTACATATTTTTTTTTCTAGTGAAACCCGGTTTGTATATATTTCGTGCTTTTGAATCAAAGTGATTTTCCAAACAGTTATAATTTTAGGTTTAGGTAGATGCTTTTTTATATTTATATAAAATTATGTAATTTATTTATAATATTATTAGAAATAATTTGAAAAATCATGGGAGTTTCAAATGTTTGTTGTGAAAGGAAAATGATTCCTTTATCGGTCCAAATTGATCCAGCTCCGGTTCAACTTAATATACCTAACTACATAATTTTTTTTCTAACTGAAACACGGTTTAAACCTGAAAAAATTCGGTTCAAAACCATTTTTGGAATTCTAAAAGTTAACTGGACACTTGCCAATATAGATAATCTCACCAAATAATACCTTCAAAATCCTATAAAGGTAGGCATGAGGAAGTTTTCATGGTTTGGTCCATTTAAAATATTTCACAATCTTTCCTATTTATAGAAGAGGAAACATTCTCTTGTTTACTCTCACCATCGATGTAGGATGAAGACATTATAATAAAACACCCTTTCTTGTTTATAGAACATTATTTAACTTATTTATAATATTATTGTAAAGAAATTGAAAAGTCATGGGAGTTTCAAATTAATGTGGTGAAAGGAAGTTCAAAAATGAGGTTTCAAATGCATGAGATTCAAGAAAAAATGCTAGCTTTATATATATATATATATATATATATATATATATATATATATATATATATATATATATATATATATATATATATATATATATATATATATATATATATATGGGCCATGTGAATGTCACACGCTCTTTCCGGTAGGATATCCATGATATCACAAACATGATAATTGTTATAAACTTTATTATCATAAGAATGAAATGTCTAGATTAATATCAAACGCGCTGGGATCAAAGACTCCTTGCAACCAATCTAGAATAACCAACACTCAAACACAAATTCTAAGTTTCAATTTTCACACATGCATGGATTTCCTTCTCAGGTGATTCACTGTTTTGTTATCAACACGAAACGCTTGTGCTAGAATCTCATTTGAAATCGGTGGAGTAGATCCAAATATCGTGTTTGTGAGGCTAATAAGCCCCGGGTTTTGACTGCTCAAAGCAGCAATAGCACTTGCATTCGTATGACCTAAATTCCTCTGAAAATGAACAAGTCCAACGGGGAACACAAATACATCACCCTTTTGAAGAACTTTCGTAATAAGTCTATTCTGTGGGTCTGATGTAATGAATCCGACTTGAAGAGTTCCCTCGAGAACCATGATTATCTCAGTTGCTCGAGGGTGCGTGTGTGGTGGGTTGGCTCCCCATAGTGCGTAGTCAATCCGGATCAATGAGAGGCCAAGAGTATTGAGTCCCGGTATTTGATATACCGTTACCGGGGTAACTTTATACCCGTAAGAGTTTCTTGTATCACCGGCGATGTGGAGCCCACCATAGTAAAAATCATCGGCTTGGACAAACATAGGGTTCTTGCAAGCCATGCCGTTGACTCTTACTGCAACTAAACAAAAATAAATTTTATATTATTAGAAGACAAAAGAAGCTGACACTAATATTAAGAAATAATGTAAAAAAAAAAAAAAAAAAAAAAAAAAAAAAAAAAAAAAAAAAACCGAGTATATTTAACCTAGATTGGTAGGATCGGCTACGCAAAAATCTTGTAGGGGTGCAGGTTCAAATGAAGAAACCCGTAAGAGTGAGAGGTTGAATGTTGCTATCAAAATGAAGAAGAAAAAAGCTGTTGCCATGGATTAATTGAAGCCTTTCCTAGCGTAATATTTGAAGCACAGTGACAAGGGTACTTGGATAGAAAAAAAGTTTTTTGGGTGAACATGTAGTTCTGTTTGAAGTATATTTATATAGTACGTATAGATGGAAGATCATGCAAAAGATCTTGGATCTTGGTGGTTAAAGCTTGTTTAGTTTACTTTGATAATATGACTACATTATCTTATTCAAGTCTTGAAAAAATTCAAGAATTGCCCTTAGTTCACTTGAGGTTCATGATTCATAAAATTGTATGGCCCATGTTACTATAATATATTATTGCTAATTAAATGACAAAATTATAGTTTATCTGTTTATCAAAGATTATAAACTTATTTATTGTAATTTATTTTACGAATATTGTCATTGTGTTTTTCAAAACTTACAGGAATGATTCATTTTTTTTAACACCGTTAGTTTTTTGTTCCTTAGTATAAGGGTAATTTGGTCTTAGCAAGGATTGTGTTTATGACCATGGACAAACCAAAGGGACTATTTATTTTGAAAAGCTTTTCAATGTGTGAACAAAGTTATAATAATGTTTTTAGTTATATTAAAAATGAATTTTTTACCTTGAAATTTTGGGATGTTACAATAAACCTATAAATTCACTAATTTAGAGTTTAATGCAACAATTATAAAAACTAATACATTCTTACATATTTACTCCACAAAAAAAATACTCACAAGAAAATTAATACAAATATTCATATTTCAACATATAATTTATAAAACAAATCACAACTTAATACAATCAATTCACAACTTAATATAGTCAATTTACAATTTAATACATGAAATTAACAGCTTAATATATTAAATTCATACTTTAATACACAAAATCTATACATTCACATCAATATTCTCTATTTAAAACTTACATTTATACATTCAGATATGTTGGCAAGTGTTTCTTTCAAATTTTTATTTATATAATATTCATAATTTAAGTTTTACATATTTTATTCAAAATTAGAGAAAATAAAATCTATGTATAATGCTTCTTTCATTTCATGTTTTAGAAGCAAACATAAAATTCGTAAAAAAAGTTAACAGCTTAATAAACTCATTTCACAGCTTAATATATTTTTAATTCACAATTTAATACACAAATTCACAATTTAACAAAATATATTTACAGGTTAAAAATTGCATCTGATGATGTTTTGAGCATTGGATGTTGTATTAGATAGCAGTTCACACACTCATCACAATCCACAGCTTAAAAAACCTAAACTCGTATTATTTGAGAAAACACTAATATAATAAAAACATGTTTAAATTTCACATTAAAACTAAAAAAACTCATACATATACTACTTAAAACTTATAAAAAATTCATTTAATCACAACTAAAACATATTAAAAAAATCATGCATTGACAACTTAATACTTACAAAGATCATGCATTCACAACTTAATACTTATAAAAAATCATACATTTATAGCATAAAACTTTTTCTAATTGAATCAGTCAGATGTGTAATATATTCATTAATAAATTAGTAATTATTAAAAACACACTTATTCACAGCTTAAGAAACAAGTCTAGACTTTGATTCACAGCTTAATAAACTAGTTTAGAAACTTATTCATATTATTCAAAGTTTAAAAACATACATTGTTTTCAGTGAGACATTTAATCAAACACCTTCAATGAATCTTATGTCCAGATCTGAGATTGTTCTCTTGCTTCAAATGCATGAGCACTGATGGTAGGCAGCAACAACAGTGGTGTGACTAGGGATGAGCATAACCGGGTACCCGCCTATTTTAGTCAGAACCGGAACCGCTCCCGGAACCGACGGTTCTTAAGTTTTTGGAATTGGAACCGAAACCGCCTACATCGGTTCCTAGAAAATCGGAACCGCCAGAACCGGTTCCGGTTCCAGGTACCCGACTTCTTGAATATTAAAACTTGTTATTTTATACATGCCATGTAAATTATGTAAATTAACCTATTAAAACTTGTTATTTTATACATGCCAAAACATTTACAAAAATATGATCTTTTAAATAACAAGCTAATAAAAACATTTCTCACTTTTAAATAACACAATAGCAAGAGCCAACAACAAACTACAAACTATAAAATAGCAACAGGAGACTAAAATAGTAATTCATAAAAGCAAAACATCAACAATAAAAACAGGCAAAAGTAACAGCAAAAACAACAAAAGTAACAAACTATAAACATTGTCTTTTCCTGGTTCTTCAACTTTAACATCAACTTCAACAACCTACAAAAGAAACTTGTATCATATAATATCATATATGTAAACAATGTAATTTGTTATACTAGATAAAAAAGTTTGATTCGTCATCTATTTTGTATGCTTCTACAGGCTTACAATCAACTGCCATATCCATTCTAGCAACAAGAAAATGTTGGTGAACTGGTGCATATAGTCCAGTAATGCTCCTAAAGCTCAAAATTCCAGTAAGTTTTTAACTTCAGCTTCAATCTTTCCATCCCGCAAAAACAAAAAAACAATCAGTGGTATTATTAAAAGTTTGACCATAAAGATATAGATAACTGTTAGGAAAAATGCCAATGGGTTACTTAAGTTAATTGAATATAAAGCAACCTAATGCGTACTGCAGATAAAGAAGCAGAAGGGTGTGTTAGTATGTAATATGTATGCATTTGCATATTGTGACATTGAAATGAGTTGAAACTTGAGGTTGATTTACTTACTAAATCCAAATTCTAACACGGTATTCCTTCCACCCAGTTGAGTAACAAAATTTAAAATGAAGATGATCAGTTGGTGCTTCTTGATGGATCACTTCAACAAAACTCAATATCTGTTCATAAAATAAGAAAAAAACAACATAAAATCCACCTTGAATATAAAACATACCTGGATTCGTGAGGGAGATAGATGGACATTGAACATATCAACCTGTGAACCAAATTCGATGTATCAACGTTTGAAAAAAGAAAAGAAAAAATAATATTACAGAGCCCCGTTTGGCCCTGGTTCAGTTCAACCGAGTGTATGGCCATTTCGCAACTCCAATCAGCAAAATTACCCCAAAAGTGAAATTCAACAACTAAAAATTATCCCCAAATGTCAAAATCAACAACAACGATCACAACTAAAAAGGATTTGGGTAAAAGAGTAATATATGAAATTAGGGATGGAAAAACTTGAAATCTAGAAGGAAAAGAACGCAATACCAGTTAGATCGCTCGGTGTTGGCAACAGCGAGTGTCCATTGAAGCTTACTGATTGAACGATCGGTTGAACGAACGATCGCTAACGGGAACAAAACGATCGATTGAGCCTACTGATTGAACCGTCGATTGATTGGACCTTCAATTGAACACAAAGATCGGCAACGGGAGCGATTGAAGCTTTGATTGAACAAACGATGACTTGTTTGAGAAGGGAGAGTGACGAGAAAAAGAGTGGCTATCGGCGTGTTTTTTTTTTGTAAGAATGAACCCTAAAAACGACTAAGGTAAGGAAATCAGGTATAAGTTCTATTGGCCTATTTTTTAAAAACATAATTAACAAAATATAAAAATTTAATATCTATATTTTTTTAAGAAAAAGGCGGGTACCCGGCGGTACCGGTTCCGGTTAACCGCCAGTTTCGAGGTACCCGGTATTGGAACCGGAACCGGCGGGTATCAGCGGGTATCGGTTTTGTAAAAATAAGAATTGGAACCGGAACTGCTTAAGGCGGTTCCTAGACCTTAGGAACCGGAACGGGAACCGCCTAAGGCGGTTTCGGTTTCAGAACCGGCAGTTCCGAGGCGGTTCCGGTTCCGAAAGCAGGTACCCGCTTCCGATGCTCATCCGTAGGTGTGACGTCGGTTATGGTATAGGTGGGGTCACATCAAAGGTGGTAGCATCAGATTTGCTGGAGATGATTTCCGTCAGATCTATTGTTCCAGCGAAGCAAATCGGTGAAGTTTTATTGCATTCCATCAGATATGGACGTCGAAGATCTAGAGACGAACTAGATCTAGACATCAAAGTAGAGTGTGACGTTTTTTGGTGTTTCGACAAAGCACAGTAGCTGATGTTAGGCAGTGGT
Source organism: Lactuca virosa (assembly GCF_052849685.1). NCBI lineage: Eukaryota > Viridiplantae > Streptophyta > Magnoliopsida > Asterales > Asteraceae > Lactuca > Lactuca virosa. The sequence continues at coordinate 173,200,806 of NC_136434.1, read as the reverse complement.
CGGTGGTGATAAGGTCGACTATCAGATCAGACCAAAACGCACTAGATCTGATATGTTTTGCATTTTAGAGAGAGAAAACGAAGCTGAAGCAACTTCTTAACTCCAAATTTGAGACAAAATGGTGATTGACAGTGATGGTGGAAGGTGGTGGTTATCACCGCTTGCCGGAGCTCATAATCTAGAGGAGAAAATCTAAGATCAAAAGTCAAAGATCGTAGAATTAAAGAGGGATATTGTAGATCTGAAGCTGAAATTGTAGATCTGAAGAGGAAAATCGCAGATCTGAAGCTGAAATTGTAGATCTGGAGCCCAACGGAGCTAGTGGATCTAGTGGCGGTGGTTTGTCGAATGTAGGAGGCGACGACGGTTCGCCGAGGGTAGGAGGCAGCGACAGTCAAGGGTGGTGGCTGGTGGCTAATTGATGGTAATGTTTGTGTGTTCTTCAAGTTTGAGATGAGAGAGAAGATAACCATGTGAGAATGTATGTAGTGTTGGGTTTTAGTATACTACAACATCCTATGGTGCACATACAACCCTAAATGCTTTGGATCTATGTTTTCTCTAATTATACATGCACTATTGTTTCCAAAGCATTAAGCCTACAACTAGCATACAATTGACATAAACAACATAAAATACTACTTAGGAGTTTACCTCTTTATGTAGCTTGTAGAACTTGTTGTATTTGGCCTTTAAGAACTTAGCACCCCAAGTATGATGCCTCAAATGGTTCACAACACACATAGGACAAAGGAGAACTTGAGAGAGATGTTGCTAGCTCCAAAATCGGCTCTAATGAACTCCAAGAACTCTAGTTGTAACCGATTTTAGCGATGGGGATATGTATATATATGTAGGAATCCAAGAGTCATGGGTAAACCCTAATCCATACACTTTGGGTTATGATCCATATTTCATGTGGGCTAAATCTTCATGGAATCATACATAAGCTTAGCCCATCATGGATCAATAGCCCAAACCATATATATATATATATATATATATATATATATATATATATATATATATATATATATATAGATATAGATATATCATTGATCTACGTAATCAGTCCCCGTTAATTTAATTAGTCTCTTTTGATCACTAAATTAATTCCAAATTAATTCTTGATCAATACTAATTAAATAATATGATTTCATATTAATATATTAGAACTTATAATATATTAATAAATCATGAATAACCTCTTACTCAAATATGCATCCTCAAATTGTCCTGGTGATATACAACCTGAAATGGAACATGCTACTCTCTAGTCAAGTACATACCAATTATAGTTATGGGCTTAGACACCTAATCTAACAGTCTCCTACTTGGATAACTCTAATAACTATTATTGCAAGTATGACTTCACAACCCCGACTAGCAATCGTAGCTCTTAAAAGCCGTTGTCGAACTCTGACCTAGTCAATGACGCGTCCATTAGATAAGGGATCATATATTCCTCCATTCTATAAGATATCATATGGACTGAGACATGGATTATAATCATTCTCTATGTCCATCTTTTGTTTCCCGATTTCCGATTTATGACGACTGACTAATTGAACAAATCAAAATCAGTCCAGGCTTGGCCAAGCACTTAGGTTTGTCATCACTAAATCATCGAGGGGCCCACAAATATCGTTTTTATCCCTTTAAGGGTAAAAGGAAGGGATAAACTTCGACTCAAATGCTTGCTTGTACTTACTCATCAAATCACACACAACTATATGTTTTATAACACCAAGTTACTGGTGCGTTTACATATGTCAATGTGCAACCGACTTGTAAATTACAACTCATACGTCTTGGTTTCAAGAATATAAGATATTATCGTCTCACTAATCACTCGTGATAAAATCCATGAAGTGATTCAGATGAGCGTGGGTTTAATCCAATACTCGAATCTTATTCCAGAAGTACTCATGAACACTGTAGCAAACTTGTGCTATGTCTAAAACACCTAGACAATCTACAGTCAGATTCATGATAGTCTTGCCTCAACACCTACTTCCAAAGTATGATCGACTGTGGATAGTTTGACTAACCTAGTTATTCGGGAAGTCAAAACATACAAAGTGAAACACAAGAATAATTGAATCCAATATGGTCTCAGAACTTATGAATATAAATAAAACACCTTTTATTTAATGACCATATTGATCACACATTATTCATTGTATAATGTTTCGATTAATCAACTTAATACTTGAATTAAAACCATAGTTATGCCATGCTCTAAGCATGCACACTATGTTTCCTATGGTCCTTTCTTTGTGAAATAGATCAATTGAAATCATTTCAACGACACTCATTTCACAATTCCAAATCCTTACCGTAAATGTAAGAATACCAAATTCTTGCCATTTGCTATAATCTGTTTAGATTCTAAACTTATATGCAATGATCCTCTTGTAATGACTATGCACAAAAGTCACAGAGATTTGGCAACAGACATTACAGAGTATTCCAATGGAGATCAATTCCATGGAAACGAAGTCTCACATTCAAAGTACATTCCTTTGAACATCCTTATTGCATTAAGTTTCCTAATCTTACACAGATTTAAGAATAACTTTCACTTATGGAAACATTTCCATATTTCCATTTTCACTATCACTTCTGAACAAGAGTTACCTCTTCTTAAAGTATGTCAATATGGTCCTTCTAAAATTCATAATATACTTCCAACTGTCCATAAGCAACCAATCTTTGGTAAATCTCAGATTGTCCTCGACAATTGCTTAACCATTTTAGTCATATCTCGTTCTAGTACCTTTTCCCTCTTAATGCCCTAGGCATTTGGAAAATTAGAACAAATTAATGTTATAGCATATGTAATTGATCTTATACCCGAAGCATATGGGATACCATACATAATGTCTTACATAAAGACGTGATACTTTACTAGTCTTTTGTTATAATATTTCGACATATAGAATTTCCTTATGTCGAATCTTTTCAACATAACATTCATATATATCCTTGAATAAATTTGATTAAAATCTCAATCTAAGCTTTTAGATTTGAAATGAAGTATGAATTCCTCTCCCTTAATTATAGCAAAACAACTTTTCAAACCCTACAACTTTGCGAATTGAAACTTTTATTTTCTATAATTAACATTGCTAACTCGCAACACTTAACGTAATAATTGTGCTCCCACTAGCATAATAATTACATTCTTATTAGCATAACACTTATGCTCCCACTAGCTTTGACATGTACCCAGAAATCAGTTGGACTTCTAGAAATCAATACTTATTGACTTTCTGGCCAAAGTTTAGATTTATATTACGAGATGCTTCGATAAGACTTTATCTAGGCTTCTCAAACTCATACACCTTTCCTTAGATAGCTCACATATGTGTCTAAACAATTTTAGAACTTACAGCAATAAGTCTCAAATTTTTAGACCTTTTTCCATTTCTCACAATTCGAACTATGAAGAGGGATGCCGTAATCATAATCAAATTTGAGAATGCAGATATCATAATTTCTATCTCCTTAAAATCTACTTAGTGAAAGCGTTTCCTCACAATCATTTTCATGAATTTGAGAGAAACCTAATGACAGTTGGATTTTATGGTGTATGTGTTCCTATCCATGTGAATTTCTCAAAACCACGACCACAAGACAAGGTTAGTGACAAATTCAAACTCATACGAATTGAACTTGTTCAATCTTAATTTCTTGCCACCCGGCAGCACGAGGGCCTACCATTGCTTCCAGGTTGTTATGCAACCAATTGAGAACTCTCAGAACTCACATGTATAGTCCACTTTAACTGGAATAGGCACAGAATCAAGAATATGTCAACACGATAGGTTACAGACCTCAAGTCGTGTGCTAGTGATTAATAACAGGTTTATTCTTGATTAGTTCTTGAAACTTTTCAACATCTTTAAGACTCCCACTGACCTCATGACATATTAGTTTCTCTTTGTCAAGAACATTCCTTGACAAACAAATATTCAAGAGTTAGTGCAGTTTCTTATTAAGACAAACACTTCTTAAAATCGGTCTTAGTTGATCATTGTTTTATCGAAAACATCACAACTTACCAATTTCAAATGTACAAGAGTAAGTAACATTTTACTCTACATTTGTTAAGTGTTATAAACCTTTCTTAAGATTATGTCACTCAAGGCACAATCTTGGAGTGCAAGTCTAAGACTTGATTTTGGAACGAAGTATGATTCATCTATTTGATTTAACCATTTCTACAATTCACGATTCCTCTTCTTAGCCATACAAATGCACTAAGATGTCCTTACAGGATCAATTGTGATATGGTTTTCATAATCATTAAGATGATCATAAAACACAATACTCAAGTACTCTCATTTCTTTTCAGATTGGAGAAACTTTTATCTTTCTGCCTAATTTGATTCTTCTTATTCGCTTTGTTATACATTGAAACTTTTCCAATGATTCAGAATTACAGTTAATCTTGTAAGTATAACCATATTTACTAAACTTTAGTAAATCATGACGAATAGCCTTATTGTTCTTTGTGGTGGACCTGATCAGCTCACAACAAAGTGTACCCAATCCCCTAGTCCTTCACTTGACTGACATATACATGTGAACAAGGAATTAGTCTTAATTTCCCAAAGATGAAGTTTCTTATTCATTACACAATACAAGTTGCATGATTCCAAGTTTCTATCCAACTGAAACTTGGGTGATGAGAATCTTTCCTTATTTGGTAAATTATGACACTACCACAAACGAAAGAATCAAATCCATTTTCCAATATTGCTATCAATGGAAACATATAAGCAACAATTTTCACAAATGCCATTGTAAGGAAACTTAAAATAAGATAAGTTTCAAAAAATTTCTTTATTTATAAAAATTGCGGAAAACTTATCCTTACAATGCAAATACATATGAAAACTATGTTGTTATATATTCCTAAGCAATCTATCATAACTCTTAAGCTGCAGCTCAAAATTCTGATCATCGAACCATGCGATTGAAATCCATATCTTCACCACCAGAATCAGCTTACTCTTCCTTTAAGCTTCCTTTCATTTCTTCGATTATACAAAACATCAAAATGTAATTACATTACATCATGTATTAAAAATCTCCAATTAGGAACTTAATAGAGTTAGACAGTGGACTTACCTGAAGTAGAGTAAAAAATTTTGACTTCACCATCCTTGCGATCTTTCAGTAAATATGGCAGCTTCGCAACCAGTGCCCCTTCTCTTGGCTATAGAAACATATGGACTCTTTGGGAATAGTACACGGGATAGTCACAGAATTAACCTTTCCTTTTCCTTTTGAAGCAGAAATCTTTTCTGGACTTCCAATGTTTCCATTGTCAATGTCCATGGAAGTTTGGGGAGTAGATCTTCCAATCAAATTTGCTTTACCAGTGCACCAAATCATTTCTGATTCAGCAGCAACAAGCAAATAGGCAAGATCGATAAGGATCATGTCATGATCTGTCATATAGTAGTCCTTAATGAACTCACTATACGACTCAGGGAGTGACTGAAGAACCAAGTCAACAGCCAACTTCCTTGAGACATCGACTTCTAACATTCCCAACCTGTCAATGTGTGACTTCATCTTAAAGACATGTGCACACACAAACCTTCCATCTTGATGTTCGCTAGCCAATAGGGCTTGAGTGACCTTGAACTTTTCAAGTCTTTGAACTTGTGGGTTAGGGAGAATTATTGGAGGAGTTGGAGGAAGTGAAGTTCCACTACAGCACAACGAAGGGATTAATCTTTCACCTTGATTGTCTTGTGGAATATCATCTTCATGAGGAAAGCTTTTTCCAGAAGATTTGAGAAGACCATAGTTGTCTGACCTAGACATCTATAATGGGAGAAATTCAAGATAGTTGATTTAAGTCCTTAATATAACATCCAACATGAAATATTAAGGCTAGGACCCAACACAATATTCTACAATTCAGAAGAGGGATGCCCTAATCCAGCTGTAAAATATTTGAAGGTAGGTAAATGACGATTTACCAATTTCCACCATGAAAAACGAAATTGATTATTAAGTTTTAAATTAATTGAAATTCCTAGATCTTTTGAGATTCATTGAGATTTTCAATGGCATGTTTAAATCTCGATTGTGCCCTTCAAGTTTGTGACTGGGATGCCGAGGATCACAAAACAAGGTGTGAATAAGCATGCAAATTAGCTTGCTACACTTAATGTTACAGATCACCTAATCAATGTGCTGGTTAACCACACACGCTCCATTGATCTATGATTAACATCAAGCTACCCTCTGCCACATACTGTCAGTCCCAGATTAGTGTGCCGGTTATTCACACATGCTCCACTAACGACTTAACAAGGTGCAAAGTGCAATTTCATGGGTTCGCACCAAATTCACATTTTTCCTAAGTAACTAAGATTGGGAATTTATGTGTTTAGTTACTTGGTATTTTCATTATACTTTTAATGAGAATTAATGTCCTATCCTACCCGTTCGGCTAACGACCCTCCACCAGTCAAGGAAGTGGTGGGTGAGAGTGGACACCCATTAACCTGCCATTTTATAGGCAGTAACCAAATACCCCCCTTATAGACCGACTTCGTGAATGAGGCCTACTAACGGTAAGACCGACTTTTTACTTATACATATAATATATTAAACTTTTAATAATATAATAGTATAAGGGTATATTTTAAACTTTTAAAATACTAAGTGGTTTAATCTATTAATTAAACTATAATCTTAATTTAATTAAACTTAAACCATGTCATTATGGAATTATTAATTCTCTTTTAATTAAACACTTTAATTAACTATTAATAAAGTCCATAAAGATGTAATATAAATTATTCAAAACATCAAGATGCTAAAACAAAATTAAAACTATTTAATTTATTATTAAGTTATGAACCCATGAGTTACACTTTTGAAAACTTTTCAAATAACTTTAGTTTTAGAATTCAATGTCTCATAAAAAAAACTTTTCAAATTCCAAAACTTGAGGGCAAGTTTTGTAACTCTTGAAAACTTTTAGAATTCCATAAAAGAGACTTTTCAAGTTCCATAACTTGAGGGCAAGTTATGAAACTCTTCAAAGCCATTTATAACAAATTTTGTAACCTTTGAAGACTCTTGAAATTCATAACTTAAAGAGTTAATGAATGAGACTTTTCACATCCATAACTTATGGAAGTTTCAAAACTCTTAAGATCATAACTTTTTTTAAAAAAACTTTTGAGTTCCAAAATTTTATGACAAAATTTGTAACTCCTTTAAAAAATTTAGATCAAACTTTTAAAACAAATAAAATAATCATATCATTCTATCTTTTAATAAATTGACCTAATTCAACTATCTTGTAGTAAAATGACTCAAACTTTACAAATAATTAGTTTTTCATAAAATCAGGTAATTATCTTAAAATTTGACAAACTTCATGTTTTTTTTTCTTTTCAACTTTGAAAATCAAACATTTGCATCAATATAACAGAACACAACCCATGGCTTTGATACCACTGTTGGGTTTTAGTATACTACAACATCCTATGGTGCACATACAAACCTAAATGCTTTGGATCTATGTTTTCTCTAATTATACATGCAATATTGTTTCCAACGCATTAAGCCTACAACTAGCATACAATTGACATAAACAACATAAAATACTAGTTAGGAGTTTACCTCTTTATGTAGATTGTAGAACTTGTTGTATTTGGCCTTTAAGAACTTAACACCCCAAGTGTGATGCCTCTAACGGTTCACAACACACCTAAGACAAAGCAAAACTTGAGAGAGATGTTGCTAGCTCCAAAATCGGCTCTAATGAACTCCAAGAACTCTAGTTGTAACCGATTTTAGCAATGGGGTTATGTATATATATGTAGGAATCCAAGAGTCATGGGTAAACCCTAATCCATACACTTTGGGTTATGATCCATATTTCATGTGGATCAATAGCCCAAACCATATATATATATGCTTAGCTCATCATGGATCAATAGCCCAAACCATATATATATATATATATATATATATATATATATATATATATATATATATATATATATATATATATATATATATATATATATCATTGAATTACATAATCAGTCCCCGTTAATTTAATTAGTCTCTTTTGATCACTAAATTAATTCCAAATTAATTCTTGATCAATACTAATTAAATAATATGATGTCATATTAATATATTAGAACTTATAATATATTAATAAATCATAAATAACCTCTTACTCAAATATGCATCCTCAAATTGTCCTTGTGATATGCAACCCGAAATGGACCATGCTACTCTCGGGTCAAGTACATACCAGTTATAGTTATAGGCTTAGACACCTAATCCAACATGTAGTATGTGTAGATCTGATATACCAAAAGTTGAAAATCGGTTCTTGTGTTATACTTTAATAAAAATGGTTCTTAACCTTTAGTGTTTCTGATTTGATCTTTTATCTATATATTTATGTGTGTGTGTGTGTCTATATATATATATATATATACTTGTACCTTTTCCAATTAAAAAATGAAAACGTTAACAGTTTGTGTATCATTTGTGCAACATTTATACAACTATAAGAAAGTCATGTTATTAAGAACATAGCCTTTCATTTGAATTGATAAAAACACCATTCTTTCTTCTGAAAGAGATCTTTTATTAGACCCACCTGATCCTTGACAAAGACATCATATACATATGCACAAATTAAACATGAACCAATGGGTAAAATATAAATCATATTGATGACTCATCACATCATTCTGCAGCCACAACCCAAAGAAAATCCTCCAGAAATCTTTTAGGATAATAAATAAAAGTGAAAATCTAGACATACATTTTCATGCTTTTACTTGATGAAAGAGACAACTAAATATGAATTTAGAGGATTTTGGTGTTTCTCTCATCGCTTCAGAATTAAAAAGAACATGTAGGAACCCATTTGAGATTAGGTTTAGAAACACACCTCACTTTTTCAAAATTTCTCTGATCAAATGAAAAACCATCAGCTTCAGGTTTATGAAATCTTCCCTTCATTCCAGATAACTTTTGACTCCCATTTATATTTCTAACTCCATTGACTGGCTTTGTTTTAGATTCAATAGATGTACTCTTGGGAACCCAAACTTGCTTCATCTTTAGTTCTATAGATGGCTTCTTTGGAACCCAAGTCTTCTTTGATTGTTGCCATTGCTTCCTTTCCTTTGTTTCTTTTGTTCTGTAAAAAGAGTTATTAAACTAAGAAGAAACGTTAGAAAACTTACCTGCTTGAGCTCTTCTGATATTTGGAGTTGGAGATGGAGCTTGAGATTTGACAAGGTGAGACTTCTTGGCAGCACGAACTGGAGTTGTAGTGTGAACATTCTCACCGATGTGAACTGAAGTCATTCCAGTGTGAGGAGACACTGAGGGAGTGGGTCATTTGAGAGTGGTAACCGATTTTGATGAAGCTTTTTGAGTATGAGCAACTCGTGCTTTCTTAGAATGAAACTTATCAGCGTGAGGCTTTTTGGAGCAAGAGCTGTTGTGATGTTCATCAGGGAGAAAACTAGGGCTTCTTGAAAACGAATTTTCATCAAGTATTCCTTTCTTTTGAACACAAATATATGGAAAAAAATTCTTCTGAACATCATTTTGTTTAATCTTCTCCTTTAGATATGTTAATTCCTTGTCCCTTTCAATAAGAACATTCTTCAACACTTCAATATCTTCTTGTTTCTGATTGATAACTTTGTCTTTCAGATCCAGTTTAGCAATGAAGAACAAAAATAGGGGAGCCTTTGGATCATACATAAGTTTAGGAAAACATCATAAAGGACTTGCATCAACTTCCTTTTATTTGCAAACAATTCTTTTGTTCTTCATCATCAAGAACATTTGTATCCTTGTTGATCCTTCCACTAAAGAATAGTTCTCTCATCTGAGAGACATTATAAGGACCACACATACATGATGCAGTTAGATAATACCAAAGATAAGAGAACATACCATACTCTCTCTTCTAAATGTCTGATGTATTATTCATATCTAGATGATTGTATAAAATATATTCTTCTTGTCCTTCTCCTTCTTCTTCTTCTTCTTCTTATTATTATTACTATTATTATTATTATTATTATTATTATTATTATTATTATTATTATTATTATTATTATTATTATTTCTGAGTTTCTGAATAGTGAATGAACTTATAAATCTTCAACAGATCCTGGAACGAATGTTCTTGCCCGCTTTGATACCACTTGTTGGTCCCAAACCCTAATACTTGTATACGAATCTAATAAAAAGCGAAATAATAAAACAAGTATCTGAATAATGAAACTAACAAGAGCACATAAGTATCAAAAATATAAATGTATCTTTCACTAAGAAAGGTTCTCACAAAGAGAATGGGTGCACAAAGAAATTGACACAAAGACATAGCTAGGGTTTTACCCTAAAACAAAATTATATACTGAACTAATATAGTGAGTCCCTTCTATCAAGGGATTGATTCTACTTTATTCTAAATATGTAAACAAATCTATTATATAAGGAACGGATCAGATCAAATCTTAATCAATGTTTTAAAAACCCTTCTATCAATGTTTTAAATCTTAATCAAATCTATTATACAAGATTATATACTGAACGTACTGCCAGGCATATATGGGTGTCCGGCCTACCCCGTCAGGCATATCTGGGTGCCCGACCTACCATGTCAAGCATATCTGGGTGCTCGACCTACCCTGCTGAGCATACCGGAGTGCTCAACCTACCCCACTGCCAGGCATACCGGGGTACCCGACCTACCCCATGTCAGGCATATCTGGGTGCCCGACCTACCCTCTGGTGTATCTCAACCAGATACGGAGACTATTTCACCCCTACCACTACCACATAATAACATAACATAACATAAAAATACTGTCAGGCATACCGGGGTGCCCTACCTACCCCTTTGGTCCTTTCGACCTGATACGGGGACTATTCCTCCTACTACCACTATCACATAACATCATACCATACTAGTACATAAAACATAACAGATAATGGCATACCAAACAATTATCACAAAGACAATCATCTAACAAACACTCCTACTAGTGGGCTGGCATTGTGGCCTTAGAACCACTTCTACTGGAAGGTAACTCACCTCGCGCTGCTGAAGTCCATTGCAAGAAATCCATAGTTGCTGTCCTGGCAACTCCTCGAACTATCAATACCAGAATATCACCCAATTAGCATATGGGTCTAAAAACCATGATCCTTAATTCTTACTTGGGGTGAAATGACCGTTTCACCCCTGGTCCATTCAATACTCACAATTGAGGCCCAAAACTATAAAATCCAATAAAGTCCATCAGTGGCCCAATCTTCCAAACTGGGCCCAAACCCTTTCATGGGCCTTTTCCTAAAGCCCATTTACTTTTCTGAACCAATGACTTTCCGATGGCCCAAAGGTCCAAACCCATTGGGTCTAATCAAGGCCTAACTACATTGGGCCCACTAAGGCCCAATTCATCATCCAAGGCCCATTAGGGCAAGCCCAACCAAAAGTCCATTACTCTAAAATCCTTAGCACATTATGAGCCCAAACCAAAGGATAAGTCAAATACCAAGCTAGCCTACAATCAAAGAGCCCAAAACTTGCTCAGGTGATGCTTACGTCGTGAGCACCTTGTGCTCACGTCGTGAGGTCGTGATTTTGGCCCAGAAACTTCCTCGAATACGCTCTCATGTCGTAGGGCTTCATTACTCACGTCGTGAGTTCAGATCTGACCAAAAAAATGAGCATTAAGCTCCTAATCCATTAAGTATTAACATGGGGCAGTCTAGAAAGTCTTCCTTGACCCCAAGGACCATAAAAATCAAAGCTTTTTACTCACATATGTCTAATACATGACTTAAACACTAGTTAGGTTAAAAGATGGGTATAAACATCAAGATTCAAACTTGGAGTCCATAACTTGCACCAAGGTCCAGATCCACGGGTTCTAATAAAGCAAATGACTCAATGGTTCATAAAGTTGCTAACTTTATGAACCTCATGCTTGGTAAGCCAAGATCTCATGTAAAGAAGGTAGCCAAAACCTAAGGGAAAAAGGTAGGATCTTTATACCTTACTGGAGCTCACAACTTCAGCTAATCCACAAAGATGAGCTTATCTTGCCAAAATGAGTCACCACAAGAGCTCCTTCTTCTTGTTCAAGGGAATCAAAGCACCATTAGCACACCAAAACCACCAACAATAGCTTAAGAGGGTTGAATCTAGGTTTTTTCAGTGACTTGGGAGTGAAAGAGGCTGAGGAGAAGCAACCCTAATCATCCCATACCTTTAAATACCAGAAAAATAGGGTTTTGGTGCATCAGGTGCGTCTAACGTCGTGAGCACTTCATGCTCATGTCGTTAGCCTTAAATGAGCTTGGTCAACAAGTCAACGATCACTCACCCGAACCACTCCAACTTCAAACAGCCATAACTTCTTCGTTCAACTCCGTTTTTGATGTTCTTTATATCCATGGAAAGGTGGCGAGAATCTGTACACATCTATCAACTTTTCCTCACCTCAAAACCTTCCGAACAAAAATCCAAAATTCATAAAGAGCTTGAAAAGTCACTTTACCGATTTACCCCTTGGCTCCAAGACACAACCCAAACTCCCGGATCACCTCAATTACATTATCTGCACCTAAATGGGTGTAGATCTCTCTTTTCCAAAGGCCCTCAGCCTTATGATAACCCATCTTCAGGCCACACTCCCGAATTAGGAAAGCGATTCAGAACAGAGCGTTACAAGTTGCTTCAGAAAACACACTTTGTTGGTTAATTCAGGGTGATACTTGCAACGTTTGTTATAGACTTATCCAAGTGGGATACTGTTGGATTAAGGTGTCTAAGATCATAACTAAATTGGTATATATTTGTCATTAGACGCAATGTCCTTTTTAGGTTGTCCTCATAACTAGTAATTGAATAGAATGACATTTGGAGAGAGATGATAATTTGTTAGTTTATTATATAAATAATAAGTTAACTTGAAATGATTTATTAATATTTTATATGACTAACATATTAAATGGAAATAGTAATAATTAATTAACAATTAATTTGGATTTAATTATGGGTTAATTAAGAATAATTAAAGGTGCAAGGACTTGAGCTATAGTTGTTCAAAAGTTGAACAATGCAGAGATTCCAAAACCTTCCCTGAGTGGATGGTTTTGGCTAGCCCCAATTAGGGTTTCTGGAAGCCTGCTAAAGACAAGAAAACCGGATAACCCCCGGATTGGAAATAGTATTATGTTATTCATGATTAGAGTTTCTAGGGTTTTCCTATTAGCTATAAATAGGACCCATTGGGTGTCATATTTTCGTCGATCACTCTTAACAAAAGGATATCAGAATTTTCTATTCTCTCATCCTATCTCCTCATGTCTTCTAGTTGATAGGGTTTGGATACAAACCATTAGAGGCATTAAACTTTTGGTGTTATCTTTCGGAAGTGAAAAGGAAGGATTCAAGAGATCTATTTGCTATAATAGATCATAAGGTATGTAAACCCTAATTTCTTATTTTCGAAATTGCTAGGTTCATGTTAGATTTTTTTTATTCAAAGTATGTTGCCTTCAATGTGTAGGACATAGATCTTTTTAGCTTTCATGCACCCTTCTAAATTATTAAGTGATTTTCCATATTGTGCATATTGTTGTAACCTAATAAACCCATGACTTGTTGTCATGAGTGCATGAAAAACTGGGGTCATATTGGTCTTGAAAATTCATACTACAATTAACATCCCTTATCAAAGTTATAAAGTTCTAATTTACTGAGCAATCAATTAGAAACATTTTCGACTCTAGGTCAAATGGGTTGAGCACATTAGAGAACGAGATAAAAGGAGAAGCACATAGAGAATTGAAGCATAAATTTGTTGGAGCGGTCCATGTTTAATGGGATTTAGGTTTAATTGCAAATTTTAGGGAGGGGGGACACTTCTAAATTGTAGGGTAGGGGGATGTTGTCAAAATTGGTCTATAAATCAAGAAGAAGAAAAAAAACAAAGAAGAGAGATATGATGTCTTCCACTTCATTCAACTTTTAAAATAGAGTGATTACAACCGATAGTTAGCCATAAAAGATGATAATTACACTAAACTAAAGCATATCCTTAAACATAGAAATGGGATAATATGTAAAAGTCTTAAAATATGATATAATAGGGTATGTACTTCAGTCAAATGTATGTTTTATTAATAAAAAACAAACATAAAACAAAAGATTCAATCTCGACACTCTATAAGACCATATGGATCATGTGGAAGTACAAAAATGATCAACTTTCAAAAACATTTTGTCGTCCTAAAACCTAATTCCAAGCGATGTTTGGGCACTTCCATTTTTATGGGTCAAATCTAGTGGCACTAGAAAAGCCTTAGATTGGTTTCATGGTGTAGTAATACATGGTGTTGAGTTGTTGGTTGTAACTTGTTTCGTGTTTCTTGCTTGACTTGTCCATCAACTGATTAGTCAAATTCTTTGTGTTTATTGAACATTAGAAACTTTAATATGAAAACATTAACTACCAAAATCTATTAGTGCAATCTAACCGATATCTCATATTTAATCTATATATAATATATTACGAAAGTATTGAAGGGCCTCATTCATGGAGGAGTACTTTTGAAACCTTTTTTATGTGAAAGTAATAGGTTAAGAGTCATATGCCTTGATCGAGACATAGATTTCCTTTTGAGTTTGGATCCTGCATTTTGGTTTGAAGGAGGTACATCCCTCCTACCGTTCCCAACCCCACATGTCACATAGGCATAGGCACCAAATCAACATTTCCCTTTTCTCTCACTTACAACCTACAATACATGAAATTCGTCCCTCCCATCCCTCCCAACCCACATAATATTTATGTTTTTTAAAACAAAATTAAAACATTTACTATTTGAAAAATAAAAATAATAAAATAATATTAAAAATAACATCTCATTAACGAAAACCACTACAAACGTTAATTAATATCCAAAAATGTTCATTAAAATGAAATGAGAAAATCTACAACTCTCAAATATAAATCGATCCTAGTTGTTGCTTATAAGGTAGGATCACATTCAACATCCCTCTACTCAAATGGTCACATGGTTGAAGAGAACACTACAAATCCTTTTTCCATTCAGTTTTCTGTAATCAAGCGTAACTCCTCATCCAAAATTTCCATATTCTTTTATGTCTCCATTTAAATGATAGACAACTTATTAGTTCGATATCACATTCTACCATCCACATCTTGTGTTTTTGTATTAGGGAGCAGTGGCAAACATCTTTGGAGCCGGGGGGTCCCAGGCCACTGCTCTGATTTAGCCTGTAAGTTTAATTTTTTTATATATATGTGCAACAACTTTAACTATAAGTGCCACTAGTCCAAAAAAGTATGACATGGTATAACTAATACTAGCCCAAATAAAAATTAGCCCCAAAAAATAAAATATTAGCCCACATAAACCCAATACCCAATTCCCTAGTTATGGATTATATATGGTCAGCTGATGATGAACCACAAAGCTGGAAAAAAAAAAAGAACTCCTTGCTCTTTGTGAAGTTGCGACCCAAACAGAAAGGAAAAAAAATCTGATTTTTAACCCCAAGCTCCAAGACATTTCGATTTTGCTCCAACTTTTCAAGATATTTCGATTTTTCTCTCTTTAAACCTACAATGAAACAAGTAAGTATTTATATTTTTAGGTTTATGAAATTATTCAAATTAGTTGTTTTTTTGTTGAAATTTCTGATTATTTAGTAGTTCTTTACCTTGAAATTAGTTGTTGAATTGTTGTTACTTGTTAGATACTTGAGTAAATTACATGAATTGTCCCTCGTACAGGTGTCAAAATACACGTTCAGCCCTTATTTTTAAAAATTAACTCGGATAATCCCTAATATGTTTAAATGTGCACATTTCGTGCATAACAAAAATGAAATGACTATGTTACCCTTTCATATTATTTTTTATTTATAATTTAATAAAAAAATTATTTAATGCATAAAAGATTTGGCCTAACAGAAATGTGGGCCACACGATGCCACACCCACCAGTTATCCTCCTCTTTCGATCGACACTCTTCTCCGCCTTCCTCTAATCCTACTCGGGTCATATTATACCGCCAACCTATATCTCTCCATCTCTTTTTCCCTCTCTATCAGTATTACCCTAGTAAAACCTAAGCCCACATTCGATTTCACGTCAGTGTATAACCCCCTACGTAGAACAAACCCTAAATCACTTTTGATTTCTTGTTAAATCGCCAGGAAATCGCCCTCATGATGAAAACGACTTCGATTTGTAGTTTGGAACTCCTTAAGCACCCTGATCTCTCATTTCCTTTGTTTGATTTATGGATTTTAAATATACAAATGCTTAAACATTGTCTTAGTGAATAACAAATCTTAGGATTATGGTGTTGGAGATCTAATGAGAAAGGGGGAGATGATGAAGGATGAAAACATTGGTGGGATAAGAGATGATGGAGTCAGTGGTGATGAAGATGTTGTCTCCTTTAAGAATCGCAGATGAATCAGAAATCGAGTAACCATTGGCCAATAATAGAGACGAGTCTCTTATAGAATGAACAAATGATGAAACCCATATTCAGATTCAAATCTGTTCTAGAAATTGTGCATGAACTTCTTGTAACATGATGAACCAAAAATCGAGAAACCATGGACCAACTCCACCACCAACTCCACCGGATCATCAAATTTGAATCTATTTCGTTCATAGGATAAGATAACAACAAAAAGAAGAAGGTATGGTCCAATTTACCTCGACGAGATTATTCTCTTAATCGAAGAGGTTAACAATAAAAAGAAGAAATAATATGCTTTGCGAGTTTTCCATTCTAAAACTCCGATGTTGCTCTGCCTCTAAACCTATATCTGAAACTTCAATCTGAAAATCATATTTAAAAACTCCATGGCTTGACAGAATATCTTCTCTTGTTAGAGAGAGGGGACGAAGGAGTTAGAGGTGGGACCTATAAGCTTTTATAATAATATAAATAATTATTTAATAATATAAAAAATTAAAAAAAATAGATAAGGGTAAATTTGTTTTTTTAGGTCAGGCTAACGAAATTAGGGACGAAACGTGCAACCTTTAAACGTATTAGGGAAGGTCCGAGTTAGTTTTTGAAAATAGGGGCTGAACGTGTCTTTTGGCACCTACACGAGGTATGATTTGTGTAATTTACTGTAACGACCAAAAATTTCAACCAAATTAAACAGTTTATTTCATTCAAAAACCATTAAGTTCATACATCTTGTTTTCAAAATAGTTTAAACATCAGAGTATCCCCCAGAACCATATCACATAAATCATAAAACATGAGGAGCGATACGATCACGCCTTCGCCTTGTCACGATCTCCTAAAGCACCTGAAACAATAAACCACAACTGTAAGCCCGAAAGCTTAGTGAGTTTCCCCCAAAGCACCCATACACACATAAACATACGCATACAGCAAAGAACAACATACTATGGGTCCAATCAACCTTCCGGTTGGAATACCCCTGGCCCTCAACCATCGGGTTGGAATGCCTACATACTACGAGCCCAATCATCCTACCGGGATGGAATACTCTCAGCCCACAACCATCGGGTTGGAATGCCCATACACCTATACGTACAACAATAACTACTATGGGTCCAATCATCTCGCAAGATGGAATACCCCAGGCCCCTCAACCATCGGGTTGGAATGCCAACATACTATGAGTCCAATCATCCTACCGGGATGGAATACTCCTGGCCCACAACCATCGGGTTGTAATGCCCCACTTCCTATACATACAGTAACTACTACTACTACTACTATGGGTCCAATCATCTCGCAAGATGGAATACCCCAGACCCCTCAACCATCGGGTTGGAATGCCAACCTACTATGAGTCCAATCATCCTACCGGGATGGAATACTCCTGGCCCACAACCATCGGGTTGGAATGCCAACCTACCCTTGCAAACATGCACACATAACAGGCAACCACATAATACTCTACAGAACCAACATACTAGGGCCCTATCATCCTACCGGGATGGAATACCCTCTGCTACTGCTCAACATACATAACCCGCAGGTAACCTCCTACCAGCGTACATAAGGCAAGACCAACTACAGGTCTATAAATAACCACTACCCAACTACCAGGGCGCTGACCCAACAGAACTAGCCATCACTTAACTATCCATTCCTCTAGGATACTAAACTAACAAGACATATCCTCATATCATTATCCTATCTACCAGGATACTAGCAAGCATATCATCACATAACATAACAAGCTCTAAACAACAATTCAAAGGGCCGGCCTTGGTGCCTTAGACCCTTGAGTACAGTGAGGATAACTCACCTGAAATGTAGAACCGAACCACGGAAGCACACACCCGAAGCACTGCTCCAAACTCCAACACCTATTGCCATCAATGGACCATTGACATAAATAACCAATTACCATAACACCCTTGAAGGTCAAAGTCAAAGTCCAGGCCAAAGTCAAACTTCCTGACTGACCCTACTCGCCGAGTCAACCCGTTGACTCGTCGAGTCCTTATACTCTGAAACTCTTAGAACACGACTCAACTCGCCGAGTCACCCCAAGACTCGTCGAGTCCAACGATCTCCGAGTCCCATCCTGTCCAACTCACTGAGTCACCCCTCGACTCACTGATCTGCGTCTTAACCAGAAGAGGTTAGGGGTTCTGCAACCAGACTCGCCGAGTCCAAGAACAGACTCGTCGAGTCCAAGGCAATCTTCAACAGACTCGCCGAGTTGTTCTTCAACTCGCCGAGTCCATGCACATGTTCATACAACTCGTCGAGTACACCCATGTGACTCGCCAAGTCTCTTCAGTTCTCAATCCATACAGAGGCTTTTCGAGCCATGCAGGGGCTCCAATCCATAGATCCACTCTTCTACAGCCTAACCCTCACATAAAGTTGCAAACTTTACGTGAAATCAAGGAGATATAAGCCCAAAACACTCTAGGGCTAGGGTTTAGGACAAAGGGGCTTCACCAACAACTCATTGACTGATACTTTATGACATTCTGGACCAGCTCAAGACTAGATCTGAGGTAGCAACCTCAGATCTATCTTCCAAACCCGAAATAACTCTCAATCATACCATAAATGCCCCAATTCTCAAACAATAAAAGATCTAGATGCAAAAGAGCCCAAGCAACAGATTATTACCTCCAATATAAGCTCCAACTGAAGTAGATCCCGGATCTACACCACCCCTTTGCAGCAAGTCTCTTGATCTTCAAGCCCCTTTCCAAGATTTCCTCTTCCAAAGCTATATTCTCTCAACAATGGAGTCTCACACGAAAATTAGGGTTTCTGGATCTCAAAAGGGTAGCAAAGAGGTTGAGGGTGGGTTATAATGTTCTTTATATAGGGCACAACCCCCGGGATTAGGGTTTTCTCTCTACAGCACCAACTCGTCGAGTCCAAGCCGCCGACTCGGCGAGTTGGCCACTTAATCCGCGATAAAATCCCGCTCCGACTCGGCGAGTAAGCGGACCTACTCGTCGAGTCCCTTTCCTAAATTTACACTTTTGGCCCTTCATTGAACAATTGAAATTTGGGGTGTTACATTTACTCTAGATACTTGTTAGATAAAAGGATTGCTTGCTTGTTGATATTGAATTATTATGATAAAATTGAGTCCTCTTTTTGGAAGAACAAGCATCAATAAATCAAGTGTTGGAGAATCCTCCAAAATAACATGCTCCAATTATTTAAGTTTTGAAGAATCCTCTAAAAGACCATCTCCTTCTAATCAATCATTCCCTTCGGTTTCTAATGTAAATCCACAACCTCCAACTACACAAATTACAAGTGTTGAATTGAAAGATCTTCCAAGAGACTCGGGTGTTGGACCCAAGATTACAAATTACAATCCAAATCAAAGAGATGAAATGAGGAGGAAATGTTTGCTTCAAGTACCTTTTTAACCAAGGGGTCTTACATTCCCTTCAAAGAAAACATGTACAAAAGAAAGACGTTTTGTTGTTAATTGGTTTGATGACTTTGATTGGTTAGAGTATAGCATAAAAGAGAACAAACTATGTTGTTTATTTCGCTATGTATGTGGAGACATGGTGAGGCAACAAAAAGGGAGGGATGCATTTGTTTCATAAGGTTTTGATACGTGGAATAAAAAAAGTTCTTTAAGAGATCATATGGGTGGTATTGATAGTTTTCATCACAAAGCAAGAGAAAATTGTAAATTTTTATTGAAAGAAAAACAATATATTAGTGCAGCCTCCAAGTAGCAAACCAAAATTAAGAAGAGTAACTATAAACTTCATTTAGGTGCTTCAATTTGGTGTCGTAAATTTTTATTAAAAAATAGTTTACCATTTCAGGGTCATGATGAGTCGAGTGATTCCATTAATAGAAGGATTTCCTTTGAGTTATTATCTTTCATGAGAGATCATAATGAAGGCATTCGTAATATTACCTTAGAAAATGTTCCTCAAAATAATCAAGTGACGTGCGCAAGGACTCAAAAGCAAATTGTTGAATGCTTTGCAACAGAGATAATTTTTAGTATTTGAAAAGAAATTGGTAAAGATGTGTTATTGGTTGATGAATCTAGTGTTGTATAAAAAAAATGAACAAATGGCCATATTTTTGAGATATGTCGACAATCTTGGAGTGGTGAAGGAAAGATTCATTAGAGTTGTTCCTGTGAAGGATACATCCTCTTTAACTCTTAAAGCGCTTATAGATGAAGTTTTTACCAGTAACAAGTTGAGTATGTCTCAGGTATATTAAAACTTTTTTGTTCCATGTTATGAATTTTAATTGAATACTATTCGCTTTAATGTTTAATATATTGATTCTATCAGGTGAGAAGAAAATTTTACGACGGGGCAAGCAATATGTGAGGTGCATTCAACACCCTAAAAGCTTTTTTTTACAAGATAATGATTTAGCGCATTATATGAATTTCTTTGCAGACCAACTTTAGTTACTTATTGTGGGTGTAGCAAAGAAGCATGATGATGTTGAACACTTCTTTGAGTAACTTTCTTTGGTTGTTAATGTGGTAGGTGATTCATGTAAAAGACAAGACATGTTATGCGAAAGTCAAAGAGAAAGGCTGCAAAAGCCATTTTCAAATTGTGAACTTGAAACTGGAACATGGTTAAATGAAGAGAGCTCTCTTGTTCGAGCGGGAGATTGGCATTTACATTTCAAAACAATCACAAGTTTGATGAACTTATTTATGAAGGTTCCTAATGTTCTTGCTTATGTAGAAGTGGAAGGATCCACTTTAAGTAACCGAAATCAAGCATTTGGTATCTTAAAATATTTCAAGACACTTGATTTCATGTTTAACTTACAATTGATGTATGAAGTTTTACACCTCATGAACATATTGTCGTAGCATCTTCAAAAAAAGGATCAAGACACTTTAGAAACGGCTTCTTTGGTTAGAGGGACAATGGAGGCATTGAAGTCCTTAAGAGACACATGGTTTGCTAAACTTTTAGCGAAGGTATTCTCTTTTTGTCAAAAACATAATATTAATATTATGAAGATGACGGAAAATTATGTCACATCGAGAGGCCAAAAGACTAAACTTATTAGTCAATTTCATTTTGAAGTTGAAGTTTTCAACACAGTTATGGATATGAAAATTGTGGAATTCATGGACCAATTTAGTGAACTTAGCACCCAATTAATAGAATACATGGGGCTTTGAGTCCTTGTGATTCATTTTCTAAGCTTGATAAAACAAATTTGTTAAAGTTGAGTGAGTTGTACAAAAAAGATTTTTATGATGCGTAAAGGATGCAACTTGATGGTGAACTTAAGATATATTATCATGCTTTGCATAAATATGACGGGCTCACTAGTTTGCAAAGACTTTCTGACCTTTCTCGTTTGATGGTGGAAACAAGGAAACATCAGTCTTATCATATGGTTTATACGTTGTTGAAGTTGGTTTTGGTTTTACCCGTCGCAACTGCAACAGTCGAAAGATGTTTTTCTGTGACGAAGTTTTTGAGGACGGACTTGCGTAACAAAATAGGTGATGATTTTTCAAACGATGTCATGATTTCTTATGTAGAAAAAGAAGCCCTTACGAAAGTGAAGATCAGAGATATAATGGGTCGGGTTCAATAAATGTATACCCGTAGATGTCAAATTTAAATATTAAGATGTAATAGATTGGTTTAATGTACTAGTACCTTTAAATTTTTTTTATGTTATTATTTTTTGGATAAAAAAAATTGTACCACTACTATCACAATTTTTGCGTCCGCCACCGTTGGGGAGATCAATAATTTTGATAACGAAGGTTATCATATTATACTAATGTGAGGATGTCGATGTCTCTTTCTTCCCTTTTCATTACGGTCGCTTGATTTTTTGTCGCTTGATTTTTTGTTTGGGTTGTGAGAGATGGGTTGGTGTTTGTCACTTGATTCAGACAATTCATCATTTAGGGCATCATGGAATTTTGATGCTTCCAGAGTGGAGTATAATATTTGGGTTTTAGGAATGAAATATGGATATTGTGGGAACAAGTTAAAACAAAATTGATATTCAAAGAGCCAAAATTTATTATACGAATCTTGCATTAGAAGTCGACTATACCGGTGTTGATATTATGGCTATTAATGCAGATAATTTAGGATTTTAGTTTCATGAATGGAAAATTGAGAAATAATTTGAACGACTTCCACTTTCTTTTTGATGGTTTTTTCGTTTTTTTTAACCAATTTTTTTTTGGATTTTCCAAGGTTAGAATCAATACGGACTTAGAATATGTAAGGTTGCAATAATGGAATTGAACATGCTGGAATGGAATTGGAAAGAGTTGTGTATGTTTGTGTGTTTTTAAGTTGGTTGAGAGTGATTTATCTAGATATAAATTGAAAAAAAAATTAAATTCTAGCAATTTACCAACAATCACCAAAGGAGAGAGAGAGGAGCGAGTAATGGTTCCATGGAACCACCTTATCCACAAACTGCAGTACAACACGATGACAGGAGGGTGGGTGGCATCAACGGTACCGATTGGCCCACTGGCCTGCTAGGCCAACCCGTACGGTTTTGTGTTCCTTTAGTGACACATATTGAATAATTCCTTATTTTAATCGGTACTCAAAATTAGTTTATCCCTTATTTTAGTGGATGCTCAAGGCATAATGATACTTTTTATTATGACTGGAATTCATATCTATATCTATATCTATATCTATATCTATATCTATATTTATATCTATATCTATATTTATTTATAAAAATTTACTAGGCGAATACTCATGTGCACAAAAGTACCCACTAATTTTATAATTTATAACCTAACTAACTTAACTAACTAAAATGCACCTAGGCAGTGTGCCTAGTCGTATTATAGAATAGTTGGGTAAGTCGGGTTTCGATCACAGGGAACGGTGTTAACTAATTAATCTACTTACTACTAAATTAACCTAATTATTAACAGCTTAAAAGGGTTTTATCTGATTTTACAAGATCAGAAGAACTTTACTCAAATTCAATCACTTACTAAAAACACTTCTGTTTAGTTCGAATCCACTTCTTCCTTATGGTTAGTTAACAATTATGGATTATCAAGTTGGTCACCAAATATTATATTATTAGCAATTTAAGTCCAAATTTACTAATATTTGACTAATTCATGTAAAACTATGCATGGTCACACACAATCAAACACAGAACCAGTTATAGATTATGGGTATGATATGTAAGATTTATTATGCAAACACAATCTTGGTCATAATTTATGTTCTCTAGCACAGCTAAATTTATTTACTTTAATTACTATCTAAGATTTTGGTCGATCCTAGCTCTAGCAATTTAGTGTTCACTAATCACTAAGTTAACAAGTTCATGCAGTTTAATGCTCACTAACTACACAGAACATGAATTCAAGCAACTAAAGAAACAATTATTAACATGCTAGGTAGTAACAAATCGAACACAAGCAAATTACCAACTAACAAGCCATGATAAATTAAACTAAACCATATGTCATAAGCTTCATCTAGCTAAATAGGAGTAGCTGGATTCAGCTACTCATAGCAGCAATCAAACAAGTATAAGTCATATTCAAAGTAATAAACATGTCAAAGTACCAAACAGTCGAATGAATGATGTACTCTCTCTTCCTTTGGTGTGAACTCTATTCCAGAACTTTTTCTCCTCTGAAAATCGTCTCCAAATCTTCCTTCTATCAGCCAAAAAGTTCCCAATTCGTAATGGCCAAGAGTTTATATACTTTCTGGATTTGCCGGATTCACGTCGTGAGTCGATAAGTATCACGTCGTGAAGATGACAATTTCGTGTTCAACAATGATTCTTCCACCCGGATGCATATCTTCTAGAATTCTCCACTCACGTCGTGAGTCATGGACTATTCACGTCGTGAGTACGTCATTTACTGAATTTTCGATTCTTCTTTCCTTCAAGCCTCCAAAGTTCCATGTTTTGTCAATTTCAGTCCCTATCTTCGAAAATGCTTCTATTTGGCTGCAAAATATAATTTTAGCTTATAAGTACCATTATTTTATGCAAATAACCAAATTATTAGTAAAAATATAAATAATTATCGCCTAAAAATATGTATAAATATGGCAATATAAAAATACCCCACACTTGTGCTTTGCTTGCCCTCAAGCAAATTTAACTATTTTTAAACTTAAACCTTCATCACGAACATCACATAGAACGATCCAACTCAAACTCGGCCGTTATGCCAAGACCTCAACGCGTGCATTTGTGTCTAAAATTTTTCCTAAGTAACCCCCCTTAATTCTAAATACTCACAATCCTCATAAACACTCGTCCACTTCTTTTGAACAATGCTCATTTTATGCATCCCTTCGAATCCATCCGCAGAAAATCTCTTTAACCTCAAGGTATTTTTGTAAAGCCACCCAAGCATACATAAACTAGAGAATTACAACTTTAAGATACCACAATGGAGCTCTTGAATTCTTCTTCCTTTGACGTTTGATCTTCAATTTTGTACTTTGGATTCATCACCTATTTGTGTGATTTTTGGTATCTTCAACTTTTAATTTTTCAGAAATTTTGATCTTTGATCTTCAAACTTTGATACTTCTATAGCTCCAAAAATTCTTCAACTTTTCAGTAATTTCTCTCTTTTTTCTTTTATAAATATCTCACTTTTCCACTCAAAACCTACATGCTTAAGCAAGGGCGCTTTACTTCAACCCTTATTGGTTAAGGTATTAGTTTTCCTGAATACATTTCAAGTACAAGATGCTAAACGTATTGCATCCCTCAAACTAAGCGAGGTTATGTTTTTGTCCCATGATTTCACTAGAATAAAGGACGTCACAAATGCACTATAACGTATATTGACTCAACTAAACATTTGAGCTCTTATCGGATCATCCCACACAACACTAGCAACTTAAGTTTTTAGATTATCATTATAACTAGAATTTTTATTTAGATTATTATTTTAAATCTATTTCTAAATTTTTAATTCTACTAAATTCTAGCAATTTACTTTTAGCAATCTAAGCAATTACTTTTTCGACCTCCTACCCCACACTTATTACATACAATGCCCCCATTGTATGCATAAACTAAATAAAAGTAATAAAAAGGGAGAAAATGGAACAGACTCCCCTGAGATAGTGGCGTGATCGAACTCCATAAGTGTGGACAAAATGCGCATCTCGAATGTGGAACTTCTTCGAAATATGAACTTGAATCTTGATCATTGTGAGATATAATAAGCATCAATAAAATATGGAATCGAGACTCCAAACTTCAACAAAGGTGGTGTAAATCTCCAAGCAAGAAGAATAATGTGGGAAAGCATACGCCACATTAAATTGTAAAGAAACCGAGCCAAAGTAATCTACATAACAGTCCCAAGAAGAAAAGTGGTGACCCGTGTAGTAAAATGCATCAATGGGCTTCATCTTTGCGGAACAACATGATTCACGTCGTGAATTGTAAGAAGGACCACGACGTGAAATCGAAAAAACGTGGAAAGTAGAAACCCATGAAAACTTGACTCACGACGTGAATTTTAGGGAGTCACGACGTGAGTACTGGACATACAGAAAATTGTTCTGTCTTCACCTCTTAACTTCAAACAAATGTCTTAATTGATTAAGACGTTGCTAGTATATGATTTTATGACTCTTCTCTACACTTATCCTCTCTCTTGACTCACCCCACACTTATTTAAAATTGTGGGTCTTGACTTGCGACTCTAAACTCTAACGATGCTCGTATACGCTCTCATATAAACCGACCTCTCCCGAAACTCCATAAGCAAATCTGGAAAATTCCCACCACAGAAAAAAAGAAGTAACATAATAACTTAAATTGTCTTACAAACCAAATCAAGTTTAAAACTATACAAATCCAAACCAAACGAAATTAAAAATAAAAACTAAATAAGAAATCAATCATCATCTTCTTCATCGTGATGTGATCCACTTGTGCCCGCTTCGTCTCCCCTTGACTGTTGATAAGAGCTCCATGTAGGACAAATGGGGTATTGATTCCCCAAGTGTGGTGGTTGCTCAATACCGAAATGTCGAACCATATTCTCCATTGTACCACCAATCCAATTAGTACTTAAAGACAGCTGATCAAAATAACCGGCCATATAACCCCCAAAATGTGGTCCTCCAAAGGGTGCATTTTGATGCACCGGCTGCCCTCTCTCTCCTCTACCTCTCACATTCCTCCTCCGAGGCCTCGGCTGTGGTTGCTGCTCAGTCTGTCCACCAGGGTGCTCACCACCATCACCCTCCTCATCAGTATGCACAATACCCCAATGAGATCCAAAATTCTGAACAACCCGCATTGTCTCCAAGTATCCCATGGTAAACTTGCTCTCCTCCTTGCAAGTCAAAGAACGGGTAATGCCGGGAACAATTAATCCATAAGAACGGGCCAATCGAGTGATGAAATGGCCCCCACAGATAGGGCTTCTGGGGCGGGAACTTGTAGCAGAATCCGCTAAGTAGCGGGCCAGAAAATAAGGAATGTTGCAACACACTCCCGGCTGCAAAATACACCACAAAAAGAATAAATTTTGCTTCGTGACCTTATCCCCATGGCGTTTATGATTGATGGAGAAAATGATAAATCGGTGTATCAAGCGATAAATGGGGGATCTTATGCTGCTTTCGGGTGAAACTCCGGAATTGAATATTCCGGATGCAATGTTGCTCCACAATTCGATCCCCGAGGCCCCATTTTCATAGTCTCGAGCCGCCTCCCTCAAAAACATAGTAAATTCTGGAGTCATAGCTTCCTGGGTCGTGTATAACCCCATCTTCCAGGAAAATTAAGTCAAACTGCACTCACGATATTCACCCCCGAGTCTAAAGACTAAGGCTTGCGGGAATGTAGGGTCTTGGACATTCTCATGGAATGCCACCGTTGCAAAGAATTCCACACACAATTCCTTATACACCCTTTCTTGGATACCGAATAGATTAAGCCAGCTCGTGCAAGTGAACGAAAACCCATTTCCTAAAAATATTTTTGTGAGAAATGGAGACAGCCTATCAAAGATTCCGACCTCCCTCAACCTTGTCCAATTAATTGTAGGGGCAACAACAAATTCCCTGTTGTAGAACCACCCTAGCTTGTTGTTGCAGCGTGTTAAAACATCCCGTGGCATGGTAGTTGGGAAAACGTAGAATGGGTGCAAACTCGACACACCTGTCGGAATTTCTCTCCTGGGAGCCATTGCTGCAAAAATAAACAGAAAACAAGACCAACAAAAACATCCCAAAAGATTAATATTAAACAGAAAATGAAACTGTAATTGGCCAGGATTCACGTCGTGAATCCCTAAGAATTCACGTCGTGAATTCGTAAGCAGGGTGTAGAATCGGTCAAGGCAGAAATCAAATCGGGCCAACAATGTCAATGGGGTTTACTCCTAGGGCGATTTCAAACTCATTACAAACATATGTAGCAAGAAATTCACAGATTTAGGGCATCGATTTTTATAATCAAGTGGAATGCAAACCCTAACCCCTAAATCTAGTAAATAAATTAACAATAAACAATATAAAGATGATCAAATTACCTAGAATGGTGAATCACGTAAGCACAAGAAGAAAATGGGAGGAATGTCGGCCGCAATTGCGAAGATAGGGACCAGAGGGAACACGTTCACTTCGTGGGAGATAAAGAAATGAACTAGGTCAAATGGGTTCTGTCTTTAAGCTGTGGTCCCGTGCTGTTCAAAATTCACGTCGTGAATTTCTACCTGTTCACGTCGTGAGGCCGATATGGGCTATACAAATGGGCCATTCAATTTAAAGATTAAGTGGGCTGGACTACTATCAAGCTAATGAATTGGGTAATATATCGGCCTAAAAAGGAATCCGTAAGTCATACTAGACTCACGTCGTGAACCATAATGATTCACGTCGTGAGTTCGTTTGTTTCTTAAATATTAAAATTGTAATAATTATTACCACTTAATTAAACTAACCCCCCTCTAAATGTTTCATTATGCACAAAGTGAATTAAATGATACGACTCATTACTCAAAAACAAAAAAAAACTAAAAACTAAAAGAAAGAAAATGAAAACCAAGCTCGGGTTGCCTCCCGAGAAGCGCTTCTTTTTGATGGAGTCGTGAGCCGGACTCCATGCCTCCTACGTTGAATCTTCAGATGAGTCCATCACCAGCTGGATTTTCTGCTCCTTCCATCGCCTCTTATAAGCTTGAACTCGTCTAATGTACGCCTTCTTCGAGTTTTCCTTTTTAGCTTTCGCCTCGTCTATGTCAAGCTTTCTTTTGGTCCCTTTATTCTCCAAGTTCTCTTTGTTCTTCAACTCCATAGGAATCTTTTCTTCCTTCACCATTGGACTTGTCTCCTTGGAAGTTACCTCATCTTTGTCATCATCACTCGATATTTCATCACTTTCCTCACTTATCAAGGATGTTCGTTTTGTGTAGGCAATGACTTCAACGAAAAATGGAACGGATGCTCTTGGTTTAGTGTGTTTGACTTGATTAATTGTCTTGATTTCTTCCTCCATGAGTTTTTCTAATTCTTCAAGTTCATTATCTTCATCAATATTGAACACTTCACCTTTAACATAATATCCTTGAAATCCATCTTGTACTCCAAAATCTTCCTTATCATCACCAACCCTCAATGTAAGCTTAGATTCACGAACATCAACTAAAGCGCCAACAGTATTTAGCAAAGGGCGACCAACAATTATTGGGACATTAACATCCTCCTTCATATCCATAATCACAAAGTCGACTAGGAAAACAAATTTCCCAATTTTAACAAGGATGTCTTCAACAATTCCCCTCGGGTGAGTCACTGAATGGTTGGCCATGTGGATTGTCATCTTTGTAGCCTTCATTTTCTGAATGTTCAGCTTTTGATAGAATGAAAATGGCATCAAATTTATGCTAGCCCCGGAATCGGCTAAAGCATAAGTCTTCAAATTGTTACCAAACTCACATGGAAGAGTGAGGCGGCCAGGATCTCCCATTTTCTTATGCAAATCTCCCAATACAGCTCTTGAGCTTTGTTCACTAAGAATGACCTTAGAATTTTTCTTTAGTTGCTGACGAGTGTTTACAAGATCTTGTAGAAACTTCGCGTATTCTGGAATTTTTGAAAGCAAATCGATAAACGGGGTATTAATAGGAATACCCTTTATTTGCTGAATAAACTTCAGATGTTCCCTTTCTAGTGGACTAAGATTAGCTCGGGACGGGAATGGCAAAGGCAGTTGATAAGCAGGAACGGATTCTGACTTTTTCTGTTCAGACCGGGCCCACGACATGTGCATGGAGGACTCACGACGTGAGTCTGGTGTTTCAGCAATGTCTTTATTTTCGAGCTTCAGCTTCTTCGGCTTTGGATCGGGTTGCTTTGGTTCCACTTCTAGTGCCTCCAAAAACTCAGAGATTGCCTCTTCTTCAGTATCAATTGCCATAACATGAGGTTGAGCTTTCTTTTCGGGAAGTTGTGAAGATAATTTGTTATTCACCAAAGTAGTGAGCTGACCAACTTGGACTTCTAAACTATGAATCGATGCTTTATGATTTCTTAATGAAGCTTGCTGGTCAATCATCATTTTGTTTTGTTCTTTCATCATATTCATGTGTTCCTTTAGCAATGTATCGGTATCATCATGCCTTTTCTCAGATGCTTCCATAAATCGGGTCAAAATATTTTCCAAGTTTACTTTGTTTTCGGCTGGTGGTTGCTCTTTTTGATAGAAGCCTCGGCCTGTCTGTTTAAATTTCTCTTCCTTTTGCTTCTTGTATTCATCATATGGCAGCCACTCTTTCTTTGGTTTTCTCCAATCCTCATCATACTTATCCCCACTCGAGTAGCAAACTTGAGCCCTTTTGTTCCCATACTCATCCAAGTTGCAATCTTTAGTCAAGTGTGGTCCATTGCATCGTTCACACCCAACTTTAATTGCATGAATTGATTGGTCCATTTGTGTCAATCTCCGGTCCATAGTATTGAGCATCGTCATCATAGCAGCCATCTCATCAGAATGTGCACCCCCACTGCCTTTTGCTCCATCTTGTCTTGGGTTGTGGTACTCACGAGAGTGTCTTGCAAATTCTTCAACTAACTCCTTGACCTCCCTTGGATTATTCTTTGTCAATGGGCCTTGAGAATCAAGGAGTTGTATTGTCATTACATTGACCCCATCATAGAAAATAGACATCTCTTGTTGAACATTGAGATCATGTTGAGGACAATTCCTTAACAACCCCTTGTAGCGTTCCCAAGCTTCGTATAGTGACTCCCCCGGCTGTTGCTCAAAGTTGGCTATTGCCTTCTTGAGTTTAGCTATCTTGGAAGGTGGGCAAAACTGATCTAGAAATTTCTCGCGCATTTGAGCCCAAGTAGTGATTGTACCCGGAGAAAGTGCTTTCAACCAGTCTTTTGCAGCTCCCTTGAAAGTGACTTGTAGCATCCTTAGTAAGATGATGTCTCTGTTAACATTCGGGACATTGAAATAGTCAGCAATGTCGTTGACTTCATCTAGATGCTTAAATGCATCCTCATGATCCTTCCCATAAAATGGGATATCCTTTAGTGCAGTGAGGATATGTCCCTTCATCTCGAATGTGGCAGTGGCAGGTATCGCTGGTTGTACTAAACCTGGACCAACATCTTCACGAATTCGCTTCTTGTAAGCTCCCATTGACATTTCTTCAATGTTTGCCATCTCGTTTCTTGGCTCGTTCTCGGTTTCACTCGTATAAAGTCCAAACTCAGTCTCGGAGTCGTATTCGGATTCGGTTGGGAAAGGTATTTGATCTAAGTTTTCAACTTTGCTCTTGTCCTTTGAAGATGAACTCGACTCTCCCGTTTTCTTCCCCGACTTCTTTGAGAACACTGACTTAGTTCTTGTAAGGGTGTCTTCTTGGGTGTTTAATCTTCTTTCACGTTCTTATCTTTGTTCTTGTGAAGGGCAGACTCTGGATCTTCAAGAGGTGGCACCAAAGGTGTGTTAGAGCCTCTGGTCATGAACTCCTGCAAGATAAACAAAATAAACAAAAACATAAAACTGAACTAAGAAAGACAAACTAAAACTAAGTAAACGAGGATCACAGGATTCACGTCGTGAGCCTGTAAAGCTCACGACGTGAGTTCTGTAATGCAGAAAAAATTTAAACTGAAAAATAACTCTTTGCAGGTTTTATCCCACAAAAATGATCGATTAATTTAATGCAAATAAATTAGCAATTACTAAGCCGTTCCCCGGCAACGGCGCCAAAAACTTGATGTGCACAAAAGTACCCACTAATCTTATAATGTATAACCTAACTAACTTAACTAACTAAAATGCACCTAGGCAGTGTACCTAGTCGAATTATAGAATAGTTGGGTAAGTCGGGTGTCGATCACAGGGAACGGTGTTAACTAATTAATCTACTTACTACTAAATTAACCTAATTATTAACAGTTTAAAAGGGTTTTATCTGATTTTACAAGATCAGACGAACTTTACTCAAATTCAATCAATTACTAAAAACACTCCTATTTAGTTCGAATCCACTTCTTCCTTATGGTTAGTTAACAATTATGGATTATCAAGTTGGTCACCAAATATTATATTATTAGCAATTTAAGTCCAAATTTACTAATATTTGACTAATTCATGTAAAACTATCCATGGCCACACACAATCAAACACAGAACCAGTTATAGATTATGGGTATGCTATGTAAGATTTATTATGCAAACACAATTATGGTCATAATTTATGTTCTCTAGCACAACTAAATTTATTTACTTTAATTACTATCTAAGATTTTGGTCGATCCTAGCTCTAGCAATTTAGTGTTCACTAAATCACTAGGTTAGCAAGTCCATGCAGTTTAATGTTCACTAACTACACAGAACATGAATTCAAGCAACTAAAGACACAATTATTAACATGCTAGGTAGTAACAAATCGAACACAAGCAAATTACCAACTAACAATCCATGATAAATTAAACTAAACCATATGTCATAAGCTTCATCTAGCTAAACAGGAGTAGCTGGATTCAGCTACTCATAGCAGCAATCAAACAAGTATAAGTCATATTCAAAGTAATAAACATGTCAAAGTACCAAACAATCGAATGAATTATGTACTCTCTCTTCCTTTGGTGTGAACTGTATTCCAGAACTTTTTCTCCTCTGAAAATCGTCTCCAAGTCTTCCTTCTATCAGCCAAAAAGTTCCCAATTCGTAATGGCCAAGAGTTTATATACTTTCTGGATTTGCCGGATTCACGTCGTGAGTCGATAAGTATCACGTCGTGAATATGACAATTTCGTGTTCGACAAGGATTCTTCCACCCGGATGCATATCTTCTAGAATTCTCCACTCACGTCGTGAGTCATGAACTATTCACGCCGTGAGTACGTCATTTGCTGAATTTTCCATTCTTCTTTCCCTCAAGCCTCCAAAGTTCCATGTTTTGTCAATTTCAGTCCCTATCTTCGAAAATGCTTCTATTTGGCTGCAAAATATAATTTTAGCTTATAAGTACCATTATTCTATGCAAATAACCAAATTATTAGTAAAAATGTAAATAATTATCGCCTAAAAATATGTATAAATATGGCAATATCAAATACTCATGCGTTGCGCAGAATACAGCAATATATTTGAAATCTTTACAAATGTTTTTTAAATATATCAAAGATATTGTTGTTAGCTCTTACATAATAAATCGTATATTAAGTTGGTATAAAGATTTTTTGTTTTGAATTATATATGATAATATAAACATCTTTTAGAATTCTATTATCTCAATTGTCTCAATGACCTCTATCTACATATTACTTATAAATAAAATTAAATAAAATATATGTTTGAATGATATTTATAGTTGTTGTTATGATTTATTAGTTTTAAAATGTTTATTTATTTAAAATTTTAATTTCTATCATTGTAATTATTTAAAATATCACACATTGTTTTTGTTTTTAAAGTTAACAGTATAATTTTTTTATATAATGTTACTTTTAAATATTTTTATTTTTATTTTTATTTAAAACAACGTATGTGGAAACTCTTACTTATTTTAATTTGGTTCCATAAATATAATTTTTTAAAAATTTATTTAATGAATATTGTTAGTTTGTTTGATTGTAATTATTTAAAACAATAAACATTGTTTTTGTTTTTAAAGATAACATTATAACTTTTTATATAATATTATTTTTAACTATTCTTATTGTGTGTTGCTTTTAAGCTACTTATTTGAAAATTCTTAATGATTAAAAAAATAGTTTCATGGTTTTTTTATTAGTTTTAGATTACAATTTAGGTTTAACAATATAATTTATAACTTCTAGCTATTTATAAAATAGTCTCTCGATTTTTTAACTAAAATTTTGATTTAAGTTAACCGTTTAACATTATATTGAAAATAACAATTTATCTATTTTGCATAAAATCATAAATTATACAAAATTTGTGACTTTAAAAAAATGACAATTGTTCACATACAACAATATCTAAACTAATAAGTTGACTATAATATGTTAAAAAGTTAAAGTCATCATTTTATAAATAGAAGTAAAATATGATATTTTAAAAATTATAGTTTAATTAATTTATGATTATAATTTAGCTTTTGCATTAATTTAACATTATTAACCAATTTATAATAATTATTAAAATGAAATTGAAATGTTATGGAGCTTTTAAATTCATGTGGTGCAAGCAAAAATACCTCTTTTATAAGTAGATATAGATATAAATATAGATATAAATAAAGGAGATCATTCTTTTCAACTTTTAATGTTCTTAAATATAAATAATTTATCTTTTACTACATTGATTTGAAACCACCATACTATTCAACTTCCTTCTTAATTAATACACCTTATTATAGTTTTCAACTATTAATGAAAACCAAATATAATGTTGATTTAATATAGACTTAATCATTTACAAATTATTTATAACTTTATCTATTGGAACTTAATAAACATAAACAAGAAATATAATTAAAAATTTTTACATTAGTATGGAAGTTAATAAAAAAAATTCAAGTTATTATTGTCAAATATAAATGATTTTAACTTTAACCAGGATATAGATATAAATATAAATATAAGTTTGATTAGAAATAATTATATTATTGTCATTATCTATAGTTTTATACTAATTTAATATAATTTTTTATAATTTAAAGTATATGATAATATAAAATCAATTAAAACTAAAAAAATTTAATGACTTCTAACTATAAATATTATAAAAGAGATCATTCTTTTTAACTTTTAATGTGGTTAAAGATAAATAAGTTATCTTTTATTAAATTGATTTGAAACCACTATATTATTTAACTTCATTCTAAATTAATACACCTTATTAAAGTTTTCAACTACTAATAAAAATTAAATAGAATGTTGATTTAATATAGTCCAAACATGTTTAAAGTATTTATAACTTTATCTCTTAGAACTTAATAAACATAAACAATAAAGAGTATATAAGGTTATTTTTTTACATTAACTATGAAATTTAATAAATAAAAAAAATCAAGTTAATATTGAAAAATATAAATGATTTAATTTTAACCACAAATAATATAGTTATAAATATAAATATAAGTTTGATTAAAAGTAATTACTTTGTTGTCATTATCTGTAACATATAAAATTTTATACTAATTTGATATAAAATTATACAATAATTTGTATTATATGATAATATAAAATCAGTTAAAACCAAATTTTTTAACGACCAATAATTATGGTTTAAACGTATGTTTGACTCTAGTTATATATAATTCTTTTATTAGTGTTACTTTTTAATATTCGTACTTGAATTGTGTTTATTAGTTAAAGAACATGTTGAACTTTGTACCTATAAATAAATATATGTATTAAATAAGGTCATTGTCATTAAAAATCTAAAAACTTCAAATATACCGTTAAAGGGTAGTTGATGATATCGATTCTAAAATAATGTATGTTATATAAGACTGATCATCGAACTTTATGCGACTAAACTCAATTTAAATCTTAGTTGATATTTGAAAATTTTCTTTACTCGAGTATTTTGGGCGAATCTAATTTTTTTTACTTATTTAACTTTTAAAAACAAAATGATAATATATTATAAATTTTAAAAATGAAAAAATTATCATGCACTTAAATTTTATCAATCAACGTCAACTATTATTTAAAATGTTAAAAGTCATCATTTTTTATAACTTAAAAGATTAACTTTTATAATATTTCGTTCTACAAAGTGTATATACCCATTTAATTTAGTATTATGAAAGATGATGTATTTTCATATTAATAAAATGACATCAAAATCATATCATATATGCAATGGTTACAATGAAGCTAAACAAATGCAGAACATATGTATAACTACAAAATCCATCCAAATATACAATAATAATAATAATAATAATAATAGGGTTGTACGGTTTCTAAAAGTTAATATATTTTTTTTGTTTTTCTTATGTAGCTAAAGTATAATAATACATTCGTAAGGTGGCGGTCTATCTCTAAATATTATTAAAAAAGAACCTTAAATTCTAAAATGAAGAAACAAGGACCCTTGATTATATTTCACACTTTAGATCTCCACCTTTGGATTATTTTGTTGACATCATCCTAGACCAAAATACGTTTTGCTGACATATAGACCAAAATACGCACGGTAACTTCCTTTTTACTTTTCATTCCTAATCCTAATTTCATTCTAATCAAGAGCGTATATCGACATGAAGTCATTTTCTTCTTCTTTTTCTCTTTCTCTCTCTAATCCATCAATGGATGTAGTTGTGATCGATTGGAAGGATTCGAAGTTCGAAAAGGACATACTTTATGAAGACATTAACGCTCCTCAATGGATTGATTTCTCCAGTCATGATCCTCCTGTTGATGATGAAGCTCGGGGCATTCACAAAGCGCCGTTGAATTTTAGGGTTTTGTTTCTAGGGTTCCTTTCTTCTTTCTTTTCTTTTCTGGGTTTCTTGATGTATTGAGTGATGTCGATGGCAACACACAATCGGAAAGCTTCTGGAACGACGTCGTCACTTGCAAAGCGACATACATCATGTTGTAATCTTAATGTGTTTCACTTTCAGTTTAAGAAGGATTATTTGGGTACTCTTTTTATTCCATTATTGCTTTTTTTATCGTTAAATTTGGATGCAGGCCCGAGAAGCTGCAATTGTAGCTGCACATGGAAAAATGGTAGATTTCCAAAGAAGAAAGAGTAATTCTTATATCTTTTATCACTACCCTTATGGGCATTCTCTACCAGAAAAGCTTCATAGTTAGCTTCATAAGGTCCATTAGCGTACTCTTCCAAGGTCTCTGGCTCATTGTCATGGGTTTCATGCTTTGGACTAGAAGCTTGATTCCAAAATTAGTAGAGAAGCAAACCAAAGGGAATAAGCAGTGATCTTTAATTTCCAAAAACCAGGAATATAACAAGAAAATGCAATAGAATATAAAAGAATTCTATTAAAATTCTGATGAAAATGCCCCTGTATGAGCGTCCGGAATAGCGACATGAAGCGGATAAGCTCAATGAAAAGAATACCATCCACAATGTGACCAAAATACCCCTTGGACAAATACGCATAATTAAAATGACAGGCTCCAGCATTCCTTATCTTCTTTAAATCAATATCACTCATATCAAAATACTTGTGCTTAGTCTGGTGTCTTCTGGTTATTCCGCTGAAATTTCAATTTTTACAAAATGACGAATATACCCTTTAAGCCATTTCTTGAATAACCCTCTTTTGTTAATGTGTGGTTGATAAATATTACTTTCAAAGGTCAAACTTTCACAGTTTGTGAATTTAGTATTTTTTTTATCATTGCTAGATAGTTTTTTACTAATTATTATTTTTACACCATGTATTCCAGGCATGTAAAAAACTCAACCAAATTGAGCTCTCTTATTATGAGATTTATGCCTCTTGTGAGCCCTGTCCTATGTGCTTTGGTGCCATTTATCTTTCAAGAATCAAGGTGCATTTTCCTCTCTAATCCAAATGACATCTTTACCCTTTTGTCTAAAAATGAGAGTCAAGTTACAACACTACAACCTTTTACGTTCTGCTTTAACAAAGAGTGTAAATGACCATTTTACCCCTAAAATCCAAAAACATGTCCGTTATTTAGTTTATTTGTGTGAATGCAGAGGTTGGTTTATGGGGCAAAAGCATAAGTAGCAATTGCAATTGGGTTTGATGATTTCATTGTAAATGCATTAAGAGGCACTGGATTTTATCAAAAGGCTCATATGGAGATTAAAAAGGCAAATGGAAATGGAGCAGTTATTGCTGAACAAGTATTTGAAAACACCAAACCCAAATTCTCCATGTATTGATTTCATTTCATACATTTTAACATTTCACATTTTCAACATTATTATTATTTCTCCATTTTTCTCAACAATTGATTACAGAATCTCAAGTTTTCTTTCATTAGACACTTCTTTCTAAAAGTCAAGCTGTTGTTCAAAAGAATCCATTTCTTTCTAAAAGTCAATCCGTTGTTCTTTCTTTATAATTTTTTTTTTCAATTGACTGACAGTAAATGAAAGAATAGTTGATTAATTACAATATGTATTTATACTAATTATAATGCAATTAAATCCTTGTGGTATTCATATTTGGATTTCCATGTGAAAAAAATTGCACTTAACATTCATACCTAATGTAAATTGGAACCATTCCTTCAATTTTCAGTAGAGTTTTCCTATGTTCTTACATCATTGACACCATCTCTCTGTATGTGTGTGTGTGTGTGTGTATGTGTGTGTGGCTATTTCTGTATGACCAAGGGGCAAAATGGTCATTTTTTAATCAAAGTATGTTGGGTTGGGTAAATGATATTAATTCCATGTAGTATCATATTTTATATTAAATGACAATAATTTAATGTTCTTTTTGGTCGGATGATTTTGGGTTCAATCATATTCTGGGGGTTTATATTGACCAACATGTGGTCCATTGTTGGGTTGGTGATGGAAAAGCAAGAAGGTAATAAAACTGTTTACAATATGAAGCATTAAGCACTCAGAATCGATCATGGACCGGGGACGAACCGAACCGCATACCGTTAGTAGGTCCGATGATGGTTCTTCAATATAATGAATTTCGGTCCTTCGGTTTTCGATTTGATTCCAAGGAAA
This sequence comes from Lactuca virosa, assembly GCF_052849685.1. Taxonomy (NCBI): domain Eukaryota; kingdom Viridiplantae; phylum Streptophyta; class Magnoliopsida; order Asterales; family Asteraceae; genus Lactuca; species Lactuca virosa. The sequence goes on along the minus strand of NC_136434.1, from coordinate 173,162,083 downwards.
ATCGGAAAACCTGCATGTAAGAACCAGGAATAGGTTTGTATTCCATGATAGAATTATTGATTTCCATACCTTAATTATACGTGATATATAGGTTAATTAACTTAAATTGGAATGATATATGTTTCTTTTATATTTGCTATATTACTATTGTCTCACTTTGACATGTAAATTAACTTAAAGTTGAAATAAGAAAGATAATTTTATAAAAGGCAATATATATTCAAATTTTTAATCCATGACTTCTTTGACTATTTTTGTTTATAATGAGCTTCTTGGAAACTCAAAAAACAGTGTAGAATTATCCTTTGTAAATTTCTTAAAATCAATATTTTTATTATTTTATCTCATCATGATTTCGGTTTAATTGTAGGTCGTTGTATTCTACAAGTAGGACTAGCAGGCAACATCATTAAAAAAGAAGCATGACAAAAGTCCAAACGTTGCTCCAGACAACTTCAAAGCAATTGTTGTAATCCCAAAGACTTTTCCATTTATTTTATCTCAGGTAGTAAAAGTCTCTTCTTTTACTCTGTTTTTGTAATCACACTAGGGAACACTTGCAAATGGGTCAAAATTCATACAAATATAAGAGGAAATGAGCCTTATAGTTGGTGGTTCCAACTTTGAGATGAAATCTTCTTTATAGTTCCCAATAAGGATTCAAATGGTAATACAAATCTGTATGAACTCATGTTATACTTAGTGACTTTGCAAGTAATTACTTAAGCAATATGCTTTCATTTCCACTCTTTTTACCAGATGTGCAAGCAATATGATTATTTAAGGATTACGCATTTACACCGTTGTACTATGACTAAATTGTTGTACATATTAGGTATATGGGTCGATATTACTAATTGTTCTGTGGTATTTGAAAAGATGTTATAATTTGTTTTAAGATGTTACTTTTTGTCTTGGATCAGGTATGCACATGTTTGGCTCGTTGATTTCCGACAGAATCCAATGGAATTGGAATGATGGATTCCATTCCATGGTTGGTTTTGGTTGCCAAATCGATGGAATTCAGTTCTGTCACCACTACGATTTTCATTCAGGATGGATTTCAACATTTCTAAGGGTAGGTGGAATTTCAGGCGTTTTTGGTTGCCAAATGGATGTAATTCAATTTAAGCCTACATTTCAATTCAATTTCATTTAATTTCATGTCGACTAAAATACCCTCATTATACATATATTTCAATATAAAAATGTTTTACATTTCAAGAGTAGTAAGTCAAATGTAATGATTAAAGATGGTGAATGTGTATTTTCTTGTGTTGTGTAGAGGATGTAAAAGATCGCAAATGGAAGAAAGTGATGACTATTAAAGATGGTGTTGATATATTTGTAGAGTTTGTGGCCGTGAGATTTGCTTCTTTCTTTTTTTACTTTTAGGAATCATGAGGTACTAGATTTCATGACACAGTCATCCGATGATATATTGTATCAAATGAACAAATTCTTTCCTTGAATAGTCTTAATTACGGTTAATGACAATTTTACCATTTTCTTTTATACTAATTGTACTTTCATTTTTTCCTTATTATGGCATCATATGTTATTATACCACTTTCTTCTTTAGTTATATCTCTGTGATGAATCCCACTTAGCATGACCCGAAATACTTTGAAAATTCATTGTAATAAACTTATTATTGATGTGAATGGTTCATGTTGCTATTGTTTTGAAAAAAAAAATACATCGACTTTTACTGTTTCTTGCTATAAAACAAAATAAGTTTATTTTTATTTTTATTTTTATTTTTATTTTTATTTTTATTTTAATTTTGGAAGATAATGTTAAAATAACAATTGTACTTTGAATAAATTACATTGTTTTACCCAATTCTAACATTGTACTTTAAAAGTCTGATGCTATTAGAAGGAAAATGGAATTTGTTTAGCAATTTAACTCTAAGTTGTTGAAAATGTTCAAAATGATTATTTTAACCGTATTCCAAATATGATAAAAAGTTAAAACATGATTGTCGATATCTATTTTTCTTTTAAATAATGTCATTTTCATCCCTTTTATTAAACATGGTGTGCTTATGTTAATGTTTTAATGTGTATGTTACTGTGGTTGAGAGTTTTTTTTTTTTGGGAGGGGGGGGGGGGGTTTGGGGTGATCTTATTGCTACTTTTGAATTAATATGCATGTTAATAGCAACTTACTTTCTTTCTTTCTTTTTGAATTTAGGAAGGTTATAATTAGTAACTTGACCATTCGTGTAGTGATTTTTGAGATGGACACTAACTTCATTTTTTCCATTTTCAAAATTATTGATGTGCATTCTTAACTGTTTAGGTTATTTTACTTTGTCAATTGTATACCTTCTTAACTGTTTATGTTATTTTTCTGGTGTCGCAAATCAACACTAATATTTAGTGCTTTTGCATCTTGAGTGAGGATGCAAAGGAGGTTCGATAGATGGATGGGGGGTTAAACAAATGAAAGAGTAAAACACTTATATTAAAACAACACCGAATAGAACCAATATAAATCTTGGGTGCTCCTTACTACAAGTGATATGTGTTCCCCCGCGTTTAACGCGGGTTATAATCTAGTTTTTATATATACCCAAAGATTTTTTTAGAGATCCTTAACTTTATATGGAAGTTTTTTATATAAAAGAAAAAAAACATGGACTATAAAATAAAAATATTATTAAGAGGCTTAAAAACCATTTTTAACAGGAAAAAAAAACATTATTTTAACCATATAATTTTATTTTATATAACCGCGAATACATGCCTAATTTATAGATATATTGTGGGACGAGAACAAATACGAACCAAACAAGATTTTCTATCAGTATTTGGCACCAAAAGCAATGGCAATGGTTGGTGGGATCAGTTTTTAGATACAAGTAAGTTAAGAGTTAGATATATAGGTAAACTGTCATGTATCCAATACACAAACCCTTTTTTTGTTTATATACAAGTAAAGAATTAGATATATAGGTACATCATGTACGCAATACAAAAACCTTTTTTTTATAAACAGCAGAAAAATCTCTCTCTCTCTCTCTCTCTCTCTCTCTCTCTCTCTCTCTCTCTCTCTCTCTCTCTCTCTCTCTCTCTCTCTCTCTCTCTCTCTCTCTCTCTCTCTCTCTCTCTCTCTCTCTCTCTCTCTCTCTCTCTCTCTCTCTCTCTCTCTCTCTCTCTCAGTATACTAGGTATTATGAAATGAAAGAGATATTGTGCGGCTCAATCTAAACACAAAGTTAACCATTAATTACCTTAGTGATTTTGATTGAGCCGTGCCAATATCTCTCCTTTTGTACATATTGTTGGTAGCTTTGCATGTAAGCTTGTGTTGCAGGTTAATATAGACAGCCAACGTTTTTTGGAATTTCTTGCACCTCAACGGATCGATCCAGGAGAGATTTAAGACTGATTTAAGACCGTAGACTTCTTCATCTACGTACAGGTAATATTTTGTTGTCAGTAAAGCTTAAAATATAACAATTATCGCTCGTATTAAACCAACAAAACATGTAGTTTACGTGAATAAATATCAATGCTCTTTTTTTTTTCAAAGAAAGAATTAGAATCGAAAAGAAAACCGCACACAATTAATTTTGAATTAACCCAAATAATAATCACACGAACTGAATAACAGCTCTAATCATATCCTTCTGTCATTAGAATCTCTGAAACTCTAGAACTTTGCTTGTAGCTGATCCACCACATTCTTATCCACTTGAAACGCCTTGGCAAGAATATCCCCTGGAATTGCAGGATTTGCACCGAAAACAGCATTCCCAATTGTTATGGCACCTGGGTTTTGACTGCTTAATGCAGCAATAACCACAGCATATCCATTACCGACATTGCGCTGGAAATGAACAAGCCCCACAGGGAACACGAAAACATCACCCTTTTGAAGTACCTTAGTGATAAATCGGTTATCGGGATTGGAAGTTACAAATCCAACTTGTAGTGTCCCTTCAAGAACAGTGAGAATCTCAGTGGCTCTTGGGTGAGTGTGAGGAGGATTAAGTCCCCATGGTGCATAGTCAATCCGAACCATGGAGATGCCCATAGTGTTTAGTCCTGGTAATTGAGTCACAAATACTGGGGTCACCTTTGACCCCAATTGGTTCGATGTGTTACCCATGAGGTGTAGCCCACTAAAGAAAAAATCTTTTGCTTGAACTTGCATCGGGTTCTTGCATGTCACACCGTTTACTTTCACTGCATGTTAAGTACAATCTTTTGTTACATGAAAATGACTTAAATTAAGAGCATAGAGAATATGTAACAATGATTAGAAAATTAAAATACCTGAGGAGTTGGGATCGGCTACACAAAAATCCTGGAGGGGGCTAGGCTCGTGGGCTAAGGCAAGGTAGCTAAAAGTTAAAGCTACAAAACTCAATAGAAAGAGTTTATTCGACATTTTTTATAAGAATTTGAAAAGGAACAACAGAAAGATGTAAACGCGACAGTTGAGATGGTTCCTGTTTGTGGCTATATATATAGAGATAATTTGTTGCTTCATGGTTCTTGATTCTGTTGTTATATTGCATGTTTACGTTCTCCTTTTGCAACTATTTTAAAATAAATTATTTTTAAATCTTGCCGTCTAACACATTAAAAACAATATTATGCGCTAGAAATTGAGGTTTGTTTGTCATATAAGTGTATTAATATGAATCTTATGCCGATTCTGGAGAACGAATTGATCAGCCGGCTTCCAAACACCGGTTAGAATTTGTCCAATCTATAATATTATTTTAAGCACCAAATTGCGGACCATGTTGCTTTTAAGTGCCACTTTTACTTTACTAGTAAGGGCGTGGACATGGTCCAGGGTTTTTATTTCATGGTAGTACTAGTATAGAAAAACACATGATACATCATGTATGGCGGCCGAGTGGAAAGTGAAATAAAATAAAGCCATAACAAAATCAGTAGATAAGCCTAACTCACATACGATTTTTTTGGAATAATTATCAAATTAAACCTCTCTCCACCATCAATCCAAGGATTTTATGAATCAATTTTGATTTTTTTCAATGGTAACTTAAAAAACCGATTAATAATAAATTGATTCTGATTTTTTCACGCAACCTTCTGATATCCAATTTAAATTTCTGTTTTCGGATTTCTACTTTCAATCTTTCTTAATACATCAATTTTGGTAATCTGATTTCATGCAACCTTGAAAAAAATCGATCTTGTATTCGTGTTAATCAAAATTTAGGCAGCCTTACCAATTCTGATTTAGGATTCGTATTAATCTGATTTCTGATTCGTATAAATTGTAATATTTTTTATTATTATCCTTTACTTCATTCATATTATTTTTGTATAAAAAGTTAATTTATGTGTTTTCTTTCTGATTTTCTATAGATAACTTGAAATTTTAACATCATGCTTTTTGAAATCCTTGTTAAAGTCTAGAAAACGATTCAAAAATCATTATCCTTGTTGCTGAAAAACGATTCAACATCACAAGTTCACAACTATATGTTTTCGTTTCCTTTGCTTGCTTTTTTCATAGTGTTTTATAAATTTAAAATAATAACATGTTGCCGAGAAATTATTTATCTAGTAGGAGAAAAGAAAAAAAAGTAATTAACCGAACTACTAATACTATTAAAAAATGATAAGTTAATAACTGGGAACTATTTAAAAAGGATTAATTAAAAAAACAACCAAAAAAAAAGACATATTTGTATTACGTCCCAAAAATCACAGTATAGGTTTTTCATTTTTAGAGAAATAAAAATCGTTCTAAATAACCATGAGTAATCGAAACCTTGTCTCACAATATATCATAAAAATATTAGAGTATCAAAACATAGTCTCTTTGCAAATCATAAAACTGATAGATGGCGTATACGGCCATGCCTTCGTCTTGTCCCGAGCCTCAGAAGTACCTGAACTATTTAAATCCACAATTGTAAGTCAAAGCTTAGTGAGTTTCTCAATATACCCCACATAACAGTATACATAAAATGCATGCACATAAGGCCTACAACACAAGGCCTACAACACAAGGCTGGACCGCCATCGAGAGCCTACAACATCCAAGCCGGACCGCTCCCCTTGGGCCTACAGTATGAACTATATCACCCATGTCTCTTAGCCTATCGTAGAAAGCATGACTGCCTCAACCCAACCATAATATGTCGACATTTGCAAATAACAATAACAAGCAAACACAGGTAATCATAACAGAGCTACCAGTCTAACAGATCACTACAACATATCAACATACTAACACATAAAGGATATATTGCGGCACCAAGTATAGTGAGAAGACTCAACTCACAGACGAAAGCAGAAATCCCTACAACTCATCATACATAATCAATCGGTACCACAAACACCTGGACAAAATAAGGATATTTCATTAATCTAAGACCTAAACCCTAAAGTTTAACCTTAATTCAAACGTGGTCAAAATGTTAATGGTAAAAAATCAACAACTGAGTCACCACGTCGTGGCCAACACCATGGCCACATTGTGGTGGCTAGACGCCAAAATAGTTGTGAAAGCCCTCGCTACCATGTCGTAGCAACAATATTGCCACATCGTGGTAGCGTCCTAACCAAATTAATTCATTAAGCTCTTAACCCTTCTTTTTAGAGCTCCAAAGCTCATATCAGTATCGATTAAGGCCATGCATGGATACAGTTTCAAAGTTTATCCCTTCTCTAGCCTCTACAATCCAAGATCTAAGACCCTAATTCAAAAACAGACCAAAAGACTTTGAAAACTTATGCATTGATGATTTATGATCAAGATACAAACTTTATGGGACTATAAGGTCCAAAAACTAGCATAGATCTTATCCACAGTCCTGGAGTTGCTTCAAACTCTAAGGATTCATTTCCAAAATCCAAAAAGGGACATGATCATATCATAAGAAACCCATAGAGTGGAAAGGTATGAAATTTATATTTTTTGGAGCCTAAGAATATATGTAGAAGTTTTCCTCAACATCAACAAGTCACACCACAAGCTTGAATCACTCACTCATTCCTCAAAGAACCTTGAATGGCCAAGAACACACACTTTTTCACAAAGAACACACACACACACACTATAGGGTTTCTCTCAAAGGGGTGGAGGGTGTAGTTAAGAGCAAACCCTAGCCACAAAGTTGTTTAAATAAGGCTAAAGACCCGAAATTAGGGTTTTTCATTCTACTTTCGGCACGTCGTGACCATTACATGACCACATGGTAGTGATTAAAAACATGTGTTCCTTTGTAGAGCGCAACCACATTGTGGTGAGCCTCATCACCACGTCATGGAACTTCAATATAAAACCTCAAAAATTAAACGGTTTAGGTCTCAAGAGCAATACATGGAATTAGATGTTACAATTCTCCTCCACATGAATCAGATTTTGTCCTCGAAATCTGTAGTCGTAACTACATCTGGGTAGTTCTCGTGTTTCTTCGCCTCGGGCTCCCAACTCCACTCTAAACCCTTCTGAAGTTTCCACTTCACCTTACCTAATGGTACCACCTTCTTGCATAAGGCCTTCGTGTTTCTATCCAAGATAACTAACGATCTCGTCACATACTTCAGGCGCTGATCGACCTGAATATCGTCCAATCATAAAAAAAATGCATCGTCTGTTATGCACTTTCGAAGCTGAGACACATGGAAAGTGTTATGACTTAGGCTGAGCTCCTCATGTATATCAAATTGGTAGGCTACCTTGCCTACCCTAGCCACAACTCAGAATGGCCCAATAAATCTGTTGCCCAGCTTGTCCCGCTTTCTAAAGCAAATAACACCCTTCTAGGGCGACAGCTTCAGAAACACCGTATACATGACCTGAAACTCCAAATCAGATCAACGTCGATCAACATAACTCTTATGTCTGCTGTCGTCCTCAATCTCTATCTGACATACTGAATGAGCTTTGTCGTCTTAAGCACTACCTCTATACTCCCCATTACCCTCTGTCCGACCTTTCCCCAACATATTGGGTTCCGACACCTCCTTCCATAAAGAAGCTCATATATTGGTGCACCAATGCTAGAGTGATAGTTGTTGTTATATGCAAACTCGGCCAAAGTAAGGTAGGAGTCCCAGCTCCCACCAAAATTGATGATGCAGGCTCTCAAGATATCCTCAAGTGTCTGAATTGTCCGCTCACTCTGCCCATATGTTTATGGATGATATGCAGTACTAAAATTCAACCTAGTACCCAACTCATCATGGAACCTCTTCTAAAACTTGGAAGTGAATGGTACATCTCTATCAAATCTGATAGAAATAGGCACACCGTGGCAAGAAACAATTTCTCGCACGTAGATGTCGGCCAATTTCTCGGCCGATGAACTCTCCTGAATAGCTAGGAAGTGGGTACTCTTTGTCAGACGGTTGGCAATCAACCAAATAACATCAAACCCCTTTTCCGTCCTCGGCAGTTTGGTGATAAAATCCATGGTGATCTGCTTCCATTTCAACACGAGAATCTCTAATTGTTGTAACTTTTCATGAGGTCTCTGATGTTCGGCCTTGACTTTCCGATAAGTCAAGCACCTCTCAAAAAACCATGTTATCTCTCTCTTTATACAAGACCACCAGTAGCTAAGTCTCAACTTTGGATACATTTTCTTCATACCAGGGTGAATAGAGAACTTGGAATTGTGCGCCTCCTCTAGCAATGTCTGACGAACCCAACCAAAAATTCGAACCCAAACCCTTCCACACTTAGTCAATAACCCTCAATTTTCGGTGATAAAGGTAATAACATGACCCTCTATATTCTCTTTCTTCTAACTCTCTTTTTTCATCCCCTCAAATTTTGTCTCCATGATCATATCCAGAGGTGGTGAAGTGATGGTCAACCTTAAACATAGGTCTCGGATAGGAGTACTAGCTGCCCGGTGACTCAGTACATCGGCGACCACATTGGTCTTCCCTGGATGATATAAGATCTCACAGTCGTAATCTTTCACCACGTCAAGCCACCTAGGTTGCCTCATATTTAAATTTAGCGGGTCCATAAGGTATCGTTGACTCTTATGATCCTTGTGTATGGTACAACAGACCCCATAAAGGTAGTGTCACCAAATCTTGAGGGCAAACATCATTTTCCCTAACTCTAAATTGTGTGTAGGATACTTAGCCTTGTGAGGCTTTAGTTGTCCGGAAGAAAAGGCAATCATTCTACCCCGATGAATGAGCATCACTCCTAATCCTATGATCGAAGCATCATAGTACACCATAAAATCCTCAATACCCTCTGGAAGGGTCAATACCGGGGCCTCACATACTTTCTGTCTCAGTGTCTCAAATGTTGCCTGTTGTCAAGACTTCACACGCTGACAAATCATTTCATACTGATAAGTTTGTTCAAGCTGACAAGACTTTTGGCACTGTCAAGTCATATCAAGCTGTGAAGACTTCATGTCACCTTGTCAAGATTCTTCTTACAGGGCATCATCCGTAAAGAAAATAAATTTGAATCACACTAAGTCAAAGAAGGTGTGGGTTCCAAAGAATCCATCTCCAGATCCAAGGAAGATAAAGCAACTATGGGTTCCTAAGAGCACATATCCTGAACCCGAAACAAAGCAACGTAAAGAAGTCAGACCAAAGAAATGGAATTTGAATTTTCTTGGAAAGGTTTTTGAAGAAAGTTACCAAAAGAAAAGGAGAATTCGGAATCCTGGAGTTGGTGGTTCTTCATCTAATCAAAGGTATTCTAAAGAAGAAATGTATGTTTCTAAACTCAATCTCATATGGGTTCCTAAAGTTGTTTCTTGATTTATAAGGATATGAGAGAGTCTGAACTTTTGAAAGTACATATAAGTTCTCTCTCTCACTAAAGAAAAATGAAAATTGTATCTATATGGTCATTTTATTATTATTTCTAGTGTTAGAAGATATTTGGAGGCTGTACTAAAATGCTTTGTAGAAAATGTGAGTCCTTTTCAAGAATCAGGTTTTGAAGTTTTGTCGAAACATGTAAAATATCTAATGTAAATTATTTTCTTATTTTAATTAAATTAAAAAGATTTTGATTGTTTCCTTTATTTAAATAAAAATATATATGTATATATATAATTTCGTCTTTCAAAGTGTTAAATTAGTTCTCATAAATAAAAAACGTAGTGAAGTTTCTCATCAATCAAGTTCCAAGGAGAATGTCTATTTTTATGTGGCCTTGTTTTCAAGAAATAATATTCAGGCTAAAGATTTTTGGGAAACCATTTCTTTCTTTGACTTATATTCCAGCTTCATCTATTCTTTCAGATTCATGTTTTTTTGTGTCTCATCAAAGAAGCTTGGATCATCGATACCAACCAGCTCCATGAGTTTCTTCAGCACTATTTCATGCAGCTTTAAGATCCTTTAGTTTCACTTCTCATGGAAACCCTCCTTTCCATCTGCTCCACCTTTCTACAAACCTGAGGAATACCACCATCATTTTTTCTGTAATACAAACGGAAAGATGAAGTGTGTTCAGTAAATTAAGTCAGAAAAGCTATAAGGTTAGTTTGGTCAATTATTAGAAACAAGAAGCATATTCACATGGTTCTGTTTTGTTAAAATGTCAAAAGGAACAGGTCTCACTTATGTGGGTAAATGTGAATGCAGAAAAGAGAAATGTTCAGTGATTATTTATGAAAAAATCTTTGGACTCGAGAATTACAAAGAAAATATTTACTAAGAAAATAAATGAATAGCCGAAAAGAAAAGGGGTGCAACATGAATCAATGTAAAGATGGGCATTTTGGTCTTTAACGGTTTCAATGGATCTTCAATGAAGCAAAAAAAGACTAAGGTCCCGTTTGATAGTTACTGACCGAGAAAGTGCTGATTGAGAAAGGTCTGTCTGCGTAATAAATTCTGAATGAGTAAGAAACCATATTGTTTGATTGTACATCTGACTAAATGTGCTGACTGATGAAAAATGACTATTTTACCCTTCTACTCTATACAGTGATGGATGTAGTTTTTGAACAATTATAAAAACATTCAAATTGTCATACAAAATATAAATTGCACACAAATCATTTAAAATCCAAATAAAAATTGCCATCCATATCTCTATCTATGAGATAAATATTAAACACAACAACCTAAAATATAACCATTGATGGGTATATTCGACACTCCATTTGAGCACATATGCCACACATCTCATATATGTTATACATAGGGTTAAAATATGACCTACATATAATTTGTTAGAATGTTTACAATATGAATAGAATAAGAATTTAAGCATTGATTAGTTAAAGGAATACAAGCCACATTTGGACCAAATATTGACCCGCATATATAATTTCCATAAGATAAGAGCAACAACCAGTTTGACGTCGACAAGATAGCACAATAACATTAGCATTTATCTACTAAAGGGAATCCGAGAACTATTTGCCTCTAATTTTAACTCAAAGACATAACTGGAATAATACAAGAGGCAATAAGAGGTTTGACCCACCCAAAAAAAATACAATACTAGCATTTACGATGAGAAGGAATTCAAGACACATTTGCTCCTAATCTTGACTCAAAGGCATAATTTCCATAATATAAGACGAAGAATCGGTTAGACCCATGAGCATTTATCGACTAAAGGGAATCTAATGAGCATTTTCCCCTAATCTTTACTGAAAGACAAATAATTTCCAAAATATATGCAAGAACTGCTTTGATTGATGCTTTGAATATATTTGATTAAAAAACAGTTCAATACATATCTCTCTCAACAGTAAATATGAAGGGAACAGCTAACAACAACAAAAATCGAAACTTGAAGCAAAAATCAAAACTTTTATCTCTCTCAACAGCCAAAGAATATTCAACAACTAAAATTGAAACTTGTATCGCTCTCAACAGCATAAATCAAAAATTTTACAGAAAGATTGGGGTTGACTAAGGCAAAAATCAGAAGTTTTAGGGAAAGGAGATTTGATCGGCTGGAGAAGAAAAGAACAGCAGAAGCATACCTGATAGACGAGGAAGGAGCTTCGATCAGCGATTGGAAGAGGAAGAATTAGGTCGACGTTGCTTGTTGGTTGCTGGAGAAGATGAGCCACTGAAAGGGGAGAAGAAAGCGCACCATTGGAAACTTTTCTCTTTTCTCAGTCAGCTGATTTCCAACTTCTTTCCCAATCAGCTTTAGATTTCTGAATCAGACACGCATAAAATGTTTATCAAACACAAATAGTTGACCGAGTCCACCAAAAAGGTCTGAGCCGACTCAGTCAGACCAATATCAAACACATCCTAATTTATTGATGGTCTATTAGGCGTATAATTGTCATTTGGCGTCAAACAACCACAAGGCTATAGGAGGTTTGAACAATATAGACGCAAGAAAGTCAAATGATATGGAGAAGTAAAACAAGCAAAACATGAGGGTAAGCTTTTGTCTAGTGAAAATGAAAGTGATTAGACCCACTCCACCTGTCTTGTGCTCCAGACTCTGCAACGTCATCACAACTATAAGGAAGGTATAAGTTTGAAAAGAAAAAAAAGCGGCAAGTCTGCGTTCTAAAGCTAGGGATGTGGGATTTTAAGTCAAAACCTACAAACTACTTGCAAGGTGTCACTAAGATAAGGAGGGTCAGTTATTCAATGATATTGTTGTTTTATTCAATAGAAAATGGGTGACTAATTGTTAAAAAAAAATGAGTAAGAAAGTATTTGATGTTGGCAAAAAGAGAACAAGTATATGGTGGATAAAAGTAAAAAGGTGTACTAAATTAATCATAAAAAAGGCCTTATATAGGCTTACAGAAGATAATGATCGGCTACTAAAAAGGAAACGGAAGTTGAAAAAACAAAACAACCAAGGTGCTAATCAAGACTACTAATTAGCATTTATTCAAATTTAAAACTTAAAAATAAAGAGACTTTGAAGCACTTTGATTAGCAATTAATCAACACACCCCCTTGCTTCAAAGCTGCACACACCCATCTGCACTCTAAAGTCTTCAATATTTGTTGAAGGTAACAACTTGGTTAGGATGTCAGCCACCTATTGATTTGTTCCACAATACTTCAACTTAATCATGCCCTTTGCTATAATGTTGTGGATGAAATGATGACAAATGTCGATATGCTTTGATCGACTGTGAAAGCCTTCATTCTTTGACAGAGAGATTGTTGCTTTATTGTCACACCAAATCGGTGTTGCGCTGGTTTATTTTTGAAGGAAATCTGCCAACAATCTTCTTAACTAAATAGCTTGACAAGTTGCTGAAGTAATTGCAACATACTCTGCCTCAGATGATGACAATGCTACTATTTCTTGCTTCTTAGAACTCCAAGAGACAACACCTGAACCAAAAGTAAAGATATGGTCTAAAGTACTTTTTTTGTCATCTACACAACCAGCCCAATCACTGTCACTGTAGCCGTATAGATTGAAATTTTACACTTTAGACCAAATCCCCAAATCAGAAGAACCAGCAACATTTTTTACTTCACACATTCATTGTGCGCGACTGACTTTTATATCTTATAAAAATCATATCTAATTCATAGGGAGTCAGATTTCTACGAAATTTTTATTTTTGGGATCGAGAAGACATGTACTTTCTATATATATATATATATATATATATATATATATATATATATATATATATATATATATATGTGTGTGTGTGTGTGTGTGTGTGTGTGTGTGTGTGTTTTGGCGCACTTATTTTTATGATTTACGGCGCGATTCGGCTGATTTTTCCTATTTTATTATATTATAATAATCATGAAACACATAATATTCATATAATTTGGTTAAGATTATTTATCCTATATAATCTTCTATAAAAAAATCATTTTTAATGCTTATTATATCTTAATTACTAGCCCAAATCTGCAGATGTTACAGTAAAAACCTAATTAAGTATGTGTGACCATCTTTGTGACCTATTCTATTTGTGAGAACCCTTTTTCTTATTGAAAACCTCTTTGTGATAATCTTTTGTTCTTATATTGTTCTTTCTTATTTGTATCCGTTCTACGAATCTACACGGGGTTTGGGACCAACAATAACTTTAGGACCAACAATGTCCCAAGAACTAAACCTCTTGCAACCAAAACTCACACTTTGATAATTTGGCATACAGCCTCTTGTTCCTCGACACTCCAAAAGTCTCCCTCATATGCTCCTCATGCTACTCCTTGGTCTTCGAGTAGACCAAAATATCATCAATAAACATAATAACTGGCCGGTCAAGCATCAGTCTGCACACATGCTTCATTAAATCCATGAAAGTTGTCAGTGCGTTGGTGAGACCAAACAGAATCACCACGAAATCATAACGACCATATCGAGTTTGAAAGGCCATATTCTCAATGTCATCCTCTATGTCCCTTATTTGGTGATATCCAAGTCTCGAATCAATCTTGGAGTACTAGGACGCACCCTGTAGTTGATCAAAAATATCATCAATTATCGGGAATGGCTAACGGTTCTTCACTTTCAATTTATTCAACACCTGATAATCATTACACGTACGATGCGACCCATCCTTCTCCACAAATAAGATTGGCGGTCCCTAAGGTGAGCTACTTGGGCGAATAAGCTCTTTGCCTAGCAGCACCTAAACTTACAAGGATAACTCTTGCATCTCGGGCATTGCAAGGTGATATTGTGTCTTAGCATTCGGAGTCGCCCCTAGGATCAAATTGATCTTAAAGTCAACCTGCCTCTCGGGAGGCACAGCAGGAAAATCCTCTGGAAACACATTGGGGAACTCTTGAACTACAAGGACATCGACAATGGAATGCCCATTCCCCTCCCTAGTATCAATCACATAAGCAAGGTACCTCACATAACCCTATCGCAAATTGTTGGAGCATGGAAATGCTCTACAAATAATGAGTGATAGTTAGGTTGTATTTTTCCCTTTATTGTATTGTTGGTGTATTTTCTTTCCCTCCTATATAAAGGGAGAGGTGGTCATTTTTCTTATGTGCACCTTTTCGAAAAATGTAATTCTAGAGAGAGAAAGTGGTGGGATCTCTCCCACCAAGGGAGAATCTTCTCTTCCATGTTCTTTTCATGTTCTTATTTTTATCTCTCTTTTCTTTCTTATCTTTCTAAGAATTCTCATCTTATGTCCTTCATGGTTATATTTTTATACACGATAAATCTCGAGATATTTTTCTTCCACATCCACCGTTCGTATAAAAATGGGTTCTAACAATTGGTATCAGAGCCGTACCTTGAAGGTTTAATCAACTAGTTCAAGGGAACGACTCCCGTTCGGTGATTATCTTGAAGATTTTTCATATTTTTGCAAGAATTTTCGGGTCCATGCAAACCAGAAATTTTTTGATGAGTTCTCTCTATTTTCTGGTGTTGATTCAAGTCTAGAAGAATAAAATTGTTGCTGATACTCATTCGAATTTTCTGCTGGAATTTATGTTCTTGATGTTCTTAGTATTTTCCTGATGAAGAAATGAAGAAAAATAGGAGAAGAAATTAATTTTGTGGTCTTAAAAAACTGTTGAAGAATGTGCTCCAGTAGGTTATTATTCTTGGAAGAAAAGACACAAATTATGGGCTTAATATTGAAGAAAGTGGAGATTCTTGTGAAAATTTCATTTCTCAGCAACTTTTCTTGGTCTTCATAAATGGGTATGATATTCACATCCTTCAACCAAAAAATATGTTGTTGTGAATCTTAATTTTACAGAGTTTGGACGTAATATAGTGTTTCTATAAAGTCACTTGTCCTCTTTACTCTATTTGGAAAGAGTCTTCAACTCTTATTTGCCTTCCCAATGAAAAACCATGTGACTTTGACCCATCCCATCCACTTTTGTCTCCTTAAAACTCCCTGCACACTCCTCTTTTTGCCTTCCTAATACCACTTTTTGACCCAAAATGCTTAAAAAATATCCACCTCATTAAAATATGAATAAATGGCCTTTGCGGTACCATTTTTCATGAAAAAATAGCATTTTTCGTCATCTGTTCAGCCCTTCTCGGACCCCCGAACCGCAGCCAAAAACTGCCTACCGGAGCCTCTTAAGAAGCCTCCCTGCAGCCCCTCTCAGGCCTTGGTCCGCAACCTCTTAGCCCATCCGATGATCCGAAGTCTTCCCTTCCTGACCGAAGTCCTCACCCGAAGTCTGCTACCTTCCTATCTTCTTTGTTCGGACCGCAGCTGCTCTCCTCTTGGCTTAGACCGTAGCCTCGGACCGAAGTCTTGGTCCGCAGGCACTCGCCCACTTCACTTCGGATCGCATTCTAACCGCAGTCTCGGACCGCATCCACTTTTGTCCCCTTAAAACCCCCTGCACACTCCTCTTTTTGCCTTCCCAATACCACTTTTTGACCCAAAATGCTTAAAAAATATTCTCCTCATTAAAATATGAATAAATGGCCTTTGCGGTACCATTTTAATGAAAAAATAGCATTTTTCGTCATCTGTTCAGCCCTTCTCGGACCCCCGAACCGCAACCAAAAACTGCCTACCGGAGCCTCTTAAGAAGCCTCCCCGCAGCCCGTCTCAGGCCTTGGTCCGCAACCTCTTAGCCCATCCGATGATCCGAAGTCTTCCCTTCCTGACCGAACTCCTCGCCCGAAGTCTGCTGCCTTCCGCTCTTCTTTGATCGGACCGCATCTGCTCTCCTCTTGGCTTGGACCGAAGTCTTGGTCCGCAGGCACTCGCACACTTCACTTCGGATCGCATTATAACCGCAGTCTCGGACCGCAGACGCTTGCCTCTTCACCTACCGCGGTCTCGCACCACAGTCACTCCCTTCATCTTCCGAACCGAAGCCACTCGCTTCTTGCCTTCGCACCACTGTCAGCCCATCCGCAACCTCCCCACCGCAACTACCTCCCTCCATGCGGTTCCATTCTCGTCTGCAACACCTTCTCAGATCCGCCCCACCCCTCTCAACTTCGGATCTTCTTCCTCTTCAGCCCTCTTCCCTTCCCTCCTTATTCCTCCTCCTCCCTCCTTCCCTTTCCTCCTTCCCCCCTCCTTTCCTCCTTAGTTTTTTTTCCTCCCCTTCTCATCAACCCCTCCTTTTTAAAAAAAATAAAATAAATAAACCTCTTATTTTTTTTAACTCTATTTTTTTTCTCAGCCAATTTTTTTTATTATTATTTTTTTAATTATTTTTTAACAACAATTATTTTTATTTAGCTAATTATTTTTTTAATACCAATTTTTTTTATTTAGCCAATTTTTTTTTATTTAACACCAATTTTTTTTTCAAACCAATTATTTTTTTTCACCAATTTTTGCCACAACCGAACCTTGGATTGTCACATTGGTTCACTTCATGCCAATTATTTTGGAAATTTACTCCATACCGCAGTCAGACTTCATATTATTCTTTGTGACGCTTGCACCGCAACGGCGACTGATCAACAAAGTTGTTTCGCATTCTTCACTTTATGGGATTTTATGACTTGTTGCTCTTGATCTTCGGTTGACGAATCATGTATCTTGAGCATGTGGACTTTATTTTCTATTGAAGACCACTTCAAGAGTTCCGGCACCGCAGTTTGGGTATTTTGGTATATTTTCGGTACAACAGATTATTTTCTCATGCAGAGTGATTCCTCTTTCTATGGTATTTTGTTCGAGCAGCTTCAGCAATTCAATCACCCATCTTCTCATGACCGCAGAGTATCTCTTTTACTATATTTCTCGTGTCCTATCGAGACCCTTCATACATCTAGGGAGAGCCTTCTTAGCTCTTGGTATCCGACACTCTCCATCCCAATGATATATTTATTGTTGATATCCGGTCTTTGGTTATCAAAAATAGGGAGAGAATATTATGATATCATCCGTATATGGTTCTTATGATTGTTTGAGTTTGGATTTTTGAAGACATCTGAAGACAATGATTTATTTAGTGATGCGATGTGGCACTTATTTTTGGTCTTCACGGATCAAATTTTTGGCATTACTAGATGTTTCTCGGTTCCAGATTATTTATTATTCGTACTCTATCACATGATGATTTTGTGTTTGCATCCGGTTCAGATATTATGACTTCTCGAGTTTGGATTTGTGATATTTTGAAGACGAAGATTATTTTGGCGATGTGACGTGGCACTTATTTTTGATCTATTTGATCAAATTTTTGGCATTGCTAGACCATGTCTTTGGACTCACATTATTTATTATACGGACTTCATTTTTTGGATGTTTTACATTTTTAGCAGGTTATTCTTTGAAGAATTTTAGTGTATAATGATTCGAGAACTAGAGATGTTTTTCAGACTTTTTGAAGCCGAAGTGTTTTCTTTTATTGGATCTTCTACTTGCTCATGGTGATCTTCTTCTTGCCCATGGGGCTTATGACTAGTTTGAAGATTTGGATCTTACTTTTCTGCTTCATTGGTGGTGCTTTGAAGCCGAAAACCTTCATTGTTTAGAGATTCATGGTCAGTTTCAGACATCACAGACACTTCAGAGTTTCAGAAACATTTCAGCATTTGGTTCTCATTATGTTTCATTTTATTACCACACTTGCTAGTCGGATTACTGTATTATAGCCTTGTATCACTTATTGTATCTCTCATTATTTGTAAGCATTTAGGGAGAGAATGTTGGAGCATGGAAATGCTCTACAAATAAAGAGTGATAGTTAGATTGTATTTTTCCCTTTATTGTATTGTTGGTGTATTTTCTCTCCCTCCTATATAAAGGGAGAGGTGGTCATTTTTCTTATGTGCACCTTTTCTAAAAATGTAATTCTAGAGAGAGAAAGTGGTGGGATCTCACCTACCAAGGGAGAATCTTCTCTCCCATGTTCTTTTCATGTTCTTATTTTTATCTCTCTTTTCTTTCTTATCTTTTCTAAGAATTCTCATCTTATGTCCTTCATGGTTACATTTTTATACACGATAAATCTCGAGATATTTTTCTTTTGCATCCACCGTTCGTATAAAAATGGGTTCTAAGACAAATACATCTTGCTTGTGGCAGAGCAAAAAGCCAAAGCAACCTACGCACCCTCGGCGTAGACTGCTAGCTCTCCGCATTTAGGGTACGCACTACTAATAATTATCGCTCATAATCGATCAGATCCTAGAACCGGCTCAACCAATCCATGCACAAAATCACACACACATCCCTATCGAGATAAGGATCAGGTCAATCGGGAAATGCGCCCCGAAAATATATAGCACATAATCGCGGAAACAAATCCTAGCAGACACTTTATGTTCGTCAACAATGGAAACTCACAATGGACACTCCAGTACCCCTAGAGCTACATCGAAGCTCCTAATGAAGGATAGTGATACAAGGGATCGACTTACACTCGAATCAAAAAGCACTAAAGCAGGCAATGAATTCACTAGGAATGTACCTAAGTAAATCATAAACATAACCACACATATTAAAATAAGATACAACAGACGCATGGTTAGGTACATACCAGTAACGACGTCCAGTGCCACCCTGGCCTCCACTGCTGTCAACTGATAAGCACAACCCATGGCCATCAATGCCTCAGCTCTCCTATGTTGTCCATCCATGATCCGCAATGATGTAGTCTTTGGTGCCTGAACTGGCCTAGAAAGGAAGGGATAATTGTCCTTCACATGGAACACCTAATCATAGTGATAACAAACCCACATACACTGCGGCGGTTGCTGGCAATCCCTTGTATAATGGCCTTCCTTGCCACACCGGTGACATCACGTTTCTGATCAACATAAATGCTCGTTCACCTTGCCACACTTACTGCAAGTGCAGCCTTTCTAGCCTCTAGAACGGGAATCGGAAGGCTTGAACCGCTTGGTTATTGGCTAGGCCTAGATTGGGGTCTGCCTTTTCTCCTTCCTTTGTGTCTCCAACTCGATCTCTCTCCTTTGGGTGTGGTATTGCAGCTCTGCTACGGTCCGGTACTAGGTAGTCGAAAAAAACTCTTTGATCTCCTTATTGAACATGATCAAGTATCGTAACATATGTACATGCTCCGAATCAACGTACTCAGGGCAAAATAGGTCTCTCTCTATAAACGTCTTAGTTGTCACCGATTCCGTCGTCTACATGAATGACAGATACTCCCCAGCCAATCTCCCCCCTAATGGAACATATTCTATATGGAACACCTCCGTAAATGATCCCAACTCGCTGTGGTTTGCTAGGTTGGAAAAAACATTTGTGTTACAAACTTCCACTAGCCCTTTGCTCCCAATCGAAGAAGGTTCGGTGAAAATCCAACCTCCGGGTTCACTGGGCACGAACAAGTGTAGAAACATCCATCCACATCAACGATCCACCTCATGGAAACAATTGGTCCTTAACCTCGTCAAACTCCTAGGGATTCGTGTTACTGAACTCTTGGTACTACATCAACCATCCTCCTTGAGGTCCTACAGTTGCGACGGATATAGTGGCTCTAGCGATATCATCATCTGTAATTGTGGCATAACGCTCGTCAAACATCTCAATCAGCATGGTCCGAATAGACCCAAAAACCGCTTGAATTGCCACCCGGACTGCCAAAGTCACCCAAGTGGAAATCAGCTCTCGGATTTCATCATCAATTCATTTCGGCCTCTCCAGGCTGCCAGCACCTAAACCGAAACCCCTTGTCATCACCATGCCAAAAAAATAGACATGAGATATGTCAAAATCAATTCTTAGCACTAACACATTATACACTCAACTACCCACTCCTAAAAATACCATGACTCTCCATAACTTATACGAGTCCTATGCTTCTGGTAGTATGTTCCCATACTATCTTTTTCACCTACCCGTATTTATCTCAAGGATTACCATGAAGTTCCATACTGCTAAACCCAATACCACTAGGCGTGCTAACATGCCCCAAGTATACACTCCGAAGAGTAGCCACTAACTCCTAGCTTTCTTCCAAGGATGCTCTCCATCACGTATCCACACCTCAAGAAACCTTCACTAATACTGCAATTCGCCTTGAGTATGCTAATTGTATCTAATATTAGATCTAATTGACATTCGAATAAATGATTCTACCCTAAGTCCACAACCGAACAAGGAATAGAAAATATGACTAAATCAAACATTCTAACACCATAAAATCCTAATTATGTACAACTATGATGCATACACTTAGCTACTCACAACAATAATGCCAGTTTTATATAACACAACTAAACAATCCCCTAGGTTATCAAGCTTCAAGCATCACAAATCAGACAATTATATCAAGTAATTCATGAGGATCCCTAGCCTACAAACTACAATGCAGTTCTAACACTTAACATATCAACAATATACAAATAAAAAAGTTAGTATCTTGGGGAATAACTTTCTTTTGAGCTATGGCTAACTGTACACATCGCATCCTTCTTTTTAGATTTCTTTTTAGAAAACAGTTTTGAAAATCTTTTGCATATCCATAATTATAGTTTGGAATCACATGAATGTTCATCCAGATCCCTCAAATCAAGGTTCTGATACTAACTTCAAACGTATTAAAAATCACAGTAAATTTTTTTCATTCTTAGAGAAATAAACATAGCTCTAAATAATCATAAGTCATCAAAACCTTGTCTCACACCATATCTAAAAAATATCAGAGTTTCAAAACATAGTCTCTTCGCAAATCATAAAACTATTGGAAGATGTGTACAGTCATGCATTTGCCTTGCTCCGATCATTAGAAGTACCTAAAGCATTTAAATCCACAACTGTATGCCAAAGCTTAGTGAGTTTCCCAAAATACCACACCCAACGATACACATACATTGCATGCACACAAGGACTATAGCACAAGGTTGGACAGCCATCCGAAGCCTATAACATCCAATCTGAGTCGCTCCGATTGGGCCTATAGTATGAGCTAGATCGTCAGGGTCTTTTGGACTACATCACAAAGCATGACCACCTCAACCCAGCCACAATATGTCAACATATGGAAATAACAATAAGCAAATATAGGTAATTGTAACATATTTACTAGTCTAAAAAATCTCTACAACATATCAACATACTAACACACAAAGGATATATATTATAGTACAAAGTAGAGTGAGAATACTCACCTCAAAGATGAAAGCATAAATCCCTACTACTAGTCACAAACAATCAACCGGTACCACACCCCCTAGACAAAATAAGGGTAATTCCTCAATCTAACACATAAACCATAAAATTTCACCTCAAATAAAACTTGGTCAAAAAGTCAATAGTTAAAAGTCATCAACCGAGTCACCACGTCGTGGCCAACATAATAGCGACGTCGTGGTGGCTAAACGCCAAAACAGTAGCGCAAACCCTCGTCGCCACATCGTGGTAGCAATATCTCTTCATGGTAACGTCCTGACCATCTTTATACATTAAGCTCTTAACCCTTATTTTTATAGCTCAAAAGATCATATCAGGATCGATTAAGGCCATGCATGGATAAAGTTTCCAAGTTTATCCCTTCTCTAGCCTCTAGAAGCCAAGATCTAAAACCCTAATTCAAAAATGGACCATCCCTAACCCCGGGAATGAATAATACACACATGATGATCTTCCAGATAAGAATCAAACAAATCCAAAGAGAATCCGCAATTTCAGCTGAAGATCTACAAAATTCCCAATCATGACCACTTAACATTAAGGATCCCTTACAAGAGCATAATCCAATACCGGCTTATGATCCAAAATATACACTCCTTGCCTACAATTCCAACCACCAATCTGATACCTTACATACCTATCACCCAAGAACACGGACCCTTGATCACATCACCAATATCCACATCACATCAACCCACATACTGGGTTTACATCCAAACACTGAAATTCACAAGCCTGATCACTCCTTCTCCGAACCCGAAAGACTTAAAGGGAAAAATTGCTACTATTGATAGCGACATACCAAACCATCAATCAACCATTCTACTTCCAACTGCAATACCTAAACCGATCATAACGGTTGATCCATCCTTGAGTCCTGCGACTCGAATGCACAACCTTGAGCAAAAACCTCGAGACCTCAAAACCAACAAGCTCATCTAGGTCTGCACCAACTAATCCAAACCAATTTTGCCACTGGGTCCGAACAATTACCAGACCCATCCCCATGCCTGAGCAACCATAACCAAATATCAACAAATACGGAGCTACCGCCACGAATAATGGTATCAAACCATGCTAATCTCCCCAACCAGTCTTTAGAATCCCCAAAAGTTCCTTGTTTTGAGTATGGATCCTATGCTTCTAGTAGTACGGACCCAATACTACCTTCCACACCTATCCATACTTTCCTCAAGAATCATCTCGGGTCCTCTAAGACCTACTCATAATAATACTTCTGATACCTGGTCAACAGCAAACAATCGCGCTAAAATACTTCCTAGGTTCTCCTAGGATTCCCCACATCCCCTACCATCAGCTGTTGAGGGGCTCCGATCAATGCAAACCAACCACTTCATGAATACAATTACATGCAACAAAACTTAAATAATCTTTCGACTAAAGGACCCAACCCTACAATGGTTAGACTCAAACAAGAGCTTCCTAATAAGGCAAAATCCTTCACTCTAGGATTATTTAACCTCCATAGCATGTAACTTAATGTATTCATTTGATAGTTAGCTCCCATCAATATGAGTCCCACAAAGCACAAAGCAAACAACATTCGAGCAGTAGAGTCGACTGGCACTAAAACACAATAAAATCGGACGGATCCTCATACGAAATCCTCGATCTCTATCTCCCAATATCTCGGATACACACTAGCATACTCGGATACACACTAACATACTCATACACTCTATCCTCACTCCTTAGAGGAAGTCTAAACATATCCAGTTGACCCCACATAACTCATCCTACTACCAACTGACACACGACCCTCCATTGGTGCCAAATAACTATCGCATGAACACTATCACATACTACACAACTTAAACAATCTTAGGATAAAAGATTCAATCCCACAACGGTTGGACTCGGACAAGAGTTGCACAGCAGGACCAAATCCCTTACCCTAAGGTGATTTAACTCATGCAGTATATGACTTAGCGTATTCACTCAATAGTTGGTTCACACCCGAAAGATGTAACGCCCGTAGATCCGGGCTACTCAATTTAGAGACAATAAGTGTCGAAAACGACTTTTTTATAAAAGATTATTTAGAATGAATAGTCTTAATAAAAGTTGTAGCATATGTTACAAGGATTCCGTACATATAAAGAATGCCGAAATCCGAGTTATAATGAAGAAGTTATGAACCATCGAAGTTTCGCGACGGAACCGGCACGGCACCGGGAAGCGTAAATAGTAAATTTACGATAGACAGATATTTGGCCTTAGCGATCTAAACGAAAGTCATAGAATACGTTAAACCGAGAGCGTGCATAACAAGAATGTCCAAATCTGACTTCGTATGATGAAGTTATGATTTTTCGAAGTTTCGGCTTAGCAGTGTACAGCCCGAAGTTCGAATATTAGATCGAGCGATTTTTAGCCGTTACAACCTAAATGAGAATCGAAGATCTCGTTAATAGTAGCGTGACGATAAAAAGACAGACGAAAATGGATGTCGGATGAAGAAGTTATGAATTTTTAACGGATCAATCCTGTCCCGGCCTATTAAAAATATAACTTTAAAAATAAAGTCAAAATTAGTCGACGGAGTCTAAATGAAAGTTGTAGAGTACGTCTCCACCTACGCGTGGATATAAAGAGCGTCAAAAACGGAGTTCGTATGAACGAGTTACAAATTATAATAACATATTTACGTATTAAAATAAAGTCTAAATCATATATACGTACACATATATATACATATGTATATATCATTAGAAAGGTATCGACGATGCGGTCATTATAAGACTAGTGTTGAATACTTTCGACATTAGTTTAGTACAAATATCGTTAAATCTATTTAAAATAGTATTATAAATGGGTGTTTAGTTGTTTATATAACTATAAGGTCATTAAGTAACTATGATTGTAGTTTTTGAAAATTCAATTACTATAAATAAGAGGCTCGGGCTCTCATATTTCTTGCACCATTCTCCTGATTCAAGAGTCTTTCTCTTCTTATCCCCCGAGCATTTCGGTCCCTCGTGATTCGACTTCTTTTTCTGTAGTTTTAGTATAGTAAGGTGAGCGCTGAAGCGCTGCACGAATCTTTATTAGAAAGATTCAGCGACGAAGTTCTGCCCCTGCAGATCCCGAATCCTAGCTAAAATTCCCTTGTAAGTAAGTTATGCTTACCCTATTTTAATATAGCTTATATTTAAAATTAGTATTGTCATTATGAACTTATAATAAATATTTGGGCTACTATTATGACTTATATAAGTGCCGTTATAATATCTTTTTAACTACTCACGGTACGGGGAATCTGGTTTAAAGGGCCGCATAGGGTGGTTGGATTTCAGAAGTGCTATATGCCAAAATGGTCCTGCCATCCGATGTTTTATGTCTGGCCCTGTCTGTACATAGTGGTTGGAAAATATTGTTTAAACGCTTATATAATAATAATAATAATAATAATAATAATAATAATAATAATAATAATAATAATAATAATAAGACTAATAATTAGTCACGGTAAATCCGTAAATATTAGACTAAAATCTAGTGGTAATAATACTAGGTTTCGTCAAAGGAAATTATTTTTAAGAAGCGAAACGCTGTCTGAGTTCGGAATCACCACCTTAACAAATGAGTGCATAGTTACTTTCATCTTACACATAGATATGAAGTATTTTATATAAATTACGTGCTATGTGTGTATATTGTCTGAATACTTGCTGTCTATGTTGGATAAAACGTTTTATACATGTTTTTAAATGATCTAAACTGTATATATGTATTTTATATCTACAAAATGTGTTGGGTAAAACATGGGTAGATTAGAGTTGAGATAAATGATGAGCGATAAAAGATGAGATAAATGATGAGCGATGAAAGATGAGATGAATGATGAGCGATGATATATGAGTGATAAAATATGGTGCGAAGCGATGAGCCAAAACGATGAGCCAAAACGATGATCCAAACGACCCAAGCGATGGCCCCGTCATCTTGCAGAGTATGGATGACAACCACGAACTATTCTAGACAGTCTAGTGGAACACTAGCAGGCTCGCAACCTGTAGGTGTTGTGAACGATGTGTTCACCCGGTATACTCTAAAAACCCATTGACAAGTATTACGAGTGGACTCTCAAAAACGATATTGTCAAAAACCGAGATAAGCCCTGGCGACTATGCAGATTTAGTGTCGATTCCTTAGGATACTCCTTAGGAATGAATGAACGGGGAATAGTTGAATCTTAGGGTAGATCCTTAAGAGTAAAGAAGATAATGGGGATGGGTAATTGGGTTGATTGTTTGATGTTTAACATAATAATTATATTATTATGGGTTGAAAACCATATGTACTCACCAGGTTTCCCAACCTGACCCACTCAAGCTTATTTGTATCACAGGTGTCGATATGAAGCTACTTTACGCTGAGGGATTTAAAATAGATGTAGATCACTAGTGTAAATGAATGTAAGTTTTGTTTGTGCTTATGTTTCTGTATTGACGATGACATCCCAAATGTTTTAAAATGGATAAAAAAACATTTCTTCGGAAATGCTTTGATAACGTATTTATCATGTTTTTCTGGGAACAAATTCCGAAACATTTCTATTAAAAAGGGTACTCTGATTTTTATAAAGCATATACAAAATCGGTCTTTTCTGGCCGTGAAAATGGGGATGTCACAAAAGAGTCATACAATAATCAATAAGGTATTCTACAAGAGATAAGGCATCATACATCAAACAATTCTATCATACGATTCCTGAATATCCCTATCCTATTACTAGCATGATGTTCTAACATAACATAACATAATCTCAAATAACTGTGTGGTAATTTGGGGTCTACTTATTGGCTCCGGATGATCGTACACATCATATCCTTCTTATTTATTATGAAAACCATTTGAAAATCGTTTTTAAAATATTTTTCCTTAGTTTAAGAGTGGATTCACATGAGTGTTCCTCCAATTCACTCAAACCAAGGCTCTGATACCAACTTGTAACATCCCAAAAAATTGTAACAAATTTAAATTTTTCAAAACAAACCTTTTTTCTAATAGAAGTGTTACAAAAACATCGTTTCAAAACATTATTTAAAATCAGAGTCTCCCAAGATCCAAGCAATTGTAAAACTAAGGATATATAATGTCACGCCTTCGCCTCGCCACAATCATCTAAAGCACCTGAAACAATAAACTGAAATTGTAATTGTTGGGTTTTGAGCATTCTAACACTCCTATGGTGTACATGCAACCCTATAAACCTTGGATCTATGTTTTCTCTATTATACATGCAAATATTAAATATTCCAAGGTTTCATCCTAACTCGCATATTATGAAGCACCTATACTACAAAGTTCTAGTTAGATGACATACCTTTTGATGTAGCTTGATGTCTTCAAGCTTTAAGAGCTTAGCCCCAATAGTGTGGAAGCCTCAAATGGAATCACAAATCACCAAAACACCTTGGAAGAACTTGAGAGAATATGTATGCACACTAAAATCGGTCCACTCTTATTTTCACACACTTGTGCCAATATTGTGAGCCAAGGACCCCTTTATATATTATGGAGGATTAGGGTTACATCCATGTAAACCCTAATACCCATGACCTTTCATTTACATAGGATCCATGGGTTAAAAGCTCCATGGACCATCCATGAAAGCTTAGCCCAACCTAAATGAACTTGGCCCATTCCATATATATAAGAGTCCATATTTAATTAGTTCTTTTTGATCACTTAATTAATTCTAAATTAATTCTTGATCAATACTAATTAAATAATATGATTCCATATTAATATATTAGAACTTATAATATATTAATATAAATCATAAATATACTATTCTCAAAAGACTATCCATATAAATTGTGCCGGTGAAGTGCAACCCAAATGGACCATGCCGGGTCGGGTCAAGTACATACCAAATATAGTTATGGACTTAGACATTAATCCAACAGTAATCACGAAGCTTAGTGAGTTCCCCCAAAATACCAACACACAACAAATAACACATATACAATAACAACATACTATGGGTCCAATCAACCATCGGGTTGGAATACCCCAGGCCCTCAACCATCGGGTTGTAATGCCAACATACTATGGGTCCAATCATCCTCGGGATGGAATAACCTAGGCCCTCAACCATCGGGTTGGAATGCCAACATACTATGGGTCCAATCAACCATCGGGTTGGAATACCCTAGGCCCCCAACCATCAGCTTGGAATGGCAACATACTATGGGTCCAATCAACCATCGGGTTGGAATACCCTAGGCCCTCAACCATCGGGTTGGAATGCCAACATACTATGGGTCCAATCATCCTCGGGATGGAATACCCTAGGCCCTCAACCATCGGGTTGGAATGCCAACATACTATGGGTCCAATCAACCATCAGGTTGGAATACCCTAGGCCATCAACCATCGGGTTGGAATGCCAACATACTATGGGTCCAATCATCCTCGAGATGGAATACCCTAGGCCCTCAACCGTCGGTTTGGAATGCCCCGGCCTGTTGGCTTATGCATAAAGCAGTGAAGCCTCAGCCACCGACCAAACATGTGCACATATAATAGATAAGCATACAAATAACCAGCCAGTAAACAAGCAGTTAGATCTTACAGATGACTAGGCATAGCATCATCCTATCTACCAGGATGCAGATCTAACAGATCACTACAACACACAATCAAATGATAAACCAGAATAACAATCCAAAGGGCCGGCCTTGGTGCCTTCGACTCGTAAGTATAGTGAGGAAAACTCACCTCGCAGACTGAACAGAACTGATGAGGACC
Source organism: Lactuca virosa (assembly GCF_052849685.1). Taxonomy (NCBI): domain Eukaryota; kingdom Viridiplantae; phylum Streptophyta; class Magnoliopsida; order Asterales; family Asteraceae; genus Lactuca; species Lactuca virosa. The sequence goes on along the minus strand of NC_136434.1, from coordinate 173,133,318 downwards.
GACTCTGAATCTCAACTCTCTAAACGATACTTGTTTCAACCAAGTGACCAAATTCCATCAAAATACCAAAATACCTGGTCAAAATCAATAGTCCATGTTGACCCAACACGCCATGTTCCCCTTGGCCATGCTATGTTCCGCCAGCACCTGAGTTCTAATAGCTTAATACATTCAGCTGCCTATTCGACTCCAAGAGCTCCAAAGTTCGGATCTAGACCAAGATATGATTAAGAAGGGTAAAGTTTCTATCTTTATCCATTGGGGACCACCAAAAAGGTCTGAAACCCAAACCATAAAGCTTGATAATGCAAGCCTTAACCAATACGGACTTAATCCTTAAAGTCTGAAGTCCATCCTTTCCAGAAGTGATTTAAACACCTAAACCATCCCAAAAGGTTGGTGCTTTTTAGACATACATGTCCAATGCATGTCTTGAACGCATATTAGGTCAAAATGAGGACTTATGTGAGAATTTCAAATTCCTATCATTCATCGAAATCTGTTTAGATTTTAAACTTATATGCACTGACCCTCCTGTAATGAATATGTACAAAGTCACAAAGACTTGTCAACAGTCATTATAAGGTATTCCAGTGGAGATCAACTCCATGGAAACTAAGTCTCATATTCAAAGTACATTGCTTTGGACATGCTTCTTGCATTAAGTTTTCTAATCTTACACAGATAACTTCCACCTATGGAGACAACTCCATATTCTCATTTTGACTATCACTTATGAATAAGAGATGCCTCTTTTCAGAATATGTCAATATGGTCCTTCCAAAATTAGCACTATACTTCCAACTGTCCCTGAGCAACCAATCTTTGGTAAACCTCAGATTGTCCTCGACAATTTCTTAATCATTTTAGTCATATCCAATTCTAGACCTTTTCCCTTCTTAATGCCTCTGGGCATTTGGAAAAATTTAGAAATGACAAATATTATAGCACATGCAATCGATCCTGTATCCAAAGCAAATGGTACACGATTCATGATGTCTCACATAAAGACATGATTCTAGACCAGTCTTTTGCTACAATATTTTTATTTGCCATGTTTTCAAATTTTGACTATGAAGTGGGATGCCGTAATCATAATCGAATTTTGAGAACGCAATATATAGAATTTCCTTAAGTTGAACCAATCCAACATGAAATTCATATATATATTCTTGACTAAAGATGATTAAGGTCTCAATCTAAGCCTTTAGAACTGAAATGAAGTATATCCTCTCCCTTAATTATAGCAAAACAACTTTTTCAATCCCTGCAGCCTCACGAATTGAAACTTTTGTTTTCTATAATTAACATTGCTAACTTGCAACACTAACAATAATTATCATGCTCCCATTAACATGATGATTATTAGCATAACACTTATGCTCCCACTAGCTTTGACATGTACTCAGAAATCAGCTGGACTTCTAGAAATCAATACTTTATTGACTTTCTTACCAAAGTTCAGATTTCTGATACGAGATGCTTTGATAAAACTTTATCAAAATCATACACCTTTCCTTAGATAGCATGCATGTGTGTCTAAACAATTTCAGAACTATGAAAAGGGATGCCGTAATCATAGTCTCAATTGTTTAGACCTTTTGCCATCTGCTTCAAATCTACTTGGTGGAAGTGTTTCCTCACCATCATTTTCATGAATCGGAGAGAAACCTTATGACCCTTAGATTTTATGGTGTATGTGTTCTTATCCATGTGAATCGTCAAAACCATAGTCACAAGACAAGGATAATGACAAATCCAAACTCATATGGACTGAACTTATGCAATCTTAACTTTTTGCCACCTGACAGTACAGGGCCTGCCATTGCTTCCAAGTTGTTATGCAACCAATTGAGAACTTTCAGAACTCCTATGCAAAGCCAACTTTAACTGGAATGGGCACAGAATATGTCAACACGATAGGTTATAAACCTCAAGTCGTGTGCTAGTGAAGAACCTCAGGTTTTATTCTTGATTAGTTCTTGAAATTCTTTTTAGGATCTTTAAGACTCCCACTATCCTCTTGACATATAAGACTATCTTGCCAAATATTCAAGAGATAGTTCGGATTCTTTATCAAGACAAACACTTCACACAATTGGCCTTAGTTGGTCTTTGTTTTATCCAAAACATCACAACTTACCAATTTCAAATGTACAAGAGTAGGACACTTTTACTCTTACATTTGACAAGTGTTTTAAACCTTTCTTTAAGATATGTCACTCAAGTTACAATCTTGGAGTATGACTCTAAGAATTGTTTTGGAATGAAGTATGACTCATCTTCCTGATCTAACCATTTCAACAATTCATGACTCCTCTTCTTAGTCATAAGAATGCACTAAGATGACCTTTAGAGGACTAATTGTGATATGATTTCTAAATCATTAAGATGATCACAAACATGATACTAAAGTACTCTCCCATCTTTTCAGATTTGAGAAACTTTTATCTTTCTGCCTAATTTGATTCTTCCCATTCGTTCTGCCATACATTGAGACTTTTCCAATGTTTCAGAATTATACTTAAACTTGTAAGTATAACCATATTTACTAAACTTTAGTAAATCAAATAGTCTTAACGAGCTTTGTGGTGGACATGACCAGTGCACAAGAATGTGTACTCGATCCCTTTAGTCCTTCACTTGACTCACACATCCATGTGAACAAGTAAATAGTCTTGATTTTCCAATGCTTGAAAGTTCTCATTCATCATACTATTCAACTTGCATGATTCCAAGTTTCGGTCCAATTGAAACTTGGGTGATGAGGAACTTTCATGATTTGGTAAATTTAGACACTACCACAAATGAAAAAATCAAATCCATTTTCCAATATTGCTGTCAGTGGAATCATATAAGCAACAATTTTCCACAAATGCCATTGTAAGGATGCTTCAAATAAATAAAATTAAACAATTTTCTTTTATTTTAAAACTTTGAGGAAAAACTTATCCTTACAATCCACATGGAAAATTGTTGTTATCTATTCCTTAGCAATATATCATAACTTCTTAAGCAACTGCTCAAAATTCTGATGCGATCGAAATCCACCTTCGCGATCAGAATCAACATATACTTCCTTTAAGATTTCTCTCTATTCTTTGATTCTTAAAACATCAACATGTGACCCAGTCACATCATGTAATGAGGATCTCAGAATAGAACTTAACAGAGTTAGATAATGGGCTCTACCTGATGTAGAGTCAAACTTGTTGACTTTAACATCCTTAGGTAAATTTGGCAGCTTTGCAATCAACGCCCCTTCCTTTGGCAAAATAAACATATGGACCCTTTGGTAATGGGACTATCTCAGACTTAGCCTTTCTCTTTACCATTTGGTCAACCGGGTTGACTATGGCCAATCCCTTTCCATTGGGAAGAGAATGCTTTTTCTGGATTTCCAGTGTCACCATTGTCACTGTCCATAAAGTTTTTGGGAAGTTGATCTTCTAATCAAATTTGCTTAACTATCGTTCCAAATCATTGCTGATTCAGCAGCACCAAGCAAATAGATATGATCATTAAGGTTCATGTCATAGTCTGTTTCATAGTAGTCCCAAAGGAACTCACTATGTGACTTAGAAAGTGATTGAACATCCAACTTTCTCAAGACTTTGACACCCAACTCTCCCGGCTTGTCAATATGTGACTTCATCTCTAAGATGTGATCACACATAGACCTTGCTTGCCATTAGGGCTTGAGTGACCTTGAACTTGTGGGTTAGGGAGAATAATTGGAGGAGGTGGAGGAAGAGAAGTATGACTTCCATGAGCCAAACTTGGGAAGTCGTATTCATTAGGAAAGCTTGGTTTGGGAAGATCATTGTTGTCTAAACCAGACATCAACAATGGGAGAAATTCACGTAAAGTTGATTTAAGTCCTTAATATAACACCCAATATGATATATTAAGGCTAGGACCCAACAAAATATTTTATAACTTGGAAGAGGGATGCCGTAATCCAAGCTATAAAATATTTGAAGGTAGGTGAATGATGATTCACCAATTTCCACCAAGATAAACGAAATGTATTATTAGGTTTTAATTGGTTTTGAAACTCCTAGATTCTTTTGAGATTCATTGAACTTTTCAATTGCATGTTTCAATCTCGAGTGTACCCTTCAGGTTTTGTGACTGGGATGCCGAGGATCACAAAACAAGGTGTGAAGTAACCATGCAAATATACTTGGTACCCTTAATATTTACCCCTCAATCGATGTGCCGGTTAACCACACACGCTCCAACGATACTATGATAAACATTAAGTTACCCTTTGCATACCTTGTTAAATCAAGCTAGTGTGCCGGTTAACCACACACGCTCCACTAACTGACTTAAGCAAAGTGCAAAGTGTAATTTCATGGGTTAGCACCAAATTCACATTTTCCTACGTAACTAAGATTGGGTATTATTAAGAGTTTAGTTACTTAGTATTTATCATTAATACTTTTAATGAAGGGAGAATTATAGTCCTTGTCCTACCCGTTCGGCTAACGACCCTCCACCGGTCAAGGAAGCGGTGGGTGAGAGTAGACACCCATTAAACTGCCATTTTATAGGCAGTAACCTTATACCCCCCTTATAGATCGGCTTCGTGAATGAGGCCTACTATTGGTAAGACGACTTGCTCTTATACATATAATATATTAAACTTTTAATATTATAATAGTATAAGGGTGTATTTTAGACATTTAAAATACTTGGTGGTTTAATCTATTAATTAAACTAAACTTTTAATTTAATTAAACTCAAACCATATCTTTATTTATGGATTTAATAATACTCTTTTAATTAAACGCTTTAATTAACTATTAATAAAGTCCATAAGAGTTAATTTGAATTATTCAATAAAACATCATAATTCCAATTATTAAATTCAAAATTAAAACCATTTAATTAATTGTTTAAGTTATGAACCCAAGAGTTTTAGAATTCAATTCTTTTTTTCGTAAAAAGCTTTTTCCAAATTCCAAAACTTGAGGGCAAGTTTTGTAACTTTTGAAAACCTTTGGATTTTATAACTTATGGAGTTAAATACTTGTTTTATGATGAAACTTTTCATGTTCCATAACTTAAGAACAAGTTATGGAATTCTTTAAAACATTAACTTCAAATTTTGTAACTCCATAAAAACTTTAAATCAAATTTTTTTTTTTAAAAAAAAAACTTTCATATCCATAACTTATGGAAGTTTCAAAAACCCTTAAGATCACAACTTTAAAAAAAACTTTTGAGCTCCAAAATTTTATGACAAAATATGTAACTCCTTAAAACATTTAGATCAAACTTTTAAAACTAATAAAATAATCATATCATTTTATCTTTTACTAAATTTGACCTAATTCAACTCATATAACAAATTATTCAAATTTTACAAATAATTCGTTTTTCACAAAACAAGTAATTATCTTAAAATTTGACAAACGTCATGTTTTTTTTTCCTTTTTTTTCAACTTGAAAATAAAACATTTGCATCAATATAATAGAAAACAACCCATGGCTCTGATACAACTGTTGGGTTTTGAGCATTCTAACACTCCTATGGTGTACATGCAACCCTATAAACCTTGGATCTATGTTTTCTCTATTATACATGCAAATATTAAATATTCCAAGGTTTCATCCTAACTAGCATATTATGAAGCACCTATACTACAAAGTTCTAATTAGATGACATACCTTTTGATGTAGCTTGATGTCTTCAAGCTTTAAGAGCTTAGCCCCAATAGTGTGGAAGCCTCAAATGGAATCACAAATCACCAAAACACCTTGGAAGAACTTGAGAGAATATGTATGCACACTAAAATCGGCCCACTCTTATTTTCACACACTTGTGCCAATTTTGTGAGCCAAGGACCCCTTTATATATTATGGAGGATTAGGGTTACATCCATGTAAACCCTAATACCCATGACATTTCATTTACATAGGATCCATGGGTTAAAAGCTCCATGGACCATCCATGAAAGCTTAGCCCAACCTAAATGAACTTGGCCCATTCCATATATATAAGAGTCCATATTTAATTAGTTCTTTTTGATCACTTAATTAATTCTAAATTAATTCTTGATCAATACTAATTAAATAATATGATTCCATATTAATATATTAGAACTTATAATATATTAATATAAATCATAAATATACTATTCTCAAAAGACTATCCATATAAATTGTGCCGGTGAAGTGCAACCCAAATGGACCATGCCGGGTCGGGTCAAGTACATACCAAATATAGTTATGGACTTAGACATTAATCCAACAGTAATCACGAAGCTTAGTGAGTTCCCCCAAAATACCAACACACAACAAATAACACATATACAATAACAACATACTATGGGTCCAATCAACCATCGGGTTGGAATACCCCAGGCCCTCAACCATCGGGTTGTAATGCCAACATACTATGGGTCCAATCATCCTCGGGATGGAATAACCTAGGCCCTCAACCATCGGGTTGGAATGCCAACATACTATGGGTCCAATCAACCATCGGGTTGGAATACCCTAGGCCCTCAACCATCAGCTTGGAATGGCAACATACTATGGGTCCAATCAACCATCGGGTTGGAATACCCTAGGCCCTCAACCATCGGGTTGGAATGCCAACATACTATGGGTCCAATCATCCTCGGGATGGAATACCCTAGGCCCTCAACCATCGGGTTGGAATGCCAACATACTATGGGTCCAATCAACCATCAGGTTGGAATACCCTAGGCCATCAACCATCGGGTTGGAATGCCAACATACTATGGGTCCAATCATCCTCGAGATGGAATACCCTAGGCCCTCAACCGTCGGTTTGGAATGCCCCGGCCTGTTGGCTTATGCATAAAGCAGTGAAGCCTCAGCCACCGACCAAACATGTGCACATATAATAGATAAGCATACAAATAACCAGCCAGTAAACAAGCAGTTAGATCTTACAGATAACTAAGCATAGCATCATCCTATCTACCAGGATGCAGATCTAACAGATCACTACAACACACAATCAAATGATAAACCAGAATAACAATCCAAAGGGCCGCCCTTGGTGCCTTCGACTCGTAAGTACAGTGAGGAAAACTCACCTCGCAGACTGAACATAACTGATGAGGACCGACTCTGAATCTCAACTCTCTAAACGATACCTGTTTCAACCAAGTGACCAAATTCCATCAAAATACCAAAATACCTGGTCAAAATCAACAGTCCATGTTAACCCAACACGCCATGTTCCCCTTGGCCATGCTATGTTCCGCCAGCACCTGAGTTCCAATAGCTTAATACATTCAGCTGCCTATTCGACTCCAAGAGCTCCAAAGTTCGGATCTAGACCAAGATATGATTAAGAAGGGTAAAGTTTCTATCTTTATCCATTGGGGACCACCAAAAAGGTCTGAAACCCAAACCATAAAGCTTGATAATGCAAGCCTTAACCAATACGGACTTAATCCTTAAAGTCTGAAGTCCATCCTTTCCAGAAGTGATTTAAACACCTAAACCATCCCAAAAGGTTGGTGCTTTTTAGACATACATGTCCAATGCATGTCTTGAACGCATATTAGGTCAAAATGAGGACTTATGACCTAATCTATATGCATGGCATCAAAACTTGATTATAGACCAAATCCAAGACACTACTAGGTCACCTTGAGCTGGAGATTCATAAAGTTTCAAACTTTATGAAATCTAACCATTCCAACATTCAAGAACAAGAAGAAAAAGGGACAAAACCCAAGATCTAACAACTTTGAATGATAAAAATTGAGTCTTGGACACTTACAAAGGACCAGAAGAGTGACAAATTGAAGGATGGGGGCTTACTTGCTGGATCTTTGCTTCCTTCCTCCGCCTTCTTCCTTCTTTAGCTTCAAAAACACCAAACTAGCTCAAAAATGGGAGGGAAGGATGATTAGGGTTTCTGTCAGGGCTTGAGGGGTTGATGGGGGCTGAGGGTGAACAAACCCTAGCCTCGGCATTCCTTTAAATAGGGAGCAAAATCCAAAAGATTAGGGTTTCATTCCACCCATCAACACGCTGTGTTCCAAGAGGTAACACGTCGTGTTGCCCAAAATGAAACTAGTGCCTCTTCTTATCTGGACACGTCGTGTTGGTGCCTCCAACACGTCGTGATCAATCCTCAAAATGTGATTTATACCCAAAGTTGTTCCTCAAATTTCCAGGTGTTACAAAACAAGAAAAATATCGGAAAATATTTAGAAATTTAAACTAAACTAACAATTTTGCTAGGGTTCGCGATTGCATTTGACATGTGTAACATGCCTTTTAAACCTCTGGGTTACCTTAGCAGGCGAGTGAAGTCTTGCAAGGATTCTTACAATGAACTACCCATAATGCTCATGGGTTTCCTCTCATAATAGAGCTAAGTTTAATGTATTCAGTTGAGTAGTTTCCTCGTTTAAGTTGTCAACCTTTTTGTATAGAGGCAATTCGAGTTTCATCTTGAATAAGAGTGATGTTGCATCATTGATCATTCATGCATACATTTTGCGATGTTGTTCATTTATTTTGAATGGACCGCCTCCTTTCATCTCTTTACCATCGATCACACCATGACTTGCTATGTTTGTGATAACATATAATCTGCTCTACTATCTCCGCAATTTGCCCGAAAAAATCTTTAGGCGCAAGTTAAACAACCACACTAGTTGTCCCTCGACAATTTACTTTCAAACGATATGTCGGTCATGGAATTCCTTAGATTTTTTCATGTAAATTTTCGAACTCTCGTAAGACTCTTTATGAATTTCCTCCGACTCCACAAGCTGTAATTTGCATTACATACATGCACTACGTAATTAAAAAAATGTTTTAATTTCCTACATGGTACGATATTCTAACTCCACTGGGAGATCGCATGACATTCCATAACCAATCCAGCAAAGGGACATTGCAATAGTTGTCTTATAGGCCTGTAATGCATTATCTAATCGGATGGGACAAGTCCTTGTGGTCAGGCCTTGTTGGGTTTTTATTCAAAAATTAGTTTCAAAAACAAGATTTTAGCAACGAAAGACTTGAGTATTTTTTGAACAATTATAAACTAGTTATAACCAACCATGGATCTTCTTGCAAAGTTTCGAAACAAAACAAGCACCAAAGAAGAAGAAGACGAACATAACAACCTTTGTAGTCTTTAAATTATCAAGGGTAAGCTTAGAAGTTGATGGAGAATGTGGAACCTTTGAGACACCAACAAGAAGCCAACTTGATTTAAGATGCTAGTGTTGTAACTTTTATAAACTCTTAAGCTTTAGTTCATATCAAAATATGAACCAGACAGAGTAAAATGAAAGCAAGTGATCTTCAAAAGATGAACAAAATGGAGAGAATATGAGACAACATGTTCCTTACGTTTTTCACTATTGAAACCAAAAGCCAAAAACTAGTAATTTATTCAACTAAAGCAAGGTCTTTAACTGTTGATGCTTGGTGCTTAAAGACACCATGTCCCTAGCAACAAAAGTATACTAAAGTAAGAGTATGACTTTATGAATAAACTAATGCAAACATGTTGCAACTAGCTTTTTTCTTATCCCAACTTTTATTCACATTTTTATAAGAAAAAGGAAAGAAAGATTTATATAAAAAAGTATTTCATTCTTTTATAACTTATAAACTTTAACCTTTTGGAAAAAGACAGAAGTCCTTATGGTCCAAAATGTTGTACATGACTTATAAATCATACCATATGATATATTATGTTACTTGCTAATGAAAAATATTATTTCCAGGAAATAAATAATTTTCAATTAATTATAAGAATTTATTGAATATTTATTAAAATCAATAATAAATAATCAATCGTATTAGGTTGTTGATAATGTGACCCTTAGGATCATATGTTAATTAACAATATCACTTTAATATGACTCTTGAGCATACTAAATCTTTCAGGCCTAACCTTGTTTTCAAAAATACGTTTAATTCCTATATTAGACACCTCAACTTGTTAGAAAATAGAGAATCAATATATATATATATATATATATATATATATATATATATATATAGAGAGAGAGAGAGAGCTAGGTTCAAATGTGGATTGACATCTATTGTGTGGACGTGTGGATAATGCAATTTTGTGAGAATTACAAAAAAATATGTTGTTTGATAATATGAATACGTTCAATCTTATATAATTATTTTAATTATTAAGCATTTTCACTAATTAAATCGTCTATAAGGTTATTATACACTTTTTTTTAATTATTCTCATTCTGTCATAATGTTATCAGGATGTTTATTGAGTCGTATTCTGTAAGAATTAAAAAAAATAAAACATGATGAATGAGAACAAAAATGAATTAGAATTGGTGAGAATCCATTAAAATAACAATAGTTCTGTGAGATTGAACGTATTCACATTACTAAACAACATATTCTCTTAGTAATTTTCATAAAATAGCATTATCCACACGTCCACACAATAGTTGTTCATCCACATTATAACCTAGCCCTATATATATATATATATATATATATATATATATATATATATATATATATATATATATATATATATATATATATATATATATATATATATATATATAGGGGATAGTTCATGTGAGGACACACTTTAAAATGAGAACAGGAGGACAAATTTCAGTCGTTAGGTTATTTTATTTAAGGGTCAAGATGGATAAACTGGGTATGAGTCATATTCTATCATGATTTAAGTACAAAAACATATTCCAAAATGATTTATATGCGTATAAGAGTAATTATGTAAATGACTTTTGTGTTAAATAAGGGAACTCTATCAGATGTCAAATGTTGATCGGTAATCACTCCCGTAAAAATCTCCCCAATTCTTTTCCATTCTGTTTGAAAGGATCGTCAAAAATCTTCAACAAATTTTCCAAGAAATTAGTTTGATTCTATGAGATTATATATTTGGAACGAAATGAAGTAGACGAGATCACAAAGCTTACGAAGAATATCAAGAATGATGGAATCGGGTTGGAAATCAAAATTTCTAACACAACTGTCAATGTTATCAATCTTGAGTCGACGTTTTGTACATTGAGTCATGTAACATAAAGGTTTTGTTTTTTGTTTTGTTTCTTTTTAATTTTCTATAGAATTTTAATTAGGGTTTATGAAATCATGGTTTTCATTCAAAAAAACTCTATAAATAATCAATTTTAAGTGAAATTATTAGTAGATGAAGGTCATTTTGGTTTTCGAATTGCAGGGTTTCGATTGTAGACAAATTATGTAGTGAATGTTTATATATGAGAAGGATTTAATGTGGAAATTAGTTTTTCCCGGAAAATAAATTTAAGGTGAAGTTATTGAATAACTAGTATTCCACGGAGAATGCAAGTGTATATGTAATTCTGAGTATGATGGTGTGGTATATGATACAAAATTCTGTATTGAAGGTCAATATATTCTATTATGAATTTTTGTGTTGGTGAATGTACTTCATATGTGAAGGATATAATTTGGAAATTAAGGTTTAGCGGTAAAAAAAATTAAGTTGAATTTGTTGAGTAACAAGTATTTGATAGTGAATGCAATAGTATATCCAATCCTAATTATGAAGTTGTGGTATAAGATACAATATTCTGATGTATGCAATAGTATTTGATAGTGAATGTAATAGTTTTTAGAGTAAATTACACGAATGGTCCCTATGGTTTAGGGTAATTTGCGCGTTTGATCCCTAACTTGTTTTTTTTAACTCGAAAGGTCCCTATTCAATGTTTTTGTTACGCGCTTGGTCCCTGTCTTACCTAAAAAAACTATTTTGCCATTGATTTATTTATTTATTTAAATAAAACACACCACCAACCTCATCCCCTCACATTACCATACCTACCCCACCATTTTTCCTTGTTTAAATAATAGTATTTTTAGGTAAGATAAGGACCAAGAGCGTAACAAAAACAAACAGTAGGACCAATGGCGTAACAAAAACAAACAGTAGGGACTTTACGAGTTAAAAAATTAAGTTAGGGACCAAACGCGCAAATTACCCCAAACCATAGGGACCATTCGTGTAATTTACTCTAGTTTTTATGAATAATGTAGTGTAAAATCTAATGTATAAAACCATGGCAAATGCAGGAAACTTTTATGGGAAACAAAAGAAGGGTTTGGAATGCATCTGGAATGTGCTAGAACTATTACAGCAAAAGTGAATATTCATGCAAATGTAATTGACTGTTAGGTTGTTCTACACAACAAATTTGAAAAGAGCAAGTCAGATTCTTCGTATTCAAGACTTTTTTTACAAGCATGTTGTATGGTTAAGTTATTTCAATATAATACTATAATTTGTTATATGTAATAGTACTTAATGTGTTGTTTACATATATAAACAACATTAATTGATGTTGGACGAAAGCGTGCAAGAAGATGTAAGATATAGTGAGTTTGAAATGATGGTTAAATCATCAATTAAAGACCTTACAGATGATAATGAGCTAAAAATGTTGATCTAGTAATTAAAATATGAAAGGTTTATTAGACAAGTCAAAAACATCTCTTCAATAATTTTGTGGGAAAGATGTCTTTCTGCCATCGTTTGAGTAAATATTTGGAAGGAATTTCTTTGATGTTATATGACTTCATAACGGTATAAATGTGACGACACAAAATACCAAACTGCTCAAACTTCATACAAGGACATTGAAATGTCTGTTCCATCTTATTGTGTGTAACATGAATTGAAGAAATTTTACAGAATTTTGTAAACAAAATTTTTTAAACACTGATAGGTTAATAGTACAAGTTTCAAGAGTATTCACCTTGTGTTTTGATAGGTTAATTAGGATGAGTATTCCAAACTTGTTTTTGGAATGTGTTTTGATAGTTATGTTAATAACCAATTAAAGTGTGTCTAACAAATGATGGCGATAATGAGTATAAAATTGAACGTCTTACCTTGATTTTGCATGTTATCAGAAATATTATCATCTAAAATAAAATCATCTTCATGATTTTGATCTATTATGACGACATTTTTGATTGAGACGTTATCATCACCGGATGAGAAATTTTCATCATCGCTTGAACATATTTCATCTTCAAACATATTGTGGTTATCATCATAATCGTTGGGGAATAAGAAATCCATAAATGGATTGTTATGGGTTACAAATTATTCTTTAGATTGGAGAACAAGTTTGACTATAAAATAGGTTGAACACGATGAACAAATCTTTCCAGAAGACAATATTCTTGATACATGAATAATATACGATTGACTAGTTTATACACGGTTGAATGCTTGATCATTTCCTAATTCGATAGTTTGTTAGTAGTGATATTATGGAATATTAAATGTACCATAAATGTAGGAGATTATTGTTGAACCGGTCATTAAATAGAATGTCTATATATGAAAACGTCCTTATTAATGTAAAATAAGTTAATTTTTTTTATTTAATAAATTATATATATATTAATGGGCTGATGTTTGTCCTCATGTTCTCACTTTAAAATGTGTTCTCAAATGAACTTAACTCTCTCTCTCTCTCTCTATATATATATATATATATATATATATATATATATATATATATATATATATATATATATATATATATATATATATCGTGGATAGATTCATGATCATGTTTCCAAACACTTTCTGAAATCTGTAATTCGTCCATTTTATCTGGAGTACACAAATTCAGAAGTAGGATAATCCAAGAACAAAATCAATTCGAATTACATGCCTAATTCGAATTGTAAACATATAATACCTTTTCTTGATATGTTGTTTTGAGAGACAGAAAAACCAGATGATTTATTTTCGTAAGTATATATGTTCCAACCAAAATTTGGAACTTAAATTATATATATATATATATATATATATATATATATATATATATATATATAATCAGTTGAAAGTTAGTTTATGGTTATTACATCCATTTTGGCGCCAAAAAAATGGTTGACATATGGTTATTTAGACATAACCGAATCTGACATCATCATGATGTCACAACCTATTTTTGACGATAATTTGCATGATTGAACTCTTTCTTGGTATATAAATCTGTTTAGGGGCTCTACCCCTTGGACCCCGCTAGGGGCGCTGCACCTAGACATCCCAGAGACACTGCCTCACGACCCCCCGTATACCTGAGTTTAGATTAGACTTTCTAGTGTACGCTCCACACCTCCAATCTTAGAGAGCAAACTAAACTCATACTGTCTCACTAGCAATACTAACTACACTAAAATACGTTGATAACATTAAAATCATCAACACGACTTATATACTTGTTCGCAAGTGTTAAGATATGGAAATTATACATCACATAGTGATTAAATAGTTTTGCAAAATACTAATTTTTAAAATGGGAAGCCCATCATTAATTAGATTCTAAGAATTTCATGTGTTCGAAAAAAATATTATTTTTGACGAATTTTCAAACAAAACTATGGTAGTTTTCTTCGCCTTCGACCCGTTTGTACTATACTCCATCCGTCCCATATTAATAGTCCATGTTTCCTTTTTGGTTTGTCCAAAAATAATAGCATACTTCTAAATCTAAATATGTCTTTTACCATAATACCCCTCATTATTAGTTAAATTACCATGAAATTAAATGCAACTACCATGGAAATAAATGCAACAAAAGGGTAAGACTGTCATTTCATTTAATAAAGTTAATAGTAATTAATGTTTTTTTTAATATGTGTTTTTTGTGTAGACAGTTATTTTGGGACGGATGGAGTAACAAAAAAAGATAGAGTGAATTAGTTTTCTTAAATTTCCCCTTTTAGTTTTTTTTTTTTCCTATATACTCATTTTAGGCTTTTTAAGGTTTTCTAAGATCTAGTATATCAACTATCAAGTGGCCTTAATGAAATTGGATAAAGGAACATTCTCAAATATTATTGTTTCAAAAGCCCAAATCTTATAAAGTAATGGAAAAGAAATTTGGATAAATGGTTATTGCCAAATATTTTTGGTTCAAAAGCCCAAATCTCATAAACTAATGGACAGAAACACCCATATATGGATATCTAATTGGAAATTTGGAATGAGTTTTAAACTTTTTTTCAGCCATAGGACTATATAGGAGTAACCCAAATGGAGACATGTCACTCACTTCCCATCCACATAACCCAAAAAATGGGAATTATCCGAAAACTCTGATCTCTTCCCTTCTTCTTTTTCCCTCTGTGATTCCTCCATTAAAACTCTATCGATCTCAATATTCAAAACCCATCATGTTAACAAACCTCTCCCCTTTTACCCCCTCTTCTTATTCTTCAACCATCAGATTCCTCAAAAACAAAAACAAACACCACTTTTCAACTTTATCATCGTCTTCAACACTTCACTCATCATCCCATTCCCCATCTTCAAATCTCAGTTTTCTCGACAGGAAACAGTTACCCCATGAAAAAATCGGATACCCTTTTACGAAAAGGAAAAGCTTCAACAAGACTTCAGCATTAGCTGATTTCGGTTTTGGTGGGTTCGAAAGCGCTCAATCTGTAATTGAAGCTGTTTCAGTGTTAACAGCCATCATCGTCGTTCATGAAAGCGGTCATTTCTTAGCTGCTTACCTTCAAGGGATTCACGTAAGTAAATTTGCAGTCGGATTTGGTCCTATTTTAGCTAAATTCAATGCGAATAACGTCGAGTATTCGTTAAGAGCGTTTCCTTTAGGTGGGTTTGTTGGATTCCCTGATAATGATCCCGATAGTGAAATCCCAATCGACGATGTGAATTTGCTGAAAAATAGACCTATTCTCGATCGAGTTCTTGTCATTTCAGCTGGTGTTATTGCGAACATAGTCTTCGCATATCTCATAATCTTTGCACAGATAGTGTTCGTCGGATTACCAGTACAAGAATCCTTCCCAGGCGTAATTGTCCCGGAGGTTCGACCCTTTTCAGCCGCTTCCCGAGACGGGTTACTCGCCGGAGATGTCATTCTCTCCGTTAACGACATCGATTTACCCCAAGCAATCCCTAATTCCGTTTCTCAAGTAGTCGACGTCATTAAAAAGAACCCTAAATCATCAGTGTTGTTTAAAATCGACCGGGGAGGGAAAGATTTCGTCATTACTATCACTCCCGATCAGAATCCAGACGGAAGTGGTCGAATCGGGGTTCAATTAGCCCCAAATGTGAAGATCTTAAAGGAAAAACCGAAAGATGTGTTGGAAGCTTTTGGATTTACAGGTCGCGAATTCTGGGGTTTAACATCGAACGTTTTAGACAGTTTGAAACAGACTGTTCTCAACTTTTCACAAACCGCAAGCAAAGTTGCAGGTCCTGTTGCGATTATAGCAGTAGGTGCAGAGGTTGCGAAATCAAATATCGATGGTTTGTATCAATTTGCAGCGATTTTGAATCTTAATCTTGCGGTGATTAATCTCCTCCCTTTGCCGGCGTTAGACGGTGGTTCTTTGGCTTTGATTCTTGTGGAAGCGGCGAGAGGTGGGAGAAAGCTTCCGTTAGAAGTAGAACAGGGGATAATGTCATCTGGGATTACACTCGTTTTCGTTCTTGGTCTTTTTCTTATTATTCGAGACACATTAAACCTCGATTTCATCAAGGATTTGTTGTGATTCTTGTCGAAAACTTGAAAAAGGTACAATTTCGATCGGATATTGTATTATTTGTGTTGTATCCATTTGGATCTTCCTTACAATGTGGTTTATGATATACATTTCTGGTATTGGAGATCAATATAACATACATACCTCAACATAGTTAAACTTATGTTGATATTACAAAATCATATTCATTTGTAATATTTGATTTGATTCATTTTCGTTAACAAATTTAATTGGATAATTCTATACATGTGAAGTCTCTAATAACAATCCAAAACATATTGCCTAACAATCAGAGTGTTCATGGTTATGGAAAAAAAAATCCAATTATATATATATATATATATATATATATATATATTAAATCTAAAAGAGCTTAGCAATAGTAAATTTTTTTACCTTTAGGTTTTTGCGAAAATTATTTAGTGAATTTGACACTTTTAGTCCTTAAAATCAAAATTTTTACATTTTTATGTTTTGATTAAGTTTTTCTGACTTTAGATTTTTGACATAAATCTTTAGTGACTTTGACACTTATAGTCCTTGCAGCCAAGCAATAGTAAATTTTTTTACCTTTAGGTTTTTGCCACAAGTATTTAGTGAATTTGACACTTTTAGTCCCTAAAGTCAAAATTTTTACATTTTTATGTTTTGATTAAGTTTTTGTGACTTTAGATTTTTGACATAAATTTTTAGTGACTTTGACACTTATAGTCCTTGCAGCCAAAAGTTTACATTGTGGTGTTTTTGCCACAAATTTTTAATGAATTTGACATTTTTCGTCCTTGTAGTAAAAACTTTTACATTTTGACATAAAAAACACAAAAAAACCTCATTTAGAATTTTACTACCATATTTTCCCAACTTTGGCAACTTTAACATTATTGCCACAACATTTTTGGATTTTTTCTACCAGTGTCCCTTCTTTTATTTGTATACTTTTGACATCTAATTTTAAGGGCTGTCGATTTTCTCCCCTATTTGTGGTGATTTACAATTTTAACACATATCTTTTAAAGTTTGCCCATTTATTCCATATTACCCTAAACGAGTACTTTGCTAGTTTCCATTAAATTTTGAAAATGTGTTTTGTTATTTCAGAAAAGTTTCAAGAAAATAAAAAATTTATGTTTTTCAAATTGTATATAAATTAGAAAAATGGTTTTTTTAGTTTTCTAAATTTCTAAAATAGAAAATGAATGCCCTACCTCTTTCAACAATACTTGTTTTCTAAAATTTTCATAGAAACTCAACTCTATTTTTCAAAAACATTTTCTAGAAAAATAATACAATTTTCCATAACCACACACCCTTACGTTTTCATTTTCTACGAAAACATATCCAATGAATATGACTTTCATTAGAAAATTTTTATGAAGGGATGTTTGGGATTGAATTTTAAACATGATTATATGATATTAAAGTTGACTAAAAAAATAGTTGTAATAAGCATGTTCTTCAAAAAATATTTGGATGTGATACCGTTGTTTGTAGCTGTAATAGTTACCCTATGTTTGATAAAGTAGCTGAAAAATATAGCCTATAAAAATGATGTTTGATAAAAAAAAATTAGATGATAAGTTAGTTGTGAAATATGAAACGAGAGAAAAAGACATTTAGAATTATAAGAAAAATATGTAACAAGTTTTATGAAATTTAAAAAGTACTAAAAAATATTGAGGGTGTCAAAAAACCATGTGTAGCCCGTGTTTTCGGGGTACTTTTACAATGTTCCAATGTTCGTGGCCGGAGCATGTTTTACGTCCGTTTAGTTTTTGGGGGCGAGGATCCCCGTCCCGAATACCCTGCCGGGAGACACGAAATAATTTGTATATTTAATTATTCTTATTTTTATAACCATAAAAAATGAGTTAAAGTAACCATAGTGCATTTAGATCTTTCATATTTGAATAATTGGTGTAATATGTAAGGTTTAATGAAATAAACGAGTAGAAATATGGCAAACAAGGCTAAATGGGGTTAACGTGGGATTTGAGGGAAATGGAGGTAACATGGAATTTCGGGGGTGGAAAACATGAGATTTCATAAGTTATATGTGGAGTGATTGGTTTTAGGGGTGTTCTTATGGATGGATCGGTTCGATTCAGTCCAATCAAGAGAAATCAAGTTGATTTTAATTTTAAAAACATAGATCCAAATAGTTCAAACTAAATTCAAATCCAATCTGATTTAACCAAATTACAATTCGGTTGGATCGGATTTTATAATTCGGTTTTCAAAAACCAAAATATTTTAAAACCACATATATTCAAAATATGAGCTACTTTTATAGAATAAGCAAAAACAAATCACTTATGGTTTAAAATTAACTATTAAAAAACATATTATATTTTAATATTTATAGTTAAAAAAACTTTTGAGAGAAAATACATATTAAGATTTTGTATTATGTGAAACTTTTTGAATCTATTTGAAAAATAGATTAATAAATTAATAAATAATTACATATATAAATTTAAAAAAATAAAAAAAATTGCTATTTGGTTTTTTGGACTATTCGGGTTTTTTTATAAACCAAAATCAATCCAAAATACAAATTTAGTTTTGTCAAAAACCAATCAAAAAAATCCAAATATATGTACCAAATTGTCCAATTAGATAAGGTTTTAAATGAACCGAACGGTTATCAAACTGTTCATGAACCGTTAAGCAGGAATTTCGTTTAAATTTGTTTATTTAATAAATAAACGAACATGAACACAAGTTCATGTTCGTTTAGTTAAATGAACAAACATGAACATTCGTTTAATTATGTTGGTGAACGTTCATTTATATTGTTCGTTTATGTTCACTCATTTAAGTTCATTTTATTTTCATATGTGTTTGATTACATTACTATACTGTATGTTTAGTTATATTTCTTTATCTCCGTCCGTTTATGTTTTTGTTGTTTATGTTCGTTTAGCATGTTCACGAACATAAACGAACGAATATGAACAATGTAATTTCTTAAACGAAGGAACATGAACAAGAAAACTCGTTCACTTATTCGTTCATGTTTGTTCGTTTGTTTGGCTAACTTAAATGAACGAATATGAACAACCCTCATTTGTGTTCGTTTACAACCCTACATTTGGACAATTTGGTTTGTTATTCGAGTAGTGAACAACCCTAATTGATTTACTCTCCAAAAAACCATTATGGTTAGAAAGGGGACTCTAACATATAAGACAATGTCACATAAATATATGATACAATAACATTCTCCTTATAGGAAGAGGTTCGATGAGAATAGACAAAGTCGTCTTAAGTAATGAGATTGCAGGATACCGACTCTGGTACCATATAAGATATATGTGGAGTCAGTGGATTACCATCCGAAATAGCTTTTTTGGGATGACTATCCCAAAGGGCTCTTATAGATAAAGTGGGGCTCCAACATATATAGAGACATACATGATTATTTCGCACCGAAAATGGATACATTAATAATTTTGTTTTCGTTTTTGAGACAGGTACCTTGACTTATTTAGTCTCATTACATCTCCAATAACAGTTCTCAAGTTATTTATAGTATTTATGTTATGTGAAATTTTTTGCATGAGAATCCATATAAATTTGAATTAATTAATGACATGATTGGTAGTTTTACTGATTTTTTACTTTTTGGATGAATATCTTATTTCGATATATATATATATATATATATATATATATATATATATATATATATATATACACACACACACACGTGTGGAGAGGTGATATTGAGAACATATAAAGGTTGAGAACGCGAGAACAATTGTCGGTCAACCATTAAATCTTAAGGATATCATAGAAAAATTACATAGTACAATAAATATTAAATCAAGCAATAGATTAGTAACCGTTTTTTTATCAAACTGGATGTAAGACACATTTCCTTTAATCTAGCTTGCATAACCTAAGGTTGTGTTTGGCGCCCCACAGCTAGCTTATTTTTCGACCTTTTTTATGTTATCATGTTTGGCAAACCAAAAAGTAGCTTATAAGCTAGCTTTTTGAAAAGATACTTAGACTAGCTTTTTAGAAGCTTTTTTAAAATTTTCCAAATATACCCTTAAATAATTATAAAAACACATACTCTTAAATGTTCTTTTATGTAATTTTATATGTTTCAGCTAGCTTTTCAGTTAGTTATCAAACGTTATTTTTTATAAGTTAGTTTTTCAGCTATCAAACATAGCTTAATGTTTTCAATAATTTCATTTTTGTTGGAATTTTATTAGTAATATGCATTTTGATTTATAGTGTGGTTTGTGTTTGCTGAATTTTGGTTTCCGTGATGTGATTTGAATTTATGTTACCTGGTTAGAGTGATAAGCATGAGAATACTATGTGTATTCTTTTTATTTATTTTTATTTTTAAACTTTGTTTACATTATTGACTAAAGTTGTTGGTTTATATAGAAATAATATATAGTACTTGAGATGATTTGTTATAATTTGTGTTATAGTTAGTGTTGTGTACTGGATGTTGAACTTTTAGTAAGCTAACTTTCTTTCTAAAGGTCATGTAAATGAATTTATGTTACTTGTGTAGATTATTCAATCTTTTATCATTTGTGATGATAATTTTATATGTCATGTGATTTTGTGTTATTTGTTGAGATGATTTTACTAAGCTAACTTTATTTCCGAAGGTCATGTAAATAAATTTATGGTCGGTGTTACATGTATGTAGATTTTTCAATCTTTTGTCATTTGAGATGATAATTGTATGTGTCATGTGATTTGTGTTATTTGTTGAGTGATAAGTGTAACTGTATCAATTTTTCCCTAAAAACAAAAGAACCTAAGGTTTTTTTGTCTTGTATCGCCTGAGTCATATGTGTTCATTTATAAATGAATTAAAATAAATTATTAATCATACATGATTATAACCATCGAAAAATAGATGTTTGTTTACATTTATAGATTTATATTCATAAACGATACAACTATATTTATAAATGGTGAAATCACTTCAAAACGAAATCTTATATTCATGCATGACTATAATCGAAAATTTTCTTGTGGATCGAACTATATTCATAAAACTAAATTATAAATGAATAACACACAAAAATTATAATATGGTGATCTGTTATTGTCTTATAATCATAAATAAATACAACACAAACAAAAATTGGAATAAAATAATTAATTTTATTCTATAATCACAAATAAATAATCAACTACAGTTATAAACGTAAATGAATATAACACAATACAACGAATATATATATATATATATATATATATATATATATATATATATATATATATATATATATATATATATATATATATATATAAACCCTACCCTTTAAAGTTTGAGGAAAGTGGGGTGAAAGGTTTCTTGAGGAATTATGCTTGTTTTTTTGTGGAATTTTGAGGATTTTTAGGAATTTTAGAATGGAGGACACGTCATAACAAGGAGAATCTGGATCCATTATTTTTTTCAAAGAGGGAAAGATGGAAAAGTGGGTCGGGTCTTTAGCTGATACCTGGTGGTTCATGTTTGGGTTAAAGATGTGGGCTGTTGGTTCTTTATCCCACTTGTCAATTGTGATAGTGTAGCAGGTCATTTTGGAAAACGACATCGTTTATCTGGCCACGTGCATTCATCTCCTTAGATGTCGACCAGTGACCAGCCGACCACCGCCTCTCTGGACCAATAACCGCATACATAGTGTATTCCACTACCACCTTGTCTTCCAAGCTTTGTCTTCCCTCCATTATCTCTCCAACGTTCCCCTTTTCTCTATTTCCCTGCTCGTTCCGTTTCATTCTCACAACTCACACCTCATGTCCTCATGTGTTTCATTCTTTTTCTCCTTTTTCTCTCTAGAAAGCGCTTCAACAGAGCTCTTAATCCTCTCCAACTATTTTTTTTCGTAAAGTAGGCTTTTTAATAAATTTGAGTTCTTTTTTGCAGAACTGGTTAGTACGCCCCTGATGATGCTCTGTGCTGATCTCAATCCAACTCATCGGACCTTTAATGGTATGTAATATTATTTCCCTACACAGTTTATTTTTGGGATTGATTAAGGTGTATATGATTTCTGAAGATTCCAACTACTGTCGGTGGTTTGATTGATTACGGAGTGAAATGAAAGTAATTTCAATATAAAACCTGTAATGGCTTATCCCTTTTCCTGTTATCCCCATTTATCGCTACCTTATTTCTTATATTAATTTATCCAAACTCCAGTCTGTCAGTCTTCAGTCGTTACGTGATTAATCTTCTTTCATCTCGCTCTTTGCAGATTTTTATAAATCCTTGTTTCGGTTTCTAATAGACGCAGACGCTATAAGAGGCTTTGGATTGTAAGTTATTTTAATTTACTTTCGATTTTCTCAGAAGATGAAATGATGATGATCAGTTTCTCTGTTAAATAATCAGTTGTTGTTGCAGATTAATCAATTCTGAAATATATGAGGTATGTCTTGAACTCTACTTTGGTAAGTTTGATTTTAGAAGGTAAATAGAAATGAAAGGTGTTTCCATAATGTTTATAGGATCTTTTGCTTCGTGAATTATGGAATTGATTTCTTGGGGTTCATGTTGTGCTATTTTGTATCAGTAATGAGAGTGTGCTTTGTCCCCTCATGCGATTTCTTTATTTTTAGTGAAAAATTTAGGAATTTTACTTGGTATAATACAAAGCAAACTTTATATTCCCAGCAAGGCGTTATATCAATTGTTTGCTGACTTGGATCTGTAGGTCAAAATCATATAGCTTATGAGAGTTCTCTGGTTTATAGGTAAGTACAGAAGGCACAACATAAAATTCTTTTCAGGCGGTTATTAAAATAATGAGAAATAATATTGCTAGATTCATCGAAATTTAATGCTGGAATAAAAAAGTAGGATTCTACAATAAATAAAAGCCAAGACAAATAACTTCGTCAAAGGGTAAATTTGTCCAAAAATATCGTTGGCTGGAAAGTTTTGTGTAAAAAAACCAATACACGAATAGTGAGACTAGGTCACAACTCACAACATGGTTCTTTTACTTGTTTATGCTTCTTAGGTGTTGTTTTCTCATTTTTTTAATTGCTTCTTATCAGAAGGGTAAAAATGGTCATTTACTCTTTTTCATACACATCATTTGCATGGAAAAAAATAGTGTTTGTTTGTACAACATTTTCTTCGTATAAACATTATTTATCCATATGAAACTAAATGGCGAAAAGAAAAAACAAATCTTATGGACTTAACCTATCAAGCTCATTAAATAAAAAAGAAACAACCCCTTAGTAGATGTAAATTTATTTTAAAAAAATTAATATTATTTGTTTGTTGCAAATAAATCAGGTCGAATAACTTCTCGTTATGTCGCCCTAACAGCATCACAAAGAAAGTGATGTGCGCTTTGCTGAGAAAGTGAATTTATTTTTCCTATTATAACCACAATTTGTCAAATTCATTGTTTCTTTAATATTTATTTTATAATTATGAAATCTTAAATCAATTATTGTCTTTTTCCCTTACCAACTGTTTCAAAAAATCAGTATGGCCATGGCTTCTGCTTTATATGTTGTACAAACATACCATTCTTTTGCTAATTATGCATTTCTTGTAAAGGTCGTTGAGTCTGGACAAGTATATATCTACAGATTTCCTTATTTTCTCATTTGAAGTGTATTTTAGACATTTCACAAATATCCAAAAAACTTCTCTAGAATCATTCGTCTACTAAGCACTGCAGTTTTCATAGTAATTGCAGTTTTCATAGTAATTGATGAAGTTCTTTTCCAATATTGTCGCCATTAATATAAGCAATGTGGTTTGTTTACCTCTCACCTGTAAGTATACATATTGATGCATAACTTAAGTGTTCATAAAGGATGCTTTCATGATTTTCATACCTTGCACCTGAAAAACAAGAATGTTGAGAAAAAAAGAAAACAAAAGTCAAAGGTGTTTCGTTGCATTACGGTGAAAGTGGGTTGCTATTATAATCAGCTATACTTCAGGTTCGGCAAAAGTTCATTGGTCTATGGTTTTGATAAGTTTTACTATTAGAGTGGCAAACAACAAACTTGGAGCTCGAACGAAAAAGTCTTCTCCTTGCAAGTATTTTGATTATGAAACTTGGGTTTTCAGATTCAATGTAATAGTAACTTCAAGCAGTCAAAACATTGTATATAATTCATGAGGATCTTCTCTAGCTATATACTTTGCCCGTGTATGCTAGGCCTAAAAATCCGTTTGGGAAATAGCAATGCATAGATTTACATTTATGTGTATTACAATATTGTACTTTTATTTTTCTTTTCTTTTCTTATTCGGTCATTCTATATTGAAAACCTGCCCATTTCTAACATTATACTCTTTTTTATTGTCGCACATGATAACAAATACCCAAACTACCCTTCGTGGGTCGTGCTTAGCACGACCTCTAGACGTACCTAGTATATATATATATATATATATATATATATATATATATATATATATATACTTTTAATCATAAATGACTAAAATCTGATGTTTTTGTCCTGAATCTTTTGAATTGAATTAGGCTGTGCTGACAAGAACTTGCGCTCTATGTAATGTGTCCTCTCATCAATTGCTTTCTTCAACCGTTTCTTTTCTTCGATTGTGTTTATAAAAGGTCAATAACATATAATCACAATGCACGTTCTTTCATTATATATAATATAAATCCAAAGGAGCTTAGGAATAGTATTCTTTTAGGCTTTAGGATTTTGCCACAAAAGTTTGCTGAACTTGACACTTTTAGTCCCTAAAGTCAAAATTTTTACATTTTTGCCTTTTGATTAAGTTTTTGTGCCTTAAGGTTTTTGCCACAAATCTTTAATGACTTTGACACTTTTAGTCCTTATATTCAAAGGTATTACATTTTGGTGTTTTTGCCACAATTCTTTAATGAATTTGACACTTTTTGTCCTTGTAGTCAAAAGTTTTACATTTTGACATAAAAAACACAGAAAACCTCATTTAAAATTTTGCCAACCTATTTTCCCAACGTTAACAACTTTAATATTATTGCCACAACATTTTGGATTTTCTCCACCAATGTCCCTTCTTTTCGTTGTACACTTTTGACATCTAATTTTAGGGGTTGTCGACTTTCTCCCTATTTATGGTGATTTACAATTTCAGCACATATCTTTTAAAGTTGGCCGATTTTTTCCATATTACCCCAAAAGCGGCGTAGCCGCGGGTTCTTTACTAGTTAATAATAAAAATTCAAACATCTTCTTTTCGTCATTGTGTGCATGGCAACACTTTTGTTTGATAAAAATTATAATCAAATCATATTACCAACAACGTAAACAATTAAAACCACCCGATAATTAGAGGATTGCTTTTTTTGAAGATAATACATTCCTTTGCATATGTAAAAAAGAGAAAATTATTCTATTAAATTTTGATATAAAAAATGAAAAAAAGTAACTAGAAATTACCACATCAAGTGCCACGGCCAACAATATTTGATCCTTCTACTTGATGTTTTCCAAAATGTTATTTTAATAATATCATAGTTGCGGATCAACTAAATTAATTAATTATAAATTACCCAAATTAAAAGCAAGCAAAGTTTCTTCAATAAATAGTGGATGAAGGTCTTCAAAAATAGCTATAATATGGAGAGAAAATATCTTCCAATAAACTGCAATGTACGTGTAATCGGTTTTGAATAAAAAGGGGTAATCGGCCAACATTCTTGAAGATAGAGGGGGTGAGTGGTCGTCGATCAAGAAGATCAATATTAGGGTTTTAGTTTTCAAAATGTTAAGTAGAGAGAGGGAAATAGATCAAGAGATATCATCTAAACAGTAGCTTAATCATAGGAAATATAGTTTATTTGAATTATTTGTAATTCCTATTATACCCTAATTTCTATAAAAATGTTACAGTTCATCTCATGAGTTTTTGTATTTTATATAAAGGACCCGGTTAGTAATATCCATGGTTCTAAAAAGCTCGCCATGGCTCCAAGGCTTGTATGTGCCGCCAAGCTTTACCAAAACGCCGCCTTGACTCATATATGTGTATAAAAATGAATAATAGTAGAAAATACAAATAAAAATATGAATTATATACAAAATTGTCGCCTTAAGTCACGCCTTACAAACGACGTGGCTCGCCAAGGCTCGGAAAAGCTTGAGGCTTGACATTGCCGCCAAGTCACGCCTTACGTTATTTAGAACCTTGGTAATACCTTTAGATCTAAATATTTAGAAGACTTAGATATGTTTTTGCTTTCTCAATTTAACTTATCTCTCTCTCTCTCTCCACACACACACACACACACACACACACACACACACACACACACACATATATATATATATATATATATATATATATATATATATATATATATATATATATATATATATATATATATATAAAAGACGTGGGGGTATCTAATTGAAAAAGATCTAGGGGATTTTAGAGAGAATAATTTACATCCTCCTAATCACATTAAATCGTCAAACCCTTTCTTTGTTACCGCTCTCTTCTCTCTCTCTCTCTTACACACACACACATACACACACACACACACACTCTCTCTCTCTCTCAAACTTATAATCTTCCCCCTCCCCCAACGATCTTCTACTCTGATGCTCCCCCTAATCAACATTCTTGTCTGGCATCCACATTGGAGCCTGGGGTATCCCACGATACCCCTAAAAAAATTTCAGTAGTATATTTAGTTTATGTTGAGCTTGAAGTGTCTTCTTCCCCACTAAAACACTAGCTAACCTCACTCATTTTCAGCCTTTTTCTCTCGGGTTAGGTAGCTAAGAGGGAGGGAGAAGCGATTCAAATGGTCCAAGGTAAGGTTACTAAGGGTAAGGGTTAAGAGGCTTTCAAAGATTCGAGCACTTGTATGTTTAAATCGAGCAAAAAAGCCATGGATACGCAACTGCGTTGGCTGTTATCAAACAGATAAAGATATTACGTTTTTGACACAATTGACCACTCGGGTTTAAGCATATAAACGAAATCTACGCTTAAGCCAATTTCTCTAATTAAAACAGTTTCTGGAAATTGCTATTTACCCCCTTGATATATATATATATATATATATATATATATATATATATATATATATATATATATATAATGTTTATTCAAAGAATAATGATTTAATTCTATTATTACTATGAGTATTACTTTTATTATTATTATTACAATTAAAAGAATTAATTACCGGAATCGAAACGAATGTTAAAGATATCGATTATCACTCTTTGCAATTAATCGCTTTCGTAACATGAAAGAGTGAATATGTAAACTTTAAAATGTAACTTTGTTATGGAAGTTGAACTTTTTGTCTAATGGAATTCCGGTTTTTATTTTTTTCTCATTGTATATTACATGACTTTATTTATTTATTCTTTTTTTTTTGCGGGGATACCCCTTTGCTATGACCCTGGCTCCGTGTAACGCCCGCAGATCCGGGCTAGTCAATTTAAGGACAATGAACGTCAAAAATGACTTTTTGATTGAAGATTATTTAGGAGGAGTAATATTAACTAAGTTGTATTATATGTTACAAGGATTCCGTACATATAAAGAATGCTGAAATCCGAGTTATAACGAAGAAGTTATGACTTGTCGAAGTTTCGAGACAGAGCCGGCACGACACAGCGCGACGTAAATAGTGAATTTACGACAGGGAGATATTTGGATTTAGTGATCTAAACGAAAGTCGTAGAATACGTTAAACCGAGAGCGTGCATGAAAAGAACGCCCAAATCTGACTTCATATGAGGAAGTTATGATTTTTCGAAGTTTCGGCTTAGCAGTGTACAGCCCGAAGTTCGAATATGAGAATCGAGCGATATTTAGCCGAAACAATCTAAACGAGAATTGAAGATCTCATCGATAGTAGTCCAACGGTGAAAAGACAGACGAAAACGGACTTCAGATGAAGGAGTTATGAATTCCTAACGGAGTTTTCCTGTCCCGGCCTACTAAAAATAATATAATAAAAAATAAAGTCAAAATTAGCCGACGGAGTCTAAAAGAGAGTTGTAGAGCATAATCTCACCTACGCGTGGATATAAAGAACCTCGAAAACGGAGCTCGTATGCGAAAAATATGAATTTCTGAAGTTCGGGGCGCGAACCCCGACACTGTGTCAGAGTTCACGACGTGAATACAATGTTCACGACGTGAACTCAGTATTTATGACTTCTGGAGCCTGACAGACACAAGTTGCGATGACGCACCTGATGACTACTGAACTCATGACGTGAATTTTGAAGATTCACGACGTGAATTCAGTATTTCAGCCCTATAAATAGAGGCCCGAAGTGAGTCCCGACGCTCCGAAGATCCCGACAAGAAAAGAGTTTCAAGTTGAAGCTCTGCCCGCGAGAAACCCGGTGTGAGAAGATATCCCGGTTTCACCGAAGAGTTACTACTTGGAGAGCCATAGTGCTGTCCGACAATCGTCGTATCAAGTGATTGTGTAGTTACTTTCTTCTACCGCATAGATATGAAGTATTTGCTATGAAATACGTGTTATGTGTTTATACGTTGTTTGTTTACTTGAGATGGTTGTTGAATGAATGTTTTATACAGGTTTTTAAATGATTTAAACTATATATGTAATTTATATCTACAAATATGTTGTGTAGATTATGGGTAGATGAAATAGTTGGTGTGTGAGGAAAGATGAGTTTGAGGATGAGACGAAAGATGATATAGATCATGAGATGAGGGTGACAGGTGAAAAATGAGTGAAACCTTTACCTAAACGATGGCCCCCGTCATTCAGCAGAGTATGGATGACAACCACGAACTATTCTAGACAGTCCAGTGGAACACTAGCAAGCTCGCAACTTGTAGGTGTTGTGGACTTGATGTTCACCGGTGTACTCTAAAAACTCTGGCAGCTATAGATTTAGTGCCTTATATAAATACAATGGTAGCTATGGAATTAGTACTGTGTAGATGAACAATGGTAGCTATGGAATTAGTATTGTGTAGATGAACAATGGTAGCTATGGAATTAGTACTGTGTAGACGAACCTTGGTAGCTATGGATTTAGTATTGTGTAGACGAACCTTGGTAGCTATGGATTTAGTACTGTGTAGATGAACCATGGTAGCTGTGGATTTAGTACTGTGTAAATGAACCTCGGGCAGCAATGGACTTTGTGCCAATTCCTTAGGTCAATCCTTAGGAACGAATGAATGAAGGATAGTGGATTCTTAGGGTAAGACCTTAAGAAATAAAGAAGATAATAGGGATGAGTAATTGGATTGATTGTTTGATGATTAAATATAATAATTATATTATTGTGGGTTGAAAACCCTATATGCTCACCAGGCTCCCAAGCCTGACCCACTCAGTTTTTCTTTGTATTACAGGTAGTGGAAAAAGAGCATAGTTGGACGATGACGAGGGATTTTGGATTATAGGCCATTAGATATAAATAAATGTTGTAAGGCCTATATGATACTGTTTATGCTTTTGGTCTGTATCGGAACATGACATCCCGTGATTTTGTTATATAATGAAAATACATTTCTTTAAGAAATGTTTTGATAAATTTTTATCATATTTTGTTTTGAGAACAAATTCCGCAACTCTTTTAATCAAAGGATTACTCTGATTTTATTTTAAAAAGCATAAACGAAATCGGTCTTTTCTGGCCGTAAAATTGGGGATGTCACACTCCGCCATTGCTGGCATCGTTGTTGCATCATCTCCACCTCCTACATTGAAGATTCTCTCATCGTAGTTGTCGGTTTTCCCCAAAATCAACACCGTCGTCAATTAGTCATCTCGATACAGCCTACAAATCTGGACCTCAATCAATCTGAATTTCAACATCAACGATTATCAATTGATATGAAGTCTGAAATCCTTGAACTATCCAGGCTTTGCATGTCATCAACATGAAGAAGGTACGATTGATCGATAGTCGAATATCTCTCTTCCGGTGGTAAACATCACGTTCTGTTGTCTTCTTCCCTGATTGATCAATAGACGAATATATATTTTCCCGGTGGTATATATATATATATATATATATATATATATATATATATATATATATATATATATAACCGATAGCCGAATATCTTTCTTCTGGTGGTAAACATCTCTCTCTGTTGTCTTCTTCCCCGAATGATCAGTAGCCGAATATATCTCTTTTTGGTGATATATATATATATATATATATATATATATATATATATATATATATATATGGTTAGAATTTCTGTAATTATATTGAAATTAATTAATTAATCAATTTCTAAAAACACTACTATAAATATATTTCAGCCTTTTATGAGAAATATAAAACGAAAATCAGATTTGTATGGATTCTGACGAAAATCAGATTTGTATGGATTCTGACGAAAATCAAAGGATTTTTAAAAAAAAATTTGAATGTATTCTGAAAGAATACAGTCTAAAATAATATGTTTATTAATATCTTGAAAAATAACAACATTCTTAATATATAATCTGACCGAATATATATTTTTATTGAACAATTTATTAAAAGTACCAATATTCTTAAAGAATACTATGGTGGTTTCATCTTGTTTGGTGGATAATTTTAGAGAGCTCTTATTTAGAGCTTAATGTCACACTTCATTTCTAATTTTTCATAAAGATCAAAGTCTTCAAATGTTGTTATGCTTTCTTTTTCTTTGGTTATGTTTAATATTTTTAAGTTCTTACAAAATGATCATTGGTGGGTTAAAATTGTATTACTTTATTTAAATAGAAATGTTTTCGGTGTGAATTACGCCAAATTTTGTCTCTAAAATTAGACTATTTTTGAATACAAACCCAACATTATGCATTTCATTAGCACATAAATGTTCCCCCATGGCACAACCAGGATACAGGTCTAGAAATTGCAGAGGAGAAGAATCCGAAGTAGTGAACAACATGACAAAAGTTAATCGAATCCTACATGACCAAAGTCCATGCAACTAATCTAACTAATATGACATATCATTTTGTGCTATTGAAAACTACAACGTTATCCTGCCGTGATGTGTAGACGGGTCGCCACCTAATTTTATTTTATTACGAAAATTATAATTATTATATAAATAAAGTCAAATACTTATCTTTGGACTAAGAAGAAGGTGAATTAATCAAGTCTAGATCGGAGAAATTGGTGTCTTTCTTCTATATAAACTTTTATATTTTGATATTTTGTAACATGTATCCTTGATGGCTCTTTTTTGAGCTCGTCTCTAACAACTTTGATAGGGTCTATTTTAATATAATTATAGTCGTTCAAAAAAAAAATTGATGATTATTAATGAAAATGATATGTAATATTTTTAGATATCATGCATAGAATTCACTTAAATGCCACATTAAATTGTTTAACGATAATTTAAAGGAAGTTAAGTTAATGAACTTAATGGCATGTTAAACATTTGTTACCTCAATTTTTCTCTATCCATTTCTCTTCCATCTTTCCCAATATAACTAGTCATTTTTTCTTCCATCTTTCCCAACATAATTTATGGAAACTCAAATTTCCCAGAGGTCGTTTAATAGTTGTTGACTAAGTTAAAATTTCTGACTGAAACCATGTTGTTTGATTATATCTTTGACTAATCGTGATGAATGATAAAAAAATAACCATATTACCCTTATGTTGTTTATTGTACTGGAAAAAAAATGAAAAATCGTTTCTCATTTAGTTTTTACCAATTAATTTTTATAATTGTCGCTAACCATTTTGATAAATGCAAAAAAAAAAACATTATATTTTCGTTCATATACATGTTAAATGAAAAACATAACAATCTACTTTCATCATTAGTTCCATATTATTTAGAAAAGATAATGAAAAATCTGAATTTGAACTACTAGTTTCCTTTTGTACTTTTATTCTTACCTAATTGCATAAATTTCATATAATTTTAATTGCATTTATCTCTTATTTTCATAATATTACAACAAAAGATTTCAAATGTATGTATGTAAATCAGTCAATGTAATGTAAAATGAGGACATTGCCAGTTTGCCAAAAGTATCGCTCTTCTTCTAATTCATTCATACAAGATAATATTCAAAAGTCATTTCACTTGATTACTGGAAAACATCAACAATCTTCATAATTACACCTTCAATCCCTCATCATCTCATTATTATCATATATTGAACATAAAATAAAGATTATGCTAACATTATGTAAGAAACGCTTTACCTTAGCAACAGTGGGAGAAGTGGAAGTTGAGGCATCATATTTTTGAGAATTATCCGAGTATGCAGACCCAATACCCACTATAATCCGAGTTTCAATTTTGAAGCCATATACATTCATAAACTCTTTTAAGACCAATCTACTGCCATTTTGGTTATGGGTTTCGAATGAAAGATTCAAGTCTTGTTGTGATTTTGCAGAAGTACACACAAATACACACATTTGAAGATTTTTGCACATAAACATCTTCGATGGCACAAAAATATGTTTACAAAAAATGAAAAAGAAAGATTGTTGTGTGACATCCCCTATTTTCTAAAACCGAAAAAAACTTTTCTTTACGCTTTCAAAACCATGTTATATTTGTTTGCGAAAAATCACAGTATAAACATTTTGCGAAAAATGTCTCGTTTTGTTAAATATCTTGAGTAAAGATGTTATTTCAAAATACAAAAATCTAAGGATGTCATAATCAATACATAACATAGTTACAGCGTAAAGACCTAAAGCTCCTGAATACTATTGCAGGATTGTATCCTTAAGCACTTACACATTATTCAAGATCCAACAGCTTAACACCACTACATGTGATACATATATATTGAGTCGGTCAGATTTGGGAAAACCTGGTGTGACACATATGGTTTTCAATTTCACAATATTATAATGATAATAAATCATAATTAATAAACCTGAAAAACCAAATGTTATACAACAACACAACATAAACATTTATAAGATAATTTACCATTATTTACCTACCCCGTCGATCCTCACATACTGATCCTATGACAATGATCTTATGAGATCTATCCTGATGGATCATTGTAAGCAATGAGTTGACTATATTGCTTTGCGGATTCCGTGGCAACATACGTGTTAACGTATCTCTCTAGGAATATGCTAAAGATAACAAAACTAGTATCTTTAGGACAACCTAGTCACTACCCGGCCTAGCGCCTGACTTGGACCCTCGCCCTCATGGTCTTGCACTAGGATCTTGGTACTTGGCGCTTGCGCGCCCAAGTCCACTTATAGACGACAACCTTTGGTCTATAATAAGCCAAAACACAGTTGGTCACTTCCCAGAGCGCAACTGCACCGTTCAGAGCACTGTTGTAACATCCCAAAAATTATGACCAAAAATTTTGTTTTAATTAAGTATCTTATAAAACAGTTTACTGAAAAACATCATCAATATCATATCAAATCCATAAACCCATAAGTCAAATGTCATAAAACATGTCATGGAATAATAATAATGTCGGAGTACAATCCCAAGAACATCATAGTGCGGAAATCATGTGTGTGATGCGCTGCTACCGTGCCGGCTCCTTTCCCTTCGAAGAGGAAGTACTTAAAACCAAAATTGTAAACCGTAAGCACAAAGCTTAGTGAGTTCCCCCATCATACCACATACCATAATATAACATACTGCCAGTCATATTTGGGTGCCCGACCTACCCTGCTAGGCATACCGGGGTGCCTAACCTACCCCTGTCAGACATACCGGGGTGTCCGACCTACCCCTCCGGTTTATCTCAACCGGTTACGGGGACTATTTCACCCCCTACTACTACCACATAATAACATAACATAATCATACTGTCAGGCATACCGGGGTGCCCGACGTACCCCTTCGGTCCTTACAACCGTAACATGGGGACTATTCCCCCTACTACCACTATCACCTAACATCATATCATACTAGCATATAAAACATATCAGATAGTGGAAAACCCAGGTAATTATCACGAAGACAATTACCTGACAAACAATCCCTACTAGTGGGTCGGCATTGTGGCCGTAGACCCACTTCTATTGGAAGGTAACTCACCTCAGTGTCGTGCAGTAACTGAACTGTCCTCGGTGTTGGGATCAACTCTCTTCAACCTCCTACACATAACAGTCTCCTTTAGTTATTCCTTTCTATTCATAACCCCTTTAAGGATCAATCTTGGATAATGGCCAAGTCAAAGTCAAAGTCAATGCACTGGTCAAAGTCAACATCCTGGTTGACTCAACTCGCCGAGTTGGTCCATCAAATCGTCAAGTTCCATAATTCAGAGAATCTCAAATTCGTGATCTAACTCGTCGAGTTACCCTTTAACTCGCCGAGTTTCTCTTTAAGAAAAAATCGGGACTTTCCAATTTGAACTCGTCGAGTCCTTCCTTGGACTCGTCGAGTTCCCCTTCATACAGTCGGGATATTTGCTCACTGACTCGGAGAGTTCATCCTCAGACTTGTCAAGTTATTGACCTTTAAGTCCAAAACACATCTAACTGGCTGAGTTATCTTCAAGACTCAACAAGTTTGCTACATAACAGAGAAGGTTGGGGAACCAAGACCCAACTCGCCGAGTCCTAAGAATGACTCGTCGAGTCCCCCATGATCCCAAAACTATAAAGTCGATTTCATCCGGGCTTAATGCATCTAAAACATAGATCTGGCCTCCTAGGGTCGATATAACACGTAAAGTTACAAACTTTACGTTCATGCATGGGCTATTTAGCTCATAAATCCCTAAAAAGTGGTTCCTAGGATGCATGGGACTCCCATGGTCATAAAGTTGGCACATTTTTGCTATGGAGTCCCTCAAAGGCTCTGGATCTGAAGTCGATGCCCAAAACATGCTTGCATCATGAATGGTTCCAAAAACGACTCCTTAAAGCCCTAAACTACTCCAAAAAGAGATCTAATAGATGAATGGTCAAGGTATAAACTTTATACCTCAAAAGAGATGGAAATGGAGCACAAACTCTGGATCTACTTGCTTCCTCTTGAACTCCCAAGCTTCTTCTTCTTTCTCAACCTTCAAAACCACCAAAAATACACAAAAATGGCTAAAGAACACTCAAAATGGTTTAGGGTTTCGCGTTAGGGGTTTCTGGACTAAGGGAGGCGATGAGGGAAGCCATAGTAGGGGTGTTAAGGTGTTTAAATAGGGTGCAAACCCTGATAATTAGGGTTTCACTCTGGCAGGCCTACTCGTCGAGTCGAGGCTCCTCGACTCGTCGAGTAGACTTCAAGTCCCACGTCCACATATCAATTCCTACTCGACGAGTTTGGGGCCTCCAACTCGTCGAGTCCCTTTGTAAAAGTGCATAATTTCTTATTTAAATACGTACCAGGAACCGGGCGTTACAACTGTCCACTGTCTCCTCTGCACCAATAGAAGATGACCTCTAGTGGTGCACGATCCACCAATAGGACTCTTACGCGTCTTGTCGGCCTTGACAGGACAAAGGATACTGTTGGGATCATGCTCAGAGGATAACATGTATAAAAGGAACCATTCTCATCCAGAGGAAGGGATCGCCTCTTTCTATCTAAAACCATAATCTTCTCGTTCTCACATACACACTCATACTAATTAGACTGTCGGAGCTTCGTCCCAGGATCACCTCCCGAACGTCGACTGACGTCGTTTCTTCATTGTTGTGATTATAGGGTTTAATCCAGCTGGAACCACCACGAGACGATGTTAACCTCGGAGCACAAATCACAACAATGCGTTAGTCAATAAATACAACCATAGGGGGATAGAGCACACAATGAACACACAATCCTTTTCCATGGATACGTATGGTTCATTAATACTTTCAGACTTTGAGTCTGCTAGCGTTTCCACAAGAAAATTAGTTTGTAGTTTTCATCCCAATCTCGCAGATAACCATACATACCAACTGTAGCCTGATACAGACACATTGTTTATGGATATCTAAAAAGAGGAGGAATACTAGTACAATACTTCCCTATGTGACATCCCCTATTTTTCAAAAACCAATTTAAAATATTTTCTTTACGTTTTAATAAATTGAGATGCGGAAATTGTTATTTAAATAAAACATTTATGAGATAACAAAATTTATTTCATTTTATTAAAACTTCGAGGATGTCATCGTTCATATCCAAACATAAATTACAACGTAAATATAAAAGGTCCTAAAACTACTTATTACAGGCACATCACTTCATTCCACTCAACATGATAACAAGACTACAACAGCCTTGGTTCCAGTACTTGTGATGCATAAAAATGTGTGGGTTAGGTTAGAGAAAACCTTTGTGATATATGTAGGGTTTTCAAGCCCATAATAATTTAATGATAATAAATAATATCATTCCTGCAAACAACGTTGTCAGATAATATAGGTGTATAAATAATCTGACCTAATACCAACTCAACCCAACTGATCCTCACAGTTCCTAGTTCGACAATCATCTGGAAGAGTCACCTTACCTGATGAATTGTCTGAGCATTTGTTTGACTACACAGCTAGGGGATTTCTTGGCCAGTGCAAGTCATATATAAGGCAACCAATGCTTAGAGATTTGATAGATATGATATCCTATTTTATCTATGCCCATAGCTTATAAATCCATGCAAGCAACGTAGACCACCTTGAATATTCAAGGGTTGTCATCTACTCTAGTCGACGACCCGGACATATTTGCCAGTGGTCTGACCTGGACCCACCATTTATGG
This sequence comes from Lactuca virosa, assembly GCF_052849685.1. Lineage (NCBI taxonomy): Eukaryota > Viridiplantae > Streptophyta > Magnoliopsida > Asterales > Asteraceae > Lactuca > Lactuca virosa. Next base: position 173,096,101 of record NC_136434.1, on the reverse strand, counting down.
TCATCCAAAAAGAGGAGGACTACACTAAACTCTGATCTGATCTCATTTTGTACCCTAGTTATGAGATCTAATCGATATCAAGCTTAATTTGAACTAAACAAACTTTACAAGTCTTTTTCTTATACCTACGGAAACTAAAGACAATCGATTCCCAATACGATTTCTAACTCAATAGAGTTTTCATATTTATACAAGTAGCACAAAACATAGGTAATACAGGTAAACATTTAATATCGCTTATAGGTACTGATACTTTTAAATTAAGATTATTTTCTTGATAGTAACTACGCACTCACCTGACAAAAGTAAGTGATTTAAGGTTAGGGCAGCACTTCACTTTAACATTTATCCTTTTGAAAGACCTAGATTTAAATGGTACTAAGTTTTAGCCTATTCTCATATTTCTTGTGACTATAATGGTAATAGTCTAGATTTCTCAATAATCCCAATGAATATTGAGAGCTCTATCAAATAAGGATCAGCATGGCAAGAAAGTTGGGAGGCAGGACCATTTCGACATATAGCCTTTCTGAAATCCAACAACCAAGCAACCGTGACCATTATAGGAACCTCTCTTGTAAATAGATCAATCAATATAACAACATGGAATTACAGATAAATCTTATTTATAGCTTCGTAACAACGACTATGAATATAAATATAAATTACACTAAATTAAGGTTGAGTGTAATTTAACTTACAAAGATTTCGTAGACAAAAGTCCAGAATTTGTACTGGTAGAGCTCCTACTTGATAGCTACTACTTTTAGGGCACTCAGGGACCTCAGAGCTTCGCCGGAATACCGAAATCGAAGGGAGAATAGGGCTAAGGCAGAGCAAAACTCGAGAGAAATGGTTGTAAGGGTAAGGAGTGAAGAGCATATACGAAATGAAGCCTATTTATAGACTTTTTGAAAAGCACACCACCCCTGGTGACGTGGCTCCACCCAACTGCTGACACATGACATGTATTGGCTGGAGTTGTGTGGATGGCTTTTGGAACACTATGCGCGCCGTTCACCGAGCGCATATCGATTTTCAAATTTTCAAAATTTCATAACTTCTCCATACGAGCTTCGTTTTTGACGTTCTTTATATCCACACGTAGCTATCGACATGATCTACATCTTTCATTTGTACTTCGTTGGCTATTCTCACTTTATTTTATTTACACAAGCTTAGACTATTAAAGTTTGTATAAAATGCATAACTTTCTCATCTGACCTCCATTTTCGATTGTCTTTATATCATTGGACTCCTATTAACGAGATCTTCATTTCACTTTTAAATTGTTTTGGCAAAAAATCGACCGATCTAAAATTTGATTTTTGTGCTAACACAGTTGCACTGAAACTTCGAAATATCATAACTTCCTCATATGAAGTCTGATTTTGGCGTTCTATGTATGCACACTCTCGGTTTTACAATTACAAATTGCATTTATATTTCTTAGGCTAACAAGAAACATAGCTAACACACCGTAACTTCTTCATTCTAAGTCGAATTTGAGCGTTCCTTATATTCCCAGAATCCTCATCGCGACTAGTTCATCTTGCGTTAAGTTTATTCGTCCTAATTATTATTCTATTTTGACGCGTATTTTAATCTTATTTATTATATCATATATAATATAAACAAAACATCATATAAAACACTTAAGCACATAAATGCATGAATAATCCTTTCTTATTATTTCATAGAAAGATTACAATAGTTTACCAAAGTAATTACAAAATATGACTATTTCTAATAGGTTACATGCACGTTACAATTATCTCCCTTTAGGAAGATTCCATCCCGGAATCATGCATCAAAAAATAGATGAGGATAGTGACTATTCATTTTGCTTTTTGTTTCCTAGGTGAGGTTCAGCCCTGTCGTATGCTTGAAGGGTTTTGAGCATTCTAACACTCCTATGGTGTACATGCAACCCTAGAAACCTTGGATCTATGTTTTATCTATGATACATGCAAAATGATTTTTCCAAGGTTCATAATCCTATCTAGCATACATGGGGAGCTTTTAAACATAAAAGTTAGTAGGAAATACATACCTTGTAGTAGTTTGGATTCCTTGAAACCTTGTGAGCCTAGCACCTGAAGTGTGATGCCTCAAATGTCTCACACAACACCAAATGCACTTGGAATAAACTTGAGAGAAATGTCACACTACTTGAAATCGGCTAGCCCTCTTCTTTCTTGCTTAAGTGCCGATTTTGGTGAACATATGGATCCTTATATAGTGTGTTACAATTAGGGTTACACCATGTAAACCCTAATTGTCATGACCTTTCATTTCCATGACCCATGGGTTCTATAAACACCATGGAGCATCCATGGAGTATCCTATGGGTTTTAGCCCAACTTGATAATCCATGAAGCATTAGCTCACTATACAAGTATGAGTGATTTACACAATCAACCCATATATTTAATTAGTCTTTTTTTGATCACTTAATTAATTCCAAATTAATTCTTGATCAATACTAATTAAATAATATTATTAATATATTAGAACTTATAATATATTAATAAACCTTAAGTGTTATTTCTCTCATTTTAGTTTATCCAAATGCATGATGCCATGCAACCCAAATGGACCATGCTAATCGGGTCAAGTACATTCCAGAAATAGTTATGAACTTAGACACCTAATCCAACAGTCTCCCACTTGGATAAGTCTAATAACTATAACTGCAAGAATGACTTCAGGAACCGATCAGCAATCGTAGCTCTTTCAAGGTCTCTCGGAACTGAGATGATGATGACATGCCATTTAAGATAAGTGATCATATAATCCCCTGTTCTAGATACCAGCTGGACAAATACATGGAATAAAGTCTTACTTATTGTCCAGCTGTTTGTTTCCCGATTTCCGATTTGTTTGACATAGAACTTAATTGAACACATCAACTTAGTTCTGACCGGGCCCGGTACATGGGTCAACACAAAATCATCGAGGGGCCCAGATATCGCTTCTAATCCAAGAAGGAACAGATAAACTTCGACTCATATGCTTGTTCTACTACTTGTTGAATCATACACAAAGGCACGTTTTATAACATCGAGTTACCAATGCGTTTTCGTACAATCAATGTATAACAAACTCATAGGCAACAAGTCATATCTCTAGGTTTGAAGACTTATATGATATTACCGTGTCATGATCACTCGAGATAGATTCCATGAAGTGATACCAGCGAGCGTGGGTTGAATCCAATACTCAGAACTTATGAGCACTCATGAGTGTTGTAGCTATGTCCAACATCTTAGACCTCTACAACCAACTCATGACAGTCTTGATTCATACCTACTTCCAACATATGACCGACTGTGGAGAATTCGAATAATATGATATACCAAACATAATTATTCTGGAAGTCAAAACATGCAAAATGAAACGATAGTAAACGATTGAAAAAAGCTAGCAACACTTTACTAATAAATAAATACAACTTTTATTCATCATCAAATGTCAATTACACTTTACACATTTCAAAGCTATCTAACTACTAAAACTAATATCATCCTTCAGCCCTATGCGCCTCGCATGCTGGATATGCTTAGCCCTGCCCAGTCCCTTCGTGAGGGGATCTGCCGGGTTCTCATCCGATGATACCCTCTTTGCCACGAGGAGTCCTTCTTCTATTCGATGTCTAATGAAATAATATTTTATGTCGATGTGTCTGGATCTCTCGTGATCCCTTGATTTCTTGGGTAAGGCAACTGTACTTTCACTATCACAGAAAATCTCTATAGGATCCTTTATAGCTGGTACAACCCCAAGGTCTCCAATGAAGTTCTTTAGCCATATAGCCTCCTTTGCTGCCTCGCTTGCCGCTATATACTCTGATTCACAAGTTAAATCAGCTACTGTTTCCTGCTTGGAACTTTTCCAAGAAATTGCTCCCCCATTTAAGGTAAAGACCCAGCCTGACTGAGAGCGGAAATTATCCCTATCAGTCTGGAAGCTAGCATCACTATACCCTAATACTCTTAAGTCATCACTCCCACCGAGGGTAAGGACCCAATCCTTAGTCCTTCGCAGGTACTTGAGAATGTTCTTTACCGCAGTCCAGTGAGCCTTGCCAGGGTTCCCCTGATATCTGCTGACCATGCTCAGTGCAAAGGCCACATCAGGACGAGTACAAGTCATATCATACATGATCGAGCCTACAGCGGAAGCATAATGTACTCGACTCATCTCAGCTATCTCAGCCTCTGTACACGTGCTCTGAGTCTTACTCAGTCTGGTGTTACTCTGAATCGGTAACTCTCCTTTCTTGGAATTCTGCATGTTGAATCTATTCAGCACCTTATCCAAGTAGGTACTCTGACTAAGTGCAATTAGTCTTTTACTCCTGTCTCTCAAAATCCTTATCCCTAGGATATAGGCAGCTTCTCCAAGGTCCTTCATAGCAAAACACTTCCCAAGCCAGGACTTCACTTCCTGCAGAGTTGGGATGTCATTTCCTATGAGTAGTATGTCATCCACATACAATACCAAAAAACTGACTATACTCCCACTAGCCTTGACATATACACAAGATTCATCTTCACTCCTCGAAAAACCAAACTCTTTGACTTTTTCATCGAAACAAAGATTCCATCTGCGAGGTGCTTGCTTTAATCCATAAATGGATTTATCAAGCTTACACACTCTATTAGGGTACTCTGCACTGACAAAACCCTCTGGCTGACTCATGTAGACATCCTCAGCCAACTTTCCATTAAGGAAAGCGGTTTTGACATCCATTTGCCATATTTCATAGTCATGAAATGCAACAATGGCTAGCATAACCCTAATAGACTTAATCTTCGCAACTGGTGAAAAGGTCTCATCATAATCAACTCCCGGAGTTTGAGAAAAGCCCTTTGCAACCAGTGACGCCTTATAAGTGTGTACATTACCATCCATGTCGGTCTTCTTCTTGAAGATCCATTTTCACCCAACTGTCTTACGACCTGGTACATTCTCAACCAAGTTCCAAACTTGATTGTCATACATGGATTGTATCTCGCTGTCCATAGCCTCTTTCCATTTAGCAGCCTCAGGGCCTGCCATGGCTTCCGTGTAGCTGTTAGGTTCATCCAGACTTACTAGTGTGCTATCACTGATAAGTGTCTCACCTTCCGCAGTAATATGGAAACCATAGTAATGCTCAGGTGCATTCCTAACTCTCGTGGAACGCCTCAGAGGTACAGACTCTTCTGTCGGATCAACGGGAATTTCCTCCTCATGTTGATTGCTAGGGTTTGAGGTTCCTTCACCACTTGATTCTTGAATTTCTTCAAGGTCAATTTTCCTCCCACTGTTTCCTTGGATTATGAATTCTCTCTCTCGAAAGACTCCTCTCCTTGCTACAAAGACCACATTATCACTAGGTCTGTAGAAGAGGTAACCGAAGGATCTCTGTGGGTAGCCGATGAAAATACACCTCTCACTTCGAGGTTCGAGCTTATCGTGAGACTCACGCCTCACAAAATCCTGGCAACCCCAAATCTTGATGTGGTCCAGATTGGGAACTTTTCCGGTCCACATCTCATGAGGTGTTTTGGCAACCTTCTTTGTAGGGACTAGATTAAGAATATGGGTGACAGTCTCTAAGGCATACCCCCAGAATGAGATTGGTAGTGAAGCTCGACTCATCATGGAACGAACCATATCCAATAAGGTTCGATTGCGCCTCTCAGCCACACCATTCAACTGCGGTGTCCTGGGAGGTGTCAATTGTGAGATAATCCCACATTCCTTAAGATAGTCAAGGAACTCTATACTAAGATACTCACCACCTCGATCGGATCGAAGCATCTTAATGTTCCTGCCCAATTGATTCTCTACTTCTTGTTTAAACTCTTTAAACCTTTCAAAAGTCTCTTACTTATGCTTGATTAAGTAGACATAACCATATCTACTATAATCATCAGTAAAAGTCACATAATAACGATTAGCATCCCTTGTGGCTGTTTTGAAGGGTCCACACACATCAGTATGTACAAGATCCAACAAACCTTCACCCCTAGCACATGTACCAGTGAAGGGTGACTTTGTCATTTTCCCAAGCAAACAAGATTCACAACCATCATCTGATTTTAGGTCAAATGACTCCAAGACTCCATCCTTTTGGAGTTGGCCTATGCGTTTCTTGCTTACATGTCCAAGACGACAATGCCATAATGATGCTTTATCCAAGTTATTATTAGAAGAATCAATACACAACACATTATTTCCTAGATTGTCTACAACCGACACAGCTTCATACACACCATCATAAGGTAATGCTTTAAAATAAAGAACATTACTAAAGAAAGCATAAATACCACCACTATCATTATCAAATGAAAAGGTAAAACCTTGTTTGTACAAAGCATGAAAAGAAATAATATTTCTTGCCATTCCAGGCGAATAACAACATTTATTCAAATCTAATGTTAACCCACTACTTAGCAATAAAGAATAAACTCCAATCTTGGTGACAGGTGTAACCCATGATCAAGTTTATCTTCCCATGTTCCACATTCTCACTTCTTCTTAGTCCCTGCAAATCACAACATATGTGAATACCACAACCTGTATCAAGGACCCAAGAATTAGAATAGGGTGAGTTATTAGACAATATAGTGTAAATACCTGCATGGTTGGGTTTTACTTTCCCATCCTTAACATCTTGCTGGTAGTTTGGGCAGTTTCGCTTCCAGTGCGACTTTTCATGGCAATAGAATCATTCAGCCTCTTTAGGGTTAGCAGAAGGATTGAAGAAACCTTTCTTGGTTCCACTTGAAGAGGAGCCATCAAGGGACTTTCCCTTGGTACCCTTCAAAGGGCTCTTCCTCTTCTTTCCTTTGCCTTGCCCGATTGCCAAGATAAGGGTCGCGGTAAGAGTAGAAGTAGTAACAACCGACTTACCTTTAAGACCACTTTCCGCGATCTTCAAAAGTCCTTGAAGTTTGCTGAGTGTAACTTCCTCCTTGTTCATGTGGTATATCATGCGGAATTGATCATACCACGGAAGGTAAGGAATGCAAAATAATATCTATTGCCAACTCCTCTGGGAAGTTCACATTCAGTTTCAGCAAACGGTCCACATACCTTTGCATTTTCTGCATGTGGCCCGTGATGGGTTCACCATCCTTCATTGTAACACCCAGAATCAGGAAGATCAGGAAAGGGAAGAAAAGCTCTAAGTCAAAGGAGTCAACTCGTCGAGTCCAAGGAGGAACTCGACGAGTCGGAGCGTGACCCGTGTCGCGGATTAAGTGACCGACTCGGCGAGTCGAGGAGACTGACTCGACGAGTCTGGTCTGGGTTGAGAAACCCTAATTTCGGGACTTGGCACCCTATTTAAGCATCTCATTCTCATTTCTAGGGTTTCATTTATAGCCTCCATTGTCCAGAGACGAAACTCTAGCCTCCCAACTTCATTCTTGAGCTTGTGTGAGAAGATTAAGGCTCTTGGTGTGCATCTTGAAGATTGTAGAAGAAAGGAAGCAAGGAAAGGAGTATAGATCCAGAGTTTGGGTGACATTCCAGATCATTTGAAGGTATAAAGCTTATACCTTGGCTGTTAATCATCTAGATCCCTTTTCTAGCTTATCTTTTGTAACATTTGGACCATTCCCAAGTGGAATCCGGGTGACAAGCCTTGGAGGATGGATTGGACATTAGATCTGGACACTTTTGAGCTCTAGAAGCTCAAAGTTGTTGGCTTTATCTAGCTAAGGCTCCATGTCTTGACCTTGAACTTCTTATTACCTTGGATTTGGTGTTCTAGCCTCATAGCACCTTGCATGCATGTAAAGTTAGCAACTTTACGTGCAATGCTAGCATAAGGAGTCCAGATCTATGAGTTAGGAGTGTTGGGATAGACTGAAATCGACAGAATAGAGTTGTCTCAAGATGGAATTGGCGAGTCGGGTCGCATACCCAAACCCTTCTGTTTATGATACAGATCAGTGAGTGGAGTTAGTAAAGGATTCAGCTAGTCTGTGTCCGTGATGGACATGAATATCATGGTACTCGACGAGTTCAAGGAGGAACTCGGCGAGTCCAAGGCAATCTTCTTAGCTGATGAAGATGGACTCGGCGAGTTGTAGAACAACTCGGCGAGTCGGTTGAAGATAGTCCCGAAGCGTTAGATAAAGGAGAACTCGTCGAGTTCTTGCTAGACTCGACGAGTGGAGTCGAGGTTTTTGGGATTTGAAGAGCATGGACTCGGCGAGTTGGTAGAATAACTCGGCGAGTCGAGTCAAATGGAAGGTTGACTTTGACCAGGACCTTGATCAGAGTTGACTTAGTTGACCTCTGGAGGACAGTTTAGGCTAAGTTCTATTATTCGGTGTTGGTACTCGGTGAGCTAGGAGAGCAGCGCTTCAGAGAATAATCGATTAGCAGCCAGAGGATTATCAGCAAAGTTCAGCAGTACAGGTGAGTTTCCTTCCAGTAGGAACAGGTCTACGGCCACAATGCCGGCCCGTGTAGTTAGCAGTACTTCCGGACTTCGGTCCGATGCAGTAGTTCAGTGTGCTTGATGTCTTTGTGATTCAAGCATGTTTATGTGTTAGTTACTCCGGACCTCGGTCCGATGCAGTATGCAGTATATGTGTTTATGCTAGTAGCTATGATTATGTTATGCTATGTTCAGTTAGTCCGGACTTCGGTCCGATGCAGGGGGCAAGGCCCCAGTTAGTCCGGACTTCGGTCCGATGCAGGGGGCAAGGCCCCAGTTAGTCCGGATTTCGGTCCGATGCAGGGGGCAAGGCCCCAGTTAGTCCGGATTTCGGTCTGATGCAGGGGGCAAGGCCCCAGTTAGTCCGGATTTCGGTGCGATGCAGGGGGCAAGGCCCCAGTTAGTCCGGGCTTCGGTCCGATGCAGTGGGCAAGGCCCAATATGTGCTTTATATGTTATTGTATGGTATGTGGTAGTTTGGGGGAGCTCACTAAGCTTCGTGCTTACAGTTTTCAGTTTTGGTTTCAGGTATTTCCGGTAGCGGAGAGTAGAGCTCGGGATGATCGCATGGCACACAAGTCAGCCAGGGATGTTTACTCTGATGAAATGAATAAGTGTTTTGAAAAGATACTCTGATTTGTTATATAACTCTTTTAGTATGTTTGAAATGATTTAATATTGTGGTTTAAGTAATGTTTTTAAAAAGAATTTTTAGTCTTGATTTTTGGGTTGTTACAAGTTGGTATCAGAGCCTTGGTTTGAGGGATTCGGGCGCACTCCCGAGTGTGTCTGAACTCAAACTAAGGAAGTGGTAGAAAGTTTTCAAAAGAAAAGAGTTTTAGAAAAGCAAAAAGAAACTTAAAAAGGGAAAGAGTTTTAGAAAAGCAAAAAGAATTTTTTGAAAGAAAAGAACATTGAAAAGAGAAAAAGGGTGTGGTGCATGCAATCAGCCGAGCTCAAGTAAGTACTCCCAAATTACCCATACAAGTTTATGTCATAATTATCAGTTCCAGTTTCAATAGAACAACATGCTAGAATAAGACTAAGGATCTAGGAGGATGCCTTATGTGCCTGTTATATGTGTTTCAGCTTATTTAGAATTGCATGCTAGTATTGAGTAGACAGCAGTAGGATAGCCTGTTTAGGTTATGCCTGATAGTATGAGCTTAGCATTGTATGCTAGTACAGTTTCTAGTTATGAGGATAGAAGTGCTTGAGTAGTTTCCTGTGTCCGAATGCAGCTTGCTTCGTGCTTTGTAGGACTCAGAGTGATGGGAGTTACCCATTAGGTGAATACGTCACGTCACATATGATCAGGGTTGAATAATCTCAGAGTGATGGATTTGGCCCTATTGCGCAACTCTTGTCTGAGTCTAACCGTTGTAGGGACGAGTCTTTTACTCGAAGGATTATCTGAGCCTCGTCACATGTGATAGTATTCAGGTGATGACTAATTGGCATTACAAGGAGGCTTTCAGCAGCTGAGGACTGGTTTGGGTAGAGTCAGAGATTTGCCTAGGGCAAGCCTAGGATGAGAGTAGCAGAGATCAGTAGCAGTAGAAGGGATTTGGTTGAGTTAAGGTAACTCTTGAGGAAAGTACGGATAGATGTGGAAGGTAGTATGGGCCTGTACTACTGAAAGCAGAGGATCCGTACTCGATTCAAGAGGGGCCAAGACGAAACCAGGGAAATTGTAGAGTGTGTGAGATCCCTCAGCAGCAATGAGTATTCTGACAGTTATTGCGATATGTTTTCAACATGGTGACATTGCGCGAGATACCAGTTGGCAGTTCAGGTGTCAGGGAGGGATCTGGCTCAGGCTCTAGAGCCGGACAGCTTGATGATCAGATGAGAGATGTCATTTCCGCAGAGATTATGCGCAACATCATTAATCAGACTCCTGTGATATTCGGTTCGGTTAGGGAGGCCATCGTGGAGCTTCTAGACAGTCGTCTTGAGGCCTTTAGGGCCGGGATAGTTTCAGGGCAGTTTGGGGCTCGTCTAGAGCCCGACTCTAATGGATCCCAGGGATCCATCAGGAAGGGGGATCCCATTTTTAGCTCTTGCCATCAGGGGTCGGGAGCGAGTGGGGCACCCTGTCCCCAGGAGAGTTCTCTACATGATTGGGTTGCTGCGGAGGTTTCACGAGTCGTTCGCGAGGAGCTACCCGACCTCATCGAGAGGGTCACTGATATGTTGACGAAGAAGCTCCAGGATCGGACAGCGGTTGTTCAGACGGTTGATGGGGACGATGGGGTAACGCAGGAGCGAGAGATTGACCGGGAGTCAGAAAGAAAGAGAAAACCGGATGAGGTTCAGTGGCCCACAGGTTTGGGTAAAAGAACCAAAGGGCCGAGTTTGAGATCGAGAGACTTCCAGGGCCGTAGCCGATGCGGTAAGTGTGGCAGGACGCACGGGGGTACGTGTAGGAGTAGTAGAGGTGGTGATCCTGGTTGTTTCAAGTGCGGGCGGACTGGTTTTTAGCAGAGATTGTATTGCAACCATCGCCCAGGGACTTGACCCAATATGTTTCCATTACAGTCAGAGGGGCCACAAGAAGGCCCACTGTCCGAGTTTGTGTTCAGTAGGGCAGATGACAGCTCCTGCGCCTATGACTTCGAGAACCGCCAGCGGACGTCAGGGTCGGGCAAGGGCACCCACGGCTCGGAACAGAGCATTCCGGTTGATTTCAGCAAGGATTCGAGCAGCATGGGAGGTTGGAGGTACATATCTTTTACCTTCCTGTCAATTATTATTTATGATGTTGTTGTTATGTTCTGCACCGATTTAGTAGGTACATATATTGGAATATTATACTACCTACTTGTGAGTGAGTCATAGCCATCTGCATATATTGGATTTGGAATGATAGCTGGAGGACGTCCCCTGTACAGCAGGTTAGTTCGGATGCAGTAACTATAGCAAGAATGAGTAGGACTCGGTAGTATCTCACTACCTTCGGGAAGGTGTAGTTCGGGTATAGATCAGTTATATTCCAGCACTAGGATCACCTGAGGGAGGTGCTAGAGACTTTGAGAAGGGAGAGACTTTTTGCAAGGTACTCCAAATGTGAGTTCTGGTTGTGCGAGGTGCAATTTCTTGGGTACCTTGTCAATCAGAAGGGTATTCTAGTCGTTCCGGCTAACGTAGAGGTCGTGATACAGTGGGAGTTTTCGAAGTCTCCAATTGAGATTCGGAGCTTCCTGGGTCGAGCAGGTTATCACCGGAAATGTAAGTGGTGTGACCTTTTGGATTGGTTAGTAGTGACACACTAGCAATGGCGAACCTGGTTTTCAGCAGATTGGGCATAGAATGGTAAGAAGGATTGAGGATCCTTCCAGCATTGTGTGTTGTAGGACGTTAGTTGAATCAAAGTGGGGGAGAATCATCTAAGGATTCAGAAATAGGAGCAATTTTGAAACTGGGATAAGTTTCGCATCCTCATCAGAAAGGAAGAAAGTCCAGATAGATGTGTGGTTTGAGGATAGTGTGAGATGGAAGTTTGGAAAAACTTGTCAGTAAGGATATCGCATTCCCGTAATGTTTGCCAGCAAGCCTTAGGGAATCAGGTTGGGGGTTTTAGTCAGGGCATAGGTTCAGTCTTGAATGATAGGTCGTATGTATACTCGTCGTAGGATGTGTTCGGATCAGTAACCAACGAATGAGAAAGTGTTAGAGTGTTGTAAGTCTGTGGGTGTAGCCGTAGCATTCGCTAGCAGCCAGATAGTGTTAGAGTGTTGTAAGTCTGCAGGTGTAGCCGTAGCATTCACTAGCAGCCAGATAGTGTTAGAGTGTTGTAAGTCTGTGGGTGTAGCCGTAGCATTCACTAGCAGCCAGATAGTGTTAGAGTGTTGTAAGTTTGCGGGTGTAGTCGTAGCCTTCCCTAGCAGCCAGATAGTGTTAGAGTGTTGTAAGTCGGCGGGTGTAGCTGTAGCATTCACTAGCAGTTGGGTAGTGCTAGAGTGTTGTGAGACTGCGGGCGTGGCCGTGGAATACACTTGGCTGGTAGACAGCATGAGCGCGTTGTTAGGATGCGGAAGGAACATTAGCCCCAGTTCGGGCGTAGCAGTAAGGATGTGGAAATCCACGAAGTGGATTTCGGAATTATCTGGATGGATTAGACCGAGTTGAGCCAGTGATAAGACCGTAGGAATGCCACTGCAGTTGTGAGATCGAGGAAGCAATGGATTGCTTCAGGTTACTTGTTATATAAGGCTACAATTGGTCATGTAACAATTGCGTTTAGCTGTGGGTTGGTAACCCCATGATTCGACGTGTGGAATCGAACAGTTAGATCAGAAGGCCGCTAGGGCCAAAGTGACAAGATAACTAGTAGTTGTTAGTTTCAGAGAAGGATTTCGTTTAGAAGTTGTGTGAGGCGACTAAGTAGGGAGTCCTTGGGGCTCCGCAGTCGGGTTGGAACCCGATATTTCAGATGGCTGACGTATGAATTGAGACCAGGAAGGTCTCGAGAGATATTGGAAATCAGCCATGTAGCAGCATACCGTTCCAGACAGTTTAGTGCTTCAGGCAGATCGGTGTTCCAGTCAGTTCAGTGTTTCAGGCAGTCCAGTGTTCGGGAAGATCGGTGTTCCAGGCAGTTCAGTGTTCCAGGCAGTTCAGTGTTTCAGGCAGTTCAGTGTTCAGGCAATTCAGTGATCAGGCAGATCAGTGTTCAGACAGTGTTGGGTCTCCAACGGTAATGGTATTTTGGATTTTCATGGATAGCTTGGGGAGTGGTAAGTCACTCGTAGCACAATTATCTGAGTTATGGCCAAGTATAAGTGGATCGCAGGGATAAGTGAATCTGTGAATTCTGTTGTTCTAGTGGGAACCTGGAGTAGTTAGCATGTAAGAAATGGTAAGGAATGATTTCGAGGATGAAATCTAATTTAAATGGCTGGTGTAATGGATAGCGTGAAAGGAATGTTCTTCGCAGTGGCAGGGGAGATGGTTAGTTATGGAGAGTTGCCCTGGGAAAGCCAGAAAACGTGTAAGGAAAAGAGGGTGAGCCCCTAGGATGTCCATCATAAGTACCCGGGGAGTATCAGATGGATGGTCAGTTGGGTAAGATGTGTTCTCAGGATTGTTGAGAATTAGAGTGCACTCAAGGTGATTAGCTACGAGAACTAATATTAGTCGGAATGACCGGGTGAAAGGTCAATGGAAGTGGCCAGCGGGAGTTAGATTCTTCCGGCAGCAGTGTTGAAAGCAGATTGCAGAACAGTTGGACATAGGGGACTTCGAGGAAGAAGTCTAGTTTAAGTGGGGGAGAGTTGTAACACCCAGAATCAAGAAGATCAGGAAAGGGAAGAAAAGCTCTAAGTCAAAGGAGTCAACTCGTCGAGTCCAAGGAGGAACTCGACGAGTCGGAGCGTGACCCGTGTCGCGGATTAAGTGACCGACTCGGCGAGTCGGGGAGACTGACTCGACGAGTCTGGTCTGGGTTGAGAAACCCTAATTTCGGGACTTGGCACCCTATTTAAGCATCTCATTCTCATTTCTAGGGTTTCATTTATAGCCTCCATTGTCCAGAGACGAAACCCTAGCCTCCCAACTTCATTCCTGAGCTTGTGTGAGAAGATTAAGGCTCTTGGTGTGCATCTTGAAGATTGTAGAAAAAAGGGAGCAAGGAAAGGAGTATAGATCCAGAGTTTGGGTGACATTCCAGATCATTTGAAGGTATAAAGCTTATACCTTGGCTGTTAATCATCTAGATCCCTTTTCTAGCTTATCTTTTGTAACATTTGGACCATTCCCAAGTGGAATCCGGGTGACAAGCCTTGGAGGATGGATTGGACATTAGATCTGGACACTTTTGAGCTCTAGAAGCTCAAAGTTGTTGGCTTTATCTAGCTAAGGCTCCATGTATTGACCTTGAACTTCTTATTACCTTGGATTTGGTGTTCTAGCCTCATAGCACCTTGCATGCACGTAAAGTTAGCAACTTTACGTGCAATGCTAGCATAAGGAGTCTAGATCTATGAGTTAGGAGTGTTGGATAGGCTGAAATCGACAGAATAGAGTTGTCTCAAGATGGACTCGGCGAGTCAGTTCTTGGACTCGGCGAGTCGGGTCGCAAACCCAAACCCTTCTGTTTATGATACAGATCAGTGAGTGGAGTTAGTAAAGGATTCAGCCAGTCTGTGTCCTTGATGGACATGAATATCATGGTACTCGACGAGTTCAAGGAGGAACTCGGCGAGTCCAAGGCAATCTTCTTAGCTGATGAAGATGGACTCGGCGAGTTGTAGAACAACTCGACGAGTCGGTTGAAGATAGTCCCGAAGCGTTAGATAAAGGAGAACTCGTCGAGTTCTCGCTAGACTCGACGAGTGGAGTCGAGGTTTTTGGGATTTGAAGAGCATGGACTCGGCGAGTTGGTAGAATAACTCGGCGAGTCGAGTCAAATGGAAGGTTGACTTTGACCAGGACCTTGATCAGAGTTGACTTAGTTGACCTCTGGAGGACAGTTTAGGCTAAGTTCTATTATTCGGTGTTGGTACTCGGTGAGCTAGGAGAGCAGCGCTTCAGAGAATAGTCGATTAGCAGCCAGAGGATTATCAGCAGAGTTCAGCAGTACAGGTGAGTTTCCTTCCAGTAGGAACGGGTCTACGGCCACAATGCCGGCCCGTGTAGTTAGCAGTAGTTCCGGACTTCGGTCCGATGCAGTAGTTCAGTGTGCTTGATATCTTTGTGATTCAAGCATGTTTATGTGTTAGTTATTCCGGACCTCGGTCCGATGCAGTATGCAGTATATGTGTTTATGCTAGTAGCTATGATTATGTTATGCTATGTTCAGTTAGTCCGGACTTCGGTCCGATGCAGGGGGCAAGGCCCCAGTTAGTCCGGACTTCGGTCCGATGCAGGGGGCAAGGCCCCAGTTAGTCCGGATTTCGGTCCGATGCAGGGGGCAAGGCCCCAGTTAGTCCGGATTTCGGTCTGATGCAGGGGGCAAGGCCCCAGTTAGTCCGGATTTCGGTGCGATGCAGGGGGCAAGGCCCCTGTTAGTCCGGGCTTCGGTCCGATGCAGTGGGCAAGGCCCAATATGTGCTTTATATGTTATTGTATGGTATGTGGAAGTTTGGGGGAGCTCACTAAGCTTCGTGCTTACAGTTTTCAGTTTTGGTTTCAGGTATTTCCGGTAGCGGAGAGTAGAGCTCGGGATGATCGCATGGCACACACCATAACTAGTCAGTCTGGGATGTTTACTCTGATGAAATGAATAAGTGTTTTGAAAAGATACTCTGATTTGTTATATAACTCTTTTAGTATGTTTGAAATGATTTAATATTGTGGTTTAAGTAATGTTTTTAAAAAGAATTTTTAGTCTTGATTTTTGGGTTGTTACATTCATCCTGGTTGTTATCATGGAGGAGATGATCTCATATCACTCTTGACGAACACTCTGATGGTAGTGGTCCATCAAATCCTGGTGCATCTCAAAAGGATAGTAGTCCTCATAGGTATTTTGGAGCTCGGCTGTCATAGTGGCCAACATGATGCATGCCACTTTGGTAGCATCTATTTCATGGGCCCGATATTCAGCGACCTCCTCTGGAGTAGCACTCGGCTCGAGTTCTTTAAGCTCCTTGTTGAGGACATATTCCTTGTCCTCATACCGAGTGACCATTCTGATGTTCCTGATCCAATCCATAAAGTTGGATCCATCAAAGATGACTCTCCCACAAAGGTTCATGAGAGAGAAGGAGCCGGTAGGGTTTGAGCCAGAAGCAGCATTGTTGGAAGACATCTGACAAAGAAGAAAGACAAGTTTAGATTAGATATTAAGATAGTCCTTAATAAAACACCTAAATGTAATATTAAGGCTAGGACCCAACAAAATATTTTATAACTTAGAAGAGGGATGTCGTAATCCAAGCTATAAAATATTTGAAGGTAGGTGAATGACGATTTACCAATTTCCACCATGAAAAACGAAATAAATTATTAGGTTTTAATTGGTTTTTTGAAACTCCTAGATTCTTTGAGATTCATTGAACTTTTCAATGGCATGTTTCAATCTCGAGTGTGCCCTTCAGGTTTTTTGACTGGGATGCTGAGGATCACAAAACAAGGTGTGAAGTAACCATGCAAATTACTTGGTACCCTCAATATTTACCCCTCAATCGATGTGCCGGTTAACCACACGCGCTCCACCGATACTATGATAAATATTAAGTTACCCTTTGCCTACCTTGTTAAGTCCAGGTTAGTGTGCCGGTTAACCACACACGCTCCACTAACGACTTAATCAAAGTGCAAAGTGTAATTTCATGGGTTAGCACCTTATTCACATTTTCCTAAAGTAACTAAGATTGAGAATTTATAAAACATTTAGTTACTTTATATTCATCATACTTTTAATGAGAATTTATAAGTCCTTGTCCTACCCGTTCGGCTAACGACCCTCCACCAGTCAAGGAAGCGGTGGGTGAGAGTGGACACCCATTAAGCTGCCATTTTATAGGCAACAACCTTATACCCCCTTATACACTGACTTCGTGAATGAGGCCTACTAACGGTAAGACGACTTGTTCTTATATATATATATATATATATATATATATATATATATATATATTATAAAACTTATAATATTATCAAGTATAAGGGTTGAATTTTAACTTTTAAAACTCTAGGGGTTGGAACTAAAGTTTTTTAAAGTGACTTTACATGTTCCAAAACTTGAGGGCAAGTTTTGTAACTTTCAAAACTTTTCATCTTTCATAACTTATGAGTTAATGATGTAATAAAATGAGTGACTTTTCATTTTATGTAACTTATGTATTTAATAATGGACTTTAAAAGAAAGACTTTTGGTAATCCATAACTTGAGGACAAATTATGGATTCCATTAAAACACATAATGATCATGAATTAAACATTAACCAATTTAACAAGTAATTCCTATGATCTATCAAGAACTCATAAGAACATGAATATTCATATCAAAATTTCAAGAACATATGAACACATATAAACATGGAATTTTGATATTAGCCATTGTAAATGGATTAGCACAAACATTACACCATCTAAAACAAGTTTTAAAACACCAAAACAGTTTAGGGTAACGTTTCTAGTCCATTTCTAGCAGCAAAACTCGAAAAACTGCACTCAGGGGCTCCTACTCGCCGAGTGCAAGTACCTACTCGACGAGTAGGATGAATTTGGTCATGGATTCGTCGAGTCCCCCCATGGACTCGGCGAGTTCATGCTTCAGAGTGCATAAAAACTGAGTTTTTTTTTCACAAATTTGCATCAAGTATCAAACAAAAAAACCAGTCTATGATACCACTGAAGGGTTTTGAGCATTCTAACACTCCTATGGTGTACATGCAACCCTAGAAACCTTGGATCTATGTTTTATCTATAATACATGCAAAATGATTTTTCCATGGTTCATAATCCTATCTAGCATACATGTGGAACTTTTGAACATAAAAGTTAGTAGGAAATACATACCTTGTAGTAGTTTGGATTCCTTGAAACCTTGTGAGCCTAGCACCTGAAGTGTGATGCCTCAAATGTCTCACACAACACCAAATGCACTTGGAATAAACTTGAGAGAAATGTCACACTACTTGAAATCGGCTAGCCCTCTTCTTTCTTGTTTAAGTGCCGATTTTGGTGAACATATGGATCCTTATATAGTGTGTTACAATTAGGGTTACACCATGTAAACCCTAATTGTCATGACCTTTCATTTCCATGACCCATGGGTTCTATAAACACCATGGAGAATCCATGGAGTATCCTATGGGTTTTAGCCCAACTTGATAATCCATGAAGCATTAGCCCACTATACAAGTATGAGTGATTTACACAATCAACCCATATATTTAATTAGTCTTCTTTTGATCACTTAATTAATTCCAAATTAATTCTTGATCAATACTAATTAAATAATATTATTAATATATTACAACTTATAATATATTAATAAACCTTAAGTGTTATTTCTCTCATTTTAGTCTATCCAAATGCATGATGCCATGCAACCCAAATGGACCATGATAATCGGGCCAAGTACATTCCAGAAATAGTTATGAACTTAGACACCTAATCCAACAATGTTTACATTACACTAGCACCAAGTCAATCATCTTATGTCATAATTTCTTTCTCTTATAGTCAACGATTTCTTCAGGCTCTTCAACCAGCCTACTATCTTCATCGATCCTTAACTCTTAAAGTGGGAGCATATTAACTTATTCTCCCGAGTACTTCCTCAAATAACAAACGTGAAAGGTCTTATGGATACTTTCCAGTTCAATGGGCAATTTAAGCTTGTATGCTTGATTCATTATCCTTTGAAGTACTTTGAATGGTCCTATAAAACGAGGACTTAACTTTCCATGCTTTCTAAATCTAATAAGTCCCTTCCATGGTGAGACTTTAAGTAACACTTAATCATCTACATAAAATGTTATCGGTCGTTGCTTCTTGTCTGCGTAGCTTTTCTGATGACTTCGAGCAGCTACAATCCTTTCCCTAATGGCTTTTAGCTCTTCAGCGGTCTGATGCACTATCTCCAGACTCGCAAAGTGTTTCTCTCCTACTTCTAACCAACACGATGGCGTACGACACTCCCTT
Organism: Lactuca virosa; assembly: GCF_052849685.1. NCBI lineage: Eukaryota > Viridiplantae > Streptophyta > Magnoliopsida > Asterales > Asteraceae > Lactuca > Lactuca virosa. The sequence continues at coordinate 173,077,056 of NC_136434.1, read as the reverse complement.
CCGTACAATGCTTCATAAGGAGGTATCTTGATGCTTGATTGATAACTATTGTTGTAGGAAAATTTGGCTAGTGATAGGTGGTCATCCCAACTACGAGGAAATTCTAAGGCACATGACCGCAACATATCTTCCAAGGTTTGGATAGTTCTCTCACTCTGTCCATCCAGTTGTGGATGATAGGTAGTACTTAAACAAACTTCGTGCCCATTGCTTCCTGCAAACTCTTCCAAAATATGGAAGTGAATCGTTTGTCTATATCTAACACAATTGTTAAGGTACTACATGAATCCTGAAGATCTCCTTCACAGAGGTCTCTGTCAATTTCTCCATAGACCAATTCTCTCGTGCAGCTATGAAATACACACTTTTCGTAAATCGGCCTACTGCAACCCAGATCATGTCGTGACCTCTCTTTATTTTTGGCAACTTTGTTATAAAGTCAATAGTAACATCATCCCACTTCCCCATGGGTGCCAGTAAGGGTTCCAAATCCCCATATGGCATCAGATTCTGTGTCTTTACTCTTGCACTATTTACGCATTATGCTACGTAAGTTGCCACATCGACCTTCATTGTCAGCCACCAATAATAGGGTTTTAAGTCTAAGTACATTTTGATGATACCTGGGGTGTATAGAATGTACATTCTTATAAGATTATTCCATAATAAGATCTTGTATACCACCCAACTTTGGCACCCAAATACGATTCTTAAACATATTCAACCCTTACTTGTCCTTTCCAAATAATGACGCCTTTCCTAGACATTCTTCTTTCTTATCACCTTCTGCCAGAGCCATTGTCTGAGCTTCCTTGATCTTTTCCACAATCGTTGAGATCACTTCAGTCTTCAACGCTCTATCTATTTTTCCTTCCGTAATCACCTTTATACTTAAGGTATCGGCTACAATATTTGCTTTACTAGGGTGGTAAAGTATCTCACAAGCATAGTCCTTGAGTAGCTCCAACCATCTTCTCTGTCTCATATTCAATTACTTTAATGTAGGAGATATTGAAGGCTCTTATGATCTATAAACTGTTTGCATTTGGATCCGTATAGATAACGTCTCCAAATCTTTAGGGAAAAAACATTGTTGTCTTTGAAAGCTCTAGATAATGTGTTGGATAGTTTTTCTCGTGGGGTTTCAACTGTCTTGAGACGTAAGCTACTACTTTGTCTTTTTGGGTAAGGACACATCCCAATCCAATCTTAGAAGCATCACTGAAAACCGCAAAGTCATCAGTTCCTTCTGGTAGGACGAGGATTGGTGCTTCATAGATCCTCTTCTTCATTTCACCAAAACCTTTTTCTTGCTTCTTGCTCCAAGTATAGGCAAATCCCTTTTGGTCAGAGCTATCATTGGAGCCACAATAGAAGAAATATTTTAGGATGAACCTTCAATAGTAGCCTGCCAATCCTAGACAATTACAAAATTTTGTCGGACTCTTTGGCTTTTCCCATTTCATAACAGCTTCAATCTTTGTTGGGTCAAGCATAATGACTTCCTAGTTAACAATATGACCAAAGAATTGTATTTCCCGTATCCAAAAGTCATACTTGGAGAACTTTGCATAAATATTCTCTCTCTTTAGGACTTCCAGTAGTTCTGAGAGATGTTTACCATGATCTTGATTGTTCTTGGAGTAAATCAATATATCAACAATGAACATTAATTTATTGAGAAAGGGTTTACGAACTCGATGCATCAAATCCATGAATGTTGCTGGAGCATTTGTTAGTCTAAAGGACATAACAAAGAATTCATAGTGTCTACACCTTGTTCTAAAGGTTGTCTTTTTAATGTCTTGCTCCCTTATCTTCAACTGATGATAGCCTGACCCTGAGATAAATCTTGGAGTACACGATTACTCCCTTGATCGAACAAGTCATCTATCCTAGATAATGGGTAGTTATTCTTTATTGTAGCTTTGTTTAGCTCACGATAGTCAATACACATTCTCTTAGTGTCATCCTTCTTCTTGATGAATAGTACTAGAGATCCCCAGAGTGATGAACTAGGTCTTATAAAACCTTTTTCCAAAAGGAGTTTTGTCATTAACTCCTTCATTTCCGGAGGTGCTAAACGATACAATGCTTTCTCAATCGGCATTGTGCCATACAATTAGTCGATTCTGAATTCTACCTACCTCTCAGGTGGTAATCCTTGTAATTCATCTGGATATACCTCAGGAAAATCTTGCACAACAGGAATATCAGTCATTGCCTTATTTTCCTTCTTTGCGTCGATCACATATGCCAAGAATGTTATACATCCCTTGGTTAGGCATTTTCTGGCCTTCATCATTGTGATGATTCCAGACCTCACTCTACTCTTATCTCTGTAAACGATGAATAGTTCTCTTCCAGGTGGACAGATGTGCATCATCTTCCCTCGACATAGGATGTCTGTGAGGCTCTCTCCCAACCATTCCATTTTGAGAATCACGTCGAACTCACTTAACTCGAAAGGCGAAATCTCTCGACGAAATTCTTTTCCGTTCAATTTAATGGTTACCACCTCTAACCTATTGATAACTGATATATTCCTACCACCAGCTTCTTCTACTAAAATAAAGGTATTTAGTCTAAGTGCTGATAACTTAAGTTTTCTACCAAGTTCGTGTGATATAAAGGAGCGATATGCTCCTGAATTAAATAAAATCTTGGTAGGAATTAGATTAACTGGGAATGTACCGGAAGCAACATCAGTCTCTTCCTTTGCTTTATTTAGGGTCGTCTGGTAGCTTCGACCCTTGGGTTTTGTTGGCAGGATCCTTGGGGTTGGATTTTCAGCATTTGGGAAATTTGCCTTCATGTGACCTTCTTCCCTGCAAGTGAAGCAAACCTTTCCTTTCACTGGGCTTTTTGTAGAGATATGCCCTGGCTTCTTGCATTTATAGCAGACAACACAGTCGCTGAAATGCTTCTTCTTGCACTGGTCGCACCACTTCCCTTCTTGGTTTCTCCTAGACTTGTTGCTCGACATAGAAAACTTATTTTTCTTCTTCTTCTTCTTCTTCTTCTTCTTCTTCTTCTTCTTCCCTAAGGAGCCATCAACTCCTCTTCTCACCGACTTCAGATCTGTTGGCAATCCTCTTCTTAATCGTATTCTCCACAAACTTCACAACCCAGATAGCTTCCTCAAAATTTGGTGCCTGCTTAATCAACACAAAATACTTTGGAGTACCTGTCAGTTTTAGCCAGTTCGTCGGGGACCACACGCAATGCAAACACCATTTTATCCATGAAAGCATTGGTGTATTCTTCAACCATCATGCTTCCCTTTTTCAATGTTAGGAGTTGATTCTCCAACTCCAACATATCTTCAGCTGAACAAAACTTCCTCATGAAGTGGGTTAAGAACACTTCCCACATTAATTGTAATGTCTTGTTAGGGCTTAATGTTTTCCCCAACAAGTTCCACCAACGAATCGCTACACCCTTAAATTGCCTCACAACGTAGGTGGTTTGAATCTTGCCATTGCAACCGCATGTGACGAAATGTAACACCTGGTTCCTGGTATGCATTTAATTCCTTAATTTATTTATTTTGAAAGGGGAACTCGACGAGTTGGTGGCCCTAACTCATCGAGTAGAGGGCAGATTATACGCGGGGTTTAAGCTATCTACTAGACGAGTCAAGAGCCCTCGACTCGGCGAGTAGATCGACCAGAATGAAACCCTAATTTCGGGGTTTTGCACCCTATTTAAGCTCCTTAACCCCCACCCCTTGGCCTCATTTCCATCCTCCAAGTCCTAAAACCTAATCCACGAAACCCTAGAGCATTTTGTGAGTGTGTGAGCCATTCTTGAGTGAATTTGTGTGTTCTTGAAGCTAGAAGAAGAAGAAGGAGCTAGAAGGTTCAAGGAGAAGATAGTAGATCCAGGGATTTCCTTCCATCCTTATCATTTTCTAGTAATCAAGTCTCTAACTTGATCATTCATTCATTAGATCTACTTACTTCCATTTTATGAGGGTTTTGGTTCAAGAACCTTGGTCTTTGGGATTTGGACATCCCAAGTGATTTACATTTCAGATCTGGGATCTAGAAGGGGTTCCATCGCATAAAGGTGCAAACTTTATGACCATGGAAGCCCCATGCAAGCATAAAAGCGCTATTATGGTCCTTTTAGCCCTAAAAGGCCATGCATGGAAGGAAAGCTTGGAACTTTACGTGTCCAACTGATGTCCAAGGCCTAGATCTATTATAGTGTGCTTTGGTTTAGAGTATTATGGCTTGTGGACCAAGATCGATGTTTTAGAGAGTTAGGGTTTGAGCTAAACCCATTAAGAAGGACTAATAGCGGGTAAAGTTAGAAACTTTACCCTTAAAAGTGTATTCCCAGTGTGTAGGTGAAGTATGAAGTTTAGATATGAAGGGTAGGAGCTTAATCCATTGAGATGGCTCAATCAGACAGAGGAACTCGACGAGTCCATAGAGGTACTCGACGAGTTGAGTTAGTTTGTCCCGTTTTAGCTTAAGGTAGAACTCGACGAGTCGGTGAAGGGACTCGACGAGTTAAATCGGTAGATCGTGACTGTGAGTAGCCTAGGAACTCGACGAGTCAGGGGGAGACTCGACGAGTTAGATCGCGATTTCAGGTTCTAGGACTCGACGAGTTGATGGAGCAACTCGACGAGTTGGGTCAACTAGAAGGTTGACTTTGACCCAAGCGTTGACTTTGACCAGGGGTAAAATGGTCATTTTACCCTAAGAAGGATTATTAGATTTTGATCAAGTGTTATTATGAAATTGATAGCCGGGGAGTCGTCGGAGCAGCAGTCAGAAATTCCTCATACGAGATTTCACAGCTAGCATACGAGGTGAGTTTCCTTCAGTAGGAACGGATCTACGGCACCAAGGCGGACCTATATATGTGATACGTCAGTAGCTGAGTGTGGGCGGGACCCGAATCTCGTAGTATTATTTGAGTATAGATGTGTGACTGCTTGATAGGAATAAATATACTTGTTGTTTGTGTGATACTTGTATGCATGTTAGACAGCGGAGTGTGGGCGGGGCCCGAATCTCCATGAGAGTAGGTAGGGCCCGTATCTCCTAGTTGCATGTTATGTGTATGGTATGAGGTAGTTTGGGGAGACTTTCTAAGCTTCGTGCTTACAGTTTTCAGTTTTGGTTTTAGGTACTCCCGGTAGCAAAGGGAAGAGCTCGGGATGACTGCAGTGCACACACCATTTGTTCAGCCTGGGATGTTTATACTCTGATATTTTGATATACATTGATATGATGTTTGAGATATTATGACATGTGTTTTGGATAACTATGGTTTTATTAATAATTAAAAACGAAATTTTTGGACCGTAGGTTTGGGATCTTTTACGAAAGCTAGCTCCATTTCAGAGATCCAGTCCATTACTCCCACTGGATCCTCCTTTCTGTTAAATGATGATGGCTTGCAAGTTATGAAATCTTTATACTTGCACAAACCGCTTGGTTCATCATTCCTTCATATCTTTGAATATTCCGTAGGAGGTAGTTGTCCTTGATGACTTTCCGAGTCGTCATTTCCTTCTTGGACCATCATTGCATGAGAAGGAACCCATCTATTATTGACTTGCCTAACGACTACTAGTTCATTGACCACCGACGCTCTACCTCTAGGATTTGCTAGCTCTTGAGCTAGTAGATTCCTAAACTCATTACGACATTGTTTGAGCAGATCTTGCATCATGGATCGAGCTTTATTTATAAAAATGTAAGCAGCTCATGCTATGGCATTTTGAGGTGCTGGTCCTCCTTCGTTATTGACGAATCTACCGCTCCTTGTGATCGTCATGTCATTCTATAGTCGTAGAGGCGATATATATATATATATATATATATATATATATATATATATATATATACTTAGCATATAAGAGCAGTTAATGCTGCTGGATTAGTGTCTAAGTCCATAACTATAATTGGTATATACTTGACCCGACCCGGGATGGTCCATTTGGGTTGCATGGCATCGGAACATTTGGATAGACCTTTTGTGAGAAGAGGATATTTGTGACATATTAATATATTATAAGTTCTAATATATTAATATGAAATCATATTATTTAATTAGTATTGATCAAGAATTAATTTGGAATTAATTTAGTGATCAAAAGAGACTAATTAAATATATGGGGGTTGATTGTGTAAATCATTCATTCTTATATATGTGGGCTTATGATCCATGATTCCTTATGTTGGGTTTAACCCATGTGGTGACCCATGGATACTCCATGGAGGTTAAAACCCATGGAGCATAAGGAATGGGTAAAGTCATGAGTTACATGGTGTAACCCTAATAGCCACACTATATAAAGACCCCATTGGTTGGTGAAATTGGCACTAGTGAATACACAAGAGGGCAAGCCGATTTCTATGAGTCAAGTATCCTCTCTCATGGTTATTCCAAGATGTTCATGATGTTGTGTGAACCATTTGAGGTGTCACACTTCGGGCATTAGGCTCTTAAGCTTCATGGAATCAAGCTACAACAAAGAGGTATGTATTCTATCTAGTTTTGTTATCCTAGTACATATGATTGTATGCTAGTTAGGGTAATACCTTGGAAAATTGATATTTGCATGTATAATAGAGAAAACATAGATCCAAGGTATTTAGGGTTGCATGTACACGTTAGGAGTGTTAGAATGCTCAAAACCCAACAGTGGTATCAGAGACTAGGCTTGTTTTCAAGTTATACATGCTGAAATAGCTTAGAAATCAAAAATTTTGGCTTCCTGGGCACTGGATTCGCCGAGTCCACTGATGTACTTGCCGAGTCCATGAAGAAATTCATCCTACTCGTCGAGTAGGTTCATACACTCGACGAGTAGAAGCCCCTGACAACATATTTTCGACTTTTAAGGTTGGAATTGGTCTAGAATCATTACCTTAAACTGTTTTGGACTTATAAAACCTGTTTTTAATGTGGTAATGATTATGGTAAACCAATTTCAAAGTTATTATCAAAGTTACAAGTTTTATATATGTTTATATGATTCTTGAAAATTGTTGATATGAATTGTTCATGATTATGAGTTTTGGTAGATCATAGGAATTATATGCAAATTGTTTGTTAGTGTAATTCTTGATCTTAATGAAATTTTATGGACTCCATAACTTGTCCTCAAGGTATGGATGACCAAAAGTTTTTTTGTGTTACCTTGTTTTATGAGTTAATTTAGATTAATGAAAAAAATTATGTGTTAGTTGTTCTCAATCAAAATTGATCTAAAAGTAGTTCATAAAATGTGTTTTTTTAACTTGTCCTCAAGTTATATGAAATGTCACATTTATGAATCTTAAAACTCATAAAATTGTCATAGGTTACACATATGAAGAGTCATCTTTGTCATAAATAGTTTTATCAACTCCATAATTTGTCCTCAAGTTATGGATGTTCAAGAGTCTCTTCATTAAAGTCTTTAAAACTTTAATTAAACTCATAAGTTATGAAAATCCAAGAGTTTTGAAAAGTTTCAATACTTGCCCTCAAGTTTTGGAATTTGTAAAGTTTTGCTTATGAAATATTTAATTCCAAATCAAACCCTAGAATTTTAAAAGTTTAAAATTCAACCCTTATACTATTATTATAATTTTAATTATATAGATATGTATAAGATAAAGTCAATCTTACCGTTAGTAGGCCTCATTCACGAAGGCGGTCTCTAAGGTGGGTATAAGGTTAGTGCCTATAAAATGGCAGTTTAATGGGTGTCCACTCTCACCCACCGCTTCCTTGACTGGTGGAGGGTCGTTAGCCGAACGGGTAGGATAAGGACTATAATTCTCCCTTTATTAAAAGTATAATGATAAATACTAAGTAACTAAACACTTATAAATTCCCAATCTTAGTTACTTAGGAAAATGTGAAATGGTGCTAACCCATGAAATTGCACTTTGCACCTTTGTTAAGTCGTTAGTGGAGCGTGTGTAGTTAACCGGCACACTAATATAGGACTGACAATGTGTGGCAAAGGGTAACTTAATGTTTGTCATAGATTGGTGGAGCGCGTGTGGTTAACCGACACATCAATTAGGTGATAAAGTTAAGGGTACCAAGTTAATTTGCATGGGTATTCACACCTTGTTTGTGATCCTCGGCATCCCAATCACAAACTTGAGAGGGCACAATTGAGATTCAAACATGCCATTGAAAGTTCAATGTATCTCAAAAGATCTAGGAGTTTCAAATCCAATTAAAACTTAATTATATTTCGTTTTCATGGTGGAAATTGGTAAATCGTCATTTACCTACCTTCAAATATTTTATAATTTGGATTACGGCATCCCTCTTCTAGTTATAAATAGTTTGTTGGGTCCTAGCCTTAATATTTCATATTGGGTGTTATATTAAGGACTTTAAATCAACTAAATGGAATTTCTCCCATTATAAATGTCTAGTTTAGACAGCTATGGTCTTCCCAAATCTTTAGGAACAACCTTCCGAATGAAGATGATATCCCACATGGCAATCAAGGTGAAAGATTAATCCCTTTGTTGTGCATTAATAGGACTGGAAATCATGCTTCACTTCCTCCACCTCCTCCAATAATTCTCCCTATCCCACAAGTTTCAAGACTTGAAAAGTTCTAAGTCACTCAATCCCTATTGGAAAGCAAAGACTATATGTGCTTACATCTTGGAGGTTAAGTTACATATTGGCAAGCCGGGGGAGTCGGGTGTCGAAGTCTTGAGGTAGCTGGCTGTTGACTTGGTTCTTCAGTCACTCCCTGATGACAGATCACGACATGACCCTTATTGATCTTACCTATTTGCTTGTTGCTGCAAAATCAGCAATGATTTGGAGCACTGGTAAAGCAAATTAGACTGGAAGATCTACTTCCCAAACCTATTTGGACATTGACAATGGTGACATTGGAAGTCCAGAAAAGCTTTCTCTTCCCAATGGAAAGGGATTGGCCATGGTCAAGTCATTTGACTGATGGTAAAGAAAAAGGCTAAGTCTGAGACAATCAAGTGTACCATTTCCAAAGAGTCCATATGTTTCTTTTGCCAAAAGAAGGGGCATTGGTTGCGAAGCTGCCGAATTTACCTGAAAGTTCATAAGGATGGTAAATGTAAAAAAGGTTTGACTTTGCTTCAGGTTAAAGTCCATTATCTAACTCTATGAAGTCTCTTTTGGAGATTCTTAATACATGATGTAATGTAATTACATTTGATGTTTTGGAAGAATCAAAGGAAGCTTAAAGAAAGAGTGTGCTGATTCTGATCGCGAAGATGGATTTCGATCGCATGGTGCGATGATCAGAATTTTGAGCTGCTGCTTAAGAGTTATGATATGTTGCTTAGGAATAGATAACAAGATGTTTTTCATATGTATTTGCATTGTAAGGATAAGTTTTTCCGCAATTTTAAATAAAAGAAAAAAAATTGATTTTATTTTATTTTAAGTATCCCTACAATGGCATTTGTGAAAAATTGTTGTTTATATGTTTCCGTTGATAGCAATATTGGAAATAAGTTTTGATTCTTTCATTTATGGTAGTGTCATAATTTACCAAATAAGGAAAGATTTTCATCACCCAAGTTTCAGTTGGATAGAAACTTGGAATCATGCAAGATGTATTGTATGATGAATGAGAATTTTTTTTTGGGAAATTAAGACTAAGTCCTTGTTCACATGTATGTGTGAGTCGAGTGAAGGACTGAAGGATTTGGTAAACTAGGTTATCCGCTGGTCAGGTCCACCACAAGGTCGATAAGATTATTCTTCATGATTTACTAAGGTTTAGTAAATATGGTTATGCTTGCAAGTTTAAGTGCAATTATGACTCATTGGAAAAGTTTCAATGATTGGCGGAATGAATAAGAAGAATCAAATTAGGCAGAGAGATAAAAATTTCTCCAATATGAAAAGATGGGAGAGTGCTTAAGTATCTTGGTTTATGATTATCTTGGTGATTATGAAACCATATCACAATTGGTCCTCTAAGGACACCTTAGTGCATTTGTTTGACTAAGGAGAGGAATCATGAATTGTTGAAATGGTTAAATCAAAAGATAAATCATACTTCGTTCCAAAATCAAGACTTAGAGTCATACTCCAAGATTGTAACTTGAATGACATAATATTTACAAAGTTTATAACACTTGTCAAATGTAGAGTTTCAATACTTGCCCTCAAGTTTTGGAATTTGTAAAGTTTTGCTTATGAATGCTTTAATTCCAAATCAAACCCTAAAATTTTAAAGGTTTAAAATTCAACCCTTATACTATTATTATAATTTTAATTATATAGATATGTATAAGATAAAGTCAATGTACCGTTAGTAGCCCTCATTCACGAAGCCACTCTCTAAGGGGGGTATAAGGTTACTGCCTATAAAATGGCAGTTTAATGGGTGTCCACTCTCACCCACCGCTTCCTTGACTGGTGGAGGGTCGTTAGCCGAACGGGTAGGATAAGGACTATAATTCTCCCTTCATTAAAAGTATATTGATAAATACTAAGTAACTAAACACTTATAAATTCCCAATCTTAGTTACTTAGGAAAATGTGAAATGGTGCTAACCCATGAAATTGCACTTTGCACCTTTGTTAAGTCGTTAGTGGAGCGTGTGTGGTTAACCGACACACTAACATGGGACTGACAATGTGTGGCAAAGGGTAACTTAATGTTTATCATAGATTGGTGGAGCGCGTGTGGTTGACCGACACATCAATTATGTGATAAAGTTAAGGGTACCAAGTTAATTTGCATGGGTATTCACACCTTGTTTGTGATCCTCGGCATCCCAGTCACAAACTTGAGAGGGCACAATCGAGATTCAAACATGCCATTGAAAGTTCAATGTATCTCAAAAGATCTAGGAGTTTCAAATCCAATTAAAACTTAATTATATTTCGTTTTCATGGTGGAAATTGGTAAATCGTCATTTACCTACCTTCAAATATTTTATAATTTGGATTACGGCATCCCTCTTCCAGTTATAAATAGTTTGTTGGGTCCTAGCCTTAATATTTCATATTGGGTGTTATATTAAGGACTTTAAATCAACTAAATGGAATTTCTCCCATTATAAATGTCTAGTTTAGACAGCTATGGTCTTCTCAAATCGTTAGGAACAAGCCTTCCGAATGAAGATGATATCCCACATGGCAATCATGGTGAAAGATTAATCCCTTTGTTGTGCATTAATGGGACTGGAAATCATGCTTCACTTCCTCCACCTCCTCCAATAATTCTCCCTATCCCACAAGTTTCAAGACTTGAAAAGTTCTAAGTCACTCAATCCCTATTGGAAAGCAAAGACTATATGTGCTTACATCTTGGAGGTTAAGTCACATATTGGCAAGCCGGGGGAGTCGGGAGTCGGGAGTCGAAGTCTTGAGGTAGCTGGCTGTTGACTTGGTTCTTCAGTCACTCCCTGATGACAGATCACTACATGACCCTTATTGATCTTACCTATTTGCTTGTTGCTGCAAAATCAGCAATGATTTGGAGCATTGGTAAAGCAAATTAGACTGGAAGATCTACTTCCCAAACCTATTTGGACATTGACAATGGTGACATTGGAAGTCCAGAAAAGCTTTCTCTTCCCAATGGAAAGGGATTGGCCATGGTCAAGTCATTTGACTGATGGTAAAGAAAAAGGCTAAGTCTGAGACAATCAAGTGTACCATTTCCAAAGAGTCCATATGTTTCTTTTGCCAAAAGAAGGGGCATCGGTTGCGAAGCTGCCGAATTTACCTGAAAGTTCATAAGGATGGTAAAAGTAAAAAAGGTTTGACTTTGCTTCAGGTTAAAGTCCATTATCTAACTCTATGAAGTCTCTTTTGGAGATTCTTAATACATGATGTAATGTAATTACATTTGATGTTTTGTAAGAATCAAAGGAAGCTTAAAGAAAGATTGTGCTGATTCTGATCGCGAAGATGGATTTCGATCGCATGGTGCGATGATCAGAATTTTGAGCTGCTGCATAAGAGTTATGATATGTTGCTTAAGAATAGATAACAACATGTTTTTCATATGTATTTGCATTGTAAGGATAAGTTTTTCCGCAATTTTAAATAAAAGAAAAAAAATTGATTTTATTTTATTTTAAGTATCCCTACAATGGCATTTGTGAAAAATTGTTGTTTATATGTTTCCATTGATAGCAATATTGGAAATTGGTTTTGATTCTTTCATTTGTGGTAGTGTCATAATTTACCAAATAAGGAAAGATTTTCATCACCCAAGTTTCAGTTGGATAGAAACTTGGAATCATGCAAGATTTATTGTATGATTAATGAGAATTTTTTTTTGGGAAATTAAGACTAAGTTCTTGTTCACATGTATGTGTGAGTCGAGTGAAGGACTGAAGGATTTGGTACACTAGGTAGTGCGCTGGTCAGGTCCACCACAAGGTCGATAAGATTATTCGTCATGATTTACTAAGGTTTAGTAAATATGGTTATGCTTACAAGTTTAAGTGTAATTATGAATCATTGGAAAAGTTTCAATGATTGGCGGAATGAATAAGAAGAATCAAATTAGGCAGAGAGATAAAAATTTCTCCAATATGAAAAGATGGGAGAGTGCTTAAGTATCTTGGTTTATGATTATCTTGGTGATTATGAAACCATATCACAATTGGTCCTCTAAGGACACCTTAGTGCATTTGTTTGACTAAGGAGAGGAATCATGAATTGTTGAAATGGTTAAATCAAAAGATAAATCATACTTCGTTCCAAAATCAAGTCTTAGAGTCATACTCCAAGATTGTAACTTGAGTGACATAATATTTACAAAGTTTATAACACTTGTCAAATGTAGAGTTTCAATACTTGCCCTCATGTTTTGGAATTTGTAAAGTTTTGCTTATGAATGCTTTAATTCCAAATCAAACCCTTAAATTTTAAAAGTTTAAAATTCAACCCTTATACTATTATTATAATTTTAATTATATAGATATGTATAAGATAAAGTCAATTTTGCCGTTAGTAGGCCTCATTCACGAAGCCACTCTCTAAGGGGGGTATAAGGTTACTGCCTATAAAATGGCAGTTTAATGGGTGTCCACTCTCACCCACCGCTTCCTTGACTGGTGGAGGGTCGTTAGCCGAACGGGTAGGATAAGGACTATAATTCTCCCTTCATTAAAAGTATAATGATAAATACTAAGTAACTAAACACTAATAAACTCCCAATCTTAGTTACTTAGGAAAATGTGAAATGGTGCTAACCCATGAAATTGCACTTTGCACCTTTGTTAAGTCGTTTGTGGAGCGTGTGTGGTTAACCGACACACTAACATGGGACTGACAATGTGTGGCAAAGGGTAACTTAATGTTTATCATAGATTGGTGGAGCGCGTGTGGTTAACCGACACATCAATTAGGTGATAAAATTAAGGGTACCAAGTTAATTTGCATGGGTATTCACACCTTGTTTGTGATCCTCGGCATCCCAATCACAAACTTGAGAGGGCACAATCGAGATTCAAACATGCCATTGAAAGTTCAATGTATCTCAAAAGATCTAGGAGTTTCAAATCCAATTAAAACTTAATTATATTTCGTTTTCATGGTGGAAATTGGTAAATCGTCATTTACCTACCTTCAAATATTTTATAATTTGGATTACGGCATCCCTCTTCCAGTTATAAATAGTTTGTTGGTTCCTAGCCTTAATATTTCATATTGGGTGTTATATTAAGGACTTTAAATCAACTAAATGGAATTTCTCCCATTATAAATGTCTAGTTTAGACAGCTATGGTCTTCCCAAATCGTTAGGAACAAGCCTTCCGAATGAAGATGATATCCCACATGGCAATCAAGGTGAAAGATTAATCCCTTTGTTGTGCATTAATGGGACTGGAAATCATGCTTCACTTCCTCCACCTCCTCCAATAATTCTCCCTATCCCACAAGTTTCAAGACTTGAAAAGTTCTAAGTCACTCAATCCCTATTGGAAAGCAAAGACTATATGTGCTTACATCTTGGAGGTTAAGTTACATATTGGCAAGCCGGGGGAGTCGGGTGTCGAAGTCTTGAGGTAGCTGGCTGTTGACTTGGTTCTTCAGTCACTCCCTGATGACAGATCACTACATGACCCTTATTGATCTTACCTATTTGCTTGTTGTTGCTAAATCAGCAATGATTTGGAGCACTGGTAAAGCAAATTAGACTGGAAGATCTACTTCCCAAACCTATTTGGACATTGACAATGGTGACATTGGAAGTCCAGAAAAGCTTTCTCTTCCCAATGGAAAGGGATTGGCCATGGTCAAGTCAATTGACTGATGGTAAAGAAAAAGGATAAGTCTGAGACAATCAAGTGTTCCATTTCCAAAGAGTCCATATGTTTCTTTTGCCAAAAGAAGGGGCATTGGTTGCGAAGCTGCCGAATTTACCTGAAAGTTCTTAAGGATGGTAAAAGTCAAAAAGGTTTGACTTTGCTTCAGGTTAAAGTCCATTATCTAACTCTATGAAGTCTCTTTTGGAGATTCTTAATACATGATGTAATGTAATTACATTTGATGTTTTGGAAGAATCAAAGGAAGCTTAAAGAAAGAGTGTGCTGATTTTGATCGCGAAGATGGATTTCGATCGCATGGTGCGATGATCAGAATTTTGAGCTGCTGCATAAGAGTTATGATATGTTGCTTAGGAATAGATAACAACATGTTTTTCATATGTATTTGCATTGTAAGGATAAGTTTTTCCGCAATTTTAAATAAAAGAAAAAAAAATGATTTTATTTTATTTTAAGTATCCCTACAATGGCATTTGTGAAAAATTGTTGTTTATATGTTTCCATTGATAGCAATATTGGAAATTGGTTTTGATTCATTCATTTATGGTAGTGTCATAATTTACCAAATAAGGAAAGATTTTCATCACCCAAGTTTCAGTTGGATAGAAACTTGGAATCATGCAAGATGTATTGTATGATGAATGATAAATTCTTTTTTGGGAAATTAAGACTAAGTCCCTGTTTACATGTATGTGTGAGTCGAGTAAAGGACTGAAGGATTTGGTACACTAGGTTGTGCGCTGGTCAGGTCCACCACAAGGTCGCTAAGATTATTCGTCATGATTTACTAAGGTTTAGTAAATATGGTTATGCTTACAAGTTTAAGTGTAATTATGAATCATTGGAAAAGTTTCAATGATTGGCGGAATGAATAAGAAGAATCAAATTAGGCAGAGAGATAAAAATTTCTCCAATATGAAAAGATGGGAGAGTGCTTAAGTATCTTGGTTTATGATTATCTTGGTGATTATGAAACCATATCACAATTGGTCCTCTAAGGACACCTTAGTGCATTTGTTTGACTAAGGAGAGGAATCATGAATTGTTGAAATGGTTAAATCAAAAGATAAATCATACTTCGTTCCAAAATAAAGTCTTAGAGTCATACTCCAAGATTGTAACTTGAGTGACATAATATTTACAAAGTTTAGAACACTTGTCAAATGTAGAGTTTCAATACTTGCCCTCAAGTTTTGGAATTTGTAAAGTTTTGCTTATGAATGCTTTAATTCCAAATCAAACCCTTAAATTTTAAAAGTTTAAAATTCAACCCTTATACTATTATTATAATTTTAATTATATAGATATGTATAAGATAAAGTCAATTTTGCCGTTAGTAGGCCTCATTCACGAAGCCACTCTCTAAGGGGGGTATAAGGTTACTGCCTATAAAATGGCAGTTTAATGGGTGTCCACTCTCACCCACCGCTTCCTTGACTGGTGGAGGGTCGTTAGCCGAACGGGTAGGATAAGGACTATAATTCTCCCTTCATTAAAAGTATAATGATAAATACTAAGTAACTAAACACTTATAAATTCCCAATCTTAGTTACTTAGGAAAATGTGAAATGGTGCTAACCCATGAAATTGCACTTTGCACCTTTGTTAAGTCGTTAGTGGAGCGTGTGTGGTTAACCGGCACACTAACATGGGACTGACAATGTGTGGCAAAGGGTAACTTAATGTTTATCATAGATTGGTGGAGCGCGCGTGGTCAACCGACACATCAATTAGGTGATAAAGTTAAGGGTACCAAGTTAATTTGCATGGGTATTCACACCTTGTTTGTGATCCTCGGCATCCCAGTCACAAACTTGAGAGGGCACGATTGAGATTCAAACATGCCATTGAAAGTTCAATGTATCTCAAAAGATCTAGGAGCTTCAAATCCAATTAAAACTTAATTATATTTCGTTTTCATGGTGGAAATTGGTAAATCGTCATTACCTACCTTCAAATATTTTATAATTTGGATTACGGCATCCCTCTTCCAGTTATAAATAGATTGTTGGTTCCTAGCCTTAATATTTCATATTGGGTATTATATTAAGGACTTTAAATCAACTAAATGGAATTTCTCCCATTATAAATGTCTAGTTTAGACAGCTATGGTCTTCCCAAATCTTTAGGAACAAGCCTTCTAAATGAAGATGATATCCCACATGGCAATCAAGGTGAAAGATTAATCCCTTTGTTGTGCATTAATGGGACTGGAAATCATGCTTCACTTCCTCCACCTCCTCCAATAATTCTCCCTATCCCACAAGTTTCAAGACTTGAAAAGTTCTAAGTCACTCAATCCCTATTGGAAAGCAAAGACTATATGTGCTTACATCTTGGAGGTTAAGTTACATATTGGCAAGCCGGGGGAGTCGGGTGTCGAAGTCTTGAGGTAGCTGGCTGTTGACTTGGTTCTTCAGTCACTCCCTGATGACAGATCACTACATGACCCTTATTGATCTTACCTATTTGCTTGTTGTTGCTAAATCAGCAATGATTTGGAGCACTGGTAAAGCAAATTAGACTGGAAGATCTACTTCCCAAACCTATTTGGACATTGACAATGGTGACATTGGAAGTCCAGAAAAGCTTTCTCTTCCCAATGGAAAGGGATTGGCCATGGTCAAGTCAATTGACTGATGGTAAAGAAAAAGGCTAAGTCTGAGACAATCAAGTGTTCCATTTCCAAAGAGTCCATATGTTTCTTTTGCCAAAAGAAGGGGCATTGGTTGCGAAGCTGCCGAATTTACCTGAAAGTTCTTAAGGATGGTAAAAGTCAAAAAGGTTTGACTTTGCTTCAGGTTAAAGTCCATTATCTAACTCTATGAAGTCTCTTTTGGAGATTCTTAATACATGATGTAATGTAATTACATTTGATGTTTTGGAAGAATCAAAGGAAGCTTAAAGAAAGAGTGTGCTGATTTTGATCGCGAAGATGGATTTCGATCGCATGGTGCGATGATCAGAATTTTGAGCTGCTGCATAAGAGTTATGATATGTTGCTTAGGAATAGATAACAACATGTTTTTCATATGTATTTGCATTGTAAGGATAAGTTTTTCCGCAATTTTAAATAAAAGAAAAAAAAATGATTTTATTTTATTTTAAGTATCCCTACAATGGCATTTGTGAAAAATTATTGTTTATATGTTTCCATTGATAGCAATATTGGAAATTGGTTTTGATTCATTCATTTATGGTAGTGTCATAATTTACCAAATAAGGAAAGATTTTCATCACCCAAGTTTCAGTTGGATAGAAACTTGGAATCATGCAAGATGTATTGTATGATGAATGAGAAATTCTTTTTTGGGAAATTAAGATTAAGTCCTTGTTTACATGTATGTGTGAGTCGAGTAAAGGACTGAAGGATTTGGTACACTAGGTTGTGCGCTGGTCAGGTCCACCACAAGGTCGATAAGATTATTCGTCATGATTTACTAAGGTTTAGTAAATATGGTTATGCTTACAAGTTTAAGTGTAATTATGAATCATTGGAAAAGTTTCAATGATTGGCGGAATGAATAAGAAGAATCAAATTAGGCAGAGAGATAAAACTTTCTCCAATATGAAAAGATGGGAGAGTGCTTAAGTATCTTGGTTTATGATTATCTTGGTGATTATGAAACCATATCACAATTGGTCCTCTAAGGACACCTTAGTGCATTTGTTTGACTAAGGAGAGGAATCATGAATTGTTGAAATGGTTAAATCAAAAGATAAATCATACTTCGTTCCAAAATAAAGTCTTAGAGTCATACTCCAAGATTGTAACTTGAGTGACATAATATTTACAAAGTTTAGAACACTTGTCAAATGTAGAGTTTCAATACTTGCCCTCAAGTTTTGGAATTTGTAAAGTTTTGCTTATGAATGCTTTAATTCCAAATCAAACCCATAAATTTTAAAAGTTTAAAATTCAACCCTTATACTATTATTATAATTTTAATTATATAGATATGTATAAGATAAAGTCAATTTTGCCGTTAGTAGGCCTCATTCACGAAGCCACTCTCTAAGGGGGTATAAGGTTACTGCCTATAAAATGGCAGTTTAATGGGTGTCCACTCTCACCCACCGCTTCCTTGACTGGTGGAGGGTCGTTAGCCGAACGGGTAGGATAAGGACTATAATTCTCCCTTCATTAAAAGTATAATGATAAATACTAAGTAACTAAACACTTATAAATTCCCAATCTTAGTTACTTAGGAAAATGTGAAATGGTGCTAACCCATGAAATTGCACTTTGCACCTTTGTTAAGTCGTTAGTGGAGCGTGTGTGGTTAACCGGCACACTAACATGGGACTGACAATGTGTGGCAAAGGGTAACTTAATGTTTATCATAGATTGGTGGAGCGCGTGTGGTTAACCGACACATCAATTAGGTGATAAAGTTAAGGGTACCAAGTTAATTTGTATGGGTATTCACACCTTGTTTGTGATCCTCGGCATCCCAGTCACAAACTTGAGAGGGCACAATCGAGATTCAAACATGCCATTGAAAGTTCAATGTATCTCAAAAGATCTAGGAGTTTCAAATCCAATTAAAACTTAATTATATTTCGTTTTCATGGTGGAAATTGGTAAATCGTCATTTACCTACCTTCAAATATTTTATAATTTGGATTACGGCATCCCTCTTCCAGTTATAAATAGTTTGTTGGGTCCTAGCCTTAATATTTCATATTGGGTATTATATTAAGGACTTTAAATCAACTAAATGGAATTTCTCCCATTATAAATGTCTAGTTTAGACAGCTATGGTCTTCTCAAATCGTTAGGAACAAGCCTTCCGAATGAAGATGATATCCCACATGGCAATCATGGTGAAAGATTAATCCCTTTATTGTGCATTAATGGGACTGGAAATCATGCTTCACTTCCTCCACCTCCTCCAATAATTCTCCCTATCCCACAAGTTTCAAGACTTGAAAAGTTCTAAGTCACTCAATCCCTATTGGAAAGCAAAGACTATATGTGCTTACATCTTGGAGGTTAAGTTACATATTGGCAAGCCGGGGGAGTCGGGTGTCGAAGTCTTGAGGTAGCTGGCTGTTGACTTGGTTCTTCAGTCACTCCCTGATGACAGATCACGACATGACCCTTATTGATCTTACCTATTTGCTTGTTGCTGCAAAATCAGCAATGATTTGGAGCACTGGTAAAGCAAATTAGACTGGAAGATCTACTTCCCAAACCTATTTGGACATTGACAATGGTGACATTGGAAGTCCAGAAAAGCTTTCTCTTCCCAATGGAAAGGGATTGGCCATGGTCAAGTCATTTGACTAATGGTAAAGAAAAAGGCTAAGTCTGAGACAATCAAGTGTACCATTTCCAAAGAGTCCATATGTTTCTTTTGCCAAAAGAAGGGGCATTGGTTGCGAAGCTGCCGAATTTACCTGAAAGTTCATAAGGATGGTAAAAGTAAAAAAGGTTTGACTTTGCTTCAGGTTAAAGTCCATTATCTAACTCTATGAAGTCTCTTTTGGAGATTCTTAATACATGATGTAATGTAATTACATTTGATGTTTTGTAAGAATCAAAGGAAGCTTAAACAAAGATTGTGCTGATTCTGATCGCGAAGATGGATTTCGATCGCATGGTGCGATGATCAGAATTTTGAGCTGCTGCTTAAGAGTTATGATATGTTGCTTAGGAATAGATAACAACATGTTTTTCATATGTATTTGCGTTGTAAGGATAAGTTTTTCCGCAATTTTAAATAAAAGAAAAAAAATTGATTTTATTTTATTTTAAGTATCCCTACAATGGCATTTGTGAAAAATTGTTGTTTATATGTTTCCATTGATAGCAATATTGGAAATTGGTTTTGATTCTTTCATTTGTGGTAGTGTCATAATTTACCAAATAAGGAAAGATTTTCATCACCCAAGTTTCAGTTGGATAGAAACTTGGAATCATGCAAGATGTATTGTATGATGAATGAGAATTTTTTTTTTGGGTAGACTAAGTCCTTGTTCACATGTATGTGTGAGTCGAGTGAAGGACTGAAGGATTTGGTACACTAGGTTGTGCGCTGGTCAGGTCCACCACAAGGTCGATAAGATTATTCGTCATGATTTACTAAGGTTTAGTAAATATGGTTAAGCTTACAAGTTTAAGTGTAATTATGAATCATTGGAAAAGTTTCAATGATTGGCGGAATGAATAAGATGAATCAAATTAGGCAGAGAGATAAAAATTTCTCCAATATGAAAAGATGGGAGAGTGCTTAAGTATCTTGGTTAATGATTATCTTGGTGATTATGACACCATATCACAATTGGTCCTCTAAGGACACCTTAGTGCATTTGTTTGACTAAGGAGAGGAATCATGAATTGTTGAAATGGTTAAATCAAAAGATAAATCATACTTCGTTCCAAAATCAAGTCTTAGAGTCATACTCCAAGATTGTAACTTGAGTGACATAATCTTTAGAAAGTTTATAACACTTGGCAAATGTAGGGTTTCAATACTTGCCCTCAAGTTTTGGAATTTGTAAAGTTTTGCTTATGAATGCTTTAATTCCAAATCAAACCCTAGAATTTTAAAAGTTTAAAATTCAACCCTTATACTATTATTATAATTTTAATTATATAGATATGTATAAGATAAAGTCAATGTACCGTTAGTAGGCCTCATTCACGAAGCCACTCTCTAAGGGGGGTATAAGGTTACTGCCTATAAAATGGCAGTTTAATGGGTGTCCACTCTCACCCACCGCTTCCTTGACTGGTGGAGGGTCGTTAGCCGAACGGGTAGGATAAGGACTATAATTCTCCCTTCATTAAAAGTATATTGATAAATACTAAGTAACTAAACACTTATAAATTCCCAATCTTAGTTACTTAGGAAAATGTGAAATGGTGCTAACCCATGAAATTGCACTTTGCACCTTTGTTAAGTCGTTAGTGGAGCGTGTGTGGTTAACCGGCACACTAACATGGGACTGACAATGTGTGGCAAAGGGTAACTTAATGTTTATCATAGATTGGTGGAGCGCGTGTGGTTAACCGACACATCAATTATGTGATAAAGTTAAGGGTACCAAGTTAATTTGCATGGGTATTCACACCTTGTTTGTGATCCTCGGCATCCCAGTCACAAACTTGAGAGGGCACAATCGAGATTCAAACATGCCATTGAAAGTTCAATGTATCTCAAAAGATCTAGGAGTTTCAAATCCAATTAAAACTTAATTATATTTTGTTTTCATGGTGGAAATTGGTAAATCGTCATTTACCTACCTTCAAATATTTTATAATTTGGATTACGGCATCCCTCTTCCAGTTATAAATAGTTTGTTGGGTCCTAGCCTTACTATTTCATATTGGGTGTTATATTAAGGACTTTAAATCAACTAAATGGAACTTCTCCCATTATAAATGTCTAGTTTAGACAGCTATGGTCTTCCAAAATCCTTAGGAATAAGCCTTTCGAATGAAGATGATATCCCACATGACAATCAAGGTGAAAGATTAATCCCTTTGTTGTGCATTAATGGGACTGGAAATCATGCTTCACTTCCTCCACCTCCTCCAATAATTCTCCCTATCCGACAAGTTTCAAGACTTGAAAAGTTCTAAGTCACTCAATCCCTATTGGAAAGCAAAGACTATATGTGCTTACATCTTGGAGGTTAAGTTACATATTGGCAAGCCGGGGGAGTCGGGTGTCGAAGTCTTGAGGTAGCTGGCTGTTGACTTGGTTCTTCAGTCAGTCCCTGATGACAGATCACGACATGACCCTTATTGATCTTACCTATTTGCTTGTTGCTGCAAAATCAGCAATGATTGGGAGCACTGGTAAAGCAAATTAGACTGGAAGATCTACTTCCCAAACCTATTTGGACATTGACAATGGTGACATTGGAAGTCCAGAAAAGCTTTCTCTTCCCAATGGAAAGAGATTGGCCATGGTCAAGTCATTTAACTGATGGTAAAGAAAAATGCTAAGTCTAAGACAATCAAGTGTACCATTTCCAAAGAGTCCATATGTTTCTTTTGCCAAAAGAAGGGGCATTGGTTGCGAAGCTGCCGAATTTACCTGAAAGTTCATAAGGATGGTAAAAGTAAAAAAGGTTTGACTTTGCTTCAGGTTAAAGTCCATTATCTAACTCTATGAAGTCTCTTTTGGAGATTCTTAATACATGATGTAATGTAATTACATTTGATGTTTTGGAAGAATCAAAGGAAGCTTAAAGAAAGAGTGTGCTGATTCTGATAGCGAAGATGGATTTCGATCGCATGGTGCGGTGATCAGAATTTTGAGCTGCTGCTTAAGAGTTATGATATGTTGCTTAGGAATAGATAACAACATGTTTTTCATATGTATTTGCATTGTAAGGATAAGTTTTTCCGCAATTTTAAATAAAAGAAAAAAAAATTGATTTTATTTTATTTTAAGTATCCTTACAATGGCATTTGTGAAAAATTATTGTTTATATGTTTCCATTGATAGCAATATTGGAAATAGGTTTTGATTCTGTCATTTGTGGTAGTGTCATAATTTACCAAATAAGGAAAGATTTTCATCACCCAAGTTTCAGTTGGATAGAAACTTGGAATCATGCAAGATGTATTGTATGATGAATGGGAATTTTTTTTTGGGAAATTAAGACTAAGTCCTTATTCACATGTATGTGTGAATCGAGTGAAGGACTGAAGGATTTGGTACACTAGGTAGTGCGCTGGTCAGGTCCACCACAAGGTCGATAAGATTATTCGTCATGATTTACTAAGGTTTAGTAAATATGGTTATGCTTACAAGTTTAAGTGTAATTATGAATCATTGGAAAAGTTTCAATGATTGGCGGAATGAATAAGAAGAATCAAATTAGGCAGAGAGATAAAAATTTCTCCAATATGAAAAGATGGGAGAGTGCTTAAGTATCTTGGTTTATGATTATCTTGGTGATTATGAAACCATATCACAATTGGTCCTCTAAGGACACCTTAGTGCATTTGTTTGACTAAGGAGAGGAATCATGAATTGTTGAAATGGTTAAATCAAAAGATAAATCATACTTCGTTCCAAAATCAAGTCTTAGAGTCATACTCCAAGATTGTAACTTGAGTGACATAATATTTACAAAGTTTAGAACACTTGTCAAATGTAGAGTTTCAATACTTGCCCTCAAGTTTTGGAATTTGTAAAGTTTTGCTTATGAATGCTTTAATTCCAAATCAAACCCTTAAATTTTAAAAGTTTAAAATTCAACCCTTATACTATTATTATAATTTTAATTATATAGATATGTATAAGATAAAGTCAATTTTGCCGTTAGTAGGCCTCATTCACGAAGCCACTCTCTAAGGGGGTATAAGGTTACTGCCTATAAAATGGCAGTTTAATGGGTGTCCACTCTCACCCACCGCTTCCTTGACTGGTGGAGGGTCGTTAGCCGAACGGGTAGGATAAGGACTATAATTCTCCCTTCATTAAAAGTATAATGATAAATACTAAGTAACTAAACACTTATAAATTCCCAATCTTAGTTACTTAGGAAAATGTGAAATGGTGCTAACCCATGAAATTGCACTTTGCACCTTTGTTAAGTCGTTAGTGGAGCGTGTGTGGTTAACCGGCACACTAACATGGGACTGACAATGTGTGGCAAAGGGTAACTTAATGTTTATCATAGATTGGTGGAGCGCGTGTGGTTAACCGACACATCAATTAGGTGATAAAGTTAAGGGTACCAAGTTAATTTGCATGGGTATTCACACCTTGTTTGTGATCCTCGGCATCCCAGTCACAAACTTGAGAGGGCACAATCGAGATTCAAACATGCCATTGAAAGTTCAATGTATCTCAAAAGATCTAGGAGTTTCAAATCCAATTAAAACTTAATTATATTTCGTTTTCATGGTGGAAATTGGTAAATCATCATTTACCTACCTTCAAATATTTTATAATTTGGATTACGGCATCCCTCTTCCAGTTATAAATAGTTTGTTGGGTCCTAGCCTTAATATTTCATATTGGGTGTTATATTAAGGACTTTAAATCAACTAAATGGAATTTCTCCCATTATAAATGTCTAGTTTAGATAGCTATGGTCTTCCCAAATCTTTAGGAACAAGCCTTCCGAATGAAGATGATATCCCACATGGCAATCAAGGTGAAAGATTAATCCCTTTGTTGTGCATTAATGGGACTGGAAATCTTGCTTCACTTCCTCCACCTCCTCCAATAATTCTCCCAATCCCACAAGTTTCAAGACTTGAAAAGTACTAAGTCACTCAATCCCTATTGGAAAGCAAAGACTATATGTGCTTACATCTTGGAGGTTAAGTTACATATTGGCAAGCCGGGGGAGTCGTGTGTCGAAGTCTTGAGGTAGCTGGCTGTTGACTTGGTTCTTCAGTCACTCCCTGATGACAGATCACGACATGACCCTTATTGATCTTACCTATTTGCTTGTTGCTGCAAAATCAGCAATGATTTGGAGCACTAGTAAAGCAAATTAGACTGGAAGATCTACTTCCCAAACCTATTTGGACATTGACAATGGTGACATTGGAAGTCCAGAAAAGCTTTCTCTTCCCAATGGAAAGGGATTGGCCATGGTCAAGTCATTTGACTGATGGTAAAGAAAAAGGCTAAGTCTGAGACAATCAAGTGTATCATTTCCAAAGAGTCCATATGTTTCTTTTGCCAAAAGAAGGGGCATTGGTTACGAAGCTGCCGAATTTACCTAAAAGTTCATAAGGATGGTAAAAGTCAAAAAGGTTTGACTTTGCTTCAGGTTAAAGTCCATTATCTAACTCTAGGAAGTCTCTTTTCGAGATTCTTAATACATGATGTAATGTAATTACATTTGATGTTTTGGAGGAATCAAAGGAAGCTTAAAGAAAGAGTGTGTTGATTCTGATCGCGAAGATGGATTTCGATCGCATGGTGCGATGATCAGAATTTTGAGCTGCTGCTTAAGAGTTATGATATGTTGCTTAGGAATAGATAACAACATGTTTTTCATATGTATTTGCATTGTAAGGATAAGTTTTTCCGCAATTTTAAATAAAAGAAAAAAAATTGATTTTATTTTATTTTAAGTATCCCTACAATGGCATTTGTGAAAAATTGTTGTTTATATGTTTCCATTAATAGCAATATTGGAAATTGGTTTTGATTCTTTCATTTGTGGTAGTGTCATAATTTACCAAATAAGGAAAGATTTTCATCACCCAAGTTTCAGTTGGATAGAAACTTGGAATCATGCAAGATGTATTGTATGATGAATGAGAATTTTTTTTTTGGGTAGACTAAGTCCTTGTTCACATGTATGTGTGAGTCGAGTGAAGGACTGAAGGATTTGGTACACTAGGTTGTGCGCTGGTCACGTCCACCACAAGGTCGATAAGATTATTCGTCATGATTTACTAAGGTTTAGTAAATATGGTTATGCTTACAAGTTTAAGTGTAATTATGAATCATTGGAAAAGTTTCAATGATTGGCGGAATGAATAAGAAGAATCAAATTAGGCAGAGAGATAAAAATTTCTCCAATATGAAAAGATGGGAGAGTGCTTAAGTATCTTGGTTTATGATTATCTTGGTGATTATGACACCATATCACAATTGGTCCTCTAAGGACACCTTAGTGCATTTGTTTGACTAAGGAGAGGAATCATGAATTGTTGAAATGATTAAATCAAAAGATAAATCATACTTCGTTCCAAAATAAAGTCTTAGAGTCATACTCCAAGATTGTAACTTGAGTGACATAATATTTACAAAGTTTATAATACTTGTCAAATTTAGAGTTTCAATACTTGCCCTCAAGTTTTGGAATTTGTAAAGTTTTGCTTATGAATGCTTTAATTCCAAATAAAACCCTAGAATTTTAAAAGTTTAAAATTCAACCCTTATACTATTATTATAATTTTAATTATATAGATATGTATAAGATAAAGTCAATCTTACCGTTAGTAGGCCTCATTCACGAAGCCACTCTCTAAGGGGGGTATAAGGTTAGTGCCTATAAAATGGCAGTTTAATGGGTGTCCACTCTCACCCACCGCTTCCTTGACTGGTGGAGGGTCGTTAGCCGAACGGGTAGGATAAGGACTATAATTCTCCCTTCATTAAAAGTATAATGATAAATACTAAGTAACTAAACACTTATAAATTCCCAATCTTAGTTACTTAGGAAAATGTGAAATGGTGCTAACCCATGAAATTGCACTTTGCACCTTTGTTAAGTCGTTAGTGGAGCGTGTGTGGTTAACCGACACACTGACATGGGACTGACAATGTGTGGCAAAGGGTAACTTAATGTTTATCATAGATTGGTGGAGCGCGTGTGGTTAACCGACACATCAATTAGGTGATAAAGTTAAGGGTACCAAGTTAATTTGCATGGGTATTCACACCTTGTTTGTGATCCTCGGCATCCCAGTCACAAACTTGAGAGGGCACAATCGAGATTCAAACATGCCATTGAAAGTTCAATGTATCTCAAAAGATCTAGGAGTTTCAAATCCAATTAAAACTTAATTATATTTCGTTTTCATGGTGGAAATTGGTAAATCGTCATTTACCTACCTTCAAATATTTTATAATTTGGATTACGACATCCCTCTTCCAGTTATAAATAGTTTGTTGGGTCCTAGCCTTAATATTTCATATTGGGTGTTATATTAAGGACTTTAAATCAACTAAATGGAATTTCTCCCATTATAAATGTCTAGTTTAGACAGCTATGGTCTTCCCAAGTCGTTAGGAACAAGCCTTCCGAATGAAGGTGATATCCCACATGGCAATCAAGGTGAAAGATTAATCCCTTTGTTGTGCATTAATGGGACTGGAAATCATGCTTCACTTCCACCACCTCCTCAAATAATTCTCCGTATCCCACAAGTTTCAAGACTTGAAAAGTTCTAAGTCACTCAATCCCTATTGGAAAGCAAAGACTATATTTGCTTACATCTTGGAGGTTAAGTTACATATTGGCAAGCCGGGGGAGTCGGGTGTCGAAGTCTTGAGGTAGCTGGCTGTTGACTTGGTTCTTCAGTCACTCCCTGATGACAGTTCACGACATGACCCTTATTGATCTTACCTATTTGCTTGTTGCTGCAAAATCAACAATGATTTGGAGCACTGGTAAAGCAAATTAGACTGGAAGATCTACTTCCCAAACCTATTTGGACATTGACAATGGTGACATTGGAAGTCCAGAAAAGCTTTCTCTTCCCAATGGAAAGGGATTGGCCATGGTCAAGTCATTTGACTGATGGTAAAGAAAAAGGCTAAGTCTGAGACAATCAAGTGTACCATTTCCAAAGAGTCCATATGTTTCTTTTTCCAAAAGAAGGGGCATTGGTTGCGAAGCTGCCGAATTTACCTAAAAGTTCATAAGGATGGTAAAAGTAAAAAAGGTTTGACTTTGCTTCAGGTTAAAGTCCATTATCTAACTCTATGAAGTCTCTTTTGGAGATTCTTAATACATGATGTAATGTAATTACATTTGATGTTTTGGAAGAATCAAAGGAAGCTTAAAGAAAGAATGTGTTGATTCTGATCGCGCAGATGGATTTCGATCGTATGGTGCGATGATCAGAATTTTGAGCTGCTGCTTAAGAGTTATGATATGTTGCTTAGGAATAGATAACAACATGTTTTTCATATGTATTTGCATTGTAAGGATAAGTTTTTCCGCAATTTTAAATAAAAGAAAAAAATTGATTTTATTTTATTTTAAGTATCCTTACAATGGCATTTGTGAAAAATTATTGTTTATATGTTTCCATTGATAGCAATATTGGAAATAGGTTTTGATTCTGTCATTTGTGGTAGTGTCATAATTTACCAAATAAGGAAAGATTTTCATCACCCAAGTTTCAGTTGGATAGAAACTTGGAATCATGCAAGATGTATTGTATGATGAATGAGAATTTTTTTTTGGAAATTAAGACTAAGTCCTTGTTCACATGTATGTGTGAGTCGAGTGAAGGACTGAAGGATTTGGTACACTAGGTTGTGCGTTGGTTAGGTCCACCACAAGGTCGATAAGATTATTCGTCATGATTTACTAAGGTTTAGTAAATATGGTGACTTTGGTGATTATGAAACCATATCACAATTGGTCCTCTAAGGACACCTTAGTGCATTTGTTTGACTAAGGAGAGGAATCATGAATTGTTGAAATGGTTAAATCAAAAGATAAATCATACTTCGTTCCAAAATCAAGTCTTAGAGTCATACTCCAAGATTGTAACTTGAGTGCCATAATCTTTAGAAAGTTTATAACACTTGTCAAATGTAGAGTAAGATGTTTCCTATTCTTGTACATTTGAAGTTGGTTAGTTGTGATGTTTTGGATAAAACAAAGACCAATTGTATGAAGTGTTTAACTTGATAAGAACCCGCACTAACTCTTGAATATTTGTTTTTGTCAAGGAATGGTTCTTGACAAGAGAATCTTATATGTCAAGAGGAAGTGGAAGTCTTACAAGATCTTGAGATAGTTTCAAGAACTAATCAAGAATGAAACCTATTTTTTAATCACCAGCACACAACTTGAGGTTGTAAGCCATTGTGTTGACATATTCTTGTTTTTGTGCCATTTCGTAAAGTTGACTATGCTTGTGAGTTCTATGAGTTCTCAATTGTTTGCATAACAACCCGGAAGCAATGGTGGGCATTGTACTACCAAGTGGCAAGAAATTAAGATTAAGCAAGTTTAGTCCATATGAGTTTGGATTTGTCACTAACCTTGGCTTGTGAATTTGGTTATGAAAAATTTACGTGGATAGGAACACATACACCTAATCATAAACAATCTAAGTGTCATAAGGTTTCTCTTCGATTCATGAAAATGAGGGTGAGGAAACTCTTTCACTAAGTAGATTTTAAGTAGATAGCAATTGTGATATTTGCATTCTCAAAGTCATTAGTGGAGCGCGTGTGGTTAACCAGCACACTAACATGGACTTGTGAGAATGGAAAAAGGTCTAAACATTATGATTACGACATCCCTCTTCATAATTATTTAGACACACATGTGAGCTATCTAAGGAAAGGTGTATGCCTTTGATAGAGTCTTATCAAAGCAATATAGTATCAGAAATTAGAACTTTGGTAAGAAAGTCAATAAAGTATTGATTTATAGAAGTCCAGTTGATTTCTGGGTACATGTCAAAGCTAGTGGGAGCATAAAGTGTTATGCTAGTTAAATTAATAATCATCATGTTAGTGGGAGCATGATTATTATGTTAAGTGTTGCAAGTTAGCAATGTTAATTATAGAAAACAAAAGTTTCAATTCGCTTTGAAAAATTGTTTTGCTATAATTAAGGGAGAGGATTTTATACTTCTTTCCAATTCTAAAAGCTTAGATTGAGATTTTAATCAACTTTAGTCAAGGATATACATGAATGTTGTGTTGGAATGGTTCAACATAATGAAATTCTGTATATGTTGCGTTCTCAAATTCGATTATGATTACGGCATCCCTCTTCATAGTTCGAATTGTGAGAACATGGAAAATAAAATCGTAAATAAAAATATTTTAGCAAAAGACTGGTAAAGTATCATGTCTTTATCTAAGTCGTGTCCCATATGCTTCGGGTATAGGATCGATTACATGTGCCACAATATTAATCCATTCTAAATTTTTCAAATGCCTGGGGGCATTAAGAGGGAAAAAGAAATAGAACTGGATATGACTAAAAAGATTAAGCAATTGTCGAGGACAATCTAAGGTTTACCAAAGATTGGTTGCTCAGGGACAGTTGGAAGTATAGTATTAAACTTTGGAAAGGACCATATTGACATACTCTAAAAAGAGGCAACTCTTGTTCACAAGTGATAGTCAAAATGGGCATATGGAAATGTTTCCATAGGTGGAAGTTATTCTTTAAATTTGTGTAAGATTAGAAAACTTAATGCAAGAAGGATATTCAAAGGAATGTACTTTGAATGTGAGACTTCGTTTCCATGGAATTGATCTCCATTGGAATACTTTGTAATGTTTGATGCCAAGTCTTTGTGACTTGGGCATAGTCATTACAAGAGGATCATTGCATATATGTTTAGAATCTAACAGATTACAGTAAATGGCAGAGTTTGGTATTCTTACGTTTACAATAAGGATTGGGATTGTGAAATGAGCATCATTGAAATATTGTCAATCGATCTGTTTCACAAAGTAAGGATCATTAGACAAACATAGTGTGCATACTTGGAGTATGACATAGCTATTGTTTGGACAAACATAGTGTGCATGCCTGGAGCATGGCATGACTATTGTTTTAATTCAATTATTAAGTTGATAAATCGAAACATTATACAATGAATAATGAGTAATCAATACGGTGCTTAGATAAAAGGTGTTTTATTTACTCTCAAAGTGTTGGGGCCATATAGGCTTAGTATTATTCTTGTGTTTCACTTTGCATGTTTTGACTTCCCGAATAACTAGGTTATTCAAACCATCCACAGTCGATCATACTTTGGAAGTAGGTATTGAGGCAAGACTGTCATGAATGGGTCTGTAGTATGCCTAGGTGGCCTAGACATAGCTGCAGTATTCATGAGTGCTCCTGGAATAAGATTCGAGTATTGGATTCAACCCATGATCATTTGAATCACTTCATGGATTTTATCACGAGTGAATCATGAGACGATAATATCTTATATTCATCAAACCTAGAGATATGAGTTGTTGACTATGAGTTGGTTATACATTGATTGCACGAAAACGCATTGGTAACTCGATGTTATAAAATGTGCCTTTGTGTATGATTCAACAAGTAGTTAGTACAAGCATAGTACAAGCATATGAGTCAAAGTTTATCCATTCCTTTTACCCTTAAAGGGATAAAATCGATATCTGTGGGCCCCTCGATGATTTAGTGATGACACCCCGAAGTGCTTGGCCAAGCCTGAACTGATTTTATTTGTTCAATTAGTCGGTCGTCATAAATCAGAAATCGAGAAAAAACAAATGGATAGATAGAATGATTATAATCCATGTCTCAGCCCATATGATATTTAGAATGGAGGAATATATTATCACTTATCTAATGGACGCGTCATTGATTTGTTCAGAGTTCGACAGCGGCTTTTAAGAGCTACGATTTCTAGTCGGGTTATGAGGTCATACTTGCAATAATAGTTATTAGACTTATCCAAGTGGGAGACTGTTGGATTAGTGTCTAAGTCCATAACTATAATTGGTATATACTTGACCCGACCCGACATGGTCCATTTGGGTTGCATGGCATCAGAACATTTGGATTGACCTTTTGTGAGAAGAGGATATTTGTGACATATTAATATATTATAAGTTCTAATATATTAATATGAAATCATATTATTTAATTAGTATTGATCAAGAATTAATTTGGAATTAATTTAGTGATCAAAAGAGACTAATTAAATATATGGGGATTGATTGTGTAAATCATTCTTTCTTATATATGTGGGCTTATGATCCATGATTCCTTATGTTGGGTTTAACCCATGTGGTGACCCATGGATACTCCATGGAGGTTAAAACCGATGGAGCATAAGGAATGGGTAAAGTCATGAGTTACATGGTGTAACCCTAATAGCCACACTATATAAAGACCCCATTGGTTGGTGAAATTGGCACTAGTATATTCACAAGAGGGCAATCCGATTTCTATGAGT
The DNA here is from genome assembly GCF_052849685.1 of Lactuca virosa. Taxonomy (NCBI): domain Eukaryota; kingdom Viridiplantae; phylum Streptophyta; class Magnoliopsida; order Asterales; family Asteraceae; genus Lactuca; species Lactuca virosa. The sequence continues at coordinate 173,045,137 of NC_136434.1, read as the reverse complement.
CAAGTATCCTCTCTCATGGTTATTCCAAGATGTTCATGATGTTGTGTGAACCATTTGAGGTGTCACACTTCGGGCACTAGGCTCTTAAGCTTCATGGAATCAAGCTACAACAAAGAGGTATGTATTCTATCTAGTTTTGTTATCCTAGTACATATGATTGTATGCTAGTTAGGGTAATACCTTGGAAAATTGATATTTGCATGTATAATAAAGAAAACATAGATCCAATGTATTTAGGGTTGCATGTACACCTTAGGAGTGTTAGAATGCTCAAAACCCAACAAATGCATCTTCCTATAGTATGCTAGTGCTAGTGTCTATTGAAATTTAGGCATATATGCTAAAGAAATCTATCGCACTACTCACCGATCATACTTAGTTTCTAAGTTTAAGTCTAGAAATCTAGCAAAATTCCTAGTTCGCTTAAACTAATTGTCTAATACCAACTGTGACATCCTCTATTTTCAAAACAAATTTAAAGCATCTTCTTTACGCTTTAATAAACTGAGATGTAGAAATTCCCAGTTAAATATAACATTTTAGAGAAAACAAAAGTTATTTTGTTTTATTAAAACTTCAAGGATGTTATAGTTCATATCCAAATATACATTACAGTGTAAATATAAAAGGTCCAGAAACTACTTATTACAAGCACATCTCTTCATTCCACTCAATATCCTAACTAGATTACATCATCTATGGTTCCACTACCTGTGATGCATAAAATGGAGTGGTTCATGTTTGGGAAAACCTGATGAGATACGTAGGGTTTTCAAGCCCATTATAATTTAATGATAATAAATAATATTATACCTGCAAATAACGTTGTCAAATAATATAGGTGTATAAATAATCTGACCTAAGACCAACTACCTAACCCAATCAATCCTCATAGATTCTAGTTCGATAATCATTTGGAAGAATCAACTTACCTGATGAATTGCCTGAACTTATGTTTGACTACACAGCTAGGGGAGTCCTAGGCCAGTGCAAGTCATATATAAGGAAAACAATGTTTAGAGATTTGATAAATATGGTATCCCATTTTATCTATGTCCATGGCTTATAAATCCATGCTAGCAACGTAATTCACTAGACTGCCTAGAACAGTCTGTCATCTACTCTGGTCAATGACCCATGCATAATTTCTAGTTGTCTGATCTGGACCCACCATTTCTGGTCATCCAAAAAGAGGAGGACTACACTACACTTCGATCTAATCTCATTTTCTACCCTATTTATGAGACCTAATCGATATCAAGCTTAATTTGAACTAAACAACCTTTACAAGTCTTATTCTTATACCTACGACAACTAAAGGCAATCGATTCCCAATACAATTTCTAATTTCATATAATTTTCATATTTATACAAGTAGCACATAGCACAGATAATACAGGTAAACATTTAATATCGCTTATAAGTACTGATACTTTTAAATTAAGATCATGTTCTTGATAATAACTACGCACTCACCTGACAAAAATAGGTGATTTAAGGTTAGGGTATCACTTCACTTTAACACTTAACCTTTCGAAAGACCCAGATTTTAATGGTACTAACTTTTAGCCTATTTTCATATTTCTTGTGACTATAATATTAATATTCTAGATTTCTCACTAATCCCAATGAATATTGAAAGTTTTATCAAATAAGGATCAGCTAGGTAGGAAAGTTGGGAGGTAGGACCATTTCGGCGTATAGCCATCTAAAATCCAACAATCAAGCCAATGTGATCATTTTAGGCACCTCTCCTGTAAGTAGATCAATCAGTATAATGACATGGATTTACTGATAAATCTTATTTATAGATTCATAAAAACGATTACACATATATATATATATATATATATATATATATATATATATATATATATATATATATATATATAATAAGGTTGATTGTAATTTAACTTACCGTGATTTCCTAGAAAAAAAGTCCAAAAATTATACTGGCAGAGCTCCTACTGTTGGGTTTTGAGCATTCTAACACTCCTAAGTGTACATGCAACCCTAAATACCTTGGATCTATGTTGTCTCTATTATACATACAATTATGAACATCCAAGGTATTATCCTAATCTAGCATACAAAATAATAAATATAACAAGATAGAATACATACCTCTTTGATGTAGAATGTCTTCATGAAGCTTGAGTGCCTAGTGCCCCAAATGTGACACCTCAAATGGTTCACACAACACCAAATACACTTGGAATAACTTGAGAGAAACTTGAACACTCCTTGAAATCGTCTAGCCCTCACACTCACACATTAGTGCCCGATTTCTTGAGCCATGGGATTCTTTTATATGGTGGCTATTAGGGTTACACCATGTAACTCATAACTTTACCCATTCCTTATGCTCCATGGATTTTAACCTCCATGGAGTATCCATGGGTCACGCCATGGACTTAGTCCAACATAAGGAATCTTGGATCACAAGCCCACATATATAAGAATGAATGATTTACACAATCAACCCATATATTTAATTAGTCTCCTTTTGATCACTTAATTAATTCCAAATTAATTCTTGATCAATACTAATTAAATAACCTTATTAATATATTAGAACTTATAATATATTAACCAACCTTAAGTGTTATTTCTCTCATTATAGTCTATCCAAATGCATGATGCCATGCAACCCAAATGGACCATGTCGGGTCGGGTCAAGTCTTACCAATTATAGTTATGGACTTAGACATTAATCCAACAGTCTCCAACTTGGATAAGTCTAAAACTATTATTGCGTATGACTTCAGGAACCGATCAGAAATCGTAGCTCTCAAAAGCTTCTGTCGAACTCTGACCTTGTCGATGAACTCTGACCTTTGTCAATGACTTGTCCATTAGATAAGGGATCATATATTCCTCCATTCTAGATATCATATGGACTGAGACATGGATTATCAATCATTCTCTCTGTCCATTTGTTGTTTCCCGATTTCCGATTCATGATGACTGACTGATTGAACAAATCAAATCAGTCCTGGCTTGGCCAAGCACTCACATGTATCATCTTTAAATCATCGAGGGGCCCACATATATCTCTTTTATCCCGAAGGTAAAAGGAATGGATAAACTTCGACTCATATGGCTTGTTCTACTACTTGTTGAATCATACACAAAGGCACGTTTTATAACATCGAGTTACCAATGCGTTTTCGTGCAACCAATGTATAACCAACTCATAGTAACAACTCATATCTCTAGGTTTGAAGAATATAAGATATTATCGTCTCATGATCACTCGTGATAAAATCCATGAAGTGATTCAAATGAGCGCGGGTTGAATCCAATACTCAGAACTTATGAGCACTCATGAGTGTTGTAGCACCACTTTGTCCACCAACTTGGACCTCTACAAACCAACCCATGACAGTCTTGATTCATATCTACTTCCAACATATGACCGACTGTGGATGGTTTGAATAACTTAATCATTCAGGAAGAGCGACTTAGTTATTCTGGAAGTCAAAACATGTAAAGTGAAACACAAGAATAAATGAATCAAATATGGTATCAAACCCTATGAATATAAATAAACACTTTTATTTATCACCATACTGATTACTCATTATTCATTGTTTCGGTTTTATCAACTTTATACTTGAATTTAAAACAATAGCTGTCCCATGCTCCAAACATGTACACTATGTTTTCTAAACACTAGTCATGCCATACACCAAGTATGCATACTATGTTTGTCTATGATCTTTACTTTGTAAAATAGATCAATTGAACATCACTCCAATGATCCTCTTTTCACAGTCCCAAATCCTTACTGCAAATGCAAGAATTCCAAATTCACGCCATTTACTGAAATCTGTTAGATTCTAAACTTATATGCATTGATCCTCTTAATGATTATGCACGAAGTCAGAATGACTTGACAACAATCATTACAGAGCATTCCAAAGGAGATCAGCTCCTTGGAAACATCCTTCTTTCATTAAGTTTCCTAATCTTACAAAGATTGAATAATTTCTAACTTTGAAACATGTCCATATTCCATTTTGACTATCACTTCTGAACAAGAGTTGCCTCCTTACAGATTATGTCAATATGGTCCTTCCAGAATTAACATTATACTTCCAACTGTCCTTGAGCAACCAATCTTTGGTAAACCTTAGATTGTCCTCGACAATTGCTTAATCATTTTAGTCATATCCAATTCTAGACCTTTTCCCTTCATAATGCCCCAAGCATTTGGAAAATTTTAGAAAGGATGAATATAGCACATGTAATCGATCCTATATCCGAAGCATATGGGACACGATTCATGATGTCTCACATAAAGACTAAACCAGTCTTTTGCTATAATATTTCCATTTCAATTTGCCAAGTTCTCAAAATTCAGATTATGAAAAGGGATGCCGTAATCATAATCGAATTTTAAAACGCAAATAATGGACCCATATATAGAATTTCCTTATGTTGAGCCATTCCAACATGAAATTCATATATATATATCCTTGATTAAATACGATTAAAATCTCAATCTAAGCTTTTAGAATTGAAATGAAGTATAATTTCCTCTCCCTTAATTATAGCAAAACAACTTTTTCAACCCCTGCAACCTCACGAATTGAAACTTTTGTTTTCTATAATTAACATTGCTAACTTGCAACCTTTGTCATAATTATCATGCTCCCACTAACATGATGATTATTAGCATAACACTTATGCTCCCACTAGCTTTGACATGTACTCAGAAATCAGCTGACTTTCTTACCAAAGTTCAGATTTCTGATACTAGATTGTTTTGATAAAACTTTATCAAAATCGTACACCTCTCTTAGATAGCTCACATGTGTGTCTAAACAATTTTAGAACTATGAAAAGGGATGCCGTAATCATAGTCTCAATTGTTTAGACCTTTGCCACTTCTCACAAGTCCATGTTAGTGTGCCGGTAAACCACACACGCTCCACTAACGACTTTGAGAATGCAAATATCACAATTGCTATCTAGCTAAAATCTACTTAGTGAAAGTGTTTCCTCACCATCATTTTCATGAATCGGAGAGAAACCTTATGACACTTAGATTTAATAGTGTATGTGTTCTTATCCATGTGAATTTGTCAAAACCATAATCACAAGACAAGGTTAGTGACAAATCCAAACTCATATTGATTAAACTTGTGCAATCTTAAATTCTTGCCATTTGGCAGCTCAGGTGCCTGCCATTGCTTCCAAGTAGTTGTGCAACCAATTGAGAACTCTCAGAACTCCTATGCAAAGCCAACTTGAATAGGCACAAAAATTTCAACACGATAGGTTATAAACCTCAAGTCGTGTGCTAGTGAAGGACTTTAGGTTTTATTCTTGATTAAGTCTTGAAACTTTCAAGAGCTTTAAGACTCCCACTGTCCTCTTGACATATAAGACTCCCTTGTCAAATATTCAAGAGATAGTGTGGATTCTTTATCAAGACTAACACTTTACACAATTGGCCTAAGTTGGTCTCTGTTTTATCCAAAACATCACAACTTACCAATTTCAAATGTACAAGAGTAGATAACCTTTTACTCTTACATTTGACTAGTGTTAACAAACCCTCTTTAAGATATGTCACTCAAGTTACAATCTTGGAGTATGACTCTAAGAATTGTTTTGGAACGAAGTATGACTCATCTTTTTGATTTAACCATTTCAACAATTCATGACTCCTCTTCTTGACTTTAGAGGACCAATTGTGATATGGTATCTTAATCATTAAGATGATCATAAACATGATACCAAATTACTCTCCCATCTTTTCAGATTTGAGAAACTTTTATCTTTCTGCCATACTTTGATTCTTCTTATTCGTTCTGTCTCACATTGAAACTTCTCCAATGCTACAGACTTATACTTAAACTTATAAGTATAACCATATTTACTGAACTTAAGTAAATCATGACGAATAGTCTTCTTGATCTTTTGTGGTGGACTTGACCAGTGCACAAGAATGTGTACTCGATCCCTTAGTCCTTTCCTTATTCACATAAGGAATTAGTCTTAATTTTCCAAGCTGAAAGTTCTCATTCATCATACTATACAACTTGCATGATTCCAAGTTTCGGTCCAATTGAACCTTGGGTGATGAGAATCTTTCCTTATTTGGTAATATTAGACACTACCACAACCGAAAGAATCAAATCCATTTTTCCAATATTGCTATCAATGGAATCTTATAAGCAACAACTTTTCACAAATGCCATTGTAAGGATACTTAAAATAAATAAAATCAAAACCTTTTTCTTTTATTTTAAAACTTTGCAGAAAAACCTATCCATACAATCCATATGAAAACTTTGTTGTTATCTATTCCTAAGCAATATAAATATCATAACTCTTAAGTAATAGCCCAAAATTCTGATCACCGAACCATGCGATTGAAATCCATCTTCGCGATCAGAATCAGCATGTACTTAATAGAGTTAGACAATGGACTTTACCTGAAGTAGAGCCAAACTTATTGACTTTAACATCCTTAGGTAAATTTGGCAGCTTCGTAACCAATGCCCCTTCCTTTGGCAATAGTTACCTATGGATCCTTGATAATGGGACTATCTCAGACTTCGCCTCTCTCTTTACCATTGGGTCAACAGAGTTGACTATGGCCGATCCCTTTCCATTGGGAAGAGAGAGCTTTACTGGATATCCAATGGCATCATTAAGGGTCTTGTCTTAGTCTGTTTCATAGGATTCCTAAAAGAACTCACTATGTGACTTAGAAAGTAGTTGAGCCACCAACTTTCTCAAGACTTTGACACCCAACTCTTCCGGCTTGTCAATATGTGACTACATCTCCAAGATGTGATCACACCTAGACCTTGCCTTGCCAATAGGGCTTGAGTGACCTTAAACTTTTTAGGAACTTGTGGGTTAGGGAGAATAATTGGAGGAGGTGAAAGAAGTATGATATCCATGGGACATCATCTTCATTTAGGAAAGCTTGTTTCAAGAGATTTGGGAAGATCATAAATGTCTAGACCAGACATCTTTTTGGGAGATATTCAAGATAGTTGATTTAAAGTCCTTAATATGACACCCAATATGAAATATTAAGGCTAGGACCCAACAAACTATTTTATAACTTAGAAGAGGGATGCCGTAATCCAAGCTATAAAATATTTGAAGGTAGGTGAATGACGATTCACCAATTTCCACCATGAAAAACGAAATAATTTATTAGGTTTTAATTGGATTTGAAAGTCCTAGATCTTTGAGATTTATTGAACTGTTCAAAGGCATGTTTCAATCTCGAGTGTGCCTTCAGTTTTTGTGACTGGGATGCCGAGGATCACAAAACAAGGTGTGAATAACCATGCAAATATACTTGGTACCCTTAATATTTACCCCTTAATCAGTGTGCCGGTTAACCACACACGCTCCACCGATACTATGATAAATATTAAGTTACCCTTTGCCTACCTTGTTAAGTCCAGGTTAGTGTGCCGGTTAACCACACACGCTCCACTAACGACTTAAGCAAAGTGCAAAGTGTAATTTCATGGGTTAGCACCAAATTCACATTTTCCTAAGTAACTAAGATTGGGTATTAATAAGAGTTTAGTTACTTAGTATTTATCATTAATACTTTTAATGAAAGGAGAATTATAGTCCTTGTCCTACCCGTTCGGCTAACGACCCTCCACCAGTCAAGGAAGCGGTGGGTGAGAGTGGACACCCATTAAACTGGCATTTTATAGGCAGTAACCTTATACCCCCCTTATAGACCGGCTTCGTGAATGAGGCCTACTAACGGTAAGACTGACTTTACTCTTATACATATATATAAATATTATTAACTTATAATATTATAAAGTATAAGGGTTGAATTTTAACTTTTAAAAATCTAAGGGCTAACTTGGAATTAAAGTATTCATAAGTGAAAACTTTTCAAATTCCAAAACTTGAGGGCAAGTTTTGAAACTATTCAGAACTAATTAATTCCATAACTTATGAGTTTAAAGTAGTTTTAATTAAAAAAAAAAATATTCAAGTTCCATAACTTGAGGACAAGTTATGGAAGACTTTAAACTAATTAGTAAAAAAAATAACTTTTTTTTTATTGTAACTTATGGAACTAATTAAGGTTACACTTTTTTTTTTAATTTAATGAAGAGACTCTTCATTTTGTAACCTTTGCCAACTTTTATGAGTTTTATGATTCTTAAATGTGACTTTTCATATAACTTGAGGACAAGTTACAAAAACACACTTTGGAATCAACTCTTAGATTAAAATGGATTGAAAACAACTATTTCACACAACTTTTCTATTAATCTAAGAACCTCATAAGAACAAGATAATTCAAATCATCAATCTTCAAGAAATTAGCATGAACATACAAACTAATACAAATCTTGAAATTATGAAAATTATCTTAGAAATTGGATTAGCATGAACATTACCACATCAAAAACAATATTATAAGTCCAAAAACATCTTAGGGTAATGTTCCTAGTCCAATTCCAGCCAAAACAATCGAATATATGCATCCAACTCGATTTTTCAGCTACTTTTGCAAGTATAACAAGAAAACAAACCTAGGCTCTGATACCACTGTTGGGTTTTGAGCATTCTAACACTCCTAAGTGTACATGCAACCCTAAATACCTTGGATCTATGTTTTCTCTATTATACATACAATTATGAACATCCAAGGTATTATCCTAATCTAGCATACAAAATAATAAATATAACAAGATAGAATACATACCTCTTTGATGTAGAATGTCTTCATGAAGCTTGAGTGCCTAGTGCCCCAAATGTGACACCTCAAATGGTTCACACAACACCAAATACACTTGGAATAACTTGAGAGAAACTTGAACACTCCTTGAAATCGTCTAGCCCTCACACTCACACATTAGTGCCCGATTTCTTGAGCCATGGGATTCTTTTATATGGTGGCTATTAGGGTTACACCATGTAACTCATAACTTTACCCATTCCTTATGCTCCATGGATTTTAACCTCCATGGAGTATCCATGGGTCACCCCATGGACTTAGTCCAACATAAGGAATCTTGGATCACAAGCCCACATATATAAGAATGAATGATTTACACAATCAACCCATATATTTAATTAGTCTCCTTTTGATCACTTAATTAATTCCAAATTAATTCTTGATCAATACTAATTAAATAACCTTATTAATATATTAGAACTTATAATATATTAACCAACCTTAGGTGTTATTTCTCTCATTATAGTCTATCCAAATGCATGATGCCATGCAACCCAAATGGACCATGCCAGGTCGGGTCAAGTCTTACCAATTATAGTTATGGACTTAGACATTAATCCAATAGTCTCCCACTTGGATAAGTCTAAAACTATTATTACGTATGACTTCAGGAACCGATCAGCAATCGTAGCTCTCAAAAGCTTCTGTCGAACTCTGACCTTGTCGATGAACTCTGACCTTTGTCAATGACTTGTCCATTAGATAAGGGATCATATATTCCTCCATTCTAGATATCATATGGACTGAGACATGGATTATCAATCATTCTCTCTGTCCATTTGTTGTTTCCCGATTTCCGATTCATGATGACTGACTGATTGAACAAATCAAATCAGTCCTGGCTTGGCCAAGCACTCACATGTATCATCTTTAAATCATCGAGGGGCCCACATATATCGCTTTTATCCCGAAGGTAAAAGGAATGGATAAACTTCGACTCATATGGCTTGTTCTACTACTTGTTGAATCATACACAAAGGCACGTTTTATAACATCGAGTTACCAATGCGTTTTCGTGCAATCAATGTATAACCAACTCATAGTAACAACTCATATCTCTAGGTTTGAAGAATATAAGATATTATCGTCTCATGATCACTCGTGATAAAATCCATGAAGTGATTCAAATGAGCACGGGTTGAATCCAATACTCAGAACTTATGAGCACTCATGAGTGTTGTAGCACCACTTTGTCCACCAACTTGGACCTCTACAAACCAACCCATGACAGTCTTGATTCATATCTACTTCCAACAAATGAGCGTGTACCGATTGTCAAGTTTCCAAAATTATGTAACTTCTTCATACGAATTCCGTTTTTATGTTCTTTATATCTACGCGTAGCTATCAACGGGATCTATAACTTTCATTTATACTCCGTCGGCTAATTCTCACTTTATTTTATTTACACATGCTTAGACTGTTAAAACCCGTATAAAATGCATAACTCTCTCATCCGACGTCCATTTTCGACTGTCTCTATATCGTTGGACTCATATTAAACAGATCTTCAATTCTCGTTTAGATTGTTTCAGCTAAAAATCGACCGATCTAAAATTCGATTTTTGTGCTAACAGCTACACTGAAACTTCGAAGAATCATAACTTGCTCATATGAAATCACATTTAGGCGTTCTCTATTTGCACACTCTCAGTTTTACGATTACTATGACTTTCATTTAGATTGCTTAGGCTAATAAGCAACCTATCTAAAATTCACTTTTTACGGCATCCAAAGCTGAATCGAATTTAGCACAGAACTTCAACACATCATAACTTCTTCATTCTAAGTCGGATTTGAGCGTTCCTTATATCCCCGAATTCCTCACCGCGGCTTCTTGTAGTTGTGATTAATCGAGTATAAGAATCAAATCAGAGTAAATTATGAACACGAGAAGTAAATAAGGTCTGGTTTAGCTCATATTACTTCTAATGAACACGAGTACAAAACGATAATAGAAATGGGAAAACTCTATTATCCACTCTATGTTCAGCTCCTATTTATAGGAGGCTGAAAGTACAAAAAATACTAAGGCTATACTTTTAAGCTTCGTTAACAAAGTTCCTTAGCAAATACATAAGGAAACATACGAAACAGACAATTACACAGACTTCGACATATTACAATAAATTTCGACTCTACAATCTCCCCCTTTGTAATCATGTCGAATTTCTCAATTCGTGAGAATCAGTGCAGCAAAATGCATCATCCTTCGTATCTCTGAGTACCATGTCATCACCTTCCTTAACTCTACCTTATCACCATCATTGTTCTTCTTGCAGCTATTCATACGAACAATGAAGTTCATATATTGCGAAGTGGTATATCTTTCTATCTCTGAAGCCTGGAACAAAAACCTCTTAGCTTTGCCATTCTTGTCTTTACCAGCAAAGACCATTCCAAAAGGCTTTAAGCATATCTCCCCATCATCATATTTCTTCAGTTCAGCTTGAGTCTTCGACAATTCCATAGCAACTTTCACTTCCTTTCCTATTGCTGATGCTAACTCCACATCAGTCAATGCTAGATAATCATAGTAATTGTCTATGAAGATTTTGATATGGGCAAGACCAAGCCTCAAAACATCTTTGTCAGTCCCTTGAAGTTGTGAAACCTCTATGTCTTTCAAAATCAATGCAACTTGAATCAAGTCATTCAAGTTCATTAGAGGAAAATTAGCAACCGAGAAGTCACACACTTGATTGTTCGCTCTTACAACATGATACCGAAAATTCTGTATCATATTCTCGAACATTACATCCTTCGTTATACTGACAACTTTCTTGATCTTCACCAAAGACCATATCTCTTCTGGTTCTTTTCCAACAACTGCATGAAACCTAAGTTTCATATGGATATAATCATCCTCATTGTCAAACTTCTCCACTATCTTGTACTGAGCCATGATAAACATCATCTCATTCACTGGGAAATCAAGCTGACTTATATCTGTGTTAGTGATAGAGTAGCTTTTCTTTGGCTTCTTCTTAAACGCATACATGTGATTATAAGCAACTCTTGCTTCAATATTCTCATAACTGTACAACTTCTTTGGATCACCCTTTTCGATACCAGGTTGATCACTTTCACGAAGTCTTAGTATGCTTTGTATTTGCCTTTGCTTCTACATTACAGCTTCAATTTCAACCTTTTTCTCTTCCTTTGATTTTTCAATCACAATTCCCTTCCCTTTTCCATCACCTTCAGAAGGTTTTGGTTTAGAAGAACTTGAACTTCCTCCTCCAATAGTTGGACCAATAACAATTCCCTTCAGAATAGGTCTTGTTGTTGTCTTGATTGCTTCTGTTGTATTCACCTTTGGAACTATAGGAATTGTGACTTGAGTAGATACAACTTCCGTTACTTCCCCAGCAGTAGTAACAATCTTCTAAATCTTTTTCGGCTTATCAACCCCTTTTGCAATTTTCGAAGGTTTGCCTTCTTGAGTTTTCTTTTCTCCCACTTGCACCCCTGTGACAACAGGTGGGGCACCAGTGGGTAACATGTTTGCAAACTTCGAAATAGGAGCAACAGCCTTTTGAATGGCTTGATCCAAACTATGTAACTTCTGAGTTAAAAACTCAGGAGTTAAAAATGAAGTTGGAGCTGGCTTCGATACTAACTCTTTCAGTTCACCAAGCAAAACACCCATCTTTTCAAAATGTTGAGCATCTGCTGTATCCTTTGCTTCAAACTTGGGAGTTAATGCTTGATACCATTTAACAACTGTTCGAACTGCAGCCGCAATAGTGTCAACATCCGACTGGATTGTCGAATAATTGGAATTCAGCGCATTCAGTTCTTTGGAGACTTCAACCTTCAGCTCCTCCAGTTTTCGATTTACATCTTCCTGTACTGTCTTGACATCTTTAACAAAAAGAACATGTCGTTCTTTTGCTGTCAAACGAAGATCTTTGAGAGCAGCATTAAACGAATGAGTCTGAGCTTTGACCCTCAATTCGTTATTTTTATCCATACCATCCATTTGTTTCTGCATTCGAAGCACCATAACCTTGAGCATCATATCAACTTCTATTCCCGAAACTAAATTCTTTGCATCGGAATCAACTTGTGATTGAAGAATAGCATTGAGTTTTCGATTGAGAATCTTAAACTGCTTACCAGACATCAACATGTGATCCGGTATATCCTCTTCTTCCGAATCAAAATGGAGATCATCAAACTTTCCTCCGAAACCTCCTCCATCTGTTTCATCATCGGAAATTGGTTTAGGTGGATCGGTGGATTGTGATGGGAAAAGTGTAGTGAAGGGTTGGTTTAAGACTTGATCAAAAGTTGATGAAGGAGTGGTAGTGGAAACGTGTGTAATAAAAGGTGGAAATGAAACAAAAGTGCTGGAAATAGGTTCAGGATTACCTTGAGAAGATAGAGGAACACTCACAACAACATGTGCACCCGTATCAGATACGTTTGCAACAATAGGAGAAATTGGAACCTTCTCAAGAACTGATTTGGGAACAACAATTTCGAGTGGAATTGTTGTTGTGGATAACGAAACATTTTCAATGATGAGTGGTTGTGAGACTTTTGGACAATTCAACCCAAAGGAGATTCTGGAACTATCTCACTATCTGAGGACTCTGCACGAACCACCAACTTTCGTTTTTTCCTCTTCTTGTTAATATGCTTCGTCACACCCTCAGCTCTTCGCTTCTTGGAGGATGGGGAAACGGGTGTAGGAATCTCACGAACTTTGACTCCTTGTCTGTTAAGCTGAGGTTTGCGAACAGTAGGAGGTTGATCTTTTAACGAAGTTCGTTTCTGATAAGTGAAATTCCTTAATCTTTTGAACACTCCTGATTTCGAAGGGATGAATTCCTTCGAAGATTCAAGAACAACATTCTCCTTAGGCTTCTCAGTTTCAGTAACAATCTTCTTAGGAGACTTGGTCTTAGGTTGTTTCTTAGGAGTTTCGTTAACAACAACCTCTTCAGAAACCTTCTTTGTCTTCTTCGACTTCTTGGATGAACCTTCATCACTTGTTTTCAGCAAAATCCCAGTTTCGATTGAAGGATTAACATGTTGCAAGTATGCCACCAATACTGGATTTGTTGGATCAACTTTCTTTAACATACCATCAGGAATTCGAGCAACATTAGGGAATACTTCATAATCATCTTCAACATTCTTTGGAAAATGATACTTCATGAACTCTGCCTTTTCCCCATCTGCTGGAACTTGAATTTCTTCTTTTTCATAAATATTCTTGAGGATTAAACTCCAGTAACGGGCACAAGAAATCCCTTTCACTTTTGTTTTCCAAACTTTTAACTAACTCCTTCCACATCTGAGTAGCAAAATCCACATTTAAGTCGTAATACAATCCTGCTACCATAGCATAAACTTCCATTCTCCCCTTGTCTAAGCCCACACTGCTACCAGTCAAACAACGAAGAAAAATACCAAATAGAAAGTTCCAAATGCTGGGAAGACTTGACTTCTTGAAGTCACTGATTTTAACGAGTGGTGGTTGATGACCCGTCTCGTTAAACATGAACAAAATCTGAGCACTAGAAGGTTGAAAGAATGGTGGTGAATTCGGAATCTCCAAGACTTGAGTAAACGTCTTCTTCGAGAGTCGAATTCTCTTTTCATTCACCAGATTAAATGTGATTACATCAGTGGATTTGCTGTAAGAAGCAGTGGAACCAGCCATGGATAACCAGGTCATCAGAACTTTAAAGGAGTGAAACATAGCAGTAGCAAGAACAGAATGTTGAAGAGCAACAATCAACATCTTCAACTCCTCAGGGTACAGTGAGACATCACCCTCGACCTGATAATTTGTGCTTTGAATCTTCATGATGGGTTGTGAGACAACTTCTTCAATAGTGAAGGTTGGATCAGCCGCCATTGATTAGGGTTTTGATAAATTCTTGAAGAACAGAGAAAGTTAGGGCTTTTTGATCGTCTGAGAATTGGAACGCGTAACTATAAAAGAAGATAAGAATTTCATTTTATATGTAACCCTTATTGAATTTCAAATGTTTTCTTGAAAGAGTAAGCCACGTCTGTCCTTGAAAGTCGCACCACTAGCCGTTAAACATGCCATGTCGGATAAAGTTCCTTGAAAGTCGGGCCACGTTGCCAAACCGTCACATCAAACTGTTTGTGAGTACCAAGTGGATAAGATCGAAAACCTTCGGCATGGAGGTTAGGCTCTTTCGTGTTTGGGATTAGAGACGAAGTCATATGCCAGACTGTCGAAATCATTAGCCTGAGTTCGTAATACTCAGAACCTCAAGGATTTCGTGAGTGTAGTGTGCCAAGAGAATAAGATAAGAAGCAAACTAACGAAAATTTGGGATTTGTGATGTCGAAAAATAAAATTTCGACACAAATGCAGTTAAACACCGGGCAAAGGTTGCTTCGTTAATTATCAAGAGAGATAATCAACTGCTTGTGTATGTTCCCGTGAATTTCAATCGAATACTTGTAGAGAAGTATCGAAGAGCTTCTTTTTCAAGGCTTCGTGGGTGGCTTAAAATTTAATTACATATCAACCTAAACATAAGGTGAGTAATTGTAACCGAAATTACTTGTGTGACCAGTGTAGTCAGTGACAAGTACGCTTTGATTAAAATATATGAAGTGACTTTGAATTTCAAATGAAACTCACCCGGAAATCATATTCAAGAAAAAAAATGTTATCTGGACCTTGTTGGGTAACAAATAGCGTAGGTTTCGACTATTTGATCAAGATCACGCAAAAGAATTGAATATGATTTGGAGTTTCCAAAGTTGGTACTAAAACAAATGTTTTGTGAAAAACTGGAACATAGTTCCCCGTCAATTCCTTAAATGATTTCGATAATGTGGGTTTCACTTTCTTCATGGTCTCATGATGTTAGATCATTAACACAGAGGTTTGATATGTCTAATTCATGATTGGTTTGATCAATGACCTCTTGAACATACGTCATTGTGTGTGAAATGTGTTAGAATTTTGAGATGAAAAAGATTGTTTCACGAAGTCAATTGTACCTCTGTTATGCTTGGACTAAACAAAAAACTCTTAACTCGTTTGAGAAGAGTTAGGTAGCTCAGTAGACTAATGTGAATACAAGCCTGATTGGGAAGAAATTTTCATAATGAAAAATTTCATTAAGGCTTTCGAAAACACACATTGAGTCAATGGAGGCTTGGGTCGACATGCTGCAGCATGCTTCTAGGGACATTTTAACTAGTACAAAATTGTTGAAAATTTACCTTTCCCTAGAAACGCAAGCATGACCCTTGTAAAACTTTCGTTAAATCTGCATTAAGAAAGAAAAGACAAAGTACAAAATAACAAAAATCTTTTTGGTCTTTTATGTTTTGGAAAAAGAAAGAAAATATTTTTGTGTTTTTTTAAGTTTTTCGAAAATTAAAACAAATAACAAAAATAAAATCTTTTAGGAATTTTTGATTTTTCGAAAAGAATACAAATTAACGAAAATATTTTTGGTTTTTCCAATTATTCTGAAATTTTAAAAATAAACGAAAACTTAAGAATGTACCAAACTAACAAAATTTTCTTCTCCAAAAGTCGAAAATGAAGCGTATCGAAGTGCTGAATATGAACAGTAACCTCTAAACGGTTAATACTATGCGCATCTGAATCATTCAATGATGCCTCTGAATCGACACTTTTCCATCTTCTTTCTTTGTTATTCCTTCGAAAGTAGTCCAGGAACTGAACTCGCTTCAATCATTCCCAATCCTGTCAAAATTCGAACAAATGATTTTTCATCCAATGCTTTTGTAAAAATATCAGCAAGCTGATAAGTTGTTTTTACAAAACGAACTTCAATATTGGCATCTTCCACATGATCTTTAATAGAATGATAACGAAGTGCAATATGTTTGGTTTTCGAATGTTGTACTGGATTATGACAAATGTGTATAGCACTTTGTGAATCATAGTACAATGGAATCTTCTTCATATTAATTGCATAATCACGCAATTGACTCTGGATCCAAATGATTTGCGAAGTGCAAGCAGCAGCTGCAACATACTCAGCTTCAGCAGTAGAAATTGCAAAACAAGTTTGCTTTTTCAATTGCCAACTTACAAGCTTCCCATCTAACAATTGACATCCTCCACTTGTACTTTTTCGATCAAGTGTACATCCTCCCAGATCTGCATCTGAAAATGCTTGAATGAAAAATCCTGATTTCGAAGGATACCACAATCCTAACGAAATTGTTCCCTTGAGATAACGAAAAATAGTTTTCACTGCAGTCAAGTGTGGTTCTCTCGGATTTGCTTGATACCTAGCACAATTACATACAGAAAACATGATATCAGGTCTACTTGCAGTAAGATAAAGCAATGAACCTATCATACTCCTGTATAAAGTAAGATCAACAGCCGGTGTGTCTAATGAAGGATTTAGCCTTGTTCCAACCGCCATTGTTACTCTTAACTTCGTGCTATTCGTCATGCCAATTTTTTCGAGAAAATTTCTGGTATATTTTTCTTGATTGATGAAAATTCCTTCTTTGCTTTTATGAATGTTTAAACCAAGAAAATTATTGATTTTACCCATCATGCTCATTTCGAATTGGCTTTTCATCAAACATTCGAATTCACTAGACAAAGCAGGGTCAGTAGAGCCAAAAATAATATCATCGACATAAATTTGAACAAGCATTAGATGATTCCCAACTTTCTTTCGAAATAATGTGGGTTCAACTGATCCTTGTTTAAATTTCGATTGTTTTAAGAAACTGGTAAGAGTTGCATACCAGGCTCTTGGTGGTTGTTTTAACCTATATACTGCTTTATCTAAAATATAAACATGATCAGGATATTCTTCATTAACGAAACCTGGAGGTTGTTCAACATAAACTGTTTCTTCGAGTTCACCATTGAGAAAAGCACACTTCACATCCATTTGATAAACATCAAAATCTTTGTGAGCTGCATAAGCCAAAAATATTCGAACAGCCTCGAGTCTTGCGATAGGGGCAAAGGTTTCTTCATAATCGATACCTTCTTGTTGCGAATATACTTTAACTACTAATCGTGCTTTATTTCGAACAATATTTCCATCCTTGTCAGTTTTGTTTTTGAAAATCCATTTTAATCCGACAATTGAAATATTTTCAGGTTTAGGAATTAACCTCCAAACCTTGTTTCTGTCGAACTCAGCAAGTTCAGATTGCATTGCAACAACCCAATCTGAGTGTTCCATTGCAACCATAAATGTCTTTGGTTCTATTTTCGAAATGAAGACATTAAACATGCAAAATTCTTGACGAGCATTCAATACCTCATTCTTTGCACGAATTTGAGCTCTAGTCAAAACTCCATCTTGTGGATTCCCAATGACTTGTTCTTTCGGGTGATTTCTTGTCCATTTTTCCAATGGTGGATAAGCTGGATCAAAGTCCAAAGGTGCATCTTCGTACATCTCTTCATTTTCGGATCCTGCAACAGAACTATTATCATTTAGGTCATGAAATTCATCGTTTTGATCAAAATTTATGGTTTCAGTATCATTATGCTCCCCTTGAACATAATTGTCATTTTGATGCTCCCCCTCGAAAACATCATTCATACTGCTCTTCTCCCCCTCAAAAGGATGCTCCCCCTCAACAGTTGAAGATATATTCAAGTGCTCCCCCTCCACTTGAGCATCAAGCTTACTTTCGCCATTAGCAGTCGTATCTGAGGTGATTGTCGAATCATCAGTATGTTTCGAAGATTCAGGAGTTTGATTATCTACAACATGGACTTCAACATCTGCAGCTCTATCTAGAACACCAAAAATTAAATCATAATCAAAATCAAATGAATTATAACTTTCAGACTCATCATTTGATTCATTAAAAATTGGTTTTTGTTCGAACCATTGTTCAACTTGTTTCACATAGTAATCATCAAATGTAAGATTAAATATCTCTTCAACTTTTCGTGTTCGTTTATTCAACACTTTGTATGCAACCGAATTAGTTGAATATCCCAAAAATATTCCTTCATCAGCCTTAGCTTGAAATTTCGAAAGATTATCTTTGAGATTGATGATAAAACACATGCAACCAAAAACATGGAAGAATTTGACATTAGGTTTTCAGCTATTTATGATTTCATACGGAGTGATATTAAAACGACGATGAATGAAAGATCGATTCTGAGTAAAACATGCTTTCGAAAATGTTTCGGCCCATAGATATTGAGGAAGATTCGCATATGTCAACATTGTTCTTGCTGCTTCGCAAAGAGACCTATTTCTCCTTTCAACCACACCATTTTGTTGTGGTGTATATGGCGATGAGAAATTATGCAAAATTCCTTTCTTAGTTAAGAATGAATCAAGCACGTTGTTTTTAAACTCGGAACCATTATCACTTTTGATTTTACGAACATTCCTTTTCAGACTTGTCTCAATTTTCTTGATAAATTCGATCATTGTTGGAGAGACTTCAGATTTTAACCTGAGAAAATACACCCAAGTAAATCGTGAAAATCATCAACAATAACCAAAATGTATCGTTTCTTGTTGAGAGTTTCAACAGTTGATGGTCCACAAAGGTCAATATGAAGAAGTTCCAGCGGTTCTACAATTTTCGAATCTATGACAATTTGATGTCCTTGATGATGCTGTTTTCCTTGTTCGCAAGCTGCACATAAAGTATCATTGTCAAACTTTAGAACAGGTAAACCTCAAACAAGATCTTCTACTACCAACTTATTCAGATTTCGAAAATTTAAATGAGATAACCGTCGATGCCATAACCAGCTAACATCAGATGAAGCTTTCGAAAGTAAACAAACTGAGGGTTTCTCAACAATAGGTTTTATGTCAAGAGTGAACATATCACCATATCTTTTTGATTTCAGCAATACTTCGTGAGTCTTAACATTCGAAATGATACTTCCTTCTTCGTTAAACACAACTTGATTTCCAGTGCCCACAACAAGTTGTGAAACACTTATCAAATTATGTTGAAGACCTTCGACATAAGCAACACGATTTACAGTAAACTGTCCATTCGTTACTTTACCGTATCCTTTTACTTGACATTTATGATTGTTTTCAAACTTCACAACACTAGTATTTTCCAAATTTCTAAAATCTCGCAAATTCTCCTTCCTTCCAATCATGTGACGTGAGCAACCACTATCAATGTACCATTTCTCATCATATTGCTCGTCACATAGTACCTGCATTCATTAAAAGAATTTAGGTACCCAAGGCTGTTTGGGTCCTTGGTCATTAGTTTGAAAAAGTGAATGCAATTTAGAACCTAAAGCCCAATTACAAACTTTGTTTTTGAAAGTATCAATTAAGTCGACATCATCAGTTAAAGATATCGAAACATAATTTTTCGATAGTTTTGGACTTTCACTGACTTTCTTCTTATTCTTCTCATTGTGTTTTTCCTTTGAGATTGGTTGCCATTTTTGAACTGGAGTATTTGATTCTTTCGAAGATGAACTTCCAGATGAAGTATCATTCAAATACTGTTCATAGGCCTGCTTGATTTGATGTTGATAAAATTTCCTGAGTGATACTTTTTCCCTTTTTCCTCAAGCCAATGATTGGTTGTTTTCTTGCCAGACGAGCCTTTTGTGTATGAAACTTTAGTGGCTTCGTGTGCAGATGGATTCGGAAAATTTGGTTTTTGTGGAGTAAACTTTTCAGATGTTTTGAATTTATCATTCACAAATGTTTGATTGTTTCCAACCTTTTGAACATTTTCAAATTTTCGAACGTTTTCAAATTTTCGAACATGGTCGAATTTTCGAATATTCTCAAATTGTCGAACATTGTCAAATTTTCGAACATTCTCAAATTTTCGAACATTGTCAAGTTGACGATCATTAGCAAAATTTTGATTTGTTCGATTTGATGAAAATTTGTTTGGATTGTTTGTTGATTTTGGAAAAGATGGATTTGAAGTTGAAAACTTTTGATGACTGTTTGAATGAAAATTCTTTTGTTGCACATTTGTTTGAAAAGTCTTTGAAGATGGTGATTTTGAAAACTTCGTTGAATGATTTTGAGAATCAGACGAAGTTTGTTTAGCGGGATTTTCCTTTTTATCAGAACAAGTTGAAAACTTTGTTTGTTCTGATTTAGACATCACATTTTCAGACATTTTCTTGATTGGTATTTTTGATTGCTTTTCATTTGACACAACATGCCAAAAAATTCTCTTTCGTGCCTGTCTTTTTTAAATTCCTTTTTCATTTGAAAATTTTTCAACAAGATCCTTAAATTCTTGTGAATTAAGTTTCACATTCTCATTTGTTTCATCAAATTATTGTTTCAAAATCTCCTTTTTATTTTCTTGTTTTTCACCCCATTTGAGTTGTGGTTTTTGTCTTTGAAAAACAAACAAATTCTTTGTTAGATTATTTTCAACAGTGCTTTGGTTTGAAAAGAATCCTTCGTCTCATGTTTTCTTGTTATCTTCTTCGACCATTTTGTTGAACTCTGGTTTGATGTTTTCAACATTTCCAGTAGTGACAAACACTTGATTCGGAAATACAACATCATCTGAACACTTAAAATTTGGATACACAACAGTATTTGATTCCAAATAATGAGCACCTTTTTCAGATAAGACTTTGTCGAAATTTTCAGTGTCTCCAAACACTTGATCAACGACAACTCGTGGAATGGATGTTTCATTCGAAACATTCTTTTCTGTGTCAAAATTTTTCGACATTTCTTCTTCATTCTCATCATCACTAGTATCTGTTTGACTGTCTCTCACACTCACATGATCAACGTCACAAACATTCGAAGTAGAAGGTCTATCAGTGTTATCCTCAACCATCGAATCATTACAAATTTCTTTAACTTTTGACTTAGATGTGACATTAATGACAGATAACTGAGAACAATCAATACTTTCCTCCTCCTCAATTTCACTGATTTCGCTAAAACTATCAGAATTATCATCGATATCAGCAAAATTAGATTGAGAGTCAAGTTTCGAATTCTCAGTTCTTTTCAAAACTTTAACTTGTTCACTTTTGGTCAAAGTATCATTCACAATTTCAACAAGTTCATTAGCATTCAAATATGCGTCTATCTTAACAATACCATAAGCAAATCGATTATCAGGCACTTTATCGAATTCTGCTATGGTTTTCTCACAATGATAAGACAAGCTATGAATCTTCTCTCTTTTGAAAGTAAGAAAAGGCAATAACTTCCTATGTTGTTCTTTGCTAATGTCAGATGAGTGATGTAATGCAGTCAATTTAGTATACAACCTTTTCGCTGAATTACAGTAAATGTTTCTTTGAGCAAGTAACATACGAACATCATCATCTAAACATTCCCTATCATTATTCACATTATTCAATTGCAATTCCAGATACTCTACTCTGCTTCGTTTCGAATCTAGCAATTTTTTGGTCTCTAGCAACTGGATGTTCAGTTTCTTAGCTTCATTACTAGCAGACACCACAATTGTATCAAAGTAAGCAACAGTATCATCAAATGCAATTATTTCAGAATCATAAGCTTGTAAAGGAATGTTAAAAGATTGAATAATAGCACGTACCTTGGTTGTCATTGGTGATTTGTCTCCTGATTTGGTCATGAAACATCGACCAGTCAGCAATTCATCCTCATCCTCTTCAAATTGTGCGAACATGGCCCCATGTGTCGGATTACGCATCTTTTCATCATCAGATCCTGAAGACCAGATCTGATACGTGCCATCATCCTCACCTTCACCTTGTGCAACCAAAGACACCCCATTCGTCTTTCCTCGTACTTCTTCCAATCTTTCCACATAATAGGCCTCGTCCTTGACCCTATTCTTTTTCTCTTCTTTCTTACGAAGCATGCAATCATTTGCCAAATGATTTGCTCCATTACAGTAATGACAGTCAATGCCCGAATCACCCTTAAGTTTCCTCTCAACTTTGGCTTCAGTTACCTTCACATCATTCTTCTCGAATTTCTTCTTCTCCTCACCCATAGACTTATTAACGAAACTTCATTTCACATCACTTTGCTTCACCTTAGGATTAAAAGGTTTCTTGAAAAACCTTTTAACTCGGTTGTTCGAGTAAAAAGCAATCGCTTCATCATCAGAATTCATTAGAAAGCCTTCTTCATCAGAATCATCTTTCTCAACAGCTTCTTTCTCAGACACTTTCGAAACAAGAGCTAAAGGACCTCCCAAACTCAGTTTCGACTCTTCCGCCATCTCATTCACTTCACTTTCGTGAGTTTTCAACTGATTATACAAATCATTAAGAGATGAAGTATCAAAGCTTTGTTGATTCTTCACCATCATGCTGACACTCCTCCATTCCTTACGAAGTCCCATCACGAACGTGAGATTGAACTCCATAGATAACCTTGTGATTCCATAACGATTGCATCTATAGATCAGTTTATTAATATGATCATAGTAAACTTCAATCGTTTCATTCTCTTTTTATCTAAACTCTTTCAGCTCCACAAGACACTGCTTAATAGAGTTTATCTTCATTTTCTCGCTTCCCTGATATTTTTCCTTAAGAGTATTCCAAATATTCTTTGCAGTGGTACAACCACGGATGTAATTGTAAACAGCAGGTGGCAAGGCACCTCGCAATTCTCTCAAATAACGCTTTTCGTTGTTCTTCAGCCTGGTGGATTGATCATTAACTGCAGGTGCTGATCCAGATGATCCAATATGTTGAACATTTGATGGAGGTTGAGCTATTCCTGTAATGCAGCTCCATAGTTCCTCGTCCAATCCGTTCAAGTAATCCTCCATTCGATCAGCCCACTATCATAGTACTCTGGAATCAACATAGGAATCTCCGTAGAAGATCCTAACAGATGAGAAAATGAAGTCATCGTGTTCATGTTGAAATTCGCCATTAACGTACGGATGAGATTTTTCAGAAAAACTTGAAGAAATTTGAAATTGAATGAATGAATTGATCAGAAACTCAAAAACGATTACTCGATTACACAATTCAAATGCAGAATCAAATCAAAACTGTAGATCAGAGATGATTTTCAGATCAAACAGTGCGGAAACTTTTGAGACAAACTCGCGACTCAAAAACTAGAGATTCAATTGAAAATCAGATCATATCAGTATTGATTCCTGCTCTGATACCAAATGTAGTTGTGATTAATCGAGTATAAGAATCAAATCAGAGTAAATGATGAACACGAGAAGTAAATAAGGTCTGGTTTAGCTCATATTACTTCCAATGAACACGAGTACAAAACGATAATAGAAATGGGAAAACTCTACTATCCACTCTATGTTCAGCTCCTATTTATAGGAGGCTGAAAGTACAAAAAATACTAAGGCTATACTTTTAAGCTTCGTTAACAAAGTGCCTTAGCAAATACATAAGGAAACATACGAAACAGACAATTACACAGACTTCGACATATTACAATAAATTTCGACTCTACACTTCTTCATCTTTCATTAAGGTTATTCTTCTTAATTATTATTCTATCTTGACGCATATTTTAATCTTATTTATTATATCACGTATAATATACACAAAACATCATATAAAACACTTAAGCACATAAATACATGAATAATCCTTTCTTATTCATTCATAAAAATATTACAATAGTTGACCAAAGTAATTACATGATATGACTATTTCTAGCAGGAAACGGGTGTGTTACACGGTATGTAACTCGTATCCCGAAATGCAACAGTGTCATAAAACACACTCTACTCTCCGTTCCAATGTCACATGCACCCTTGCCCAAAATCCAACTTAATTGAACTAAGGGTCGCTTTCAAGTCTTAGTTTATAACTAGACAAGACTACAATACCCATAATCAATCTCAAACACAAATTTCTTACTTATGCAATACTAACACAATACAATGTATGACCACACCTTTATCCAACTTACTTGGAACTAAACATCCTTTATATGTCTTTATTTAAAACTAAAGAAGACTACAATCCTTGTAATCAACTTTCAATACTAATGCCTATTTATGTAACACTAACACAATACATTGTTTATATTGAACACAGAGTATCAAGTATTTAGTATACACTAATCTTTTTAAGTAATAATACTTCTATTAGATTGTTATGTATTAATATTATATATACACTTAACACATATATAACCATATTTGTTTCGCACAATGTATGTTATCAAATATACATTTAACACATATTCCATATAATAAGCATTTAATCCACATATAAGATTTTAACTGATATTTAATACTTTTAACAAATACTTGTATTAAAATCATTTTTATGAAAGTAATTATGCACTCACTTGATTGAGGTGGAATATTCACGGGAAAGTTAGCTCCTCGTCTAACACTTTAATTTTCCCTTTTGAACGACCTAAATACGGATATTACTATGCTTCAGTATTAATTCGTATTTATAAGGTTAACAAATTCTCGGATTCGGCATTAATGCCAATGAAATACTGAGTTCTATCAGATAAGGAGTGACCATGTATTAGATTGTTTAGATAGCTTTAGTATTTGTTTATATTAGAAGGTGGTCACTTTAATTATGTTTATTATATATTCTCTTGTAATGATTAGTTTATACGTGGAATATAACTACCAAGTTTATCTTGGTATCAGAGCCTCTTTACTCACTAACCCTAATTGTTGACTTCCTTTTACCGCTTCATTCTCAGGCTAAACAATGGCCACCAATGTTACTTCTTTCTCCATAAAAGAAAAGACAATTCACAACACACACAAATTTGGCTTAACCCTTTCTCCAACAAATTATGGGTATTGGAAAGTTATGCTCGAACCCTTCCTGGTTACAAACGGGCTATTTGGTTACGTTGATGAGTCTATACCTTGTCCTCCGGCTACTGTTACAAGCTCAACCTCTGGTGTGACATCCCGATTTCCAGGTATGAGATTTATTCTTTAAAGCAAGTTTTCCTCTGGAACTCGGCGTGTTAATAGCCTCAACTCGGCGAGTTGGAGGGTTTTGGGCCGCATATTTTTATGGACCAACATGGCGAGTTGGGAGAGGGAAACTCGGCGAGTTGGGGACTGGATGAAAACCCTAAATTTTAAGCTTTTGCACCCTATTTAATCTCCTTAAGTCCCTATGGTTGATCTTTTATCAGCCTCCAAACCCCCATATCGACCCTTGTGAACCCTAATCACCCTTCCCCCTCATTTTGTGAACCAGTGTGGTATTTTTGGAGCAAAAGGAGAAGAAGTAAGAAGAAGGAGGCAAGGATCTAGCAAGCAAAGCTCTCATCTTCAGTTTGGCACTCTTCTGGACCTTTGTAAGTGTCCAAGATCCGATTTTTACTCCTTTATGTAGCTAGATCTTGAGTTTTGTCCCTTTTTCTCCTTATTCTTGGATGTTGCATTGGATGGATCTCATAAGGATTGCAACTTTATGAATCTCCAGGTCAAGGTGACCATATAGTGGTTTGGATCTGGTCTTTAGCAAAGTCTTGATGACATGCATGGAGTTTAAGTCATATTTCACATCTTTGACCCCTTTTGAGTTCAAGACATGCACTGGACATGCATGTCTATAAAGCACCAACCTTTTGGTTGATGTTGAAGCTAGGATCTCTTTTGGAAAGGTTGGGTTTCCAGATCTCAAGGAATTTGTGCTTAATGGTTAAGCCCTTGAGTTTTCAAGCCTTTTGGAGGGGTTTTTGAGTACTTGGAGTAGCCCCAAAGGATAAAGTTGGAAAATTTATCCTTTTAGACAGCATTTGGGTTTAGATCGGAGCTTTAGAGTCCCTGGATTCGAAAAATCAACTGAATGTGTTAAGCCGGGGAAAACTCGGCGAGTTGGCTAGGGTTTCCCCGACCCCCTGAGTACTATAGAAACTCGACGAGTTCGTTGGTGCACTCGACGAGTTGGATCAACATGGACTGTTGACCTTGACTGTTGGCTTTGACTTTGACCATGGTTGACCAAGTTGACTTTTGAGGGCATTTTGGGTATTTCGGGGTTTTTGATGGAATTGGTCACATGGTGGTTGTAGGCATTTGAGTCGGGAGCTGAGATTCGGAGTTAGATCTTATAAGTTTAGCTCTACTTGTGATGTGAGTGTTCCTCACTATACTTGTTAGGTCGAAGGCACCAAGGCCGGCCCCTTTTGGATTGTTATCCTGATTATTGCATGATTGAGTACTGTTGTAATCTATTAGATTTGTATCCTGGTAGATAGGATGATACTATGCTTAGGGATCTATAATATCTGCATGTTTGTATGTTGCATGGTTATATGTTTATGTGTAATGTAGGGATGAGAATTTGGCCCGAAAACCCGAACCGAACCGAAAACCAAACCGAACCGAACCGAATTAGACCCGAATAAGCAATTCGATTCGGTTTACGGGTATCTATATAAGGCTTATTCGGTTTTCGGGTTATTCGGTCCGGGTTACCCGAATAAGGGCTTATTCGGTCCAAAAGGACCGAACCGAATATGAAAAGTCACAATTTTTTTTCCTAACACAATTGCTTATTCGGTCTTCTTTTCTATTGATTTGTTGGATATTGTACGTTGCGTCATGGGCTTAGTATTTTATATCCGGATTGGGCCTGTCCATCCGTGATTATTATAGGGTTTAGCTATAAATAGTGCATGCATGTATGCCTTAGAAACTAACGTGATTATAGTTATTATTGCTTTGTAACCCTAAACACCTCTACAGTCGAAGTTCTTAATCGAGCTCTTCTGAGGTGTTAAAGTTTAATCATTCGACATCAGTTAAACCATTCCTGTGTTGTTTATTACGTCTTTAATTGTTTATCTGCTTAGAATCTATCGATCCTACTAGAACTTTGTTCTAACAATTGGTATCAGAGCAGGAGACTGTGTGATCAATACACATTCCTTCTGTGTTAAGAATTCATTAGGGTTTTCGCTTTTATCGAATATAAAGAAGCCGTCTTCTTCCTGTTGACGGTAACTCTTGTGTTTGATAAAACCCTAATCTCAAGTTTACAGGTCTAATTCTAGCGGTTCTAAGGAAAGGCTCACCATGTCTCACGAAGATTCTCAAACTAATCCCATCAACATCTCTAACAGCATTGGATCCACTACAAGGGTTCCCATTCTTTACACTCAAGACTATGAAGTATGGGCGCATCACTTTGAAGATTACGTGGTTGGATCTAAAGATAATGGTTATCTCATCTGGGAAGCTATCACGCTTGGGCCGTTTGTTCACTCTGGAACGAACACGACTGTGAAGACTCAAAAAGAGTATAATAAGCTTGTGGCGGACGTAGATAAGATGCCACAGGATGAAAATGACAAGTTGTTATGTAATGTGAAAGCCATGAGAATGATCAGATTCGCACTGCAATCTGACACTTTTCGGTTAGTTGGTTCATGCACGACGGCTAAAGAAATTTGGGATAGGTTGAAGGAACTCTACTCAACCGATGAAGATCTAGAACACTCTATTCAAACCTTACTGCTCTCAGAATTTGGAGTTTTCAAACAGAAACCTGAAGAGAAACTGATACAAACCTTCGATCGCTTCAATCATTTCCTAAGCAAGATGATCAAGCATGGTATAGAAAGAAAGTTGATCGAGCAAAACGTAACCTTCATGAATGGTTTGAGACCAGAATGGATGGCAGTGGTTTCAACAGTGAAAGCTCACGAACAATTTAAATCTTACTCACTAGCGAAACTTGTGGGAATACTTAAATCCCATGAGAGTGTGGTAACCAAGGAGGCGAAGGTAGTTTCGGATGTGGGATCGTTGGCCCTTGTCTCAAAAAGCAAAAGTGTTGCAGAAGAAGAGGAGGAGACAGATATGTCTGAGTGTGACCTTACAAGAGAAGAATATGTTATGATGGTCACCAATCCAAAGAAGTTTGCACGAAAGAAATTCCCTGTCAATAAGAACCGAAACTGGCAGGGAAGTTACAGTTCTGAGAAGGTGAAAGATGAAGCGAAGAATACTTCTCAAAAGGATGACGACAAGAAGGAGAGCAAGCTTGCAGGAGACTCTGGATTCGACTGCAATTACTGTCATGGCAAGAACCACTTTGCCAAAGATTGCATGCTGAGGAAGATGGCTGAGAAAAGAGATGGTGAAGATGATGAGGCGTATTACATGCGAAAGTTGGAAGAGATCAAGAAAAAGAAGGCAACTAACAGTTCAATGAATGCCTTGATTGTGCAGGAAAATGCGGATGAAGATGAGTTCGGTGGCGTTGAAGTCTGGTCAACCGATTATGAGGATGAAGAGGTGAGAAAGCCCACACATGGAAGAGCTTATGTGGCGAAGGATACAAGTTCGGCTGGAAAATGTTTGATGGTTACAGCTGGTAGACCAACCGAAAGTGCGAGTATGGAGCCGAACCTAACTGAGGACAAGTGCTTTGCAGCCAAGCCCGTGAGTGAGAAGATCAACGACTGTGATCGGCTGATCAAAAAGGTACAATCCATCTTTGAATCACTTAAAGTTCCAGTAACAAATTATGAAGAAGAATTAAATGAATTAAAATTAAAATTTTCTAACTTAAGTGGTAGTCTCATGCAAACTCGCTTAGCGAACTCTAACCTAACTGACCAACTCAGCAGGGTGTCTTCAAAGAGTGAGGAGAGAAGGATGTGGATTGAGCTGAAGGAGACGGAGTTAAATAGGGCTAGGGATGAAATTATTTATTTGCAACGAGACAATTTAAAGTTTTTGAAACAAAGGAATGTTTTTTGTTTAATTGCTAAACGCTTATATACAAATATTGCTCAGTTGCACTTAAGTTGTGAAATAGGGAAAAAGATTCATAAGTTGATCTTACCCTTCCTTGAATTTAAGGAGGATGAGGTCATCACTGAATGTAAATCCATAATGTCCTCAGAAGAGACATCCATCGCTTATAAAATCGGACTGGACAAAATAGAGACCATCATTGAATCTAAGGAACATAAGTGTATGCTCAAAAATCTTTTAGATGAAAATGATAGGTTAAAAATTAAGTCCGAGACCATTCAATCATTTGACTCGTCTAACGCCAAATTAATTTCAGAACATAAAATGAATATAGAAAATACGTCTGAATTTGTTGAGGAAAGTGAGATGAGCGAAATCTCGGTAGAAGACGTGGTTGATTGTTCTGAGCTTATGAAAAGCGAAACCGAGAATGAGAAACCCCTCATATCTGAAAACTCGGTTGAATACGCTCGCCTGTCAAAGGACAAGCCACAAAAACTCAAAGAGAAAGCAATGGTTTATCAAAAGGTTCAAACTGTGCCAAATCAGGTATATGCTGTTACAGGGGTCACTGCAAAACAAACAGCAGAATTGAAAATCTTGGTCGACGAAGACAATGCTGAAGGGTGCGACGATTATTTCTGGTCAACCCTATTGATAACGCAGACGAAACCATCGGGTTATCGGAGAAAACCTCATGGAGGGTAAAAGGTAGATACGTTGCAGAACCCATCAACAAACCCTCAAGTTTTGACAAACCAAGCATAAGTGGAACAAAAGAGATACCTGAAGAACCAAAGAAAACACTGAATGTTCCTTCCAAGACTGCCGAAACTAAAAAGGAGAAGCCAAAATCAAGCTTCAATATTCACAAATCTCAGAAGGAGTTAGCTGAACAGAAACGCCAAAGAAATCAAAGATACATGAAAAATCTGAATGAGCGAAAACGTTATTGGCAATCCCAAAACCCCAACTACGTTCCTTCCAAGAAAGAGTCAATTGCCAAAGAAAAGGAAAAGCTAAAAGGAAAAGAAAATTTTAGTCCAAGCTCCTACTATTCCAAAGCTCAGAACCAAAAGTCTAGCTTCGGTCACAACGCCAAGGCTGACAACCGAAAGTCAAGTTTCGGTCCTTCCTACTCCCAAAGAAAATCGAATTCAGTGAAGGACATCAAAGGAAAGGGAAAGCTTGATTCAGATTCTGATATCAATAATAAGAAAAAGTCAGCTAACCCTAGGATTAAAAAGAATATCCCAAAACCATCTAACAACACACCATCTAATACACCAAAATTTAAACAAGATAAAAACAAAATCAAGGTGTATACCATCAAAAGAAAAGACCAAACAACTCTAATAAAAAGAACTTATTTGGTTGATATCTCTACTGCTATTCCTTTTTCTGTAAAAGACTCACCAGGGCCCAAGAAACTTTGGTTTCCTAAATCTGCTTGAATTTGCAGGTTATAAGTGACGAGCAGTTCGATGACGAATGGTACATAGACAATTGATGCTCGCGTCACATGACAGGAAGGAGGGAAGAGCTGAGGGAGTTTCGGTCCCTTAAGGATGGTGGATGTGTGAAGTATGGAAATAACTCTTATGGTACAATCAAAGGATATGGAATGATAACCAACGGAGAATTCTCGATTCGAAAAGTAGCTTATGTAGAAGGGTTGCAGCATAACCTCATCAGTGTATCACAATTAGTTGTGGGAACTGGTTTGAAGGTTTAATTCGATGATGAAGGATCGGAAATAATTGAGAAGCAATCGAAAAGGGTTCTGTTGAATTCTAAACGCAAGGGAGAGATGTATCCTTTAAATCTCAACCCAATTCAACGAAAACCAGCAATATGCCTGCTGTCAAAGGCTAACACTGATGAAAGCTGGTTGTGGCATCGACGTCTATCGCACCTGAACTTCAAAGACATTAATAAGTTGGTGCTTGGTGATCATGTTCGAGGCCTTCCTCTTCTCAAGTTTGATAAGGAACACCAATGTGCAGCGTGTGAGATGGGCAAACAAAGCAGAAAGAGCCATCCTACACGTATCAATACAAAGATTATTGAAGCTCTTGAACTTCTACATATTGACTTATGTGGACCTTTGGCTATCGAAAGCTTCGGTGGTAGTAAGTTCATTCTTGTCATAGTAGATGATTTTTCACACTTCACCTGGGTTTTCTTTCTTAAACAGAAATCAGATGCAACTCCCAAGTTGAAGACGTTCATCAAGCAAGTGGAAGTGCAGATGCGAAAGCTGGTGAGGAATATCAGAAGCGACAATGGGCTTGAATTCAAGAATAAAGATTTTGAGGACTTTCTGGCTGAAAAGGGGATATCTCACAACTTCTCGGCCCCTTATACACCACAACAGAATGGGATTGTTGAAAGACGAAACCGTTCTTTATGTGAGGCAGCCCGAACCATGCTAAGCTTCGCTTCTCTTCCGCTATACTTCTGGGCTGATGCAGTTGCAACCGCGTGCTATACTCAGAACCGTTCCTTACTCAACAAACGATTCTCCATCACTCCGTATGAAATTCTGAACAATCGAAAGCCCAACGTTAAATTTTTCCACGTGTTCGGTTCAAGGTGCTTCATTTTCAATTCCAAAGAGAACCGAAACAAGTTTGACGTCAAAGCAGATGAGGGAATTTTTCTTGGCTATTCACTCACTTCAAAGGGATACAGAGTTTTGAACAAACGTTCCAAACGTATAGAAGAGACATACTATGTAACCTTTGATGACAACTACATGAAGAAAGTTCAAAGAAGCGAAAGTGCCTTGGGGAAAATATTTCCTGAATCAGGACAAGTCTCGGTTCCAATTTCCAACCTGTTTGAAGAATACATAACGCTATTTGATGAACCAGAGAAGGATGCACACTCAGAGGCGAAAGCAGCAGACAACAAAATCGACAATCTAAAAAAGATCATATATGAAGCTGCAAAAGAAATGGAAAATGAACCACCTAAACCGACTGGTGGTCAACCCTCAACTGACCCTCCAAACAACAGCTCAATGTTCAAAGGGGAGGGTCCATCTGCACCAAAGACAACTGATATGTTTTTCGAGGGGGAGAATCCAACTCCATCTCCAACCCATAAAAGTCCAGTCGAGGGGGAGAATCCAACTCCATCTCCAACCCATAAAAGTCCAGTCGAGGGGGAGAATCCAACTCCAACAGAGGAGGAAAACTCTGAACCTGACAAGGGATACGCTTCGCCATTTGAGGGGGAGAAAGAGAATACAAATGACGAAGGTGATCAATCAGAACTTGAAGAAGAGGTAAATGCAGAGTTGGATCCAGCCTATGACCCAAATTACCCTCCTCTAATGAAATGGACTAAGGATCATCCCAAAGCACAAATAATCGGTGAATCATCTGAGCGGGTTCTAACACGTTCTCAATTGAAAGCGAAACAAACCGAAAACGGTTAATGTTGCACTTGATCACGCTGATTGGGTACAAGCCATGCAAGATGAACTCCATGAGTTTGAACGTAACCGAGTTTGGAGGTTGATTCCCACTCCAAAGGATGCTTCGGTGGTCGGCTTAAAATGGGTCTTCAGGAATAAGTTGGACAAAGAGGGGAACGTCATACGCAATAAGGCTCGGTTGGTGGTGAAGGGATTTGAAATGAGCGCAATGGGTCCGATTAATTTTTTCCTTGGTTTGAATATAAGACAGGGACCAGAAGGTATTATCAACCAGGAGGCCTACACGAAGAACTTGCTGGCAAAGTTCGGTATGACGGGAGATTCGAAAGTGAAGGTTCCTATGGCGTTTGGCACAAAGTTAACATCGTCTTTGGAAAAACCTGCTGTTGACGTAACACTCTATCGTCAAATGATAGGGTCTCTTATGTATCTAACGGCTAGTAGACCAGACGTTAAGTTTTCTGTTTGTTATTGTGCCAGGTTTCAAGCAAATCCAAGAGAACCTCACATGGTGGCAGTGAAAAACATTTTCTGTTATCTGAAGCGAACCTCTTCTCTCGGCCTTTGGTACCCTGCTAGATCTTGATTCTTTGTTCAAGCCTTTTCTGACGCCGATCTTGGAGGATGTGGTCTGGACCGAAAGAGCACAACTGGAGGATGTCAATTCCTTGACGGTAAACTTGTTAGCTGGCAGTCCAAGAAGCAAACCTGTGTGTCTCTTTCAACAGCCGAAGCTGAGTATATAGCTGCAACATCCTGTACCTCTCAAGTGATATGGATACAAAGCCAACTAAGGGACTACAGACTAAGTATGAAGAAAATTCCTCTCTATTGTGACTCAGAAAGTGCGATAAGAATATGTCACAATCCAGTGCAACACTCAAAGACAAAGCATATTGCACTGAGATACCATTTCATCAAGGACCATGTAGAAGATGGGAATGTGGAAGTACATTTCGTTCGGTCCTCTGATCAACTGGCTGACATATTCACTAAAGCCTTACCAGAAGCAAGCTTCAATAAAATTTTACAAGGTTTGGGAATGATGGAAGCAGAGTCGGTACTGAACCCTCAAATCTCTCTCTAAAAATTAGACAAGCGAAATAGAGCGAACGATCGGTCTATTTCGGTTCCGGAATTTTCGGGAACCGAAATGAACCGAACGCTCGGTCTATTTCGGCTCCATCATTTTCGGGAACCGAAATGAACCGAACGCTCGATATATTTCGGGTCCGGAATTTTAAGGAACCTAAAATGAACCGAACGCTCGGCTTATTTCGCTTCATTCTTTTAAGGTTTGGTTTCGGCTGTAAATTTTGTTTATTTTTTAAGCCTATTTCTTACTCTATTTGCTCTTTCATTTTTTTATTATTTTTTTTAAGAGTGATTTGTGCTAATTTCTTTTGGTTTATTTTTCTGTTTTTATTATTTTTCAGAAAACTTCAAAAATCCAAAAATATTTTTTTTTTTTTTCAGAAAATTTCAAAAATCCAAAAATATTTTATTATTATGTTATTATTTTTCTGTTTTTATTATTTTTCAGAAAATTTCAAAACTCCAAAAATATTTTTCTAAAAGTTTTTTTTGTTTTGTTTTGTTTGTGTGGTTTGTTTGTTTGCTTGTATTTTTAACAAGGTCCCAAGTATTTCAGTGCAACATAATTTGGAGCTAAGGCAGGTATGATTATTTTCCTAAGAACTAGTTAAGTGTCCCTAGAAGCATGCTGCTGCATGTCGACCGAAGCCTCTAAGACTACGAGCAAGGCCTTAATGATTCGATCTATACCTATCGTTTCTTCCTAATCAGGCTGTTAAATCAACTTAAGTCAAGAGCTACCTTACTCTTCTCAAATGAGTTAAGAGTTTTCTACTTTGTCACGTTTATATAGCAGCGGTACTTTCGGTTCCTTAACCACCCTCCTTACATTCTCCATCAACTTTCGGTTCACCACTGTAACCCTTGAGACTCTCAGCTTTTACCACTGAGGTTTATGGTTGCATAAAATATGTGTTTATGATCTTAGATACGTACACCACGTGCTGAGTGAAACCCACAATCCAACACCAACAATGAATTGACGGTGAATCTTTATATTCAAGATCTTACTTGTTACCTACCGAAATCTCATTTTATTTTTGAGTGGTCTTTTATGAAATTGTCTAACACCAAGGCATTTCTTCCCAAAAAGATCCAGTTTGTTTTTGTTTTTGAGATTTTTATAACATCTTTAGTCACAACAAAGTAAATCCAACCTACTTGTTCAACAGACCACATCGGTCTCACAAGTACTTCATCCAACGTTCGGTCTTATGTTAAGAATCGACGTTCGGTTGAAGATAAGCCACCTTTAGCCTATTATTTAAAAGAAGCCTTTCGGTGCTTCTTTACAAGCACTCGATCGTATTGTTTCGGGAAACCACGCAAGCACTTCAAGTCTCTCTTGACTTTGAAGGAAGAGATTCTTGCCCGTGATCATCTGCTTTATGTCTTCTAATAGACATCACTCACGTCCTATACACATTTTGCTTTATTTCTTATTTTTTGGCACACTCTTGCACGAAAATACTTTGTGATTTTCCAAAATACTGGTTGTTGTTTCTTATGGCTCGTTTGAAGTTTTTTTAGACGCGAAAATGGTGATTATCATATCTGAAGCGAAGGTGAATTTGAAAAGACGATATGTGGATAAGTTTTTGGGCGCGTGAATTTGAACGGTTCCTAAACCCACGCTTGTTGACGTCTATCTGAGGAAACCAAGCTGTCACATCGCGCTTTTTCAAGCGACGTTTCAGTGATCGTATCATCATCACGAAGATTCTTTCTCTCTCTTGGCAACGGTATATAAAGGGTTTCTCGCACATATTGTACCTTCTTACCTTCTTCAAATTCTCTCAATACACAATTGCGATCTGCAACTGTTCATCTTCTTCCTTATGTCAATAATGGCGGATTCCTCATCTGTTCAAGATCAAACTGCATCGTCCTCATTGCTCATGATCAAACCCAATCAAAACATGATCATTCAACTGAACCCGTTTATGTATGATTCGTACATGCTCCAAGTTGTTGAATGCCTCAAATACTCTCCTCTGGTTATCGCACTCACACAGGTGGAATTTGTCCCGATGTCTCTATTATCGCAAGTCTACTCTACCGCAACCCATGACAAGAACAAGGAAAGGATCTACTTCCAAATCTTCTCTCACAAGGCATCAATTTCAAAAGGGCGATTCTGTTCCCTGCTAAAGCTTGTTGTCGATGCCTCTGTTATCTCTCCGGATTTCATAACCACAACCCAACTATTTACAATGCTCTAAGAGATGGGCTACACTGATGTTCTTACCACAGTGACGAAGGTTAAGAAATCATGTTTGCCGCCACAATGGAATGGCTTGCTTACTCTTCTCAACAAAAGTTTGGCGGAGAGGGTTGATGGGTCAGATGGTACCAGTAAGGGTTTTCTGACCATTCTCTATGGTCTCTACAATGGGATTAATCTTGACTATGGGTCGATTATTTGGTCACAAGTGGTGCAAAGTCTCAACACTTCAACGAGACACTCTGAAATTTCTTGTGGTCGCTTCTGGACCATCATCACGCGCAGGGCTATTGATTCTTTGCAGATTACAGTAATGAAGGATGCCCTGGTCTCGTTTGTGGCTACCTTTCATACAAAGAAGATCATCTTCTCTGATGCCACAAAGTTCTCCCACAATGGTTCCATACCTGAGACGATGTACAGGTGTGTATCAGCCAAAAGTAAGGTGATGGCTGATTACCGAAAGCTTCCTCCCAAAGGACCGAGAGTACTGACTCCTGAACAGCAAGCTACTTTAGAAGCTGTAGAGAAGCCAGCCAACCGAGGCAAAAGGGCAACTACCAAGAAAGTGACAACCGAAGGTCCTTCGTCTAAAGCTGCCAAGTCTAAAAAGCGAAAGGCTGATAAAGGTGATTCTCCGGCTCCAAAGAAGATTAAGAAGATGGCGAAGAAATCAAATAGTTCTTCTCCTCCCAGCTCAGACAATGATGAGGAGGATGAGGAAGAGGAAATTCAGCATCATGAATCACCGAGAGGTAACACACCTCCTCGTTCTCCAACTCCAACCGAACCTCTTAATGACCACATTCCAACACCTCCTCCATCTCCACCAAAAACCACTGTTCCAATTTTGGTTGCTCCTATTCCACCACCTCCCACATCTCAAACAACAACTTTTGTACCACCGCCACCACCAGTTAGTACCATACCAATCTCTACCACTCCTTTACCACCTCCTATCATTTCCCAAGCAACTACCACCACTACAACCGAACCGACAGTTAACATCAACGTATCTGATACGGGGGCGAATACTGAAACCGAACCTCCTATTACATCCAAACCTCTTTCACCCTCACCTTCAACCGATTCTGGTGCCACTCTCGGTGGTGATAATGTTGAGTTTGACTCGACTTATTACAGTCCCTATCGGCTTCCAACAGATGATGATGAAGAGGCTTCTGTCTCCCGACAACAATTGCAGAGTATTGATGATAAGCCATACAATGATGTTGTGCTTACTGCTTCCAAGTCATATAATGATGTTGTGCTCAAGGCCTTTCTTGACACCGCTCTTGAGCAGTATACAGGGGCAATTGAGGCATCTACACAGGCAGTTGACGCATCCACTTCTTCTTGCAAAAAGGCCACTACTGAAGTTGCAGAACTTGTTCACAGTTCTCAGATTTTTCTCGAATCCCTCAAGGGACATGCTGATTCAAATGCAGCCAAAGTGAACGCTTCAGTTGATTCATTATCAAAGTCACTCAGAGAGGAGCAAGCTAAATTTGAGCTTGTTCGTTCTTCTATTCAAGCTGAGAACACTTCTCTACTTAGCTTAGTGACTTCTCATCTTCAAACACTCCAAGCTGATTTAGCAAAGGAGAGTGCATTAAAGGAAGATCTTGCACGCCAAGCCTCTACTATAGAAGTTCAGAAAGTGCAATTAGCTCAAGCTGAAAAGGAAATCTCACTGTTGAAGACTGAGCGAGCTGTATTCAGGAGCTGTGTTGGGGATGTCAAGAATATGCTTACTAATCTTCTTAGTGCTCATGATCCAATACTTACTCTGACCATCAGGAATCATTTGACTTCCAAGCTTCTTCCTGCCCTTGCTCTCTTACATGAAATGAAGGGTGTTTCGGAGAGATTCGTACCTCCAAAACAAGGGGGAGAAGGTGCTCATACTACTCAACCGAAGGTCACAGTCAAAACCGAACCGAAGGGTAATGAAGCTTCGGGTTCTGGTAATCAAGATAAAAAGAAGAGATTGGATGATGACAGTGATGAAGAAGAAGAAACAATTGCTGAGGCCCTGAAGCGAAAGAAAAGGGATAAAGAATTGGATGAAACCCTTTGGGTTGCGAAAGAAGCTGAAGAAAGGGAGCGAAAGAACAAGGAAGAACAAGATGCCTTAAACTGCAAAAAGGCCTTGTTTCCTCTCTGGACAAGAGAAACGCTCATCAAAGAGGCAATAGAGTTTCCAAGCGTATACTGGCTGGAACCTGTCGCTTCTTTTGATTGTGAAAATTTGAGGGACTCGCAGTTTGACATGCCTATAACACGAAAGGCATTTACATTTCATTGATTTGATTCGACTGTTCAAGTTCCTTTCCCTCATCCTAAAGTTGATCGCGAACTTATCGATTTTTATCTGAAGTTCGGTCAGCCACAGTACCTGACATGGAGTGCACAGAAGATTATTACTGTCAAGGTGCTGAAACCTTCATCTGCAGGGAAGTTTATCAATGTCAGTTTCAAAATAACCCAAGGTTCAGCAAACTCGGTTTCGGTTATATCCCTGGCAGATCTTCCAAATTTGAATCCTCATGATTGGATCTTATTGTTTAACATACTGCTCACCAATCCGAAAGAATATGAGCCGATCCTGGATCATTTGAAGAGGATGTTGGCCTCCTATATCCATGAAGTAGCTGCAATGGATCAGGATATAGCTAAAGTTATGAATAAGAAACCCACTGTAAAGCCAATAGCAAAACCTGAAGATGTGAATAAAATGAAGATGGGCCAAATTGATTCTACACATCTCACGGTGATGTTCACAAGAGGCGAAGCCAATAGATTTCTTTTCGCTCTTGTTGACAAACATCTGTTCTCAACAGACTGCTTAGAGCACATAATTAGTATCATCCATCGGTGCAAGCAGAACTCTGAGGCAGACAAGAAGAACTTTACGGACATGCTTCGGTGGTATATCACGTTTCGTCATACTCTTTTGGCCATCATACCGAAGGTGTTCAAGACTATCAAGAAGTCTTCTATAGCTCAACCGAACTGAGCTTTCGGCTCCA
Source organism: Lactuca virosa (assembly GCF_052849685.1). NCBI lineage: Eukaryota > Viridiplantae > Streptophyta > Magnoliopsida > Asterales > Asteraceae > Lactuca > Lactuca virosa. The sequence continues at coordinate 173,005,931 of NC_136434.1, read as the reverse complement.
TTGACGCAAAGGGGGAGATTGTTGGGTATTGTATGTTGCGTCATGGGCTTAGTATTGTATATCCGGATTGGGCCTGTCCATCCGTGATTATTATAGGGTTTAGCTATAAATAGTGCATGCATGTATGCCTTAGAAACTAACGTGATTATAGTTATTATTGCTTTGTAACCCTAAACACCTCTACAGTCGAAGTTCTTAATCGAGCTCTTCTGAGGTGTTAAGGTTTAATCATTCGACATCAGTTAAACCATTCTTGTGTTCTTTATTACGTCTTTAATTGTTTATCTGCTTAGAATCTATCGATCCTACTAGAACTTTGTTCTAACACGATTGTTACCCAACAAAACCCACGTAATAGACCAAAAAAAAATCAACGAAATCGAATTCGATCATCCGTATTACACCAAATCGACAGTAGCGTATTACACCAAAGCTTTAGAAGAGGCGATAAAGAACAGAGATGGAAAGAGAAAACAACCAATTAATATTCCCGAATAGTTAATTCATGTTTGAAAAATGTTATTTTGGATATGGATAAAAACTTAAGATTCATATTTTAATTTGGGTGTGGAATGTTTAATGTTTAACTTATATACTTATAGATATATTTTTGGGTGTTTTGGATGTTTAATTTTTAGTGTTTAATTTGTTTCTTTAAAAGATTTGTTATGAAATCATAAGCTACAAAATTCACACAAAATGCAATATTTATAATCACATTGTAAATGTTATTTGGGTTATTCGGGTTATTCGGCTCCTTAATCATCTTGTACATGTTATTTAGGTTATTCGGGCCGGAACCGAACCGAACCGAATAATACCCGAACCGAACCGAACTCGAATTGCTTATTTGGTTCGGTTTTTGGTTCATACAATTACCCTTATTCGGTTTTCGGTTTATTCGGGTTCGGGTCGGTTCGGTTCGGTTCCGACCCGAATAACATCCCTAGTGTAATGTATATGTCGATATGTTATGTGTGGTTGGGTTGAGGCGGTCCTGCTATGTGTGGTTGCAACTAGTGCATGATTGGTTACCTACCAACCCATTGCCCTAATCGGGATTCAGGCACAATTAAGATGACACATCCATCGGCCAATTATGTAGAATACCGCTCACAATCCTTCTCATCTTGGATTCCCGGTATAGGTGCCTCAAGCCATGTTGCCCCACATTTATCTAGTTTCAATAACTCCAAGCCCTAGTATGGTGAGGACAATCTTCATGTTGGTAATGACACATGTTTACCCATTCTTCATATTCGCTTCACACTTTCACTCACCAAACAAAACTTTCTCTCTAAATGACATTCTTCATATTCCACAAATTAAAAAAAAAAACTTCTTTCAGTTCAAAAGTTTTGCCTTGATAAAAATGTTTATTTTGAATTTCACTCCTGTTTTTTTTTTGTGAAGGAAAAGGCTACACACAATACCCTCCTCACGGGTCCAAATAACAATGGCCTCTACGAGTTTCACATCCCTCCTTCTCAATCGGTTCCCAAAGTTGCTTTCTACACATCTCGAGCTTCCTCCACAACTTGGCCCCAAAGACTTCGATACCCTCACACTCAACTTCTCAAATATATGTTATTTAAATATCATTTACATGTTCTAGATACTAGTTCAGATTCTTTTTGCAATTCTTTTTCTGTTGGCAAATCTAAGAAACTTCATTTACCTATATCTAGTTATAAAAGTTCTCATTTTTTAGATTTAGTTTTCTGTGATGTTTGGGGATCGACCCCTGTTACCTCATTTGAAGGCCATAAATATTTTCTTTTATGTGTTTATCACTTTTCAAGGTTTATGTGGATTTTTCCAATGAAACTTAAATTTGACGTCTATATTATTTTCAAACATTTTCTAGCCATAGTTGAACGAAAACTTCAAACCAAGCTCAAGTCCGTCTAAACTGACCCGGGGACAACTGTCTATCTTATCAATTGAATACCCTCCAGAACTAACTCCAACATCTCTCCTTTTGAATAAGTTTTCCACCATAAATCTGATTTTTCCTTCCTAAGGGTTTTCGGTTCTCAATGTTATCCTCATCTTCGTCCTTACAACAAATATAAGATGGATTTTCGATCTACTTCATGTGTTTTTTTACGGATATAGCACTTCCCACTATGGGTATTAGTGTTTTGATCCTTCCACCGAACGCCTGTACATTGCACGCCATGTGCGTTTCAACGAACTCTCCTTCCCGTTTCACACTTCACGAACCAAATCCTCCACAACACCAACATCTACTTCTACACAATCCCCATATGTCTCTTCTTATCCTACTGATCCTTCCAATGATCTATCTCCAACCCCTCATGTTACTCCTATTTCCATCCTCTCCCACAACCACTCCTATTCCTCATGAAAACACATACCACAACATTACCTCTCCATCCCTTGGAACCTACAGTCGCTGCCCAAAATAGCCGGCTACTTCCACCATGACACCTCATCGTACGGCTGCCGAAACCCATGCAACCGAACCCGCTCCTCTTCCTACCTAACAGCCCCAATGCACTCGTCCCTCTAATCTACGACCCAACCCAAAAAACTGGTCCATTTCACCCTGTAACCTTTCATACTGTTGTTCCTTCCAAAACTGAACCAACCTCTTTCGCCATTGCCAATAAAGAACCTCACTGGCAAAAAGCCATGTGTGAAGAGTATTCAACCCTTATAAGAAACGATACATGGACTTTGGTTCCTCGTACCCCTAACACTAACATAATTGATTGCAAATGGGTGTATAAAATTAAACGAGATCAATCTGGGATAATTAAACGTTACAAGGTTTGTCTTGTTGTCAATGGCTTTCACCAATAACTACGGATTGATTATCACGAGACTTTTAGTCATGTGGTTAAATCCACTACTATTTGAGTTGGTTTATCTCTTGCAATCACAAAACAATGGTCTCTCAGACAATTGGATACCTAAAATGCATTTTTACATGGTAATTTGCAGGAAACAATTTACTTGCAACAACCACCAAGCATTGTTGATCCAACCAAACCAGATCGTGTATGTCTTCTACATAAGTCACTGTGCGGCCTCAAACAAGCACCTCGGTCCTGGTTTCATAGGTTGTCCACAATCATACGTGTTCTCAGTTTCAAGGGTCCAACACTGATCCCTCTTTGTTTATATACTCGTATCGGGACACACTCATGTGTATGCTAGCTTATGTTGATGACATAATCTTAACTAGTAACAACGATGTTGTTGTTAATCCAGTAATATAAAGCCTAAGCAGCTCTTTTACAGTTTAGGATATGGGGTCTCTCTCTTATTTTCTGGGCATCAAGATTATTCCCAAGGGAAAAGATATTACGTTATCACAAAGTAAGTACATTAATGAGCTACTGGAAAAGATATGTCTATCTAATTCTAAATTGGTTCCGTCTCGCATCACCAATACTTCGAATTTGTCTCTTGGGGACAGTTCTCCATTTAGCGACCCGATCAAATACCATCAAACTGTAGGGGCTATTTAGTATGCCACCATGTCTAGAACAGATATCACTTATGTTGTCAACAAGGTCTGTTAGTTTATACATTCTCCCATTGATAATCATTGGTCAGTTGTCAACCGCATACTTCGCTACCTACTTGGGACTGTCGATTTTGGTCTCTCCATTCAGCACCGTTCCACCTCCATGTTACATGCATATACAGACGCAACCTTCAATTCTATGACTGCCTTTTTCGATGCTGATTGGGCTGATTGCCCTGATGACCGACGATCACCGGGGGATTTGGAATATATCTTGGATCGAACTTAGTCTCTTGGTCAAATCGCAAACAAAAGACTATATGCATGTCATCTATAGAATCAAAATATAAATCCATTATTGACACTGTTGTTGAACTTACCTGGCTTGAGACACTCTTGCATGAGCTACGGGACCCTATGACATATTTCCCTACCTTATGGTATGATAATTTAGGTGTCACGTACTTATAAGCTAATATTGTCTTTCATTCTCACACAAAGCATGTTGAAGTTGACTTTCATTTTGTTTGTGAGAAGGTCACCTAAAGAAAATTTTTTGTTCAATTCATTTCTACAACTGATTAGATAGTCGATATCTTCAGTAAACCTTTACTGTCACAACGGTTCTTGTTACTTAGATCCAAGCTACAGATCGCTTCCCGACCTTAGCTTGCGGGGGAATATTAGACTGCATATATAGCTTTAGTATTTGTTTATATTAAAGGGAGCTCAATGTAATTATGTTTATTATATATTCTTTTGTAATCATTAGTTTATACATGGAATACAATTACCAAGTTTATCTCCAGGTAAGATCACTCTGAAGGTAGGATCCGTTTGGTAAAAAGATGTACCGTTTGGAAAATTCACTTTAAACATCTCATAGATCTAGTCTAGACATCACCCTCATTAGTAGATCGATCAGTATAACGACCGATATTACTGATAAATCTTACTTATAAGTTCATATTAACGGCTATGAACAAAAATATAAGTTACACTTAAAGCATAGTAAGTATAGCTCAACTTACATGTTTGCTAGCGAAAAACCGGAAACCGTGCAGGAAGAACTTCGATACTGAAAGCTCTATTTTATCAGGCTCTCTGATGCTCCAGAGCTTCGCTATTAACACTTAAAAACTCTTAAAGTCGGGCCTCGGTTTGTGAGAAAAGTTTGAGAGAGAGTTGAAGAAAATTGGGGAGCAAATGAGTAAAAATTAGAACCATTTATAGACAAAATAAGGGGCGCACCGCATTTGGTTACGTGGCCGCCTCTCCTGCTACCACATGTTCATTCATTTTGTAGGGAGGAAGCCTTTACATCTGGTTGCGACATGTGTTGCATCCTCATGGTGCCACATGTCGACTTTTTGTTGGGCCTCATTTCGACATTTTGTGGTGCCACGACATCAAGTCGGTTGGGAGAAGAGGTTGCCACCTCTGCCACATGGCGCACTCTAGTGTCGCCACGTCATCACTTCTGGGTAAGATTTAAAATATTCAGAAAAATCATATATTTCGCATAGGAGCTCTATTTTCAATGTTCTTTATATCTCTGGTTTCATATCGACGAGTACTACAACTTTCATTTCGACTTCATTGACTAATTCACATTTTATTTTTATTTTACAGTCTACAATGAATACACTTTAAAAGACTTTGCGAAATTTATAACTTCTTCATACGAATTCCGTTCTCGACGTTCTTTATATTGACGGATTCGTAATTACGAGGGCATTGACTTTCGTTTAGATTGTTTTCTCTAACGAGCAACCAATCTCCATTTCACTTTTTAAGACACAAATCGAGGGATCACAGGTTGCTCGGATTCATCCCCTGCAGTACCGCCACCCTTTTTCTTCCATCCCCCAACGATACCTTCCACCCTTGAAAAACTAGCGTATAAATTATTTTATAGACTATTTTAGAGTCTCACCAAACACTAAGTTACAATAAGCAAAAAAAATAAAGTAATTTATACAGTTTTATTGAGTTTGAGTTCTCTAACTCATTTATCTTATAGGTTTGATTTGGTTGAAATTTTGAACTTATTTAATATAATTGCTTGAAATCAACTTCCAACCTAAGCTCATTGCCATCCCTACTATTTTTTCATTAAAAAAAAAAGGATTCTTGCAAACCAAATGCCTACAAATTTTATTCTCAGTAGTCAGTTTTTACATCATGTAATTCACCTAACATAAATGATTCAATAAAGCATAGATTCATATGGATAACGAAGAAAATCCCAACATAATTCATTCTCAATTACGTGGCAACTTGAACAATAACTTTTCCGAGGTTGGAGCTCGAGAAAAGGGAAACAAAGCTTTCAAAAAAACTCTCAATCCCTTGATTTATTTTGTGTTTCGGCTTTATCTTCTCTTCTTTGATGTACTTTTCCATTTGTTGTGCAAATTCTCCAAACTGATTCAAATACGAACCACAAAGAAATCCCTGCATCTTCACGTCTTTTCCCACCATATTCAGTAGGTTCTTCACGCCTTCTCTCTCTGCCGGAATCTATCTCATAAGAAGTTTTTTGAAGTTAACTAAACAGAAAAGTCTTGAATAGAATATAATCTTGATTATCAAACAAGAGAAACTTACTTTGTTGTATTGAGATATCATCCCACTTATGACGATATGAGCACCTTTATTGACATGATTAAGAACATCATCTAGCAATTTACCACCAACATTATCCAAGTATAGATCGATTCCATCTGGAAAATACCTACAGTTTGTTTGTAAATGTGCAAAATGGGTTATCTAATGTCAGAAAGCCACAAGTTGTCCATGATTATATATGTTCATATCAGCCATGGTACAAATGTTGTATGTCTATGTGTATGTCAGTATGTGCATTCGTGTATGTGTAGTATCACATGTTGATATAAGTGAAAACAAAATGTTTTTAAGATGAATAATTTAAGAAAAAAAAATTTATACTATGTAGGAAATTTAAATTACTTGGCTAATGCAGCATCAAAATCTGATTCTTCATGATAATTGAATCCCTCATCATATCCAAATTCGTCCTTTATAAGTTGAACCTGCATTTTTGTTTGGTATTGTAAATTCATTGTTTGTTTTTAAGGGTTTAAATAAACACAATATGTGAATTCCAAATGTCAAACTTAAAATCACTAAGGTTATGTTTGACATGTCAATCTAGTTTTTTTAAATTGTCATGTTTAAGAAACCAAAAAATAGTTTATAATTTGGATTTAAAAAAGAAAATCATATTCATGCTAACATTTCAACGATAATATAACATTTATTAGTAATAAAAAAACTCATTTTTCTATATTTATTTTTGTCATTTTATATATTTCAACTAAATTATCAGTTAGTTTTACAAAATGTTATTTTTTTATCAGCTAAATTTTCACTTTTCAGTTAGTCTGCCAAACATATAACCAAAGATACCTAAATTATGGCAAATAACTCTTGTCAACAAATTTGAGTCAAATCGGTAACAATACCAAGACAAATGATCTTAGTTTTTTTTTATAATACAATATATTATTTATAAATCAGCGTTGATAAACGACGGTGATTTAGTAATGTTATATATATATATATATATATATATATATATATATATATATATATATATATATATATATATATATAAAAGATCCAATACAAAACTAAAAACACAATATTATAATCTGTTATTTAAAAGATAACATCTTTACAAACCGATAGAAATATAATGTTTGTGGTAATAGCAAGAATTTATAATTTATATATTCTTTGACGTACAAGTAATGCCCTGTGAGGCACAGTAACTGAAAAGTTAGTTTTTAGCTTATAAGAGTTTATAAGATCCCTTTGTAGTTTCATCAAATGCTAGCTAAATTGTAATAAACTCAAAAAAATAAGCTAGCTTATATGCCCCAAACAGTGGTTAAAGCTCTAATTGGATTGCTAGCTTTTAGCTTGTAAACTAATTTATAAATAACTTATGTCAAGTAGCTTATCAAAAAACTAGTTCATATTTTTATAAGCTACGGTAATCTACTTTTGTGGTTTCATTAAACACTAAATTCCAATAATATCAACAAAAAAATAAGCTAACTTATGCACACTAAAGAGAGCATTAATATTTCTTGCATTTATATAAGTTAAATGTGAAGTCAATTTTTTCTATAAATTAAAACTTACTTTGTCATTAGACCCTGTGCTTCCAACAACGCGACATCCTTTTAGTTTAGCCAACTGTCCAGCAAACATTCCAACACCTCCAGCAGCCGCAGATACAAATACATTTGAGCCAGGCTTAGGGTTCCCGAGCACCTCTATTGCCACCCATGCAGTAAAGCCGGGTACCCCTTGTGTTTCATATATCAATATTTTGTTCATATGACAATTTTAAAACAACTTAAATTTTGTGATAAATAACAAAAAGATTTACAATTATATTTTTATATAATATTTAACCAATACTTGTTCAAATTGAAAGTATGTTTGTAGACATGTATCAAGAAATATGTTGAGCAAAATCAAAGTTATTAACTTCGGAGAATGACCATCATGTAGAAGTGTAAATTAAGATTGAAGTAAAATAAATTTATTTTGCAAATCATTTTTAATCTAACTTTATCTTTGGTAATGGTTACGATATTTTCATGTTACTATTTTATCATCAATAAAAACGTTTTAAAGAAAAGAATAATGAAAGTAATAATAAAGTGAAATATTAAATGAAATGGTAATTTAGTGATTTACCAAGACAACTAAGATAATTAGGCAACGCGATATCGGTTGTTGGATCAATCTTTCTAAGGAAATCAGCTGGCACGATGCTGTATTCAGCAACAGGTGAAAAAGGGTTAATGACAATATCGCCCTCGTTAAAGCTTTTGTTTTTCGATCGTAACACCCTCCCTATCCCAAACCCGGTGATTACCTACAAACATACAATAATTAAAGAATGTACGAAAGTAAGCGTATAACTAGAGCAACTTATATTTATCAATTTTTAAATGATCGCCATGTTATCTTAATGATAATATCTTATATCTTTTTTGTATTTAATGTAATAAAGTTATATTTTTACTATGCATTGGTTTTGACCGAATTAAGATTTATTCGTGTATTATTAATTTATTATGCATTCACTTTGTCATCTTGAGATTCTTACGTCATCATGCAGGCGAGACTTCAAAAATAAGACTGAAAGATTGTAAAAATTTTGTTTGCTTATTTAGAAAAAGACAGTAATTACCATATTTTAATTCAAATAAGCTGATATTAAATAACATATTTTAATCAATAAGTTGATGTTTCTTTGTCAATTATCGAAGTCAAAAGTTGATAGGTGGTAGTTATTTATGGTTTACAAAGTGGGACCAATATTAACAAATTAGGTGATAACATGGACTTGGATTGACAAAGTTTAAACCAAAAAAATATTTTTAGTTATATTTTATTTTTCAAAGAGTAAATTATACTTTTGGTAGACCTGGCAATTCTAGACACGAATACACGAATCTGTGAAAGACACGAAACGACACGAATACATCTTGAAAATTGAGATAAAGCTTATCTCTCATTGTATAATCGTATCGTGTCAAATTCGTGGCTGACACGTTTTCATGACACGAAATACACAAATTGTCAGGTCTAACTTTTAGTCCATGTGTTATATAATCATTCTACCGGAGTTAGAACACTAGCAACCCCATTGTGCACCATTTTCAGTATCAATCCCACTGCACTTTTCCACTGCCGCTGGTATTCCAACGCCAGCCACCAATCTACATCCCCACCGCTCACCGGCTTCAACGCCTCCTCCGCTTGTAATTTACTTTTTTTGAATTGTAATTGTTTTTAAAATCAAACTATATAGCTGGGAGGTATTTTCAAATTTGAAAACCTCAAGTTTTTTATTTTTTGGTCTTTGAATAAATACATAACAAAAAAGGTTTGTTAAAACCATCTTAATCCTACCGTCATTTTCCAGTTTATAATGGTGTGAAATTGTGCAAAATAATGATCAATCTTTAACACCATTTAATACATAAAAAGACATTATAAGCATAATGTTTTTCTAACTTAATTAGATTTCTAATAAATATTCTTTATATATTAAATAAATTAAAATAGTCGAAAGAAAATCAGGTAAAATGATATTTTCAAGTTTGACACTAAATCAACAATGACAAAAAGACCATTTCCGCAATTTGGAAAATATTTGAACCAAAACAATAAAAAAATAATCCTTATGACCATTTTAGCAATTTTATCAAATTATAATACAACACCATATTTAGTAAAGTTGTGGTCCAAGTAAAATTTGATGCTATCACCAAAAATGGTGTTGAATCGAAAACACCTAAAATCCTACTGTATTTTTTTTTAAGAAGCATTAAATAAGTTCTCAGAATAAACAATATGACAAATGATTAGAACCTTGTTGAGGGGAGGTCGAGGTAAGTACAGGTCACCATCACGGCCGGTGATGGTGGATCGTAGATAAGGATCGACGGAGATTAAGAGCAGCTGCAGTGCCACGTGTTGATCAGCGATGGAATCATATTCGAGAGAAATGGTGACTGAACGCAGCTTTAGATGATCTGAAGTGGGTACATTTTCCGGTGCGTAGGCTGCTAAATACCACTCTTTGCTCTCCACCACCGTCTTTGCCGCTACTCCGCCGTCGCTACCGCCCATCTCTTTTTCTCTCTCTCCTTTCCACCTTCTCTTCTTTCTGTGGTGGGAAGATGTTTCAGACTTTCAGCCTTTCAGGTTTGGTTGAAGAATGGATCTGAAAAAGTGGTATTTTATATAGAAAAAAAAATGGGAAAAGCGACCCCATCTTTCTTTGCCATTATTATATATAAGAAGAAAAAGAATACAAAATGACAAAATAAAAACCAAAACACTTATAAATATGAATAAAATCACCCCATTGATTTGAAGATTGTGTGCAAAAAATAAAATAGGTTCTAAATATAATTTTTATATAAGTAAAAATCATCGATAATTGTTATAAGAATATCAAAATAAAATTTTGTCATTGATCTATCACTAATTTGTTTATGGTATTTCGTTAGCACGTAAAAAAACAATTTGGTCCCCCTAGACAACATGGTGCATGTACATTATACTCCACATACATGCCCACGATCTACCCTAGATAAAATAATAACAAATTTATAAAAAAATATCTATATCCCCTATTATAATAAATAAGTACTAAATCGCCACGTGTCACTCTCCCAACCCCCTAAATCAAGTTTTTCCGCTTCTTTTATTCAACTGAATTTACGGCAATGCCCTTCAATTCCTATACACGCAATAAATATATATAAATATGCAAATTATATGCAAATAATAAGCAAAAATCGGTAATTCAAATTTAAAATTCGTGATATCCGATAAAATATGGAAGTTTGTTTTTTGAAATTAGAAATTAATTAATTTCCAGTGATTAAATCCCAAAAAATCTGCACCAAATAAATTCATACCGAAATATATACCACTATACCATCTATACGCTTTTGTATCCACGATTCTGCTTCAGAGATTTATTTGCAAACGGTATTCTTCTTCGGTTCTTCTTCACTATACCTTCTCAGTTTTATCTATTTTAACATAAGTTATTCAATAAATCAAGTTGCTAACATAAGTTCTTCAATCCTTCCTGTCGGTACCAGGATTAATTTCCTTGATTTTGTGATCGTTTCCTGCATAATCATCCTCGACGACACCAACAACTACACAAGGTTAGGAATCTGAATTCCTGTGCAGTCTTTCTTTTACAGCGCAATCTGAATTCATGCATTTGTACAATGTCGATAACCGGATATATTTTTCAAAGTTTTCATGTTTATGTTCTTACTTCTTCCTTTTTTAGAACTCTACATAGTTAATCTTGTATTGTTTCCTCTTAAATAAATTTCAATTGATCGTTTTTAAGGTTGTTTCTAATTTAAAACTACATAGTCTGCTTTATATCTATTTTTCAAGTCTAATTAACTATCTGTGGCAAAAGATCACCCTCAACAGATAACATTATATAATAATATTATCTGTAGGGACCAATTATGTAACATTTCAACGAATTTGGGAAAATTTATACTATTGCATTATATTTTAATTTCCAGTTTGTGCCTTTATTTCTGTACATTAGGTGATTGTATTGTATTATATTTTTAACCCAGATTCAATGTATGGAAAGTATTTTGACAGTAATTGTTTTCTACACAGCTATTAATAAACTTATCAGAGGGAGGGCAAATTCGTAAATTTGCATGTTCCCCCTCCTTCCTGTCGGTTATAGCAATGTACTTTAAAAATAAATCATATGTCATATCCTATAGATAGAAACAATTAAGAAAATCAAAAACTATACACTTTCATATTTTTTAGAAAAAGTTAAATATTTGCATTTTGAATAAAATAATGAAAGCATCAGCATATACAGAAATTGTCTATTTGTAGACACCCTATTTTAAAAAATATTTAAAAATTTAAATTTAAAAATGAGTTTTTTAATTGTTTAATATATAGATTGACTGACCTCTCTTTGAGGTGGCTCACCACTGAAAAAGGCCATGGCAACTCCAGTAAGTGAGATAGTAATCAAGGCTCCAACAAGACCTATTCCAGCCCACAAAAGCCATCCTTTTTGAAAATCAAAAGGATTCCTCCAATCTGGAAAATTAATTTGATGAAATGTCAATAAGTTTGTAACAAAAAAAACAGTATGTTTTGAGTTATGAGTTATGACTTATGACTGATAAAGTGATAATTAATTAATTATCATAGCTATACAAGTCTTTTTGTCCACTTCTGTTGGTGACACTATAAAGTGTTGCAAGTAAAACAACTGTTGTGAAGCTGAAAAACATAAAGAAACAATACAACTTAACCTATTAATAAGAAGTTAATTCAACAATCTAATAGTAAAATAAAATTAAGAAGTCATACGCCTGATCAAAAAAGAGTATTTTTGCCTTCTCATCAAGACTTCATTCTCCAAATTGAAGACCAAGATATGGAAGAGCTACAGCCTCTACAAGCCCTGTCAAAACAAAACTGCATATAGGAATACAATCAAATCATGTAAAATCTACTCAAAGGGGAGAAGATCATATAATATACAATTTTACACTCAAAAGCTTCCCTCACACTCAAAAATCTGCATAAGATCTTGTCAAGTTGTTGCTTCAATTATCAATCAAAAGTACACACATATTAGAAACACAAATAATCAGCCATATTAGGAGAAATCCTTCACCTTTATTCAACCAAAACAAACAGCCAAACTATCTCTCCTGTCTCTTTTGTTTTTCTGCTTCGTAAACTGCCAAGCAACACCCCACAAGTTGTTTTTTTTTCTGTAAAATTGAGGAGGCAACAGCCCCTTTGCTGTTGATCGAAGCAAGCTAAACATCATCCTAGATGGCTGCTTCGTCCTTACCCCTTCGGTTTACTACTGGTGACGAAGAGAACAACCACAAGGAGGTCGCGGTAGATCGACTGCTCCCTATTTGCGATAGATTACCACCATCGAGCCACTTCCTACCTTCAATCGTATTTCTTCTTCTCGGACCAACTGAGGACCGAAGACCTTCCCCTCTCTCTCTCTCTCTCTCTCTCTCTCTCTCTTGACGCCCACCTTCTTCCCATCCTCCTTCTCATCTTACTGCCAGAGCAGAAAGGAAGTAGCATCTCTGCTTCTTCCCTTTTCTACGGACCATTCGAACATCAGAGGTGCTCACATCCTCACAGCGTCACCCACCAAGAATCGACAACATCTTTCTGCTTCGTTCTTCTTCTTCCTTTGGTCCATCAAAATTCCATAGATCCTTCCTCTGCTTCTTTTCCCGATCGAACGCCATCGGAGCCCTTTCTTCGATCAGTTGTTTCTTTTTCTCAAATTGAAGAAAACGGAGACCTGAACCCTTTCCCCCCAATTTCAATTCTTGTTCTAATCGACCAATTCAGCCCCTCCACTTTATTAATTTGACCAAAATAGTCCCCTATGAAAATTCTTGACAAAATAAGCTCAAATCTCAAACATTGATTCTTTTAAACCATTTCAACCCCTCCTTTGGAATTAGATTACAAAATCATTTTTTACTTCGTTTTATATGTTTTCTAACAATAATATTTTTACAACTTTAATTTTATGTCGTTTTACATGTGCTTTCACTTTAATTTTATGTTTTCTAACAATAAGATTTTTTACAACTTTATACTCTCCTGATGTATTAAATGGTCTCAAAGTATCTGGTCTACCAAATCATAAGTTAGTTTAGAAAATTGGTGTTCCAGTAATGTTACTGAGAAATATTGATCAGAAAAACGGCTTATGTAATGGCACAAGACTACAGGTGATATCATTGGGCAAACGTGTTATCGAGGCACGTATAATAACTGGAACTAATATTGGAAACCAGACTTTTATTCCAATAATGTCTTTAACTCCATCAAAAAAAATTCGCTTCAAATTCACAAGAAGACAGTTTCCTTTGGCCGTATGTTTTGCGATGACTATTAATAAAAGTCAAGGACAATCATTATCAAAGGTTGGTTTGTTTCTCAAAGATCCATTTTTTTCACATGAGCAACTGTATGTTGCCTTATCTAGAGTTCAAAGCAGAGAGAGATTAAAATTATTAATTTTAGATAAAGATGGTAGACTCACAAATAAAACTTTCAATGTTGTTTACAAGGAAGTTTTTTGCAATTTATAACCAACTTTTTTGTAGCATCTTTTAGTCATTATTAGCAAATCACACTTAATCCATCATATTAATTTATTTATTTATAATTAAGTATTGTATTTTTTTATGTTAATTTCATTACACACATGGGTAAGGCATCATCTCCGTATGTTCAACGAAAATCATACACCAAAAATCAAGGTTTTAAAAATCTCAATTTGTAATTAAATACTTACCATTTACTGTGTAATTAAACACATACAAATCAGAAAGTTATTAAAATATGCAATATTACAATTCATAAGTTTTCTAAATTAATGAAATATTATTTTATTACATAATTAATTTTTAAATTCAATTTAAAATTAACACCCGTAGGTTCTACGGGTTTTAACCTAGTATACTATAACTATGAACAACGGAGAGAGTCGGAGGGAGAGAAGGAGAAGCAAGAGGGAAATGAAAAGGGGAATATGACTTATTAAGGTAATTGACTTTTCGGTTTCTTCACATCTGGGTAACTATCTTTTTTTGTACACATATAGGTAACAAACTTGTTGGAGGTGTTCACATATGACCATTATGACCTGCTATAGCAGGTTACATCCTAGATGTGAACATTTTTAACAAGTTCGTTACCTAGATGTGTACAAAAAAAATAGTTACCAAATATGAACAAAACAAAAAGTAAGAGTAAATTACACGAATGGTCCCTTTGGTTTGGGGGAATTTGTGTTTTTTGTCCCTAACTTATTTTTTTAACTCGGATGGTCCCTACTGTTTATTTTGGTTGCGTGTTTGGTCCCTGTCTTTACCTAAAAAGGCTGTTTTACCATTATTAGTTTATTTTTTCTAATTAATTATCTTATTTATGTATTTATTCTTTATATATTTAAAAAAAAATTAATAGACATCACATATTTGTATCTCCTCACCATCTCATCTCTCATCCTCCTCAACTTCTATTTATTTTTCATCTTTAGTGATATCGACGTCTTCACCATCCCTTTTTTTTCGGTCCTTCAACTCCGTCGAATCAACACCACAACCCACTAAAGATGAAGAAACAGTGGGTTATGGTGTTGGTTCGCCAGAGTTGAAGGACCAAAAAAAGGATGGTGAAGACGTCGATGTCACTAATCGTGCGATGTATAAAGGGGACGTTTGGCTACAGTAACTTTACTTCTCATAAGAAAAGTTACATTTTAGTAATATATATATATATATATATATATATATATATATATATATATATATATATAATATGATGAGTATAATGATAATAAAAATAAGATTAAAATACCGTTGTATTAGTGAAAACCAAGGTTGTAAAAAACGTTGGACGTTAGCTAGTTGGTGGACTGGGGTTAAATGATTAATCGGCTACTCGGGGATTAATCGGAGACCATTAATTGCTAATTCGATGAATTTTAAAAAATTAAATATGACTAATATCATAACAAAGTTCATAAATATCATTGTCATTATAATAAAATAAGTTAATATGATTAATACAATACTAATCATTCCCCAAATGATTTCTATTGAGATTAAACTTTTTCAAAGTATTAAAATTTTATCGTTTTCTATTGCTTCACTAATTTTATAGGCAGTGATTAATCGTTAGGCGTCTAGGGATTAATCGGGACGTAGTCGGGATTTTTACAAGAGTGGTGAAAACATGCTAAAGGTCATTAAGTAAAAACATTAAACAGTTTATTTAATGCATCAAAAAAGGAAAATTGAATAATCTAACTCATATAAACAATTATTTTTGTAATAATAACCAAACTATATATATATATATATATATATATATATATATATATATATATATATATATATATATATTTGAAAAATAACCACAATATCTGGAATATAGCATTCCAGGGTAGCACTATTTATTCCGGAATATGTCTTCGTACATTCCGGACAGACAAAGTCAATTCCAGAGTACGGTAGTCAACATGTACATATATGTGACATTACAAAATCAAAGACACACATTCCGGACTCCAAAAAACAACATTTTTCTTCATATATATATATATATATATATATATATATATATATATATATATATATATATATATGGTATCTAATGTTGTTAGTCACTTACTTCCGATCATCCGTAATTATCTATTATAAATGCTTCAAGATGAGTTTCTCAAATAGTGATCAGGAAGAAAACTTTACCAACCTGTATGTTTACTTACACAACATTCGGCGGACCAACCTGCATAGTTATATCAACATTAAAACTAATGTGATGGATCATTTTCAACTCTGCTTTGTGGCTATTGGATGTGTGGTAAAATTATTTTGTACCATATTTTAATTGTTTCTTTGAAATTTATAATGTTTCTACAATTAATTGTTTTTTTCCAAAAAAATACAGCTTCATGTATCCATAGGTCGTTTGTTGTCTGTCATCTTTATAGGTAGTGTTCGTCTAAGATAAGACTACCTAAAGATAATGTTCATAGGAGTTGTTTTGGACGGAAACAACCAGACTCCTCCTATAGTATTTGGTATCGGTGTGACAAAGAATGTTGACTATTGTATCTAGTTCCTGATAAGGTTGAAGGAAGCTCACGAAGAGGGTATGGAAGTATCATTTTTAACCATTATGGACGATGTCATTAGTTCGTGCATAGGTTAGCTATTCCCTGATTCTTATCATGGTATTGTTGTAAGTCTGAGTTCATGTATTTGTGAGCAAGAATTGGTGGAAACAAATAATTGGGACATTTATACTTCTATGCATGCAAATCATATACTATGTCTGATTTTCAACAAACACTCTGTTAGCTAAGTCATGATGCATGTGAGGTGCTTGCTAACATCGGTCATGCAAAATGGGGAAGAGTTTATTTCTCTAACATTCGTTGGAATGTACTCAACATTGATATTCCATAACTCATCCTAGTATTATCGGTTAATCAACACAATGTACCAATAATAACGCTTAGTGAGGAAATTTATGACTACATCTAACAGACTTTTGTTGAACGCATTCTCGTGGGAGGTAAAATACCAAAAAAAATATTGAATTGTTTTTTACTTGAACAATAACCATAAATGTTAATATTTTACTTTTTAGGGAGGTTGACTAGCATACTCATCCCATATGTAGAGATGGTGCTTTATAGGAGGATGCAAAAGTTTGTTCGGTGGCAAGCAATAAATATCCCGCCCGAGATACTGTCTCCGTTCCCGTCCAACATTTTTCAAGTTTTTGATTTTAAAATAACTTGTGTTGTAGATCTGAACCACCACATATGTTCATGTGCAAAATGGTGTAGTCTGGATATAGTTGATATAGCATGCGGTCATGCTATTACGACATATCATTATTCAAATATCACAGATTTTGACGATATTGTTCAGGTATTACCGAGATGATGTGTTTCGAACTATATACCAGACGCAAAATATGCACCCTGTTCCCCCTCCATCTGAATGGAAAATATCAGACCTATTGATGGTTGTTTTAATCTCTATGTAACCATATACTTATTTTTATTGTAGTTAATTATGTGTTTAATTGATTTGGAGTGACTACTGAAAATTATTATTGCCTTAATATTTTTTACAAATTAAAAGATGAAAAAACATAATTTAGTAATAACCTAAAGTTATTTGACCTACAAATAAAAAATACATAATTTAAAATAACATGACATAAAGATGTCAAGCATGTTCGTATGGAAAATCAACCATGTTATTTGTGTGTTTGTATTCCACACTTGCCAGCTACAAAATTACTTGTTCATCTTCATGCAATAATTTGTTGTCGATCTTGTGATAAACTTTGATAAAATTCTTCATATTGATCGTATGTCTAGAAACTTATCCTTCACTTATTTTTCAGTTTGATACTCTCAAATATATAACTCAAAGTGAAACATGTGTTCCATTCGGACCCAACGTGATATGTACATGAGATGTGACAGAGCGATGACAACCATATCATCCTTAATGGTTATCCAAGTTTGAACGACCACAATCTCTTCTTCTGTCGTCCATTGTTGGGGTTGATTAACTGTCATTCTGAAGCTGTAAAGTTATTGAATTCCAATCTCTTATTTATAGTGGTCCATTCCAGATTATGTGCCATTCCGGACTAACATTCTGGACGTCAAATTAATCATTATGTCAATTCAAATCCATCATTTATGTTATAGATTCATGACTTTCCAAAATCACGAACACACATTTCGGACACACAATCACGAACATAGATGCCAGAGATATATAAGGACAAACCATTCTGGACACCCCGTTCCAAACACACTATATTTTCTTACAACCTCACATTATTAATATGAATGTACCATACCTCATAAACGCAATACATTACCAAAGTAAAATCTTGAGAATAAGTTCATCTAATTTTGGTGTTTGGCATTGTGAAGAAGAAGATTTCAATGTTTGTTTGGATATTAACCCATTTCCGGAAGGGCCAAATTTTCCACTCCAAGATAAAAAGTCTTATGACATTTTCGAAGCTATGACGGTCATCGAAGAAGCCAACGAAAGGGACTCTGAAATAAGTCAGACACTCAATCAATGTGCAGACAATCTAGCAAAACAAGTAAATGAAAAAGAAAAATGGGTTAGTGAAACTATGAAAAATGCCAAAGAAGCTTAGAAGTGGATTTGAGATGCAAATGCGGAGATTGATAAGCTTAGGGTAGAACATGACTATCTAACAGATATTGTTAGAATTAGAGGAGATTTTATCGATTGCGAACAAAATATGTATCCCTTACAATTTACTAATTTGTGGAAACCAATATAAGTATGTAATAACTTTCGTAATTATCGTTTAACTAATGTTAATGAAAAGCGTTGCCATTTTGATAACCCTACCATTTCTTTTACATAATTAAGTTTGAAATGACTTTACAACATTTAAAATTAGAGTACATTTCCATGATATATGGGCATTCAGTGCAAACTAGCAGTGTCTACATGATTTTCAAACAATTCTATGTAGGTCTCAATTAGGCCAAACCTATTATCAGTCATTTGCACCCGTTCTTCTATTGTTGCACTTGTCATACGTGCTTCTTCGATGATGTTCATTGTGTTCACAAAGTGTCGTATATATTTAGACATCGTAATGAGCATCATTTGCAAATTATACAATGCTAGTTTTCTATGCTCCTCGACCGCAGAAGGCGGTAATGGGATATCCAGTATTACCATTCGTTGTTTCACACGTTGATAATCATGAATCATTTCTAACATAGTCGTATCAACAAGACGTCGTTGCTCGCCTTCAAGACGTAGTATTTCATTTTGTATTGGGAACACATTCTCATCAATCGAGTCGCTTGATGTTGGAGACTGAAATTAAAAGAATATTAAAATACGTATTAAAACCCAACTTGCATAAATGTATCCAAAATTAAAACCAAGTTGTAGAAACGTATACATAACAAAATTCTAAATTCGTAACTAGTATATAATAACAAGTTTGTCTAAACTTGCTTAGGTGTCATTTGTTTTATCGAAGCGAAAATGTCTGAATTCTGCGGACCACTTCTGCAACCCTCTGTAGCAGAAGACGGGGACCAAATGGCTGCAACATGTAATAAAAAGTGTGTTTGTTTTTTAACCTCTGCAGACTACTGCAATAAGTTAAAGTAAGGTGTGAAGAGGTTTGAAGCAGAGGGTTAAGTGCTACGCCACGCAGCACACGCGCACCAGTTTTTAAGTTAGAAGTCTTCTGAAAACAAACAGCTGCGAAGGGCCAAGTGTTGCGCGTGTGCTGCGTGGCACAGAGTGGTAAGAAGTGTTTTTTTTTAGAAAAAACAAACAACACCTTAGTTCCCATATTTTGGAGTTCTATTTGCTTTTAGTCCAAGCTTTAACACCCTTTCTGATTTTATTTTCGTAATTTTATAGGTGCATTTGGCAGTTTATTTTTTTATTTTATTTTTCTAACTCAACATCTTGGTTTTTTATATGCAAAAGGAAATTCCAACAACATTTTAATATATTACCATAAAAATAAAATAAAATATTTTTTACAATTTTTTGAATTCGGTTTTACCTTTATTGGATGTAATTCTCAAAAGCTCTTGTATATGGAATACAATTGCTTCGTCCGTAAAACCCACTTTTTTTTAATAACATCCACAAAAATTCATCTTCAGGCTAATACGGGATATTTATGTGACACTTGTTTTGTTAGAATGAACTATAAATTATGACTAAGTGGTAGTGTAATATGTTGTATGTGAGTATATTAAAGATAGAAAATTGTAAAAGAGATGTTTATACCAAAAATGGTATTTTGGTTATTTTGAATAAATAATGAAATCAAAGATATAAGTGAAATCTTTGTTGATATAAATAAATGTGGTATTTATAATGAAATTGTAGTATATAATGTATAAGTATGTGCAGTAAAGATTCATAGAAATATGGGTTATCTACAGAAAACTCCCAAACTTTTTTCAAAAGTTTCAATAAAGTCCTAAAAGTTTTTTTTGAACAGAAAAGTCCCACTATTTTGAAAAAAATCATATAATCTATCATTTGCTGTTCAAATATAAAAAAGGACTTTTTCGTTAATTTAGGCAAAAAAATCAAAATATTGGGACTTTTCTATTAAAAAAAAAAACTTTTAGGACTTTATTGAAACTTTTGAAAAAAGTTTGTGAATTTTCTGCATATAACCCTAGAAATATTGATATAAGTTATTAGACTAAAGAGGGTATTTTGGTCTTTTTATGTAATTATGAATTTTAGTAGAGTTCTATGTGAATGATAAAAGGAATGGTGTGAATTTAAATTATGAATAAGTTCTTAATGGAAAGGACTTAATGCATTAAGAGTGGGATAAAATGAATGAGGGTAAAATAGGAAAATTATGAGGAACTGCTAAACTTCAGTATTCACAACATGACAAATATATTGTCACGACGTGAGGCAAAGCGTTAATTTGATCGTCGTAAGGTGAATAGTGAGGGCAATGTACTTTGCCATAGTCACGACGTGACACAGATAAGTCATGACGTGATAAACTAGAATACCATTTTCTTTTATGACGAAACCTTTTAGTGACGGACCAGAAGTGTCATAAATAAAATGAAAACGACGACGTGATGAGTAATTAGGTCACGACGTGACAAATATATTGTTACGACATGACAACGCGATGAATCAAATTAGATAAAAGGGACGAGAGTTCCTTATCAGCTCCTATTTTCCTTACACTCATTCCAGAATAAAAAGATATGGAAAGTTACGTCTTTTGGTCGAATTTTAAGAAAGGAGGAAGAAGAGATTACTGAAAAGCTATTAAGATATTGATTTATACTTCTTCAATCATGAGTAAGTTCCATATATGAGTTGAATATGTGAATTAGGGCAAACTCAAGTTTAGGGTTTAGTTACCCGAATCATAACAACTGATTCCTTTTATGAAATTCTGATGAGTAATAGCAAGTGGAAGTAGTAATTATATGATTGT
Organism: Lactuca virosa; assembly: GCF_052849685.1. Taxonomy (NCBI): domain Eukaryota; kingdom Viridiplantae; phylum Streptophyta; class Magnoliopsida; order Asterales; family Asteraceae; genus Lactuca; species Lactuca virosa. The sequence continues at coordinate 172,984,255 of NC_136434.1, read as the reverse complement.
AAGTGTATGGAATGATAATAACAATCAATTTTGCGAAATTAGGGATGAATTTTCGTGAACCCTAAAACTTTAAATTGATGATTTTGGCGAATAGAGTCTATGGCAGGTCTAATATGAATACATAGATGATTTATATGATGTATATGAATGAATTGAGTGTTTGAAACTTGTATTATACATAATTGAGTATTATGGAGATATATGTATATAAATGTGGTGTTATTGATTATGAATAAGTCATAACACTTTGAAGAATTTTACCTTTGATTAGGTTTTGGTGAAGTAAGATTTGGATCGGGATTTCACGGGGTTCGAACAAGTTCTAGTAAACCTCAACAAGGTGAGTAGTTTAACTTTAACTCAAATCAAGAATTGTGTTGTATGATTTGAAGTTACATAATTCATTATGTTATTAGAAGATGTTTCCTCTGGAGATGATATATGAGTATTTTATTTACACTTATAGAGAGTATAAGCCTAATATGTTGAGATTATTCCATATGAGTATTTTATTTAGACTTATAAGAGTATAAGTCTATTATTTTTGGAATATACCAAAAGAAGGGTATTATAGTGGTTGAGTAACTTATATGAATTCTTTATTAAAGTCATAAACCTCTTATTGAGACTATAAGTTGGTAATGTGAAAAATAATATAAAACCTTGAAGATATGTTATATGTTATATGTTGTAAATAAACTATTCACTAAGCTTATGCTTATATTATGAGTGTGGTTTGTTTTAAACATGCAATGCTAACCAAAGGAAAGGAAAGGCATCCATGGAAAAAGAGTAGTTTGCTTATGTATGACTATTATCTTTTTTTATAAAACGTTGTAACACCAAACAGATCTTCGGTGTAGTTTTCGAATGTGTTTTGTATATTACTTATGTTTGTAATACTTATCCAAAACCAACGTTTTGATGTATAATATTTGGAAAAAGTTTATATATATATATATATATATATATATATAAATGAGAAAACTGGTTGTTACAATTTAACAATATCAATAACAAAAAATAAATAAATAAATAAAAATATTGAATTTTTATTTCGGAGTGCCATTCACGAATTGATCTTCGTATTCCGGAGTGATACTACCGTTTCGGAATCACTTGTAATGTTTAATGTGGACCTATTTCCTGACTAAAAATGGTGTTTTGCACCTTTTAAGATACTTATATGGGTCTTATATGTTTAAAAGATAAATAAACAAACAAACATTAGATATTGTGGACTTGTTCTTCGTATTCCGCACATGATCTACGTATTCCGAAATACAAAATAATTGTTTGTAAATTTAAATGCAAGTAACTTAAAGAATAAAACTGACATGGTTTCATGGTAAAACCTCTGTTCGAAATGTGGGTATCACGAGCTTCGAAATTTCAAAATTCGTAATATTTATTTCGGATGAGTAAGGTGTGGGGTCCATATATATAACATTGTGTTGTAGTAGTGGGTTTGACCCGTTTTGGTCTGGTTCGAAATTATTATTCCAGATATAATGGCTATTTTTTGAGAAAAAAATTAATTATCTTTGTTAACTATAGACAAAAATAAATGAATGTAGTTATATTAAAAAATGTCATAAACTAGAAGTTGTAGATGCAGTAGAAATTAATATATATATATATATATATATATATATATATATATATATATATATATATATATAAATTAAAACAAATAAGAAGAAATTTTATAAGAATTTTGGTTATACTTGCTTAACACAACTATTAGACAAATGTGGATCTTAAAACCAAAAAGTTTCACACTACACTTTTATATTTCATACATTAAATAAAAATTATACTAGTATTTTTGTTTAAAACATTATATTAATATTACAAAGATTTTTGATTGGTTGAATATATAAGCATATATTGGCTTATTGTTTTATTGTTTTTATTTTATTCGGTTGGTGACTTGGTTTTGGTGATAGATCCATAATATTTGTGTAAAATTATATATCTATGCCATGTGACTAACGTGTTTTTATTTACATATAACATTTTTAATCAACTTTTTATTCTACAACATTGGTTTTTTATCAAATTAGTTCAATAATATAAAGTGTGTATTGATTATTATTTTCTTTATAGACGAAATAGAGTGGGTAGTATATTGGTCAATAATATAGAGTGTGTATTGACTTATTATTTTCTTTATATCGACAAAATAGAGTGGGTGATATATTGGTCAACTTCAAGGGATTAAGTAAGAATGAAGAAAGAGGAAAACAAAAACAAAAACAGAAAACTTTAATTTGAATCCCCTAAATTTATTCCTTTATGACAACTATAAAAGAAAAAAAAAGAGAACTTTAAGCAGCATATCATCTATTTACAAGTATCTAAATATAATGGTATGTTTACAAAAAATAGTTAAGGATACTTGGAAATCGAAAACCAAAAGCTGTAGTTACTAGAAATATTTGACAAAAATAACTAATACTTTTTAAAGTTATTGACATTCGAATAAAAACTCAAAATTCAAACATAACGATGAAAATTCATTATCTAAACTATAACTTTTCAAACTTCAAGAAAAAAATTTCATAACTATGTTACGAAAAACAAAAGTCAAGGCCGTGCTTTAGGGAGTGCAGACTGTGCAACCGTCCGTCCCTTAGAAAGTATAGAGTATGCAACCGCATAGGGCCTCCAAAAAAGGTCTGAATTTTAGCCATTTTCTATTTCATATTTATATAATTAATATGTTATCGAACCAATCTATGAACAAAAATCACTTGTTGCAGTTGGATAAAGGCCGCCTTATCTTCCCTTTCATGCCAAACAATCCTTGTGCGAATGTCTTTGCGTTACCTGTGTTTTGCAAAATAAGGGGCTCTTTAACATTATCCCTTGAAATATTAACGGAAAATGATGCAACTGTCCAATTATGTATTTTGATTTTGCTCGTTCAGTTCCTAAAGCTATTTTCGAGCCATTTAAGTAAACAGATTGTTTATTGACCTGTACATTTACTCCCCTTAACCTGTTTAACCGGTTCCTTGTTTATTACATTTATTTTATTTATTTTCTTCTTCTTCTTCTCTCCCTCTCTCTTTCTCTCTCTCTCACACACACATATCTAAATCTCCTATATATGTAAGTGACTCGACAACTTCAGATGCAAGTAACTCGACAAAATAACCTTGAGTTTCCACGTCAGCTTTTACATGAAAACAAAGACAATGTCAATTAGTAATAATTAAGCATAAACATTACATTTAATGGGAGATTAGAATCTTGAAACGTACATCTAATAGGAAAGTTGACCGGTTTTCAATCTCTCGGATCATGTTACTCCTTGCATTCGTTGTGTTTGATGCAGATGAAGATATGATTGACATATCTTTTTAGCTTAACGTTTCATTAGACTTTGTTAAAATTCAACCAACTCGGAGCTCTATGAACTTTATCACCGCCATCGACTCCTTCAGCTTGGCTTCCCGGTGGAGGAGGTGGACGGGGTGGGCCGCCATGTGGTGGCGGTGGTGGTGGAGGAGGTGGAGGCGGAGGACCACCACTTGTAGATACTGGATTAGCGGTGGTTGCAGGAGCGGCTCTGGTACATCTTGGGAGAGGACGTGGAGTTCTAGGCGGTCCCTTTTCAATACTGGCAAAGTGCATCTTACTGACATGTGACATGCTCGTTATCTTTCCATCGGTTGATTGATCACCGGAAGTGACATCAGCAGAAGGAGAAATCATGACTCTCTCTTTCACTTGAGCAAGTTTTGGCTGCAAACTCACTGATTTACTATAACTCGGTGGCTTGAAACTCGAAGTACAATAACCAAACCTAGCAGCTCTCGCTTGTGGGCCCTTTTATTTTTTTTAATCATTAAAATATAAAAGTAAGTGAGCTGGCATAAGGGAGTAACCGGGTTACCACTTCGTTTTGTCAAAAATGACTTATATAAAACGAACTGTGTTCCCTTAAAAGGCAAGAAAAAAATTTTAAGGACTGAAAAGGTAAAGTCAAAATACATAATAAGGTCGTTGCGTTATTTTTTCAAATATTAAATGCTAACACCAATTTATTTGGATGTTTGTGCAGCACACATGAGCATAAACAAGAATAAATGTATCATTTTAATTTTAAACCCAAATTAATATGTAAAAAAATGAATGATAATTTTATAGTTTTACGAATTTATACAAAATATCTCATAATATGATAACGTATTTCTTATAATTTTGGTAGAGCATATGCTTAAACTTAGGACAAAATATTGAACCAGTGTCAATTCCACAAGAAAATAAAAGGTGGTTGACGGTCTCAACATCAGCAGCACAAATAGGACAAAACTTTGAACCAATGTCAATTCCACGTCTATCTAAATTCACTCTAGAAGGAACTTTATTAGACGCAATCTCCAAAAAGGAATATCAACCTTGTCAGGTATCGGTTCCATCTAGTAGATATAGAAGAGGTCTCCAAAATTTGAAAATCAATCAAAGCCAGAGCAGAAGCAACTGTATAACCCACAAAATTATTAATAGACCACAACCAAGAGTCTTGATTCTCACCAAGAACTACGTGACTAACAAAAGACCTTAAGGAAGTAAACGGGTCCAACTCCTCACCTCCTCTTGGAGGTCTTCTCAAAACCGAAAACCAATCACATAAACAAGACTTCTCCAAATCTAGCGCATAAACTCTCTGGAACCGAAATTTTAAAGGGAGTTCACCACACCACACATCCTACCAAAAAAGAATAGAGGAGCCCTTCCCAAACTTACGAACATACAAGGAAAAAAGATCTATTTTTAAAGAGATCTAATTGCATTGATAGTCATCTTCCACGGAGAAATCAAGGAGCTATTAATGCATGGTTTATTAATAGCCCCCATCGACCCCATAAATATTCTTGATAACTATAGCCAACAAGTCATCCGACTTCATTCTAAATCTCCATATCCACTTAAATTAAAACAAAGAAATAATCAGCGCATCAATACTACCAATGTCCAAACCCCAAACTCTTTGCTAGCCAAGCACTTTTTCCAAGCAACCCAAGTCATCTTCCTCTCTTCCAAATCACCACCTATAAAGAAATTATTGCGCAAATATTCCAATTTTTTCCACTGCAACGCACATCTTATAAAGAGATATATAATACGTAGGAAGATTCCATATAACAACTTTAAGCAACACCATTATCCCCCAATATAGAGTATGATCCTTCCAAGCCGAAAGTTTATTTTTAAACTTATCTATAACCCCCTTCCAATTGATAATACGCGACATATTACAACCAACCGGAACTCCAAGATATGTAAATGGAAGATTTGCGGCCCTGCAACCTAAACTCACAACCATATCATTAATAGCAACTTCAGACACACAAATGCCCAACAACTTGCTTTTTTGTAAATTTATTTTGAGACCTGAGGAAAGAAAGAAGCAATGTAAGATGCTAATTAAGTTACTAGAATTAGGATAAGACCACTCAGCCAAAAACATCACATCATCCACGTACATGAGATGAGAAATAGTAGAATTATTACCACCAATAGAAGTTCCTTTGAAAAGACCAATAGTCATCGCCTTTCGAATGACTGCATGTAAGCCTTCCATAGCAATAATAAACATAAAAGGGGATAAAGGATCGCCTTGACGAAGACCTTCACATATATTGAACTCGATCATGGGACAACCATTGGAATATTTGCGCAATAATTTCTTTATAGGTGGTGATTTGGAAGAGAGGAAGATGACTTGGGTTGCTTGGAAAAAGTGCTTGGCTAGCAAAGAGTTTGGGGGTTTGGGCATTCGTAGTATTTATGCCTTGAATATTTATTTGTTATTTAAGTGGATATGGAGATTTAGAATGAAGTCGGATGACTTATTGGCTATAGTTATCAAAAATATTTATGGGGTCGATGGGGCTATTAATAAACTGTGTATTAACAGCTCCGTGATTTCTCTGAGGAAGATGACTATCAATACAATCCGATCTCTTTCAACAAAAAAAGTTTAGATCTTTTTTCCTTGTGTGTTTGTAAGTTTGGGAAGGGCTCATCTATTCTTTTTTGAGAGGATGTGTGGTGTGGTGAACTCCCTTTAAAAGTTCAGTTCAAGAGAGTTTATGTGCTAGATTTGGAGAAGTCTTATTCAGTTGCTGACATAATTAAATTATCTGATTGGTTTTCGGTTTTGAGAAGACCTCCAAGAGGAGGTGAGGAGTTGGACAAGTTTACTTTCGTAATATTTTTTTGTTAGTCATGTAGTTCTTGGTGAGAATCAAGACTCTTGGTTCTGGTCTATTAATAATTTTGTGGGTTATACAGTTGCTTCTGCTCGGGCTTTGATTGATTCTCAAATTTTGGAGTCCTCTTCTATATCTACTAGATGAAACCGATACATTCCTGACAAGCTCATGAAAACCCTCCATATCGAACCAAAAATTAAAGAATGGAAAAGGAGTAGGCCCAAAATCAATAGCATTCTCCTTAAGCAAAATAGGACGATGATCCAAAATAGATTTGTCTAACAACACTGCCGAGACCTCAACAAAAACCTCCATAAAACAATCAGAGACCAAGAATCTATCAATTTTTCTCATCTAAGAAGCCCACCTATCTGTCCATGTAAAAGAATGTCACAACTAGAAAAATTTAGGTCAAACCAAGTCCAAGGGTCTTGTATACGCAAATGTTTTAGCTATGATACAGTTATGATGTATAATTGGAGTTCATGTTACCCTAATCCCTAATGATTATTACAAATCAATTAAGAATCACATGATATAGACATAAGGACTTGTGTTTATGTTGCAACCTTGAATGCTTGAACTTTAATGGCTATCATATGAGTTTCCTAATCGCTAGAAACATATATACATTTATAAAAATCATCCAAAACGTAAACACATTTATGAAAATCAACCTTGACCATAAACACCTCCATTGGGCCATAAAGGGGCGAAAACACCCTTACTTGGGCCATCCTTAGCCGTAAACCCAAAGGGAAACCCACTTAGAGGCGTAAACACTCTTACTGTACACATGTTGGGAGAAAACTCAAAGGGAAATGTTGGGTCTAGTAGTGTTGCGTCCTTGGGCTCGGTCCTTAGCCCAATTTTGTTATCCGGTTTGGGCCTGTCCAATCGTATTTGTTTTATTAGGGTTTAGTATTTAAGGTGCATGCATGCCTCCTTTGTTGGTAGCGGTTCAATTATTATTCTGATCATTGTACTACAAACCCTAGCTCGCCTCTACAGTGGAAGTTCTTCATCGAGCTCTGCTGAGGCATGACTACATTTGAATCATTAAGCATTACTTGATTCTATATCGTGTTTATTGTGTTTGTTTGCTTTTACTGTTTAGCCTGTTGAAGATATAATCGATCTAAGAGTTTTTCAACTCATCAATTGGTATCAGAGCAGGAGACTGTGTAATTCATACACATCTCTTCTGTTGAAGAAGATCTTAGGGGTTTTCCGCTTTGATTGATATTGTTAGAGCCGTCATTTGCTATTGACGTAGTTCTTTAAATATTCGATCTTACCCTAACGTTATTTACAAGTCTGATCTTAAGCAGGTTTTTGAACAAACATCGTCATGTCCATGGATGATTCTCAATCTAATATCTCCAACAGCATAGGATCGACGACAAGGATTCCTATATTGTACACTCAGGATTATGAGGTCTGGGCGCATCACTTTGAAGACTACGTGATTGGCTCAGAAGACAATGCATACTTGATCTGGGATGCGATTACTGTAGGTCCATTCGCTCACTCAAGCACTTCAAGAATTGTTAAAACTCAAAAGGAGTACAATCAACTCGTCAGTGATGTGAAAGACATTCCCCAAGATGAGAAGGAAAAGTTTCAGTGCAACATCAAAGCTTTAAGAATGATTAGATTTGCTTTACAATCGGACACGTTTCGGTTAGTTAGTTCATGCACAACAACAAAAGAAATATGGAACAGACTGAAGGAATTGTATTCTACGGATGAAGATCTTGAGCATTCAATCCAAACATTGTTGCTCTCAGAATTTGGTGATTTCAAGCAGAAGCCCGAAGAGAAGCTTATTCAAGCCTTCGATCGCTTCAATCATCTCCTTAGTAAGATGATAAAGCATGGGATTGAAAGGAAAGTCATTGAACAGAAGGTGACATTCATGAATGGCCTTAGACCCGAATGGATGGCTGTGGTATCTACTGTGAAGGCTCATGAACAATTCAAGTCTTATTCTCTAGCAAAACTGGTGGGAATATTAAAGTCACATGAGAGTGCCGTGACTAAAGAGACGAATGTGGTCTCTGGCATGGGTTCCTTGGCCCTAATCTCCAAAGGAAAGAATACTGCTGAAGAAGAAGAAGACTGGGATCTTTCTGAATATGATCTAACAAGTGAAGAGTATGCTTTGATGGTGTCAAATCCCAAGAAGTTCATCAAAAGAAGGTTCCCAACAAATAAGAACTGAAACTGGCAAGGTAGCTACAATGCCGAGAAAGCAAAGGAGGAACCGAAGAGTGTTTCTCAAACCGAAGAACCAAAGAAGGAAGTAAAACTTGGTGGTGACTCAGGCATTAATTTTCACTACTGCGGAGGCAAAAATCACTTCGCCAAAGATTGTATGCTGAGAAAGATGTCAGAAAAGAATGAAGATGAGGACGAGGAAGCGAACCTCACACGACGATTGGAAGAAATCAAGAAGAAGAAAGATGGATCTAGTAACACTATGAATGCTCCTATTGTACAAGGAAATATTATTGACGATGAGTTCGGAGGTGTTGAAGTTTGGTCCACTGATTCAGAAGATGAATAAGTGAGGAAGCCCACTTATGGCAGGGCATTATTGGTGAAAGAAGAGGACGTTGCAGGAAAGTGTCTAATGGTGACTTCTGGGGTGTCACAAATGAGAGGCTATACCACTGATGGGGGACTGAATGAAGCAAAGGAGCGAGAAGACAGGTGTTTTGCAACGAAACCTGTCAGTGAGCAGATCAACGAATGTGATGAGTTGATTAAGAAGGTACAATCTATTCTTGTTTCCTTACAAATTCCAATCACAAACTATGAAAAAGAACTAAATGGATTAAAATCTAAATTTTCTAGTATAAGTGGTAGTTTAACTCAAATTCACGTCACAAACTCTAACCTAACTGATCAAATCAGCAGGGTATCATCGAAGAGTGAAGAGAGGCGTATGTGGATTGAGAAGAAGGAGAAGGATTTAATTAGGTATAGGGATGAAACAATTTATTTGCAAAGAGATAATTTAAAGCTTTTAAAACAACGACATTGTTTTTTGTTTAATTGCTAAACGATTATATTTCAACAATACTCAATTGCATTTTGATTGTGAAATAGGGAAGAAGATACATCGTATGATTTTACCCTTCCTTGAGTTAAAGGAGGATGAAATCGATGCCGATGCATATAACTGTGAAAACGTTGTTTCTTCTGATGACATTTCTCCTGCTTACAAAATTGGTCTTGACAAAATAGAGTCCTTCATAAAGTCAAAAGACCATAAGGACATGCTCAACAATTTGTTGGATGAAAATGACAAATTAAAAATCAAAACCGAAACTGTACAGAAATTTGACTCTTTGAATGCCAAGTTGAGTTCAGAAAATAAAATTGATATTGAAAACACTTTTGAATTCAATGAGGATGATGATATGAGTGTAATATCTGTAGAAGATGAGGTTGACTGTTCCGAATTTGTCAAGAGCGAACCCAAAACCAACAAAAATCTTATTTCTGAAAATTCCGTTGAGTTCGCTCGTTTATCCAAAGAAAAGACCAAAGTCCTCAAGGAAAAGGCTGTTGTATATCAAAAGGTCCAAACGACTCCAAATCAAATTTATGCAGTGCAAGGAGTTACTCAGCAACAGACAGTCGAACTGACAGCATTAGTAGCAGAAGATAATGCTGATGGCTGTGATGAGTTTTTCTGGTCAGCACCAATTGATAACGCTGATGAAACAGAAGGTCTATCTAAGAAAACATCATGGAGAGTAAAAGGTAGGTATGTGGCAGAACCAATTAATGATCCTACATGCTTTGATGTGCCCAGCACAAGTGGTACCAAAATTCCTTCAGGCGAACTGGTCATGGTGTCAAGCGAAACCTCTTCGCTAAAGAGCGAAACTCATGCTCAAAGACCAAAGAAAAAGGCCAACATCCACAAAAATCCAAAACAGGTGTTAGAACGAAAGCATCAACGAAATTTGAGATACAAGAAGAATCTCATTGAAAGGAAACAGTTTTGGCATTCTCAAAACCCTAATTACGTTCGCTATGAAAAGCCCTCTAAGTCAAAGGAAGAAGCAAAAGCAAACTCAGCTTCTCGCGCTGAACATAATGAAAACAACCGAAAGAAGAGTTTCGTTCCCAAGACTCAAAACAACCGAAAACAGAGTTTCGGTCCTCAGACGGACAACAACCGAAAAAGAAGTTTCGGTCCTCGAGATGAGAGAAACCAAAAAGGTGGTTTCGGTCCTAGACCAACCAATGAGAGGAACCGAAGGGAAAGTAGTTTCGGCTCTCAACCAAGTAAGAGCAATGACCGAAAGCTTAACTCTGCTCCCAAGTCTCATCTTTCTCATTCTCACTCTCACTCACAGAATGATCGAAAGGGAAAAGGAAAGCTCTTTCCGGAAAACGAAAAGAAGACGTCGTTTAAACCTGATTTTGAGAACCAAAAGTCTGCCAACGTCAAAATCTCAAATTCAAAAACTCAACCTAAAGTACTCAAATCAGATAAAATCAAAGTTTTCACCTTAAAAAGAAAAGAATAAACAACCTTAATAAAAAGAACCTTTTTAGTTGATGTTTCTCTTACAATTCCCTGTTCTGTAAAAGGCTCACAAGGACCCAAGAAACTTTGGGTTCCTAAATCTGCTTAATTTTTGCAGGTTATACGTGACGAGCAGTTTGACGATGAATGGTACATAGACAGTGGCTGCTCGCGTCACATGACAGGAAGAAGGGAAGAGCTGAGAGAGTTTCGGTCCCTTACAAATGGTGGAAGTGTCAAGTATGGTAATAATTCTTTTGGCACGATTAAAGGTTATGGTATGATCACCAATGGCGATTTCTCGATACGAAAAGTGGCGTACGTTGCAGGTTTACAACACAACCTTATCAGTGTTTCTCAACTAGTGGTTGGTACCGGGTTAAAAGTTTCATTCGATGACGATGGTTCAGAGATTATTGAAAAGAAGACGAACAATATTCTGCTGAAATCGAAGCGAAAAGGAGAAATGTACCCTCTGAATCTCAATCCCATACGAGGGAAACCAGCAGTTTGCTTGCTAACAAAAGCTCACTCAAACGAAAGCTGGCTTTGGCATCGAAGACTCTCCCATCTCAATTTCAAAGACATCAACAAACTGGTGCTTGGGGATCATGTTCGAGGTCTTCCTGTTCTGAAGTTCGACAAAGAACATTTGTGTGCTGCGTGTGAAATGGGAAAGCAAAGTCGACAAAGTCATCCTTCTCGAGTCAATACGAAAATTATTGAACCACTAGAATTACTTCATATTGATTTATGTGTTCCATCTTCAATCGAGAGCATTGGTGGTAACAGGTATATACTTGTAATAGTGGATGACTTCTCTCAATTTACTTGGGTGTTCTTTTTAAAGGAGAAATCAGAGGTCACTCCCAAGCTTAAACTCTTTATCAAGCAGATAGAAGTTCAACTACGGAAGATAGTTCGAAACATAAGAAGCGACAACGGGTTGGAGTTCAAGAACAAAGACTTTGAAGATTTTCTTGCAGAGAAGGAGACAACTCACAAATTCTCGGCTCCATATACTCCACAACAGAATGGAATTGTCGAAAGGCGAAACCGATCTTTATGTGAAGCAGCCCGAACCATGCTAAGCTTCGCTTCTCTACCTCTATATTTCTGGGCTGATACCATTGCTGCTGTTTGTTTCACACAGAACAGATCTTATCTCAACAAACGCTTCTCCATCACTCCCTATGAGATCTTGAACAACCGAAAGCCTAATGTAAAGTTTTTCCACGTGTTCGGTTCAAGATGCTTCATCTTCAATTCAAAGGAGCACCGAAACAAGTTTGATGTCAAAGCAGATGAAGGAATCTTTCTGGTTTATTCCTTAACCTCCAAAGCATATAGGGTTCTCAACAAGCGTTCAAAGAAAATAGAGGAGACCTATTATGTTACCTTCGATGATAACTACGTCAAGAAACTGAAGACAACCGAAGGCTCTGTGGAGGAAATATTTCCAATCTCTGGTCAAGTCACGGTACCCATTTCAAACCTCTTTGAGCAGTACATGCTACTATTTGACGAACCAGAAAAGGCTATTCTCTCTGAATCTGAAGCTACAGACAACAATGTAGATAACTTGAAGAAGATAATCGATAATGCTATGAAGAAAATGGCAGAATAACAACTGGTAACAACCGAACAGCCAGACACAAGGGAACCTCCAAAGGATAGTTATCATATTCAGGGGGAGGGTTCGTCTTTTCCACATAACCAAGATTAACCATTCCAGGGGGGAGAGCTCATCATCCTTTACTCCAACCGAAAGTCGAGTCCAGGGGGAGAATTATGAGCCTGAAACTGAGGAAGTATCATCATTCGAGGGGGAGAATTTGAATACAAACGATGATGATACTCAGTCAGAATTTGAAGAAGAAGTGAATGCTGAACTGGATCCCTCATATGATCCTAATTACCCTCTTCTCACCAAATGGACCAAAGATCATCCACAAACACAAATTATTGGTGATTCGACAGAAAAGGTTCTTACACGATCACAATTGAAAGCGAAACAAACTGCACTTTTCTCTAAAGTGGAATTCTGCATGTTTGGATTAAAGTGGGTTTTCAGGAACAAGATGGATAAGGAAGGAAATGTGATACGCAACAAGGCAAGATTGGTTGTGAATGGTTACTGTCAAGAAGAAGACATAGATTACAAAGAGACCTTCGCTCTAGTAGCAAGGCTAGAATCGGTTCGTATTTTTCTCGCCTATGCTGCACACAAGAACTTTGAAGTATTCCAAATGGATGTGAAGTGTGCCTTCCTAAATGGAGAACTGGAAGAGACGGTGTATGTAGAGCAACCACCGAGTTTCGTGAACGAGATGTATCCAGACCACTGCTACATTCTAGACAAGGCAGTCTATGGTCTCAAGCAAGCACCAAGGGCATGGTATGAAACTCTAACTAGATTTCTCAAAATGTCTAAGTTTAAACAAGGTTAGGTTGACCCAACTTTCTTTCGTAAGAAAGAGGGTGACCACCTTATGATCGTTCAGATTTATGTTGATGATATTATCTTCGGTTCCACAAATCCTAGCTTAACAGCTAAATTTAGGAAGTTGATGGAGACTAAATTTGAAATAAGCTCAATGGGTCCTATTAACTTTTTCCTTGGCTTGAATATAAGACAGGGACCCGAAGGCATTTTCATTAATCAAGAGGCTTACACGAAGACCTTGCTCGCCAAGTTTGGAATGATGGGAGATTCGAAAGTAAAGGTTCCTATGGCGTTTGGCACAAAGCTAACACCTTCTCTGGACAAACCGGCTGCTGACATGACCCTTTATCGTCAGATGATAGGGTCTCTAATGTATCTAACAACAAGTCGACCATACATAATGTTCTCTGTTTGTTATTGTGCCAGGTTTCAAGCAAATCCACGTGAACCTCACCTGCTAGCTGTGAAGAACATCTTTCGGTACCTAAAGCGAACCTCTTCTCTCGGTTTGTGGTACCCAGCCAAATCAGGGTTCTTTGTCCAAGCATTATCAGATGTTGATCTTGGGGGATGTGGACTGGACCGAAAGAGTACCACTGGAGGATGCCAATTTCTGGACGGCAAACTTGTTAGCTGGCAATCCAAGAAACAAACTTGTGTGTCTCTCTCCACTGCCGAAACAGAATATATAGCCGCATCATCATGCACATCTCAGGTCATTTGGATACAAAGTCAACTTCGAGACTATGGCCTGAACATGAAGAAAATCCCACTATATTGTGACTCAGAGAGTGCAATTTGGATTTGTCATAACCCAGTGCAACACTCAAAGACGAAACACATAGCACTGAGGTATCACTTTATCAAAGATCATGTGGAAGATGGTAACATTGAAATTCATTTCGTAAGAACCACTGATCCATTGGCTGACATCTTTACTAAGGCCTTGCCAGAAGCAAGTTTAAATAAAATCCTACAAGGCTTAGGAATGATGGAAGCTGAATCTGTACCGAAATCTCTTTTGTCTCAATAAAAGTTGGAAGCGAAATAGAGCGAACGCTCGGTCCATTTCGGGTTCGGTTCTTCTGGGAACCGAAATGAACCGAACGCTCGGCCTATTTCGGGTTCGGTGTCACCGGGCTCGGTTCGCCTCTCATCTCCAAATGATGGTTTCGGTTGTACAGTATGTATACTCTTTTCTCGCAATTTATTTTATGTTTTTCCTTTTATTTTCATAAAATTTAAAAATATTTTTCTTTCTGTTTTAATTCTTTTTCAGATAATCTTATAAATTCCAAAAATATTTTTCTTTTCTATTTTATTTCTTTTCAGAAACTTCAAAACTCAAAAATATTTTCTTTCATTTTATTGCAATTTACTTCACTCTTAATATAATTTGTGTATAAGGATTATTCTCAATGATGAAGCTGGGGCAGGTATAATTCTTTATCTATGTACTAGCTAAGTGTCCCTAGAAGCATGCTGTTGCATGTTGACCCAAGCCTCAAAAGATTTTGAGTGAAGCCTTAATGACTTGATATATACAAATCATGTCTTCCCAATCAGGCTGTCAAATTCACTCTAATCATGAGCTACCTTACACTTCTCAAATTGAGTTAAGAGTTTTTCTGCTTAGTCTATCTTTTATAGCAGAGGTACATTTGGTTCTTTAACCATCTCTTATTTATTCTCCATCATACTTCATCTCATAAATGTAACCCTTGAGACTCTCAGCATTACCACTGAGGTTTACGGTTACACAACTTCTGTGTTAATGATCTTATTTCGTGCCAGTACGTGCTAAGTGAAACCTAAAATTCAAAACATTTAAAGCATTGACGGTGAACAATTCAATGTTCTAGATTTCACCCTTTGAATTAACGAAACCACTTTTATGAAAGTACCATGAAATCTCCTTTTATTTTTGAGAGATCCTTATGAAAATGTCTTTCACCAAGACTTTTCTTCCCAAAGGATCCAGGTTTTTTTTTTTGAGATTTCTAATTAACATTTATCAACAAGTCACTGAATATGTTCCAAACCTATTTGTTTAACAGGCCACATCGGTCTCACAAGTACTTCGTTCTATTTCGGTCTTATGTCAAGTATCAGAAACCAGAATTGAAGCGAAAGCCACCCTTAATAGCCTTATATATAAAAGATGCCTTTCAATGCTTCTCAAAAAGTACTTGATCGTAATTCAACGGGAATCCAAACAAGCACTTTGAAGTCTCTCTTGACTTTGAAGGAAGAGATTCGTGCCCGGGATCCACTGCTTTATGTCTTAAATGACATCACAATTTTCCATAAATAGTTTGATTTATTTCATTATCTTTGACACTATCTTGCACGAAAATCTTGAATTTTCCAAAAGTCTTGTTTAAGCTATTCATAAATATATAGCTTCGGTTCCTAACGATGTAATGCAGTTATTTCCAAATGAAGGGGATGCGTCGATATAAAGCCTTTGGTACTTATGGTAATAAAGATTTGATTGAAGGTTCAAGCGGTGACTCAGCAGGAAGTCTAATCAATTGGTGATTTGGAAAGAGGATAAGTATGGAAGGCGCGTGAATTTGAATCGTTACCTAATCATGCGTCATCAGCTGTTTTATTGGAGTTGCTAGTTGTCCAATCACGCCTTTTTAGGCGTCGTTTCCCAAATTAATGGAATCATTGCTCACGATTTTTCTCTCTCTTCAAAATCGTATATAAGGGATTGATTTCTGTGGGATTCTTCTCTACCACACTTCAACTCTCTCAAGCAAAAGAAGGCGATTTAGTTTTCACTGTTCATCTTCTTCTTCATCAAGCTTCAACAATGGCAAAATCTTTCTCTGTTCAAGAAACCACTACACGCTCCACTCTTCTCGCAATCAAGCCCAACCAGAACTTGTTGATCGATCTTACACCGTTCCTCTACGATACTTACATGTATCAAGTGGTGGAATGTCTAAAGTATTCCCCACTCATCAAAGCTCTCTCAACGGTGGAAGTCGTACCAATGGCATGCCTCTCACAAATCTATTCCACTGCTACGTACGACAAAGGTGCAGAGAAGATTTACTTTAACATTCTCAACCAGAAAGCTTCAATCTCCAAGAGCCGATTTTGCTCGTTCCTAGGGCTCACTTATGAAGAATCCATGGTGAATCCTGATTCCATCTCCACAGGTCAGCTTTTCTCGATGTTCTACAACATGGGGTACATTGAAACCTTAACTACTGTGACCAAGTTCAAGAAATCATGCCTTCCTCCTCAATGGAATGGCCTCTTCACCCTTCTCTTCAAAGGACCTTCAGAACGAAGTGCAGGATCTGATGGTGCTAGCAAGTCTTTTATGACTCTGCTTTATGGGTTGTACCATGGGGCCAGCTTTTATTATGGTTCGGTTTTGTGGATTCAACTTGTCCAAAGTTTGTCATCTACTTCTCGCCACACAGAAATTTCATGTGCCCGGTTTTGGACCATTATCACTCAATGGATTATGGAGCGTTATCATGTTCCTATCATGGCAGACTCACTGCTCTCCTCCATTGCTACATTTCATACCACAAACATCATTGTCTCTCATCCGTCGAAGTTTATCTTTGTTAGCTCAATTCCTGAGTCAATGTATGCTTGTGTGTCCCCTGCGAGCAAGCTTATTCAGGAGTACAAGAAGCTCCCGTCTTCTGGTCCAAGGGAACTTACTCCTGAAATGGTAAAATCTATTGAGGAAGCAGACAAACCTGCTAATCGGGGCAAGAAGCAAGAAGCGAAAAAGGGGGATAAAGGAGTTCAAGTATTAAAGGTTCAGACTCCAAAGAAGCGAAAGTCTGAGAAGGCAGCACCTTCCCAGCCCAAGCAGAAGAAGGTCAATAAACCTGCTCGGAAGCTTATTCTTCAATCCTCAAGTGACTCTGACTCCGAGTACGTGCCTACTGGTCATCAACCTACCATTCCTAGCGAATCTGAGAGCGAAAGCTCAGATGATGAAGGTTCGGCTCGTGGTGGTACACCACCTCGTTCGCCTACACCAGAGGTATATGTTCGCTCCCAAGAACCTTCTCCTCCACCTGTTTCCATTCCTATTTCCTTACCTCACACTTTCCCAATAATCACCTCTCAACCTTCCTCTACCATTCCCATTCATACACCTATTTTCTCTGAAGCTACAACAACAACCACCACTGGAGTTCAGACCAACGTATCTGATACGGGGGTTCGTACTTCAGCACCCGAAACCCCTGTTACTACCAAACCTCCATCACCTACCCAATCGACAGAGACCAATCCCGTACTTGGTGGTGAAAATGTTAATTATGACACCTTCTACTACAGTCCCTACAGGGTGCAAAGCGACGATGATGATGATGCCCCTATCACCAAGCGCCATCTCAAGGAGTTGAATGAGAAGCTAGATAAGCTGATGGCCTCCTCCTCTACTCAGGATTCCTCTTCTGAGTCTGCTATAAAAGGCTTGATGGCCACCTGGGTCAAGGAACACGAAGCGTCCATCACCAAAGCCACTTTCGCTATTGATGCTTCAACAAAAGTTTGCACGGAGGCGACCGAAAAAGTCGATAAACTAATTTCTAACGCAAACATTTTCCTTGAATCTTTACAGGGCACTACAGAGCAGAATGCTAACAAGGTCAATGCCTCAGTTCAGACTCTCACTCAATCTCTTCAACAAGAGAAAGAGCTATTTGAGGTGCTTCGCAAGAACCTCACCTCTGATCACATCAAACATCATGCTTCTGTCTGTGAACGTTTGGATCAACTTCAGGCAGATCTTGCCTTGGAAAACAGAGTGATGGATAAACATGCTCTGAGGACCACTCAACTCAAAACCCAGACTCTCAAGCTTACTCAAGCGAACAAGGATCTTGAAGCACTGCGTTCGGAGCAGTCTGTGGTTAAAAACTCTGTTGGTAATGTTCACTCTATTCTCCTTCATCTTCTTGAAGCCTACAATTCCGCTCTTACCATCTCGGTTCGACGTCATTTGGCTGAGAAGTTACGGCCTGCTCTGGATATTCTAAGCTGGATAGAGGGTGTTCTAGAGTCCATTGTATCTCCGCAACAAGGGGGAGAAGCGACGAAGTCTTCATCTCAACCACCGAAACCACATCAACCGAAACCGAAACCACAACAACCGAAGGTTGTTACTGAACCGAAGGGGAAAGAAGCTTCTGGTTCGGGCATGAAGGATACGGGAAAAGGAGTTGCTGATGATATTGATGATGAGGATGATGTTGATATTGAAGAAACGGTTCCTAAACCAAGTTCTCTGAAAGCCAAGCTCATTGCTCAGGAGATTAAAGAAAAAGTCACTGATGCCCTTAATAAGGAGAATGAGAAGAGAGAAGCGAATCTGCTTAACCAGTGGAAATCGATGTTTCCCCTGTGGACGTTGGAAAGGCTACGAAAGGAGGTTATTGAAACTCCAAGTTCACATTGGATGGAGCCCGTTTTTTCATTTAATGTCGAGAATTCTAAAGATTCTCAATTTGACATGCCAATCACTCGTAGAGCCTTCATCTTTCACTGCTTCGAGTCTACACTGGCGGTTCCTTCTCCTGACCCGAAGGTTGATCAAGACTTGCTTGAATATTATCATGAATTCTCTCAACCTCAGTGAGCAACAAAAAGATCACAACAGTTAAGGTGCTGAAACCTACTGCAGTAGGGAAGTTCATTAACATCAGATTCAATGTGACCCGAGGATCAGATGGTTCTGTCCATATGATCTCCCTTGCTGATCTGCCAAATCTGAATCCACACGATTGGATTCTTCTGAACAACATCCTTCTCTCCAATCAGAAAGAATATGAGCCCATCATTGATCACATCAAGTGTATGCTAGTGTGTTACATTCATGAAGTGGCGAAGATGGATCAGGAGATTGCCACTGCTATATGCAAGAGGCCCTTAATCAAGCCTGTTGGGAAGGCTGGTGACACTAAGCTGATGGTGAAGGGAAAAATTGATCCACAGTCTCACACCGTCATGTTTCTTAGAGGCGAAAATCAAAGATGCTTATTTGCTCTGGCTGACAAACATCTATTCTCCAATTCCTGTTTGGAGCACATTCTTGAGCTTATCCATGGGTGTGATCAAAATAGTGAAGCAGACAAAAAGCTATTCTCAGATATGCTTCGGTGGTATATGGCTTTCAGACAAACTCTTCTTGCTCTCATTCCAAAATTGTTCAAGGTTGTGAGGCGAACTCCTCAACCTCCACCGAAGTGAAGTCTCGCCCCATTTGACGCAAATGGGGAGATTGTTGGGTCTAGTAGTGTTGCGTCCTTGGGCTCGGTCCTTAGCCCAGTTTTGTTATCCGGTTTGGGCCTGTCCAACCGTATTTGTTTTATTAGGGTTTAGTATTTAAGGTGCACACATGCATCCTTTGTTGGTAGCGCTTTAATTATTATTCTGATCATTGTACTACAAACCCTAGCTCGCCTCTACAGTGGAAGTTCTTCATCGAGCTCTGCTGCGGCGTGACTACATTTGAATCATTAAGCATTACTTGATTCTATATCGTGTTTATTGTGTTTGTTTGCTTTTATTGTTTAGCCTGTTGAAGATCTAATCGATCTAAGAGTTTTTCAACTCATCAGGAAACCCACTTAGGGGCGTAAACACTCTTGGTGGACCACATGTTGGGCGAAAACTCAAAGGGAAAACCATCCTAGGGCGTAAACACATGTGCTTACGCCCATGCTTGAATGTTTTGAGGTGTTTACGGATTGGAATTAAGGAAAAGACAAATACATTTGACTTTAGGGTGGGACATTTCAACCATTTCCAAGACAATCACGGGTAAACACGTATTAACTATCAAATAACAAGGATTTATACTCCAGTAATCTAAGCAAACATCAAGTCACCTTTTCCTTCTCTTATATTGGCGAAAACCCCTTCTTCCATATCACACTTATCATATTCACTTACTGCAACTCCTAAATTGCTCTCTGAGAACTCAAGCTTCAAGCTTTAAGGATACGTAATTCTTCAAGATATTTC
Organism: Lactuca virosa; assembly: GCF_052849685.1. Lineage (NCBI taxonomy): Eukaryota > Viridiplantae > Streptophyta > Magnoliopsida > Asterales > Asteraceae > Lactuca > Lactuca virosa. The sequence goes on along the minus strand of NC_136434.1, from coordinate 172,964,016 downwards.
CTAAATCCTAGTAAGTATTTCAAGTTTGTATAGTGATCCTACACATTATCTTGTTAATTTCCTTCCATTTACACATGACATTATGTGTTAACAACTCTAGGGTATCATAATCTCCACAAGTTCATCAAACACTCCAAGTGTTTAGGATCAAAACCTTCCTCTCATCACTTCAACTACACCCTTCAACTACCCAAGGTGAGCTTCATACCCCACTCTTTACAAGTTTTCATTCTTTTTTCGGGGGGGGGGGGGGGGGGTGGGGGGAATACAAGTCAAGTCTTGTTTGAAATCCTTGGATATTTGCATGCACTTGTATGTTTATATGTTTATGTGTGTTAAAATGTTGTTATTTCATGCTAATACTCCTTAAACTCGAGATCTTTACAAAGTCTCAAGTTGTTGGAACAAAGTTATCTTTGTGTAGTTTCAAATATTTTGGTTTCATATTGAAAATGAAACATGTTGCTAGGTGAAAATGTTTTCTTTGAAATGTGTGTTAAAAATCACAAATAATGTCAAGGAAATATTAAAGTATTTATGATTATCTAATCTTGAAAAATGGTAAATATGAGAGTTTACACTAAAAAATGGTAAATTTTTGGTTATATAAACTTTAACTCTAACACCTGTAAAATGGTGGAAACATAATAAATTTCAAGGTTTTATGTAATTTTGTGTAAATTGTGACAAGTTCTAGTCACAACTAAATTAGAGTATTTTTGGTACTACAAAACACTTTTAACAAAATTTTGGTGTGCTAAAAACTCACCACAACACTTGAATATTTTACTAAAATATAGTTTTATTAGTAAAATAATCGTAAAAGGTTGTACTATTTCAAAGGTTTAAAACCTAGAGTATTTTGTTACTTTTACAACACGTATTGTAAGTTGAAAATCTATTAGTAATTATTTATAAATATCATTATAAATAATTTAATATAATTGGTATGCAAAATAGAGTTTTATGACAGGAATATACGTGTGTCATAATCTGACCAACAAAAAGCTTTAAAAATACTAGTGTTAAGCTGTATGTCATAAAGCTGTGAAGCGCGTGTCATAAAACTGCAGTCATAAATTTAGACTAAGAACGCCATATGCATTATTCGATAAATTCGCGTAACTTTTTGTTGAGGCTCTGGTGAGACTTTCCTTCGTCGTACCTACCTAGCGTACACCATAAGTCGTGTAGTTAGAACTAGAGTCTCCTAGAGGGAGAGCGGGGTAATTGTGTATAGATCTATACGGGGTTGACACCCCCACACCTGAGTTGTTCGCTACAGCTAGACGGGCCAGTCTAGGGTGATAAATATCTTGTTAGAAACCGACGCCTGAAGAACGTCAAGACAGACGCTTTAGTCGCATTAGCATGGTTGTAACGTTTCACGTAGGGAATAACAACAATATTTTGATTTTACGAAGAATATACACTTTACTAGTTTTATAAAATACAAAACTATGTTTCGTCTATGTTGTAAACTAATATCACCACTCCGGACTTAGGGTTTTTAGACCACAACTCTTTTATATACATAAAATATAGGATTTTATGGGAACGCACTCTTTTGAAATACAAACAAAGGAAAACAATGAACATGCATGCAATTATACATGATTTTGGAAAGAGACTCACAAACTACTTTTATAGAAAATATTGGATTTTCTGGAGTTTTACAACTTATTATAAACAAAGATGTTACAAAGTTTTCTTACAAATATGCTTATGAACTCACCAACATTCTATTTTGACGCCTTTCAAAACAACTTGTATTCTCAGGGACTCAGTGAACAGGTACTCGAGCCTTGGATCTGGATATTTAATTTGCTATCTTTTTGAGACATCATACTTAATGTTATTTTTTTGTAATCGAAGAACAAGTACAATATGTAAACAATGAAGGTTGGTAAATTGTAATGTATGATGTTTGGTTGCTATGTATCATTTATATTCAACTGTTATGATATTACAAGATGAAGTCACCCGCCCCCGGACGTTTCCGCCGTCCCGGTTCGGGGGTGTGACAGATTGGTATCAGAGCATTGTTTATAGTGAACTAGTATATCTAAACCATACAAGATATACAAATATAAATTTAATGGGACTAAAAACACTCTGACTAAAACTATACATACTTGGTGAACGGTGTCATAATGTGAAGCAAATAAAAGTCTTTAGGGGAGTTGTGTATCGAGATTAAACCCGGGCAGTTATGTAATCATATTTGGGATAAATATAGTCTGATCAACTATATTTATTCGAAATACGACCAATATGTGTTTGGGAGTGATTGAGGTGGACAAAGAATCTAAATACTTACCAACCTTATACCCCAAAGTTTTAGGGAACCAAACATAAACAATTAAAATACTATAGGAGTATTTTAGCTCTGTGTGTGATCTTCATGCATTTTCTTGTATTTCTTTATACTTACATTCTAGTACAGACGACATGGCAGGGTTCCATTTTCCAGGAGACCCCTACTTCCCCAATTAGGGGAACGGGGGATGGCTGGAGGCAGAGCCGGAGGAGGATCCCGAGGAGCCTATGTAGGATCCCGAGGAGCCTGCAGTAGAGCTTGAAGAGGAGGACATTGACGAGGATGTTGAGGAGGATGACTCGGACGCGGAGTCCGAAGTCATCAATCCACCCTACATGGCAAGGGTGCCGGCACACAGGATGGGCTACAATGGCCCAACGCCCCCCTGGGCACTCGACATAGAGAGGTGGAGCCGACACCAGGGCCAGCGCCCGCCTTTCGGCATGGAGCGGGGATTCTACAACCTCTAGCACGGAGGCTCGGCGGATCGAGCTCTTCCGGTGATGGTCCGACGGACCAGGGACATTAGCGACCAGGCATAGGTAACGGACAACCAGATGATCCAGATGAGAGCCGCAGTGGAACGTGCAGAGAGGCACGCTCAGGACCTCGTGCGGGAGTTTCAGGAGCGGCAGGCTGTGCTAGAGGCGAGAGTGCGAGTCGCTGAGCGCCGATTATCTGAGTATCAAGATGCTTCTACCTCATCACCGACACCACCCGGGGCCACTCGTCGTGTGTAGGACTCATCCTACCCTTTCTCTTCCCCCTATGTATGTAGGATCAACCCTACGTTTAAGTGATTACACTACTCGCAGGGTCGTTATGCTGTCAGATTTTTATTTCTCTATGTACTGCAGACCTTTCAAATGTCACTTTTCATGCATTATGTTCTAAAAAGTTGTCATTAATGAAACAATGATGTGTTTTAATTGTGATGTTGTTATCTGCTATGTTTTCTCCTTTCATTTTTACTTGATATAATACCATTTCAATTATAAGTACAACCGAACCACCGTAACCGTTTGAAATAAAGGGTTTCCATAAACTCATCGTCATCCCTGTCTCATAGCAGGAAATGTCCAGAAGGTATATTCGCAAAAACACTACAACAGTGCCACCGCCGCCGCCGGCTCCATCAGAGATGGATTCTACTGCTTTCCAGGCGGCAGTCTCAGCTGTAGTTACTGCAGCATTAGCACACATCAACCAGGGCACCAACGGAGGAGGCAACATACAAGGAACGGGGAGTTCCAATCATGGGGGTAAGCCCGAGCACCAAAGAACATGCACCGACAAGGACTTCACCAACGGAAAAACGAAGTCATTCAATGGAAGTGGGGCCGTAATAGTTCTCACCCGGTGCTTCGAAAAGACCGAGCCTGTTTTCGAAATCCGCGGGTGTCCAGATAAAAGCAAAGTAAGATTTGCAACTTGTATGTTTGCTGACAGGGCTCTTTCATGGTGGAACGGCCATGTCAAGGCCCTAACCCTCCCAGTCGCAAATGCTATGTCATGGGAAGAACTCAAAACGATGATGTTGGACAAGTATTGTCCCCGTGGTGAAGTGCAAAAGCTTGAATAAGAACTGTGGAATCTTACTGTGCAGAACCCCGACATTGAAGCGTACATTGCTAGGTTCAGTGAGTTGGCACTCTTGTGCCCGAGAATGATAACTTCTGAGGGCAAGAAGGTTGAACGCTTTATTTGGGGGTTAACTCCTCCAATTCAGGGAGATGTGATTGTTGCGAACCCGTCAACGTTCGATAGTGCTAAGCGGCTTGCGCAATAGTTGTACGACCATGGGGATAAAAAGGGCATGAAGACTTCCAACGCTGAAACAAAGGAGGATAACAACAAGAAAAACAGGGGAAACAAAAGAAAAGGACGACAGGCTCAGGAATCATCTAAGAAGAAATAAACCATAACAGTTCACGCTGCTAACACTCAGACCACACCAACACCAGTTGCACCAACATCAACCACACCGACACCCGCCAGGCCATACGCAGGCACTCAACCAAAGTGTGACAAATGCAACTTCCACCACAGCGGCGCATGCCGAGACCTACAGTGCACCAACTACAATTGAAAAGGGCACACCGCCCGGTATTGCAGATCTCAGCCACAACAAAACAACCAACCCAGCAATGCCGGGGCAAGTCAGGCATGTTATGGGTGCGGAGAGACCGGCCATTATAAAAGGAACTGTCCCAAGGCAAACAACCGAAATGTAGGAGGAAAAAATAGAGTCCTAGCCATGGGACAAGGGGAGGCTGTGTAGGATCAGGCCGTAGTCACTGGTACGTTTCCCCTCAACAACATCTATGCATGCATTTTATTCGATAGTGGGCAGAACAAAGTTTCGTGAGTCATAAATTTAAACACTTACTAAACCAAAATCCCCAAAAGTTAAACGACACCTTCACGGTGGAAATAGCTAATGGGAAAATCGAAACAACAAACGACATTTTCATAGGGTGCACGTTAACATTAAATAATCACTCGTTTCAAATCAACTTGATGTGGGTTAATATTAGAAGCTTTGATGTGATCATCAGTATGGATTGGTTAAGCCCTCACCATGCCGATATTATGTGCCACGAGAAGGTCGTTCGCCTTCACCTACCCGCCGACGAAACACTAATTATCTACGGCGATAAACCCGGTACAAACCTTCGTCTCATCTCGTGCATTAAAGCACAAAAGTGCTTGCATAAAAAGAATCACGCCTTTCTAGCCCACGTAGTGGACAAACAGAAAAAGGGAAAGAACATCAAGGATATCCCGGAGGTATGTAATTTTCCAGACGTATTTCTTGGAGACCTCCCGGGAATACCCCCTGAGCGACAGGTCGAATTTTGAATTGACCGAGTACCCGGAGCTATGCCAATTGCCAAATCGCCGTATAGATTAGCCCCTACAGAAATGAAAGAGCTATCTAGCCAATTGAGTGAACTGCTAGACAAAGGATTCATAAGACCGAGCTTCTCACCCTGGGGAGCTCCGGTGTTGTTTGTCAAAAAGAAGGATGGATCCTTCCGAATGTGCATCGATTATCGGGAGTTAAACAAACTCACTATCAGTAACCGATACCCTCTTCCTCGGATCAATGATCTACTTGACCAGTTACAAGGAGCCAGTTACTTCTCCAAGATAGATCTAAGGTCCGGATACCACCAACTGCGGGTTCGAGAAGAAGATGTACCCAAGACTGCTTTCCGAACTCGCTACGGACATTTCAAGTTCGTAGTATTGCCCTTTGGTCTGACGAATGCCCCTACCACCTTTATGGACCTGATGAACCGAGTCTGCCGACCGTACCTCGACAACTTTGTAATTGTCTTCATCGACGATATACTTGTTTATTCTCAAAGTAAAGAAGAGCACGACCAACATCTACGACAGTTCTTGGAAACACTAAGGGCAGAGAAGCTGTATGCGAAATTCTCCAAGTGCGAGTTCTGGATTCGAAGGGTAGATTTTTTGGGACACGTGGTCAGTGACGAGGGGATACACGTGGACCCATCCAAAATCAAAGCAATAGAGGGTTGGCAACCCCGAGAACACCAATGGAGATCAGGCAATTCTTGGGCCTTGCTGGTTATTATAGGAGGTTCATTCAGAATTTCTCCAAGATCGTCAAGCCCCTCACCGCTCTAACCCAGAAGGGTGTACCCTTCTCCTAGGAGACGAAACAGGAGACTGCCTTTCAAACTTTGAAGCAAGCCCCCTGCAGCGCTCCGGTATTGTCACTTCCAGAGGGAACAGAAGACTTCGTGGTGTATTGCGACGCATCGAATCAAGGACTAGGATGTGTGATTATGCAGCGCGGGAAGGTTATAGCTTATGTGTCCAGACAACTGAAGACCCATGAAGTAAACTATACCACTCATGATCTCGAGTTGGGAGCTGTGGTCTTCGCCCTAAAAATTTGGAGGCACTACCTCTAAGGTACGAAGTGCACCATCTTCACAGACCACAAAATCCTCCAACACATTTTGAACCAAAAAGTGTTGGATTAGATGTGTAAGACCATAACTATTATTGGTATGTACTCGACCTGAGAGTAGCATGGTCCATTTGGGCTGCACTTCATCGGAACAGTTTGTATGGATAGTCTTTTGAGAATAGTATGTCTATGGTTTATTAATATATTATAAGTTATAATATATTAATATGAAATCATATTATTTAATTAGTATTGATCAAGAATTAATTTACTGATCAAAAGGAACTAATTAAATATGGACTCTTATATATATATATATATATATATATATATATATATATATATATATATATATATATATATATATATATATATATATATATATATATATATATATATATTGATGAGAATAATATTCTCTAAGATCGATAGATTCAAACAGATATCAATAAGACAATAACAAGTAATAGAAAACAATGAACACCACTATGAATCAAACGAATGTCGAATGATTAAAACAGCAACACCTCAGAAGAGCTCGATGAAGAACTTCTACTTTAGAGGCATGCCAGGGTTACAGTACTTGTCAAAGGAAATATTCAAGAAGCGTAATTAATATAATGCATGCATGCACTATATATACTAAACCCTAAAAACAATACACGGTTGGACAGGCCTAAACCGTGAATACATATGGACCGAACTAACTAAGCCCAGTGGCGCAACCCATATACTCAACAATCTCCCCCTTTGCGCCAATTAAGGCGAGAGATCACTTTGGTTGAGTAACGATGGTTTTCTTCACAGTCTTGAACAACTTTGGAATGATGGCAAGAAGAGTTTAACGAAAGTTAATGTACCACCGAAGCATATGTGAAAACAACTTCTTATCTGATTCACTGTTCTGATTGCACCTGTGTATGATATCGAGAATATGCTCCAAGTAGGAAGTGGAGAACAGGTGTTTGTTAACAAGAGCGAACATGCATTTTTGACCTTCGCCCCTGATGAACATGACTGTATGAAACTGTGGGTCGATTTTACCCTTCATCATCATGTTGATGTCGCTTGCCTTCCCTATTGGCTTGATAGTGGGTCTCCTTCTCAAGGCAGAGGCAATTTCTTGATCCATTTTTGCGACTTCAAGAATATAGCACACCAGCATTCGCTTGATGTGATCTATGATAGGCTCATACTCCTTTTGATTAGTCAGCAAAATATTGTTCAGGAGAATCCAGTCATGGGGATTCAAATTTGGAAAATCAGCGAGGGAGATCATATGAACCGAACTGTCTGAGCCTCGGGTCACTTTGAATTTAATATTGATAAACTTCCCTGCCAGAGTGGGTTTCAACACCTTGACTGTTGTGATCTTCTGTTTACTCCAAGTCCGGTATTGAGGTTGAGAGAACTCAAGATAGTACTCGATCAGGTCTCGATCAACCTTCGGGTCAGGAGAGGGGATGGCAACTGTTGATTCAAAACAATGAAAGATGAATGCCTTTCGGGCGAGTGGCATATCAAATTGAGAATCCTTAAAATTCTCAAGATTGAATGAAAGGACCGGTTCGAGCCAATGTCTGCTTGGAGCTTCAATTACCTCCTTCAGAAGCTTTTCCATAGTCCACAGAGGGAACATAGATTTCCTCTGTTCTAATACATCATTCGCTTCTTTTTGTTTCCTCTCCCTATCAACTTCTTCCTTCGCTTTACGAACATTTTCCTCAATCTCTCGATCATTAGGCTTGATTTTGAGGTTTTCGGTTTTGGAAGCTTTTTCTTCTGTATCAGTCACATCATCGATTTCATCCTCATCATCATCACCAATTTTCTTCTTTTGTTTGTCCTTCATAATACCCGAAGCTTCATTACCCTTCGGTTGAGCAGTGACTTTCGGTTGGGTGATGGGTTTGCTTTTTGGAGGTTGTTGTGATTGACCCTGGCCCTGAGTAACATTTTCTCCCCCTTGTTTCGGAGGGACAACGGGCTCCGAAACACCTTCAATCCTGCTTAGAATGTCTAGATCAGGTCTCATTTTCTCAGCCAAGTGGTGTCGAATCGAGATGGTAAGTACCGAGTCATCTGCTTTTAGAATATGTAAAAGAATAGAATGTACATCACCAACAGAGCTTTTGATCACTGCTCGCTCAGACTTGAGCTCTTCAATTTCCTCGGTCGCCGTCTTGAGCTTCAAGTTCTGAATTTTAAGCTGAGAAGTTCGACGATCCAGCTCATCCATTATCTTGCTTTCCACTGCTAGTTCGGATTCAAGTTGAGTAAGACAGGCATCAACTAATGTGTGAAGTTCGGTGTTGGCAGTCTGGATAGCTTTGCGTTCCTCCTCAAAGTGCTTCTTTTCAGCCTGAAGCGAGCGGGTAAGATTATCAACATAAGCAGTCACCATTTGAGCATTCTTCTAAGTTGCAGCCTGAAGAGAGTCAAGAAAAATTTGAGCATCAGAAACTAGTTTTTCGACGTTTGCGGTCGCTTGCTTGCAATCTTTGGTGGAGGCTTCAACTGCAATAGAAGCTTTCTGACATGTGGAAGTGGAAGCATCGATAGCTTTGACAGCATTAGTAATGGAAGTGTCATGCTCCTTGATAAAGGTTGCCAATAGAGCCTTGATAGCTGCTTCAGAGTATGCATTACTGGAAGTAGAAGAGGAAGAAAGAAATTGGTCAAGCTTGTCATTCAGATCCTTTAAATGCCTCTTCGTGATAGGAGTGTCATCATCATCATCATCGCTCTGTACTCGATATGGACTAAAATAAACAGAATCGAATTCCATTTCGGCTCCTCTAAGAACAGTGTCAGTTTCGTGTGAGGGAGGTGGGGATAAAGGTTTAGAGGTAATTGGGGGTTCAGATTCAGAAGTAGGTGCCCCCGTATCAGATACGTTGACACGAACATTAGGTTCGGTTGTAGTAGTAGTAGTTGTGGTAACTTCGGTGAATAAAGGGGATGGAATTGGAATTGAGGTTGTAGTGGAAGATGAGATGGGAGGAGGGAACGGAGCAATGGTAATAGGAACCGATTGTGTAGGAGAAAGAGGTGGTGAGTTTCGTTTACCTTCATGAGTTGGTGAGGGTGGAGGCGAATTACCTCGAGGCGGGCTTTCGTTTTGAGAAGCGTCATCATCACTGGACTCTGGTTCGGGCTGTGGGTCCGATGGAACGTAGTAAGAGTCACTTGAAGAAGGAGAAGGAACCTTCGGCTTGTGTGCCTTGTTCTTAGTCTTTCGTTTCTTCGGAGCAGTAGGGGCTGCTTGTTCAGACTTTCGCTTCTTGGGAGTTGAAACTTTAGAGGATTGACCTTCCTTCTCCCCTTTTCTTTCAGGCTTCTTCCCTCTTTTCGCTGGTTTATCTGCTGCGTCTAGGGAGCTTTGCATTTCGGGAGTAAGCTGCCTTGGCCCTGTAGGGGTAGCTTCTTGTACTTAGCTATCACTTTGCTTTCACTGGAAACACACCTGTACATGGATTCCGGAACCGAACCAATAAAGAGAAACTTGGATGGATCGGAGACAATTATCTTCGTCGTGTGGAAAGTAGCAATAGACGACATCAGTGAGTCCGCCATTGTTGGAACGTGAAACTTCTCCATCGCCCATTGAGTAACGAGAGTCCAAAACCTAGCACAAGAGATTTCAGAGTAGCGCGAAGTAGAACCAATACTTTGAACCAGTTGAGACCATAAGATAGATCCAAAGTCCATGTTAACCCCATGGTACAGACCGTAGAGAAGGGTCATGAATGCCTTGCTCGCGCCATCAGAACCTGCAAACCTCTCCGATAAACCCATAGATAGGAGGGTAAATAGACCATTCCACTAAGGAGGAAGACATGATTTCTTGAACTTTGTGCAGTGGTGAGAACCTCAGTGTACCCCATATCATAGAACATTGTGAAGAGTTGAGTGTTGGTGATGGAATCAGGGTTAATCATGGAGTCGTCGATAGCAATCCTTTGCAACAGACAAAACCTATCTTTTGAAATCGACGTCTTTTGATTGACGGTCTCAAATAAAATTCGCTCCTTGGCTTTATCGTAGACATCGGTTGATTAGATCTGAGAAAGTAGCGACATTGGAACATACTCCACCTTGGTTAGGGCAACTACAAGTGGTGAATATTTGAGGCATTCAACCACTTGCAGCATGTAGGGATCATACTGGAAAGGTGAGAGATCCATGATGAGGTTTTGATTTGGTTTAATGGTGAGAAGAGAGGACTGGGAAAATTGTTCATAAACAGATGAAGATTCAACCATTGTTATAGGTGTGAAGAAGAAGATGAATAGTAGAAATTCGCCGGTGTGTTCTTGAGAGAGTTGTGAATTGGTAAAGTGGTACAAGGGGTGTGAGAAAACTTTATATACCATCTCCAGGAGAGAGAAAGAATCCATAGTAATGATTCGACGATCTTCTGAATCGGCGCCTGAAAAAGCGCGATTTGACAGCTGTGTTTCCCTAGAAAGACGTCATCAGGTGTGATGTTAGGAACTGTTTCAAATTCACGTGCCCGTTGCAAATCTTATCCAATGACCCGGTTTGAAATCTTATCTTGTTACCATCGTTTCAACTTCGAAAACTTTTCAAATTCCTTTTCAAACTGTGACAAGCCCTTTCGCTTCATATAAGGCTGGCAATGGTCGCGCCTTAACATAGTATACCACCATAGCATTTACAACCAAAGCATCAAATCTGAAAAATTGCCATTAGTACCACAAACAAGAAATGGGAAAATCATAATGATCTTCGTGCAAGAGTGTGCCAATAGAAAAGAAATAAAGCAAAGTATTTGTGGGATTTAAGTGATGTCTATTTAGACACGAAACTATGGATCCCGGACACGAATCGCTTCCTTCAAAGTCAAGAGAGACTTAGAAGTGTTTGTGTGGTTTCCCTTTGAAATACGATCAAATGTTTATTAAGAAACATTGAAATACATCTTTTCAAATTTCAGCTATAAAGGGTGGCTTAGCTTCAACCGAACTTCAGTACTTGACATAAGACCGAAAGTGGATGAAGTACTTGTGAGACCAGTGTAGCCTATTAAACAAGTAGGTTAGATAATATATTCAGTGATTTGGTGATATTTGTAGAAATCTCAAAAACAAAAATATAAACTGGATCTTATGGGAAGAAAAGCCTGGGTGTCAGACAAGTTCATAAAGATCGCACAAAAATTAAAAAGAGATTTCTTGGTACCTTCCACTAAATTGGTTTCGTTAAAACGTGGGTGAAAACTAGAACATTTGATTGTTCACCGTCAATTCGTTAGTGGTGTTGGATTTTGGGTTTCACTTAGCACGTGGTGAAACGAAGCTAAGATCATTAACACAGATGGTGTGTAACCATAAACCTCAGTGGTAAATTCTGAGAGTCTCAAGGGTTACGATGATGAACCAAAATGAGATGGAGAAGAGTGATAAGGAGGTTAAAGAACCGAAAGTACCTATGCTATATAGTAAGGACCGAGCAGACAACTCTTAACTCAATGTGAGACGAGCAAGGTAGCTCATGACATAAGTGATTTTATCAGCCTGATTGGGAAGATTTGATTTGTGTATATCAAATCAGTAAGGCTTTACTTGAAGTCTTTGAGGCATTGGTCTACATACGGTAGCATGCTTCTATGGACACTTAGCTAGTACTAAGATAAAGAAATGTATACCTGTCCCAGCTCCATCATTTGAATGATCGATGATAACTTTCAGTGATATTTTTGGAATTTTTGATTTTAATACAAAGCAACAAAAACAACAAAAAAAATATTTTTGGATTTTATGAATATTCAGAAAAGGAATAAAACAAAAATGAAAATATTTTTGAGTTTTATGAATTTTCTGAAAAAAAAATTAAAAACAGAAAGCAAAATATTTTTGAGTTTTATGAATTTTCTGAAAAAGAATTAAAAACAGAAAGGAAAATATTTTTGAGTTTTATGAATTTTTCTGAAAAAGAATTAAAAACAGAAAGGAAAATATTTTTGAGTTTTATGAGAAGAAATGAAGTGAGAAAAGACATACATAGTGTACAAACTATACAACCGAAACTTCACCTAAAAGTAGTGAAGCGAAATATACCGAGCGTTCGGTTCATTTCGGTTCCCAAAAAATCAGGAGCCGAAATAGACCGAGCGTTCACTCTATTTTGCGTTCGGTCCACAAGTACTTCATCCACTTTCGGTCTTATGTCAAGTACTGAAGTTCGGTTGAAGCTAAGCCACCCTTTATAGCTTAAATTTGAAAAGATGCCTTTCAATGTTTCTTAATAAACATTTGATCGTATTTCAACGGGAAACCACACAGACACTTCTAAGTCTCTCTTGACTTTGAAGGAAGCGATTCGTGCTCGGGATCTATAGTTTCGTGTCTAAATAGACATCACTTAAATCCCACAAATACTTTGCTTTATTTCTTTTCTATTGGCACATTCTTGCACGAAGATCATTATGATTTTCCCAATTCTTGTTCGCGGTACTAATGGGAATTTTTCAGATTTGATGCTTCCGCTTCACACAACGAACGGTTTCGCCTTTCAACTACGCCATTTTGCTGTGGAGTATAGGGAGCAGAGAAGTTGTGAGACACTCCGTTTTTCAGCGAGAAATTCTTCAAACTCTTGGTTTTTGAATTCCAGCCCATTGTCACTTCGGACATTTCTAACCACCTTTCGCAATTGAAGTTCCACTTGATTTATAAATGCTTTGAACTTTGGAGTTTCCTCTAATTTCTGTTTAAGAAAGAAAACCCAGGTGAAACGTGAAAAGTCATCAACAATAACTAAAATCTACTTACTACCACCGATGCTTTCTATAGCCGTAGGACCAAATAGATCAATGTGAAGAAGCTCAAGAGATTCGATGATCTTTGTGTTGACAATTGTGGGATGACTCTTTCGGCTTAGCTTTCCCATCTTGCATGCTGCGCACAAGTGTTCCTTATCAAATTTGAGAAGTGGAAGTCCTCGTACATGATCACTGATAACCAACTTGTTGATATCCTTAAAGTTGAGATGTGAGAGCCTTCGGTGCCATAGCCAACTTTCGTCAGAGTGTGCCTTCGTTAAAAGGCATACAACTGGCTTTCCTCGAATTGGGTTAAGATTTAGAGGATACATTTCTCCTTTTCGTTTGGATTTTAACAAGACAACTTTCATTTTCTTTTCAACAATCTCCGAACCTTCATCATCGAATGAGACCTTCAAGCCAGTTCCCACAACCAGTTGAGAGACACTGATGAGATTGTGCTGCAATCCCTCTACATATGCTACCTTACGGATTGAGAATTCTACGTTTGTGATCATTCTGTAGCCTTTGATCGTGCCATATGAATTATTCTTGTATTTGACACATCCACCATTCTTAAGAGCCCGAAACTCCCTTAGCTCTTCCCTCCTTCCTGTCATGTGACGTGAGCATCCACTATCAATGTACCATTCGTCGTCGAACTGCTCGTCACTTATAACCTGCAAAAATCAAGCAGATTTAGGAACCCAAAGTTGCTTGGGTCCACGTGAGCCTTTTATAGAATAGGGAATAGCAATAGAAAGATCAATCATATAAGTTCTTTTTATTAGTGTGGTTGCGTCTTTCCTTTTGATGGTAAAGACCTTGAGTTTGTTTAAATCAGATTGAGGATTTTTGTTTTGAATCTTAACAAATTTGTTTTCGTGTTTCCTAGGGTTAGCTGACGTCTTCTTTGTCTGTGTTTTGTCGTCAGAGACGAGCTTCCCTTTTCCCTTGCTATCCTTGACATCCTTGTTAGGATTCTGCTTTGGTCGAGAATGAGGAAGATGGGATTTAGGACCGAAACTTGTCTTTCGGTTCTTATCAAGTCTAGTCTTGGGACCGAAACTAGTCTTTTGGTTCTTGTCGCTGCAAGAATTAGGAACGAAACTAGGCTTTCGGTTCACTTGACTGCATGATTGGCAGTGAGTGCATGGATCAGAATTATCCTTCGATACAGCTTTCGCCTTGAGATTTGATGCCTTTTCTGTGCGAACATAATTGGAGTTTTGGGAGTTCCAAAACTGCTTCCTTTCATTGAGATTCTTTTGATATCTTTTGTTTTGCTGGCGTTTTTGTTCAGCAAGCTGCTTTTGAGACTTGTGTATGTTTGCTCTTCGCTTTGGTCTCTCAGCATGAGTTTCGCTCTTCAATGAAGAGGTTTCGCTTGCGGCTGTCATTGGTTCGCTTGGGATTTCTTTGGTACCACTAGTGCTTGGTACATCAAAGCTTGTAGGCTTGTTGAGTGGTTCTGCCACGTATCTGCCTTAACCCTCCATGAGGTTCTCTCTGATAAACCAACAGTCTCATCTGCATTGTCGATTGGAGCAGACCAAAAATAATTATCACAGCCACCTGCGTTATCTTCATTTACTATGGCTATGAGTTCGGCTGTGTATTTCTGAGTAACTCCTGACGTGGTGTATACCTGATTTAGTACAGTTTGTACCTTTTGATAAACCACTGCTTTCGGTTTCAAAACTTTGGATTTATCTTGGGACACTCGAGCGAACTCAACCGAATTCTCAGATATAAGACCTTTGGTAGGTTCGGTTTCGCTCTTGACAAATTTTGAACAGTCAACCACATTCTCTATAGAAATTTCACTCATATCACTGTCCTCGTCAAATTCAGAAGTGTTTTCAACATTTATTTTGTTTTCTGAACTTAAATTGGCATTCAATGAGTCAAATTTCTGTATGGTTTCGGTCTTAATTTTCAATTTTTCATTCTCGTCCAAAAGATTTTTGAGCATGTCCTTATGGTCTTTGGACTTGATAAAGGACTCGATTTTGTCCAGACCAACCCTGTAGGCGTCGGAGATATTATCTGAAGAGACAATAGATTCACAGTTATAACCATCAATATCAACTTCGTCCTCCTTTAACTCTAGGAAGGGCAAAATCATTTTGTGAATCTTTTTGCCAATTTCACAATCTAAATGCAATTGAGTGATATTTGTATATAAACGTTTAGCAATCAAGCAAAAAATGTTTCTTTGTTTCAGAAGTTTCAAGTTATCATGTTGCAAATAAATAACGTCATCTCTCGTCCTAACTAACTCTAACTCCGTCTTCTCTATCCACATCCTTCGCTCCTCATTCTTGGATATCACCCTACTAATTTGATCGGTTAGGTTAGCATTTGTGAGGCGTGTTTGCATTAGACTACCACTTATACTAGAAAATTTGAATTTCAAATCGTTTAATTCCTTTTCATAGTTTGTTACAGGTATGTTAAGTGATTCGAGAATAGATTGTACCTTCTTGATCAACTGATCGTAGTCGTTGATCCTCTCGCTCACAGGTTTGGCAGCAAAGCACTTATCTTCCTTCTGATTCGCCCCATCATACTCGCCTTTGGTTGTGTAGCCCCTCATTTGTGACACTCCAGCTGTCACCATCAAGCATCTCCCAACAAACTCAGTATTCTTTTCTTTCGCCACAAATGCCTTGCTATATGTGGGTTTACGTACTTCTTCATCTTCAGAGTCTGTAGACCAGACCTCTACGCCACCGAACTCATCATCCACAACATTCTCCTGCACAATCAAAGCATTCATTGAACTGTTAGAGGCTTTCTTCTTCTTTATCTCCTCCATCTTGCGCATATAGTATGCTTCATCATCTTCACTCTCCTTCTTCTCCGATAGCTTTCTTAAAATGCAATCTTTGGCAAAGTGGTTTTTGCCATGGCAGAAGTTGCAATCGTATCCAGAGTCTCCTACCAGTTTGCTCTCCTTCTTCTCTTCTTCTTTCTTAGGAGTATTTTTGATCTCCTCTTTCTCCTTTTCTGAGCTATAGCTTCCCTGCCAGTTTCGGTTCTTGGCAATAGGAAACTTTTTGCGAGCAAACCACTTCGGGTTGGAAACCATCATTACATACTCTTCGCTTGTCAAATCACATTCTGATATCTCTGACTCTTCTTCATCCTCTTCCACATTCTTCACCTTGGAAAGAAGGGCCAAGGATCCCATACCAGACACCATGTTCGCTTCCTTTGTTACAACACTTTCATGAGACTTGAGAATACCCACCATCTTCACCAATGAATAGGTTTTAAACTGCTCGTGAGCCTTCACAGTTGATACTACAGCCATCCATTCGGGTCTTAAACCATTCATAAATGTGACCTTCTGTTCGATCACTTCTCTTCCAATACCGTGCTTGATCATCTTGCTCAAAAGATGGTTGAAACGATCGAATGCCTGAATAAGTTTTTCATCTGGCTTTTGTTGGAAAGCACCGAACTCAGAGAGCAATAGAGTTTGGATAGAATGCTCTAGATCTTCATCAGTGGAATACAGCTCTTTGAGTCTATCCCAGATCTCTTTTTCTGTGGTGCATGGGCTTACCAAACGAAAAGTATCGAACTGTAAAGCAAATCGAATCATTCTCATGGCTTTAACATGACACAACAACTTATCTTTTTCATCTTGAGGAATCTTCTCCACATCAGTTAAGAGTTTGTTGTACTCCTTTTGAGTCTTAATAGTTCTATTTTTACCAGAATGAAAAAAAGGACCCAATGTTATTGCTTCCCAGATAAGATAAACATTATCTTCGGATCCAATGACGTAGTCCTTAAAGTGATGCATCCAAACTTCATAATCTTGAGTGTATAGAATCGGGATTCTGGTTGTAGATCCAATGCTATTGGAGATATTGATCGGATTGGTTTGTGAATCTTCGTGAGACATGATGACCATTTTCAGATACCTGCTAAGAATCAGACTTGTAAAGATTGAATAGGGTAATATCAAGATCTATGAACAACGTCAGTGAAGGAATGACGGCTTAACAGATCCAATAAAAGTGGAAACCCTAAGAAAATTCTTCAAACAGAAGAGATGTGTATGATTTACACAGCCTCCTACTCTTATACCAATTGATGAGAATAATATTCTCTAAGATCGATAGATTCAAACAGATATCAATAAGACAATAACAAGTAATAGGAAACAATGAACACCACTATGAATCAAACAAATGTCGAATGATTAAAACAGCAACACCTCAGAAGAGCTCGATGAAGAACTTCTACTTTAGAGGCGTGCTAGGGTTATAGTACTTGTCAAAGGAAATATTCAAGAAGCGTAATTAATATAATGCATGCATGCACTATATACACTAAACCCTAAAAACAATACACGGTTGGACAGGTCCAAACCGTGAATACATATGGACCGAACTAACTAAGCCCAATGGCGTAACCCATATACTCAATATATATATATATATATATATATATATATATATATATATATATATATATATATATATAGATAGATAAAATGGGCCAAGTTCATTTAGGTTGGGCTAAACTTGCATGGATAGTCCATGGAGTTTTAACCCATGGATCCTATGGAAATGAAAGGTCATGGGTATTAGGGTTTACATGAATGTATCCCTAATACTCCATGCTATATAAAGAGGTCTTTGGCACATGAAATGGCACTAGTATGTGAGTAAACAAGAGTGGGCCGATTTCTAGTGTGATTACTATTCTCACAAGTTTTCCAAGGTGTTTTGGTGATTTGTGATTCCACTTGACGCATCCACATTATTGGTGCTAGGCTCTTGAAGCTCAAAGGAATCAACCACAAGAAAAAAGTATGTCATCCCACTAAGTTTTATATTACAAGTTCCCCATGGTATGTTAGTTAGGATGAGAACCTTAGAAAAATCATATTTGCATGTATAATAGAGAAAACATAGATCCAAGGTTTCTAGGGTTGCATGTACACCATAGGAGTGTTAGAATGCTCAAAACCCATCAGTGGTATCAGAGCCTAGGCTTGTTTTCATTATACTTGATGCAAAATGCTTTAAAAAATTCGAATTTTTATTCACTGTTCAGTGGACTCGTCGAGTCCATGGGGGGACTCGATGAGTCCATGTGTAAACTCATCCTACTCGTCGAGTAGGCTCTTGCACTCGGCGAGTAGGAGGCCTTGTGTGCAGATTTTCGAGTTTTGCTACTGGAAATGGACTAGAATCATTACCCTAAACTGTTTTGGACTTATAAAACCTGTTTTTGGTGTGGGAATGATTATGCTAATCCATTTTCAATGGTTATTATCAAATTTTCAAGTTTTAAATATGTTTATATGATTCTTGAAATTGTTGATATGAATGTTCATACTTGTGAGTTTTGGTAGATCATAGGAATTATTTGCAAAATGTTTGTTAGTGTAATTCTTGATCTAAATGTCAATTAATGGACTCCATAACTTCTCCTCAAGTTATGGAATTCCAGAAGTCTTTTCTTTAAAGCCATTAAGACTCATAGGTTATAGAAATAAAAATTCTTGAATAGTTTCAAAACTTGCCCTCAAGTTTTGGAATTTGTAAAGTCTCACACACACTTTAATTCCAAACCCTAGAGTTTTAAAAGTTAAAATTCAACCCTTATAGTTTATAGTATTATAAGTTAATAATATATATATGTATAAGAGCAAGTCAGTCTTACCGTTAGTAGGCCTCATTCACGAAGCCGGTCTATAAGGGGGGTATAAGGTTGTTGCCTTTAAAATGGCAGCTTAATGGGTGTCCACTCTCACCCACTGCTTCCTTGACTGGTGGAGGGTCATTAATCGAACGGGTAGGACAAAGACTATAATTCTCATTAAAAGTATAATGATAAATATAAAGTAACTAAACCTTTTATAAATTCCCAATCTTAGTTACTTTAGGAAAATGTGAATTTGGTGCTAACCCATGAAATTACACTTTGTACCTTACCAATTCATTGGTGGAGTGTGTGTGGGTCACCGACACACTAACATAGACTAGTAAGAGTGGCAAAGGGTGACTTAATGTTTATCATAGATCGGTGGAGCGCGTGTGGGTAACCAGCACATCGATTAGGTGATAAAATTAAGGGTACCAAGTTAATTTGCATGGTTATCCACACCTTGTTTGTGATCCTCGGCATCCCAGTCACAAACTTGAGAGGGCACAATCGAGATTCAAACATGCCATTGAAAAGTTCAATGAATCTCAAAAGATCTAAGAGTTTCAATCCAATTCAAACCTAATACCTATTTCATTTTCCATGGTGGAAATTGGTGAATCGTCATTCGCCTACCTTCAAATATTTTATAGCTTGGATTATGGCATCCCTCTTCCAAGTTATAAAATATTGTGTTGGATCCTAGCCTTAATATTTCATATTGGGTGTTATATTAAGGACTTAAATCAACTAACTTGAATTTCTCCCATTGTAGATGTCTAGATCAGACAACTATGATCTTTCCAAATCTCTTGGAACAAGCTTTCCTAATGAAGATGATGTCCCGCGATTGGATCATGGAAATGATACTTCTCTTCCTCCACCTCCTCCAATTATTCTCCCTGACCCACAAGCTCAAAGACTTGAAAAATTCAAGGTCATTAAAACATGAAGATGGAAGGCCTGCGTGTTCTCACGTCTTGGAGATGAAGTCACATATCGACAGGATGAGAGTGTTGGGTTTCGAAGTCTCAAGGAAGTTGGCTGTTGACTGGGTTCTTCAGTCACTTCCTGAGTCGTATAGTGAGTTCATTAAGGACTACTATGTGACAGACCACGAAATGACCCTTATTGATCTTACTTATTTGCTTGTTGCTGCTGAATCAGAAATGTTTTGGCGCACTGGAAAAGTAAATCTGGGTGGAAGATCTACTTCTCAAACTTCCATGGACATTGACAATGGTAACATTGGAAGTCCAGAAAAGCTTTCTCTTCCCAATGGAAAGGGATCAGCCTTGGTCAACCCGGTTGACCAAAAGGTAAAGGGAAAGGCTAAGTATGTGATAGTCCCGTGTACCATTCCCAAAGAGTCTATATGTTTTTATTGTCAAGAGAAGGGGCATTGGTTGCGAAGCTGCCCTGACTACCTGAAAGATCTGAGAGAAGGAATAATCAAAAGTTTGACTCTGCTTCAGGTAAGTACACTATCTAACTCTGTTAAGTTTCTAATTGTTGATTCTTAATACATGAGACTAGGTTGCATTTTGATGTTTGGCAGGATCAAGCA
This sequence comes from Lactuca virosa, assembly GCF_052849685.1. Lineage (NCBI taxonomy): Eukaryota > Viridiplantae > Streptophyta > Magnoliopsida > Asterales > Asteraceae > Lactuca > Lactuca virosa. Next base: position 172,943,720 of record NC_136434.1, on the reverse strand, counting down.
AAGGGAAGGAAACTTAAAGGAAGAGTATGCTGAATCTGATCGCGAAGATGTATTTTAATCTCATGGTTCGAAGATTGGATTTTGAGCTGCTGCTTAGGAGTTATGATAGATTGCTAGGAACTATGTAATATCATAGTTTTCATTTAAAGTTGTATTGTAAGGAAAAAGTTTTTTCCACATTTTATAAATAAATAAAATTTTGTTTTATAATATCTCCTTGCAATGGCATTTATGAAAAATTGATGTTTGTATGTTTCTAGAAATATTGGAAATATGAATTTGATTCTTTCATTTGTGGTAGTGTCTAAATTTACCAAATAAGGAAAGATTCTCATCACCCAAGTTTCAATTGGACCGAAACTTGGAATCATGCAAGTTGTATTATATGATGAATGAGAATTTTCATCTTTAGAAAATTAAGACTAATTCCTTGTTCACATGTATATGTGAGTCAAGTGAAGGACTAAGGGATCGATTATACATTCTTGTGCACTGGTCAAGTCCACCACAAAGATCGATAAGGTTATTCGTCATGATTTGCTAAAGTTTAGTAAATATGGTTATACTTACAAACTTGAGTATAATTCTAAAACATTGGAAAAGTTTCAATGTACGGCAGAACGAATGAGAAGAATCAAATTAGGCAGAAAGATAAAAGTTTCTCAAATGTGAAAAGATGGGAGAGTACATTAGTATCATGTTTTATGATCATCTTAATGATTAAGAAACCATATCACAATTGATTCTCTAAGGACATCTTAGTGCATTTTTTTAAATAAGAAGAGGAATCGTGGATTGATGAAATGGTTAAAATCAAAAAGATGAATCATACTTCGTTCCAAAACAATTCTTAGATTCATACTCCAAGATTGTAACTTGAGTGACATATCTTAAAGAAGGTTTATAACACTTGTCAAATGTAGAGTAAGATGTTTTATACTCTTGTACACTTGAAATTGGTAAGTTGTGATGTTTTAGATAAAACAAAGACCAACTAAGTCCAATTGTGTGAAGTGTTTGTCTTGATAAGAATCCGCACTATCTCTTAAATATTTGTTTGTCAAGGAATGGTTCTTGGCAGGAGAGTCTTATATGTCAAGAGGACAGTGGGAGTCTTAAAGATCCTGAAAAAGTTTCAAGAACTAATCAAGAATAAAGCCTGTAGTTTATCACTAGCACACGACTTGAGGTTTATAACCTATTGTCCTAACATAATTCTTGTTTATGTGCCCATTCCGGTTAAAGTTGACTATGCATGTGAGTTCTATGACTTCTCGGTTGCTTGCATAACAACTTGGAAGACATGGTAGGCCCTTGGGCTGCCAGATGGCAAAAAAATTAAGATTGAACAAGTTCAGTCCATATGAGTTTGATTTTGTCACTAACCTTGTCTTGTGATTATGGTTTTGACAAATTCACATGGATAGGAACACATCTAAGTGTCATAAGGTTTCTCTCCGATTCATGAAAATGATGGTGAGGAAACGCTTTCGCTAAATAGATTTTAAGTAGATAGCAATTATGATATTTGCATTCTCAAAGTCGTTAGTGGAGCGTGTGTGGTTAACCGTCACACTAACATAGGCTTGTGAGAAATGGCAAAGGTCTAAACAATTGAGAATATGATTACGACATCCCTTTTCATAGTTCTAAAATTGTTTAGACACACATGTGAGCTATCTAAGGAAAGGTGTATGATTTTGATAAAGCCTTATCAAAGCATCGTATCAGAAATCTGAACTTTGGTAAGAAAGTCAATAAAGTATTGATTTCTAGAAGTCCAACTGATTTCTGGATACATGTCAAAGCTAGTGGGAGCATAAATGTTATGCTAATAATTATCATGTTAGTAGGAGCATGATTATTATGTTAAGTGCTAATTATAGAAAACAAAAGTCTCAATTCGTGACTCTACAGGGTTTGAAAAGTTGTTTTGTTATAATTAAGGGAGATGAAATTATACTTCATTTCAATTCTAAAAGCTTAGATTGAGATTTTAATCATCTTTAGTCGAGGATATATATATGAATTTTATGTTGGAATGGTTCAACATAAGGAAATTCTATATATATTGCGTTCTCAAAATTCGATTATGATTACGGCATCCCTCTTCATAGTCGAATTATGAAAACATGGCAAAAACAAAATATTGTAGCAAAAGACTGGTCTAGGATCATGTCTTTATGTGAGACATCATGAATCGTGTCCCATATGCTTCGGGTATAGGATTGATTACATGTGCTATAATATTTATCCTTTCTAAATTTTCCAAATGCCTAGGGCATTAAGTGTGACAACCGTCAATTTCTGGTCAAGTCAAAGTCAAACAAAGTCAACAGGTCAAACTTGTCGACTCAACTAGTGTTTATATGTTAGGGTTTACTCTATGTTCACTAATGTACAACTCTATATCCTAATGAAAATTATCACTTGGAAGATTCAAATGTGCAGAAAATCTAAACCCTAATCAGGTTGAGTGATGTAACAACTCTATAAAACACTATTTCGTACCCTTCGGGGGTGTATAACACTCAAAATATGGTGTAACGAAGCCTACGGTCCTTGTACTACGAAGAAAAAAAACACAAATAAAGGCCCCCGGAAAAGTCTCTCTAAATCTCTCCCACTCTATCTCTCTCTCTCTCTCTCTCCTAAATCTCTCCCAAATATCTCTATGTATCTCAAATCTCTCCCAAATCTCTCTCTGTATCTCAAATCTCTCCCAAATATCTCTCTGTATCTCAAATCTCTCCCAAATCTCTCTCATATCTCTCTCGACTTTTTATAAACATCCGTACCATCCCAATCCTTTCCTTTGTTGAAAACAGCTCAAAACCGAAGGAGAAAACCCAAAAGGACCCTCTTGGTCCGGAACCTTCTGAGTCCGGAACATGTTTGATTTTGGACATTCTAAGTAGAACCGGACAATTTCGCATCTCGGAACGTCCCTTGGGTTCAGAACTCCTTCACTCCGGAAGGTTTCGCTTCGGAATAAACTGCTTCGGAAGTTCTCGCATATGTGGAAGACTTCGCCCCGGAAAGCCTCGCAGCCTCGGAAGCGATCCACTCCGGAAGCTGCTGACTCCACACCTCCACTTTGGAACTTAGAGTTAGCTTCAGATTTCACCCTTTTGGCTCCAGATTTGGTAAATTGACTCCGGAATCCTCGCAGATCCGAACCCCAATCCGGATTTTAGACCATTTCGGACCATTTCGTGATTTTAAGATATTTTGACGTTAGAAATCCTCTCAAACTCGTATTTTTCAGGATTAAAACCCTCTAAACTCCTATTATATGCCAATTTGAAGGATTAGAACACATTTTTATGAAATAATATCTAAGGATATATTATTTTATTCACCAACTTGGCCACTTGTATTGACTTGATTGGTTGAAAACTAACCTTCCCAAGGTGATATCACATTTACCCAAGCAAATGTCACTTCACCATCAATTCTCACCACCTTTTTCTTATCCCACATGCATATATACGGACTAAAGGCCCTTCAAAACCCATTCACAGTAAACATTTTCTCATACTTTCTCCTAAAGGCACTTTCCCTCCTTTTCCTTTTCTCTTCAAGATCTTCATCAAATATTCCCAGGAGATCCCATCTTTCTTTCAAGCAAAACTCTTAAGGATTTTTGGTAAGTATATATATATATAATCTAAGTGTTATGCACCAATTTTCATAAAGGTTCATTTTATTCACACATTATTGTGTGTTTAACATAATAGGATATGATTAGCTTCACGTACTTCTAAACTCAAAGATCATCGTTTTTATCTTGTGAATCTAACCGCGACTACACATAAGGTGAGTTCATACCCCTATATTTTCACGTCTTTCCATGTTTTAGGGGGGGATACAAGTGAAACGCAAGAAAAAGTTATGTTAAAATACAAATCGTTACATATAAGTTCTATTGTTTTACTTACATCTTATGTATAAATGTTAAATACATAAAATAATGTTACTACTAACGTGATAGACTACTTTACACATAAAGTTGGTAATACACCAAGGTTTTTCATCCTAACGGAACACCCTTTTGAAAACTATAATAGGTATAGTTCATGAGATATTCATGATGCTTTTACATATAATAAATACTAAAAAGAGGAAATACTTATATTCACGAGAAAAATGGACTTTTCATACGTAAACCTGTTGATACTAAATTTTATGAGATATATGACTTCATCGAACCTTTCAGTTCGCAGATTAAGTCCTGTTTTATAAGCCATAATCTCTTGTAGGGAGAGCGTGATATTTGTGTATAGATCTATATGGGACTGACAATCCCTCACCTAACCTGTTAGCTACAGTTAGACCGGCAGGTCTGGGGTGACAAAAGTCATATCATTCCAACGCCTGAAGAACGTTGTTACAGGCAGTCTGGGTCAATAGTACGGTTATAAAATCTCACATGGAGTATTAATACGTCTTGGTTTACGGGGCTGTTAAACGCCTTAGTGATTATATATACCTATATAAATCTACTTATACTATTTTAGGTATGGAAAATACTTATGCATTCCGGTTTTTTTTGGAACTTTTAAACCCAACACTCTCTTATGGAAAATATTGGATTTTCTAGAAACAAACTCAAATTTCCATATACAAAAAGGCATACTATTCTTATACAAAAACACTTATAAACTCACCAACTTAATTGTTGACACTTTTTCAAAACTACTTGTATTTCTCAGGGTTTCAGTAATACAGGTAAAACATCAGCTTTTGGAGAAGGGACGCTAAGGCGTAAATTTCAAAACTTATTAAATCATCATATTGTAATTTATTTTGAGACATGTATCACATTCAACAATGTAACTTTTAAATTATATTTATGCTGGTTGTCTTTACTTTCTTTACAAATATTCAACTGTTATGATACTACATGAAGTCATCCGCCCCCGAATGTTTCCGCCATTCTGGTTTGGGGGTGTGACAGATTGGTATCAGAGCATTGTTTATAGTGAACTAAGTATATCGAACCACATAAGATATACAAACTATAAATGCAAAGGGACTAAGACCCTCTGACAAAACGTTTTCACACAAACTATACTTCTAATAAATTAAAATGCTAGTTTTATAAAAATATAAGTACATGCATGCAACAGTCTAGTATCATAGTCAAAACTATGCAAAAGTATTAAGACAAGTTGGACACTATGATTAGGCCTCGGAGTACGTAATCAGATCGAGGATGAATATAGCCTGATCAACTATATTTATCCGAGATGTGACCAACGTATGTCGGGGAATAGTCATAGTGAGCAGCAAGTCAAAAACTTACCAAAGAAAACACTAGAATAAAACTTATAAAATTAAGATACTATAGGAGTATTTTATAGTACTATAAGAATTGTAATAAACGTGCGAACCTCGATATTTCGTTAAATCTAGAAATCGTCAAATAAATAAAATTTTACTCTTAAAAACTAAAAACCTTCACTGGCAGGTCTATAATTGCAAAGTGCATACTTTAAAGTTACACAGGATTGAGATTTTATAGGATTAGGATTTATGATTTCGCTTTAGGTCCTTTTCCTTGTTTGGATGTGAACTTGAAGTAAAGCTACTTATCTAACGGTCTATTCAATCTTGATTTTATGTAATTTGTATACACTAGGTAATTACAGGAGGACCCGGTGCAAGTCTTATCATAAAATTATCTTTTTACCCTCGAGTTATATATATATATATATATATATATATATATATATATATATATATATATATATATATCTTATCCCTATTCCTGCTTAGATAACAATGGTTGGAATCCATCCTCCCGGGGATCCGTACTTTCCTAATCAAGAGAATGTTGGTTGGCTCGGCGCCGAACCAGAAGATGTGCCTGCAATTCCCCTAGACGATGATTTTGCTGAAGACTTTCCCGAAGACGACGATTCCGGATCAGAAGCTTACAATCCACCTCCAGTTGCTCAGAACCCTAACCCTCGTCATAACTTTCAAGGCCCGACGCCTCTTTGGGCCATAAATCTAGACAGGTGGAGTCATGAACAAGGTCAAAATTCCCCCTACCAAGGAGACCGAAGCTTTTACAATCTAGAAGCCGGAGGTTCAGCAGATAGAGCACTTCCTGTGCTGGTTCGTCGTGTTTCTCGCAACACGGAACATGGAAGATCTATCATCGACCGAGTGGTGCAGATTGAGGCTACCACATGTGTCGACGCTGTTCGTCTTCACAACCTGGAAGACAATCATAGCGCAACAAGGGATCGTACCAACTTCTTGCAGGAAGAACTGGCGGCTTCGCAAGCCGAAGTGCAACGATTACGAGAACATCATGCTGTACAAGATAGGCGCACATTCGAGATAGAGCGCCAGTTAGCCAAATCTCAGGCCGGATCTAGTAGGAAGTAGATTGTACTCTACTCTCTCTTTTGGATGTAACTATGTCTAGGTAAAGACTCTAGTATTAATTTCCTGCTTATGTTAAGACCTTGAACTTTCAGTCTGTAAGGTCTTCGTACTGTCAAAATTTTCCCATTTCTAGTATGATGTAAGACCTACTCCAAGGTCAATTTTCCGAACTTATCACATCTTTAAAACCAATGATTTCGGCAAATGTTTAATCTCCTGGGGAAATCTTTGTCCAAATACATTCATCCTTCTATTGTTAGAACTCTACCGAAATCACACTCTCATCTAATTGTTGAATTATGTTGATTTAGTTCATGAATCACTTTCAATTCTTTTCGAAAGTTGGAACATAATATCCACCAACCAAAGGTGACTTAGTTCGGATGACACTCGTCTTGTAACTGTTCTAGAAACTTCCTTCTACTCTTTTACCAGGACTGCATCATAGGGAGGTAGGTCGAATCTTTTAGATCAGTATAACGAAACGAAAAATTTATATTAATATAAATTATTAGAATACATCTAAAGCCAACCATAATCGCTCACGAGCTCATTTTCTCATCTTGTAACAGAATCATGCCTCCGAAGAAACGTAACCAACCCTCCGATAAAACACCAATCCTTCAGATAGATGCGGCCACGTTTCAAGCTGCAGTCACAACACTCGTAGCAGCTGTCATGGCTCACCTTAATGCTAACAACACAAATGTTAGTGGAAATGTGATCGGCAATCCCGATCGTGGTGATAACCAATTTCAGCAACAAGTGCCTACTTGTAAAGACACTCCGAACCTCAAACCTAATATTCTGAAACGAAAGTTCGAGAACAAGAAAGGGAATTGTTCAACTCAAGGACCTACAGAAGGGTAACAAGTTGGGGCAGTCAATACCCCCATCAGCCCTGCTATCCCAACACCAACCACACCGTACTTAGGAGACCTCCCCCACTACAGCAAGTGCAACTACCATCATCATGGAGTCTGCCGAGTGCTGCATTGCAATAGATGCAACATGAAGGGGCACACCGCCCATTTCTGTAGGACTCCTTTCGACTTCATCACTTCAACTACCAACGTTGTAACCAATCCAATATGTCATCTTTGTGGTGAAATAGGACATTACAAGAGGGACTGTACAACAGAGAAGAACGACGGGGGAGCAGGAGGAGTTTGACCCCAGAGAATGGGAAAGCATCAAAGAACCCTGCTATATTTTGGTACGCTTCCAAACCCCAATAATTTATTTATAATTATAATTACTCTCTCATTCGAACCAAATCGCAGCACTCATATAAAGCTGAGGACCCTATCAGGTAAGCTATGATGGCTTAGTATATACATTAGGGTCATTTATAATTAAGATTTGTAGATTTAAGGTGAGTGATCCCGCCTCATTTCATGTTCCTTGTTTGGTTGTGGATTTAGGGCAGGGTTGCTCAGTCAACTGTCTTACCAATATTAATTATACATGACTTGTGTACACCAAGCGATGATAGAGAGACCTAGTAGGAATCATTCCATGAAAGTTCATAGTTTCAAACTATCAGATTCCTCGTATTGGTAGTATCCGCCAATTTTGAATTAAAAAGGGGATTTGTAGCAAAATAATAGAATAAAACTGAAGGCGCTGAAAACTTATGTACATAGGATTGTTCATCATCCTGGTAATCATCTCTTCCAGAATGAGTTAATATCTACTTCGTTGAGAAGTTCCGATACCCTTATCCGACATGGTTTGGCTTGATCCCTACCATACAAATTTTTTTATGCTGTGTAAAAGAACTTTTTCCTTAATTAGCTGTCAGATGAAATTCTTCCAATCCATAACGCAAACCTTTATATCATCTCTCACTTCAAAACTTTAGAAGTACCCATGCGAGGGGTACACACCCTCTAGCCTGCTCAGTAGGTAGAAAACTTGAAGCGAAAAGCACCAAAGAAGTCTCAAAAGTCAGTAACCACTCGTAGTATACCCAAGAGATCTCTGAGGAAGACCACTTGTACTGTAGGTCAAGTTCAAGAATAGAGTATAAGAAATCATTAGGTTAATCTATCGCTGCTAAGTGTATATGCAAGAGTGGCATATAATTTAGACTCAACAAGATTTAGGATGTGTGATTCCGCCCTATTTCTTGTTCCTTGTCTGGTTGTGGACTTGGGGCAGAGCCACCCAACCGAACGTTTTGCCGATCTAAATTATATACGACTCGTATACATGAGGTGAGGATGGATGAGCCAAGTATGAGTCTTCTCATGAACTTCAGAGCAAAAGCCCGCATGCTTACTATAACAACCGGAGGTACCTGAGTGGGAGTGGTAGTGGATTACAATGGGCTTAAAAATCAAGTTACCAAGGCAACAGGTGGACTTGATGCCATTTTGGGTGATCGTCGACAGATTAGCCAAGTCCGCACACCTCCTACCATTTTAAAGAAACAGGTAAAATAGGGAAGATAACTAGAACGTGTATTAGGGAGACTAGTTAGACTGCATAGTGTACCAATATCCATTATCTCGGATAGAGATAGTAGATTCACTTTACGGTTCTTGCAGTCACTACAAAAATCTCTAGGAACGAGACTAGACATGAGTACCGCTTACCACCCACAAACCGACGGAAAGAGTGAGAGAACCATTCAAACCTTGGAAGATAAGCTAAGAGCTTGTGTGATCGATTTTGGTAAGGAATGGGATACCCATTTACCACTGGTCGAGTTCTCGTATAACAATAGCTATCACACTAGCATCAAGGTTGCTCCATTCGAAGCCCTTTATGGCCGCAAGTGCAGATCACCTCTGTGCTGGGCTGAAGTGGGTGACACGCAACTAGCTAGAGGACAAGTACACAGGCCCGAAAATCATAAGAGAAATGACCGAGAAGATTGTCCAAATCCAGGAATGATTAAAGGCTTCAAGAGACAGACAAAAGAGTTATGCGCACAAAAGACGGAAACCCTTGGAATTTCAGGTTGGGGACCGTGTATTATTGAAGGTCTCACCCTGGAGGGGATTAATACGTTTTGGAAAACGTGGGAAATTAAATCCAAGGTATATCGGACCATTTGAGATCCTTGCCAGGATTGGCCCGGTAGCATACAAACTCCGATTTCCACAGGAACTCAATAATGTACATCCTACCTTTCATGTGTCCAACTTAAAGAAGTACTTATCCGATGAGACTCTCGTCATCCCTTTGGACGAAAATTGAAATCAACGAGAGTCTCCACTTCGTAGAAGAGCCAGTAGCAATCATGGATCGAGAGATTAAATGAACAAAACAAAGTCGCATCTCCATTGTAAAGGTCCGCTGGAACGCCAAACAAGGACCTAAGTACACCTGGGAGCGCGAAGATCAGATGAAACAAAAATATCCGCATCTTTTCCCTAACCCGTGAAGTCCCACTCAAAATGCTAATTTCGGGACGAAATTCTTTCTAACGGGTAAATGATGGGACAACCGTCAATTTCTGGTCAAGTCAAAGTCAAACAAACTCAACAGGTCAAACTGGTCGACTCAACTAGTGTTTATATGTTAGGGTTTACTCTATGTTCACTAATGTACAACTCTATATCTTAATGCCAATTATCACTTGGAAGTTTCAAATGTTTAGAAATTCTAAACCATAATCAGGTTGAGTGATGTAACAACTCTATAAAACACTATTTCGTACCCTTCGGGGGTGCATAACACTCAAGATATGGTGTAACGAAGCCTACGGTCCTTGTACTACGAAGAAAAAAAAACACAAATAAAGGCCCCTAACAAAGTCTCTCTAAATCTCTCCCACTCTATCTTTCTCCCAAATCTCTCCCAAATATCTCTCTGTATCTCAAATCTCTCCCAAATATCTCTCTGTATCTCAAATCTCTCCCAAATATCTCTCTGTATCTCAAATCTCTCCCAAATCTCTCCCAAATCTCTCTCATATCTCTCTCGACTTTTGATAAACATCCGTACCATCCCAATCCTTTCCTTTGTTGAAAACAGCTCAAAACCGAAGGAGAAAACCCAAAAGGATCCTCTTGGTCCGGAACCCTCTTGGTCCGGAACCTTCTGAGTCCGGAACATGTTTGATTTCGGACCTTCTAAGTAGAACCGGACAATTTCGCATCTCGGAACCTCCCTTGGGTTCGGAATTCCTTCACTCCGGAAGGTTTCGCTCAGGAATAAACTGCTTCGGAAGTTCTCGCATATCCGGAAGACTTCGCCCGGGAAAGCCTCGCAGCCTCGGAAGCGATCCACTCCGGAAGCTGCTGACTCCACACCTCCACTTTGGAACTTAGAGTTAGCTTCAGATTTCACCCTTTTGGCTCCGGATTTGGTAAATTGACTCCGGAATCCTCGCAGATCCGAACCCTAATCCGGATTTTAGACCATTTCGGACCATTTCGTGATTTTAAGATATTTTGACGTTAGAAATCCTCTCAAACTCATATTTTTCATGATTAAAACCCTCTAAACTCCTATTATATGCCAATTTGAAGGATTAGAACACATTTTTATGAAATAATATCTAAGGATATATTATTTTATTCACCAACTTGGCCACTTGTATTGACTTGATTGTTGAAAACTTACCTTCCTAAGGTGATATCACATTTACCCAAGCAAATGTCACTTCACCATCAATTCTCACCACCTTTTTCTTATCCCACATGCATATATACGGACAAAAGGCCCTTCAAAACCCATTCACAGTAAACATTTTCTCATACTTTCTCATAAAGGCACTTTCCATCCTTTTCCTTTTCTCTTCAAGATCTTCATCAAATATTCCCAGGAGATCCCATCTTTCTTTCAAGCAAAACTCTTAAGGATTTTTGGTAAGTATTTATATATATATAATCTAAGTGTTATGCACCTATTTTCATAAAGGTTCATTTTATTCACACATTATTGTGTGTTTAACATAATAGGATATAATTAGCTTCACGTACTTCTAAACTCAAAGGTCATCGTTTTTATCTTGTGAATCTAACCGCGACTACACATAAGGTGAGTTCATACTCATATATTTTCACGTATTTTCCAAGTTTTAGGTGGGGGGGGGATACAAGTGAAACGCAAGAAAAAGTTATGTTAAAATACAAATCGTTACATATAAGTTCTAATGTTTTACTTACATCTTATGTATAAATGTTAAATACATAAAATAACGTTACTACTAACGTTATAGACTACTTTACACATAAAGTTGGTAATACACCAAGGTTTTTCATCCTAACGGAACACCCTTTTGAAAACTATAATAGGTATAGTTCACGAGATATTCATGATGTTTTTACATATAATAAATACTAAAAAGAGGAAACACTTATATTCACAAGAAAAATGGACTTTTCATACGTAAACCTGTTGATACTAAATTTTGTGAGATATCTGAATTCATCGAACCTTTCGGTTCGTAGATTAAGTCCTGTTTTATAAGTCATAATCTCTTTTAGGGAGAGCGTGATATTTGTGTATATATCTATATGGGACTGACAATCCCTCGCCTAAATTGTTAGCTACAGTTAGACCGGCAGGTCTGGGGTGACAAAAGTCATATCATTCCAACGCCTGAAGAACGTTGTTACAGGCAGTCTAGGTCAATAGTACGGTTATAAAAACTCACACAGAGTATTAATACGTCTTGGTTTACGGGGCTGTTAAACGCCTTAGTGATTATATATACATATATAAATCTACTTATACTATTTTAGGTATGGAAAATACTTATGCATTCCGGTTTTTTTTTTGGAACTTTTAAAACCACCACTCTCTTATGAGAAATATTGGATTTTCTAGAAACAAACTCAAAATTCCTTATACAAAAAGGCATACTATTCTAATACAAAAACGCTTATGAACTCACCAACTTAATTGTTGACACTTTTTCAAAACTACTTGTATTTCTCAGGGTTTCAGTAATACAGGTAAAACATCAGCTTTTGGAGAAGGGACGCTAAGGTGTCAATTTCAAAACTTATTAAATCATCATATTGTCATTTATTTTGAGACATGTATCATATTCAACAATGTAACTTTTAAATTATATTTATGATGGTTGTGTTTACTTTCTTTACAAATATTCAACTGTTATGATACTACATGAAGTCATCCGCCCCCGAATGCTTCCGCCATTCTGGTTTGGGGGTGTGACATTAAGAGGGGAAACGTTCTAGAATTGGATATGACTAAAATGATTAAGCAATTGCCGAGCACAATCTGAGGTTTACCAAAGATTGGTTGCTCATGGGCAGTTGGAAGTATGATGTAAATTTTTTGGAAAGGACCATATTGACATATTCTGAAAGGTGGCAACTCTTGTTCAGAAGTGATAGTCAAAGTGGGAATATGGAAATGTTTCATAGGTGGAAGTTATTCATTAAATATGTGTAAGATTAGAAAACTTAATGCAAGAAGGATGTTCAAAGGAATGTACTTTGAATTTGAGACTTCGTTTCCATGGAATTGATCTCCATTGGAATACTCTGTAATGTCTGTTGACAAGTCTTGTGACTTTGTGCATAGTCATTACAAGAGGATCAATGCATATAAGTTTAGAATCTAACAGATTTCGGTAAATGGCAGGAATTTGGAATTCTTACATTTACGATAAGGATTTGAGAATGTGAAATGAGCATCATTGGAATCATGTTCAATTGGTCTATTTCACAAAGTAAGGATCATAGACAAACATAGTGTGCATACTTGGAATATGGCATAACTATTGTTTGGGCAAACACAGTGTGCATGCTTGGAGCATGGCATGACTATTGTTTCAGTTCAAGTATTAAGTTGATTGTTCGAAACATTATACAATGAATAATGTGTAATCAATATGGTGATAAATAAAAGGTGTTTTATTTATATTCATAAGTTCTGAGACCATATTGGATTCGATTATTCTTGTGTTTCACTTTGCATGTTTTGACATCCCGAATAACTAGGTTATTCAAACTCTCCACAGTCAATCATACTTTGGAAGTAGGTATGATTCAAGACTGTCGTGAATTGGGCTTGTATATGTCTAAAGTGTTTAGACATAGCAAAAGTTGCTGCAACATTCATGAGTGCTCCTGGAATCAGATTCGAGTATTGGATTAAACCACGCTCATTTAAATCACTTCATGGATTTTATCATGAGCGATCATGAGACGATAATATCTTATATTCTTCAAACGGAGACATGTGAGTTGTAGTTGCGCTTCAGTTGCACATTGACATATGTAAACGCAACCAGTAACTTGATTGTTATAAAACATATCGTTGTGTGTAATTTGACGAGTAAGTACAAGTGAACATTTGGGTCGAAGTTTATCCATTACTTTTATCCTTAGAGGGATAAAAGCGATATCTATGGGCCCCTCGATGATTTAGTGATGACACCCCTAAGTGCTTGGCCAAGCCTGGACTGATTTGATTTGTTCAATTAGTTAGTTGTTATAAATCGGAAATCGGTAAACAACAAATGGACAGAGAGAATGATTATAATCCATGTCTCAGTCCATATGATATCTAGAATGGAGGAATATATGATCCCTTATCTAATGGACACGTCATTTGACTAGGTCAGAGTTCGGCAGCGGCTTTAAGAGCTACAATTGCTAGTCGGGATCTTGGAGTCATACTTGAATAATAGTTTTAGACTAATCCAAGTGGGAGACTGTTGGATTAAATGTCTAAGCTCATAACTATTATTGGTATGTACTCGACCCGACAATAGCATGGTCCATTTGGGTTGTACTTCACCGGAACAATTTGTTTGGATAGTCTTTTGAGAATAGTATGTCTATGGTTTATTAATATATTATAAGCTATAATATATTAATATGAAATCATATTATTTAATTAGTATTGATCAAGAATTAATTTAGAATTAATTTAGTGATCAAACGGAACTAATTAAATATGGACTCTTATATATATATATATATATATATATATATATATATATATATATATATATATATATATATATATATATATATATATATATATATATATATATATATACACACAATGGGCCAAGTTCATTTAGGTTGGGCTAAACTTGCATGGATAGTCCATGGAGTTTTAACCCATGGATCCTATGGAAATGAAAGGTCATGGATATTAGGGTTTACGTGAATGTAACCCTAATACTCCATACTATATAAATAGGTCTTTGGCACAGGAAATGACACTAGTGTGTGGGTAAACAAGAGTGGGCCGATTTCTAGTGTGATTACTATTCTCTCAAGTTTTCCAAGGTGTTTTGGTGATTTGTGATTCCACTTGAGGCATCCACATTATTGGTGCTAGGCAATTGAAGCTCCAAGGAATCAACCACAAGAAAAAGGTATGTCATCCCACTAAGTTTTATATTACAAGTTCCCCATGGTATGCTAGTTAGGATGAGAACCTTGGAAAAATCATATTTTCATGTATAATAGAGAAAACATAGATCCAAGGTTTCTAGGGTTGCATGTACACCATAGGAGTGTTAGAATGCTCAAAACCCATCAAAAAGAACTAAACATGAGGCAAAGGCGATGGGTAGAGCTGCTGAACGACTATGAATGCGAGATCAGGTACCATCCGGGCAAGGCTAATGTGGTGGCCGACGCCCTAAGTAGAAAAGAATACTCGAGTCGCCGAGCGAAAACACTAACGATGACCATTCATTCCCACTTGTCTTCTCAAATCAGGGAGGCTCGGTTAGAAGCCTTGAAACCAAAAAATGTCACAGACGCAGGCTTGCATAGAATGGCTAAGAACCTAACCATCAGGGAGAACAGAGCTTAATACTTTATGGAACGGATCTGGACACCGAAGTTCGGTGGATTCAGAAACGTGGTTATGGATGAAGCGCACAAAACGAGGTACTCCGTCCATCCCGACTCTGATAAAATGTACATGGATCTTAAACAACATTATTGGTGGCCGAATATGAAAGAAAAGATTGCTACCTACGTGAGCAAGTGTCTGACTTGCGCTAAGGTTAAGGTAGAATATCTGAAGCCCTCGGGTTTATCACAACAGCCAGTGATGCCTGAGTGGAAATGGGAACGAATAACAATGGATTTTATAACCAAATTGCCTAAGTCAGCAGACGGGCTGGATGCCATTTGGGTGATTATCGATCGTTTGACTAAATCCGCCCATTTCCTACCAATAAAGGAAACGTATAAAATGGAGAGACTGACATGGATCTACATAAAGGAGATTGTGAGATTACATGGCGTGCCAATATCTATTATCTCAGACAGAGATAGTAGGTTTACCTCTCGGTTTTGGCAGTCGCTACATAAGTAGTTGGGAACTCAGCTCGATATGAGCACCGCCTACCATCCCCAGACCGATGGACAGAGCGATAGGACCATCCAAACATTAGAGGACACGTTAAGGGCCTGTGTGATAGATTTCGGAAAGGCGTGGGATGCCCACTTGCCATTGGTGGAATTCTCATACAATAATAGCTATCACACAAGTATCAAAGTCGCTCCTTTTGAGGCCCTTTATGGACGAAAATGCCGATCACCTCTCTGTTGGGATGAGGTAGGAGACACACAACTGGAAAAGGGACAGGTACCAGATAGCACTCTCACTGGACCCGAGATTATCCGGGAAACAACTGATAAAATCGTTCGGATCAAGGAACGACTCCAGGCATCTCGAGATCGACATAAAAGTTACCATGACAGACGACAGAAACCTTTGGAATTTCAAGTCGGCAATCGCGTATTACTAAAGGTCTCTCCCTGGAAAGGGATAATACGCTTTGGAAACCGGGGAAAACTGAATCCAAGATACATAGAACCCTTCGATATCCTCGCTAGGATCGGCCCGGTGGCTTACAAGCTGCAGTTACCGCCAGAACTCAGCAATGTACACCCCGTCTTTCACGTGTCAAACCTAAAGAAGTGTTTATCTAACGAAACTCTTGTTATTCCGCTTGATGAGATCGAAATAAATGAGAACCTTTACTTTGTCAAAGAACCCATGGAAGTTATGGATAGAGAAGTGAAACGAACGAAACAAAGCTGCATTCCCATTGTGAAAGTTCGGTGGAACGCCAAAAGAGGACCGGAGTTCACCTAGGAGCGCGAGGACCAGATGATGCGAAAGTATCCAAACCTCTTCTCGACTTCATGAACACCACTTTAGAACAAATTACGAGATGAAATTCCCTCTAACAGGGGGATGATGTCACAACTAGAAAATTTTGTGTCAAACCAAGTCCAAGGGTCTTGTATACACAAATGTTTTAGCTATGATAAAATTATGATGTATAGTTGGAGTTCATGTTACCCTAATCCCTAATGATTATTACAAATCAATTAAGAATCACATGATATAGACATAAGGACTTGTGTTTATGTTGCAACCTTGAATGCTTGAACTTTAATGGCTATCATTTAAGTTTCCTAATCACTAGAAACATATATACATTTATAAAAATCATCCAAAACGTAAACACATTTATGAAAATCAACCTTGACCATAAACACCTCCATTGGGCCATAAAGGGGCACAAACACCCTTACTTGGGTAATCCTTGACCGTAAACCCAAAGGGAAACCCACTTAGGGGCGTAAACATTCTTGCTTTACACATGTTGGGCAAAAACTCAAAGGGAAACCCACTTAGGGGAGTAAACACTCTTGGTGGACCACATGTTGGGCGAAAACTCAAAGGGAAAACCATCCTAGGGCGTAAACACATGTGTTTACGCCCATGCTTGAATGTTTTAAGGTGTTTACGGATTGGAATTAAGGAAAAGACAAATACATTTGACTTTAGGGTGGGACATTTCAACCATTTCCAAGGCAATCACGGGTAAACACGTATTAACTATCAAATAACAAGGCTTTATCCTCCAGTAATCTACGCAAACATCAAGTTACCTTTTTCTTCTCTTATATTGGCGAAAACCCCTTCTTCCATATCACACTTCTCATATTTACTTACTGTGAACTCCTAAATTTCTCTCTGAGAACTCAAGCTTCAAGCTTTAAGGATACGTAATTCTTCATGACATTTCCTAAATGCTAGTAAGTATTTCAAGTTTGTATATTGATCCTACACATTA
This sequence comes from Lactuca virosa, assembly GCF_052849685.1. Taxonomy (NCBI): domain Eukaryota; kingdom Viridiplantae; phylum Streptophyta; class Magnoliopsida; order Asterales; family Asteraceae; genus Lactuca; species Lactuca virosa. The sequence continues at coordinate 172,926,262 of NC_136434.1, read as the reverse complement.
TCTTGTTAATTTCCTTCCATTTACACATGACATTATGTGTTAACAACTCTAGGGATTAATATTGACATAGTGGTCTAGTTTAACCTTTGTGACTCATTTTGGAGAAATGAAAAGGAATTATGTGAATATTATGTGTTTTATGCTTAATTATTAGGGTTTAAATAATTAAGAATAAAAATGAGCGTCAAAAATTAAATTTTAGATGAAGCCAATATCTATTAAGAAACTTGTAGTGGGCATGACAAGGATTACAGATATATAAAGAATCTGAAATCCGAGTTATAACGAAGAAGTTATAACCTGTCGGAGTTTCGCGATAAACCGGCACGGTGCCGAATGTCGTAAAAAGTGAGTTTTTGATAAACTACTTTTTAGCCTTAGTAATCTAAACGAAACCCGTAGTATTCGTTAAACCGAGAAGTTCGATAAAAAGAACGCCCAAATCTGACTTCGTATGAGGAAGTTATGATTTTTCGAAGTTTCAGCTTAGCAGTAGACAGCTAAAAACTTGAATTTTAGATCGAGTGATTTTTAGCCGACACTACCTAAACGAGAATCGAAGGTCTCGTCATTAGTAGCACAACGGTAAAAAGTCTGACGAAAACGGACGTCGGATGAAGAAGTTATGAATTTTTAACGGATTTCCTGTCCCGGTCTGTTAAAAAATAATAATATAAAAATTAAATTCAAAATTAGCCGACGAAGTCTAAACTAAAGTTGTAGAGCGTAATTTTACCTACGCGTGCATATAAAGAACGTCAAAAACGGAGCTCGTATGCGAACGTTATGGATTTTAGATGTTTTGGCGCGAAAATCGAGAAAATTCGCATAGTCATGTTTTTGCCACGTCACCTTCGCTGAAAGAGTACCACGTGTTCGAAATTGGTGAGTCATGCGAAGGCACGTGTCGCATTCCCTCGCATGAACAGTAGCTGCGTGTCGGATTCTGATTCGACCGAAGGGAGGCCCAATCCGAAGCTCGCAGCTAGACCGAGCCTCGCACCGCCTTAGCCTCCGAGCCTCGCAGATGGACCACTAGACCTCGGTCCAATCAGCAGCTGCCATCGAGGCCTTCGCACGTTCAGCCACCTGCGCACCCTCGCCTGCGGACCCCACCTCCTTAGCCGACCTTCGGACCAGGACTTCGGTCCAATCAGGGACTGCCACCTGATCCCTCGCATGCGCAGCCCACGTGACTACTCTTCGGATCTGCTGCCGTGTGGACTCTTCTCATCCGTCCGATCAGCAGCTTCGGACCCTATAAATAGAAGGGTATGCGAACCCTCCCGGGTACTTTTGGGATTTTGCCACTTTTAACCCCTTTTTCCATATTTTCTTCACCTTAACATTCCCCGAAGCCTCGGTATCGATTCTAACACCCGGAATACGCCACGAAGTGCCCGAGAAGCCCGGAAAATTTATCTTTTCGGTTTCGAAGCCCGACCCTTCGCAGAGCCTGGTTTCTCAATAAAACTCCGGTTTTATTAGAAACGATCGTTTTAGGAAACGAATTGCTGCCCGATTTTCATTAAATCAGGTGAGTGTGTAGTTACTTTCACCTTACACATAGATATGAAGTATTTTACATAAAATACGTGTTGTATGAATATATATTGTTTGTTTATTTGAGATGGGTGTTGAAGGAATGATTTATACAGGTTTTTAAATAATTTAAACTGTATATGTATTTTTATCTACGAAAAATGTTGGGTAAAACATGGGTAGATGAAATAGTGGGTGTGATGAAAGGTGAGTTGGATAAAGGATATGATCAGTAATATTGATCATGAGTTGAGGGTGAGTGGTGAAATTTGAGAGAATCACTTACCCAAAATGTTGGCCCCCGTCATTCAGCAGAGTATGGATGACAACCGTGGACTATTCTAGATAGTCTGTGGAACACTAGCAGGCCCGCAACCTGTAGGTGTAATGAACTATATGTTCATTTGTTGTACTCTAAAAACCAATTGACATGTATTGCAGGGGGGGGGGGGAATACTTGTAATAATACTGTCGATAAATGAGAGCTATGAACTTAGCATATGTTGAATAAACCTTGGCAGCTATGGACTTAGTGCCCGTTGTATAAACCCCGGTGACGAGGTGACTTTGTGTCTATTCCTTAGGATGAATCCTTAGGAAGGAGTGATAGTGGATTCTTAGGGTAAACCCTTAAGAAATAAATAAGATAACGGGGTTGGGGTAATTCGGTTGATTGATTGATGTTTAAGCATATTAAATTATGTATTGTGGGTTGAAAACCCTATATGCTCACCAGGCTTCCAAGCCTGACCCACTCAGCTTTTTATATATTACAGGTAGTGGACTCCGAGCATAGTCAGATGATGATGATGAGTGATTTTTGGATTATAGGCCAGTAGTTATAAATAACTGTTGTAAGGCTTATAATATCTTGTTTATGCTTTTGATCTATATCGGAACATGACATCCCGAGGTTTTGATATAAAAGGAAATTATATATTTCTTAAAGAAAGGTTTTGACAAACTTTTATCATGTTTTTTTTTGGGACCAATTCCGCAACATCTTTTAAAAAGATTCTCTGATTTTATTTTAAAAAGCATAAATTAAATCGGTCTTTTCTGGCCGAGAAATTAGGGGATGTCACACACTCCAAGTGTTTAGGATCAAAACCTTCCTCTCATCACTTCAACTATACCCTTCAACTACCCAAGGTGAGCTTCATACCCCACTCTTTACAAGTTTTCATTCTTTTGGGGTGGCATACAAGTCAAGTCTTGTTTGAAATCCTTGGATATTTGCATGCACTTGTATGTTTATATGTTTATGTGTGTTGAAATGTTGTTATTTCATGCTAATACTCCTTAAACTCGAGATCTTCACAAAGTCTCACGTTGTTGGAACAAAATTATCTTTGTGTAGTTTCATATATTTTGGTGTCATATTAAAAATGAAACATGTTGCTAGGTGAAAATGTTTTCTTTGAAATGTGTGTTAAAAATCACAAATAATGTCAAGGAAATATTAAAGTATTTATGATTATCTAAGCTTGAAAAATGGTAAATATGAGAGTTTACACTCAAAAATGGTAAATTTTTGGTTATATAAACTTTTACCACTAACACCTGTAAAATGGTGGAAACATAATAAATTTCAAGGTTTTATGTAATTTTGTGTAAATTGTGACAAATTCTAGTCACAACTAAATTAGAGTATTTTTGGTACTACAAAACACTTTTAACAAAATTTTGGTGTGCTAAAAACTCACCACAAAACTTGAATATTTTACTAAAATATAGTTTTATTAGTAAAATAATCGTAAAAGGTTGTACTATTTCAAAGGTTTAAAACCTAGAGTATTTTGTTACTTTTACAACACGTATTGTAAGTTGAAAAGCTATTAGTAATTATTTATAAATATCATTATAAATAATTTAATATAACTGGTATGCAAAGTAGAGTTTTATGAGAGGAATATACCCGTGTCATAATCTGACCAACATAAAGATTTAAATATACAAGTGTTAAGCTGTATGTCATAAAGCTGCGAAGCGCGTGTCATAAAACTGCAGTCATAAATTTATACTAAGAACGTCATATGCATTATTCGATAAATTCGCGTAAATTTTTGTTGAGGATCTTGTGAGACTTTCCTTCGTCGTACCTACCTAATGTACACCGTAAGTCCTGTAGTTATTACCAGAGTTTCGTCGAGTGAGAGCCGGAAAATTGTATATAGATCTATACGGGGTTGACACCCCCACACCTAAGCTATTCGCTACAGCTAGACGGGCCAGTCTTGGGTGACAAATATCTTGTTAGAAACCGACGCCTAAAGAACGTCAAGACAGGAGCTTTAGTCGTATTAGCATGGTTGTAACGGCTCACATAGGGAATAACAACAATATTTTGAATTTACAAAGAATATACACTTTACTAGTTTTATAAAATACAAAACTATGTTGCGTCTATTTTGTAAACAAATATCACCACTCCGGACTTAAGGTTTTAAGACCACAACTCTTCTATATACAGAAAATATAGGATTTTCTAGGAACGCACTCTTTTCAAATACAAACAAAGGAAAACAATGAACATGCATGCAATTATACATGATTTTGGAACGAGACTCACAAACTACTTTTATAGAAAATATTGGATTTTCTGGAGTTTTACAACTTATTATAAGCAAAGATGTTACAAAGTTTTCTTACAAATATACTTGTGAACTCACCAACATTTTATGTTGACGCCTTTCAAAACGACTTGTATTCTTAGGGACTCAGTGAACAGGTACTCGAGCCTTGGATATGGATATTTTGCTATCTTTTTGAGACATCATACTTAATGTTATTTTTGTGTAATCAAAGAACAAGTACAATATGTAAACAATGAATGTTGGTAAATTCTAATTTATGATGTTTGGTTGCTATGTATCATTTATATTCAACTGTTATGATATTACAAGATGAAGTCACCCGCCCCCGGACGTTTCCGCCGTCCCGGTTCGGGTGCGTGATAAAGAATATCCTTCATGTCAACATCAACAAACTCGACATCCAAAATAAATTCATTAAAATAATCAAAATTTCTTTGATTAAAAACAGAATCCAACCTATCTGCCGCCTCACGAATCTAATTGAAATATCCCATAAGAACCACGATTTTGTTCCACTTCTTAATCAACAACAATTGTTATAACCATAAACTACGTTTATCTCTTAACTTCCGCGGAGCATAAATAGAAACAAGCATAATAGGAGTCTCTGTTGGAATCCAAACCCCTTCAACTGCTACCAAATTCTCTTCACATAAAACTTTTAATTTTTTGAAAACTAGACTATTCCAAACACATAAAATGCCACCAAAAAGACCTCTAGGAAAAGATAAAGCAAAATCACAAAAGGAATTGCCCCACAATTGTCTAATCATCAATAAATCAATATGCAAAGCTTTTGTCTCCTTGATAGCAAGGAAATTAACCATATGAACATTACACAAGTTTTTTAACCATCTTCTCTTTCCCAAATCACCAAAACCCTGAAAATTTATAGATAGAACATTCATTGATTACCAAAAAAATCTCTATTTGCAGCAATAATACTTTCAAGATTTTTTTCACATCCTTCCATATCCCAAACTAAGGCATTTCCAACATCAATGGTAGCTTTTAATAACTCTATCATGGAAAAAAATTAGGAATTTTAGGAGAATTAAAAGAATCAAAAGATGAATTACCCTCTTCTTTGTTTTTTTTGGAAAATCCTTAATCAGTCCAAAATCATATTCAAAATTATCTCCTTATGATACAAATAGATCCAATTCGACAGGTCTCACCCCAGCTGCCAACCTGCTTTGTTTCAAATATGGTACTGTTCACCTCCAACTGAACATTAACCAGTATTGTAAAACTCGCCAAGTTGGCCGAATACCCGGTCGAGTACTCCCTACTCGGTCCTTTACCGAGGCGAGTTACAGAATCTGAGTACTCACCAATCGACCCCTTACTGAAGCGGGCATTATTGTAAAACTTGGCCAACTTGGTGATTAATATGTATAATATACTTAATTATTGATTATTTAAGACACACATATGTAATTATTACTACATATATATCTTAAATTTTTTGTAATTATTCACAAAGTGAGACCATTGTGTGTTTTTCAATTTTTATGTATTCACATGTATCTATATTTGTTGTATATTTCAATTAACATATGATTTTAACTTATGATTTTGACATATATAATTTCCCAAAAAATATTTCTATATGAATTGTCGAATCTGAGTACTCCCCGATTACTCGCTACTCGACAGTCGGCCGAACTGGTACCGTGTAGTGAGTTCTACAACCTTGACATTAACACCATCAAGAAAATTAGCTCCAAACTTAACAACTGGAGGTGTAAAACCTGGAGGGAAATCGGGATCAGAATCAAGAGAAGACGAATTTTGTTGAACTTGCTGTGAAATAGGATGATCACACCTAACTGGTTCATCATTTAACTCATTCTTTGTTTTCCTAGTAGATAATTCATTAGCAATAAGAGGCTCTAAACTAAAAGGATAACTATTATCACACTCAACCTGTTTTGCATCAACCACAAGAGGACTAAACCCACCCCCATTTGTCTTAATTCTACCACCATTAGATTTTTCCATGTTAAACAAATCTGGAACAGAGTGTAAGGATCCAACATCATCACAGTCTTCTACATTATCCTCTTCTGATGATTCATCATCATCCTCATCATTAAAACCTTTTGCGAAATTAGGACACCAAGATTCCAATTCTTTTACTCGAACACAATATTCAACACTAAACACACCAATGAAAATCGATTCATTAAAGAGTGAAACATCATTCGAAATCATGATGACATTCATGGAAAATCTATTATGATCATCATGTTTTTCCAATGACAGCAATTCACCCTATTTACTAACCACTTTCTTAAATGTTGAATGACACCATGCAAGTAACAGAATACCTTCAATTTGAACACATATAATTCTTTCATCACACACAAAGTCATCATTCCAAGGCTTCAAACAAGAAAACCAAGAACCTTTATGATTCAAGAATTGGTCTCTAATTCCAACATAATTGAAATCAAGAAGCACCCAACGACCACCAGTATATAATAACTTCACATCCATAAAACCTTATCCTTGACAAATATTGTGTATGTTTTCAATTGATTTGACATCCTTAAAACAACCAAGAAGTTCCAAGGGGTAATTTGGTATTTGATTAACATTACAAACAATATTAACATTAGGTGTTTGAGAATTAGGTTCCTGTTTCACATCCTTTTCCTTTGCATATTTGTCACCAGAAGGCATATTAGCATAAGTTGGTTTCGCCACCATTTTACTACTAGAAGTATACACAAAACCATGCTTAGGAACAGGAGCATGACGATATTTTGCATCCTCTCTAGAGAACCTAGCCAAATTAGCGTGCAATATTAGACTCCCAGTGGGAATATGACATAGAGTGTTCACTAACGATTCTTGATTATCAACCCTAATAAACCTAACAAACTCAAACATCTGTCCCAATTTTTTCTTCTTCTTGGCAATGAAAACATCAATTACAACACCCATACATCCACAAATATTCAATAATTCACATACTGAAATATGAGATGGAAAAGTTGAAACATATACCGTAATCAAAATCTAGGATAATTCCTCCTCCTTAGAATCTTGATGATTGAATTGCCCTAGTCTTTATAATATTGGCAGGCGTTTCTTTCCCTGAATCATAGTCTATTCACCATCGATACTTAGTCTAGAAAATATGAGAATAAAATAATCAAGAAGAACACTGAAAAAATCCGATCCCCGACATTTCATCCCGCTCGAGAATTCAAAAAATTGCGAAATCGCCGAAACAACAAATATATATGTAGTTTTTTCATAAAATGATAGGCTATTAAATAATATGGTTGAAAATGAATTATGAAATAGTTAGTGAAATGACTAAAGGATTTTATATTTTTTATATTTAATTATATAATATCAAAAATCATGAACCTTATGACTAATACATTTTCGGCACTTCATAATTTGGCCACAACATTTTATAGGCTTGCCACTTTAGGTCCTTTCTCATAGTACACATCATCTCCATTTATAATATAACTAATTTCTCCCAGGAGGGAGTGTTCATTATAGAATCTTTTCCATAATTTACATAACTGGTCCCTACAATTTGGTCACTTATTTAAAAATTACCTAGTTTTCATTTGTTTAAATTTTGTTGTTTTAAGAATATCCTCCCATATCAAAATCAAACAATTCAGCATCCAAAATAAATTCTTTAAAATAATCAGCATTTCTCTAATTAAAAACATAATCGCACCCATCTGTCGCCTCACGAACCTCATTGAAATCTCCCATAAGCACCACAATTTTACACTTCTTAATTAACAACAATAGTTTTAACCATAAACTACGTTTATCTCTTAACTTCTGCGGAGCATAAACAAAAACAAACATATAGGAGTCTCTGTTGGAATCCAAACCGCTTCAAATTCTACCAAATAGTAATCACATAAAAATTTTAATTTTTTGAAAACTAGACTATTACAAACACATAAAATGTCACCAGAAAGACTTCTAGCAGAAGAGCAAGCAAAATCACAAAATGAATTGCCCCACAATTGTCTAATCACCCATAAATCAATATGCAAAGCTTTTGTCTCTTTGATAACAAGGAAATTGACCAAACCCCTTCACATAAGTTTTTTTAACCATCTTTTCTTTCCCACATAACCAAACCCACATTTATAGATAAAACGTTCATTGATTACCAAAACAAATCTCCATTTGCAGCAATAATACTTTCAAGATTTTTTTCACATCCAGCCATATCCCAACCCAAGGCATTTCAAACAACAACAGTAGCTTCTAATTTCTCTATCATGGAAAAACCTTTAGGAATTTTAGGAGAATTAAAAAAGTTAAAAGATGAATTACCCTCTTATTTGTTATTTCAGAAAATCCTTAATCTGCCCAAAATTAGATTCAAAATTATCTCATTCTGAAACAGAACAATACAAGTCCACAGGTCTCACCCTAAGCTACTTTGTTTCAAATATATTACTGTTCACTCCACCTGAACATTATCACCATCAAGCGAATCAGATCCAAACTTAACAACTGGAGGCGTAAAACCTGGAGGGAACACAAGATCATAATCAAGAGAAGACGAATTCTGCTGAATAGGTTGCGAAAATAGGATGACCACACCTAACCGCTCATCATTTAGCACATTATTTGTTTTACTCGTAGATAATTCATTAGTAATAAGAGGCTCTGTGACAACCCGAAACTTTTTCCGTTATCCTTACTCAATTTCTGTTAATCAAATTTGGGTTTTTATTTAATTCCGTCAAATTTGATAGTTTGGGAAGGACTTTACGTTAAATAAATCAATTCGGATTTATTTCCATTCACGTTGGTATTATTTTTGGTCTAACGGAATATTCTAAACTCAATTCGATCGAGTTTCGTATTCGAAAACGAGGTTTTCTAAGTCAAAACATAGCATTCGGGCCAAACAAACCTTCGAGAGGAGTTTACGGCCGCAAACTCAGTTTACGACCGTAAACACTGTTCACCGCCGTAAACCCTCCACCCCACCCCTTGGCCATAAACTCACCCCTATATAAGGGATGAGTGGCCTTCATTTCTCACTCTACACACTCCAGAAGCTTTCTCTCTCTACTCTCTCTCTCTCTCTCTCTCTCTCTCTCTCTACAAACATCGAATTCTCTCCAAGATCTTCTAGAAGTAAGTGTTTTTCCACCTTGAATGTTGTTACAAATCCATTTCTAGTGATGAATCCATGTTCCTATCTCATTAAAACTCATCTTTTCTAGATTTTCTCTCTCACCAAGAACACCAAGAACACACACTAGTGTTTTTGGACTCTAACCACCCTTTCAAGCTTCCACTACGTAAGTACACTACCCTTAGCTTGTTGGATACAAGAATCACTTGTTAAACATCTAGAAATCGTAACCAGAAGGGTGTTTACGGCCAAGGCAATCTCCCTTGACCGTAAACTCTATTTTAGTGGTGCAAAGTTGCCACAACACCCTCCTAAGCCTAGAAACTAAGCTTAGACCACTTCCAGAAGGCTAGAAAGGACCTTGAAACACCAAAAATCGCACTTTTCGCCAAGCGTTTACGGCCGTAAACCCATGGACCGCAAACACTTGGGCCGTAAGCCCATAGACCGTAAACATATGGGTCGTAAACCCTGTTGGGCAGCAAACCCATGACCATACACTCCTTTTACGACCTCAAACTCCCCATTTTCAAATCACATGCGATTCTAACACTTAGTTTTAAGTGTTTCCTAGTCCCTAAGGTGGTTTCCTTCCATAACGAATAGTGTTATGCCCTCACCTAATGTATATATGTACTTTTACATGCTAAATAGGATCCATTTGTGCCCGAGGCTTTATTTGACACTCAACAATTTCTAGCAATTTACACTCGAATCCCACGTCAAACTGTGAGTTCATACCCCTACATTTTCAGTGTTTTTAACGTTTTCAGGGGGGAATACAAGCAAAAGCATAAGGAAACTTGTGCTCAAAATATGTTATTTTGTTAAAATAATTATATTTTCAGTATGCTTTTAATAAGGAAAACAGTTTTACCAACCGATTAAGAAATCAACTCGTAGAAACAGTTTTCAAAAGTAGAACAATGAACTTGTGCATCATGTAATAATACGTATTATTTTATAAAGGATTGATGCAAATCATAAACAGGATTTTCAGTATTATTACTTATAAATTTGTTAGGCTAAGTTTGAGACACGTCCTTGGTAACACTCCATTGGATTCGTGAGTGTAGGACTAACCCTTGTAACCAGAATCTCTTGTAGGGAGAGCGTGACTATTGTGTATAAATCTATACGGGACTGACTATCCTGCACCTTCGCTGCCAGCTACAGCGGGACCGTTAGGTTCAGGGGTGACAATGTCATAAAAAGATATTGGCCCCGTTACGTGCCATATCCAGTCTAAGTACGGTTATGACACTAACAACCTAGATAGCGGAAATTTACTTTTGTAATAATGAAACGAGTGAAATAACCTCAAAGTAATAACCGAATTGATTACTAGAGGGTGTTAAAAATACCCTTAGGACTTAATTCACCACTTATTTATTTGTTTTATTTATGTAATAAGGCTAATACACCTCAAAGGGAACAAACAGGGTTTTTCAAGAAAACTACGTCTAACGATACAAGTATAGTAGATACTTGTACATCTCAGACAAGAACAGATAACCAACTATCAGCTTTTAAGGAAAATATAGAATTTTCCTAGGATAACTCGACCTTACATAAACAGGCTGTTAAACAAATAACTAATGGATAATCAAACATCTTTCATAAGAAAATATAGGATTTTCTTGAGGAACTGTTGGGTCAAAATATGGTTTATACTTTGCTTTTCTAAGAAAATGTACTTTTCCGTAATTTTGTGGCTGTGTACGGCCGTACACGTGTGTACGGCCGCACACCCTGTGTACGGCCGCACACCCTGTGTACGGCCGTACACAGGGTGTGCGGCTGTACACACGTGTACGGATGGTGTCTCATATATATATATATAGGGTGAGGAGTCATGTGAGTGCACGGATAGAAGAGAGAGAAAGGAGAGCATATTGCAGAGAGAGAATCTAGAGAGAAGAATAGTGTGTGAGAGAGAATCTTGTGTAAGGAGCACCATTCATATCATTGAATACATCACAAGATTCATCATCTTCTTCTTCTCCTTTTCTTCTATTTGATCTGACATCATCCAATTGATTGGGATTCCGCACCATCAATTGGATCTGATTGATACACAAGCATTTTGGGAACTTACAAGTGGTATCAGAGCTTGGATTGTATCAGTCAATTTTGTCAGATCTGGAGCTTATTTGATCTTATTTTGAAAAGATATTTGCGTTTTTGGATAGATCTCTGAAAAATAAGGGGGGTTTCTTCTTTGCATTTTTCATAAACACAAGTTTTTGATCGAGTTTTAGAGCAAAAAAGGGTGAAAAACGTCGTTTTTTCGCGAATCTGTTGAAGGTGTGCGACCAGTTGAAAGTGTGCGGCCTCGGAGTGCGGTTCGGACATGTGCGGCCAGGGAGTGTGCGGCTCGGTGTGTGCGGCCGGCTCGGTGTGCGGCTCGGAGTGTGCGGCCAGGGTGTGCGCCTCGGTGTACGACTTGGAGTGTACGGCCTCGGTGTGCGGCCTCAGAGTGTGCGGCTCGGTGAGCGGCTAGGTGTACGGTTCAGCAGCCTTGGTCTCGGTCTCGGTCAGCAGACGCCCTCGCACGTCATCCTCGCAGCACAACTTCGTATTAAAAAAAAGGGAAGGGGAATTGGGGCTGCGAAGATTCGAACCCGGGTGCGTTGAGTAAACAAGCACGCGCCTTACCATCTGAGCTAGCTTGGTGGATGGTCTCCTCCTTCCCAATTTAATTCAAAAGGCTTCTCAATTTCGGTTCCTTATTTCGCATTTTGACACTTTTAACCCCAAAAATCAATTTCTTTCATTTTTAAATTACATTTTCATCCAAAAAATTTTAGTTTTTAATTCTTGACTTTTAATTTTGACTTTTGCCCTTAACTATTGACTTTGACTTTTAAAATTTGACCTTTGACTTTAAACTTTGACTTTCTCGTTTAACTTTCAAATTTTCAAATTTAGCTTTTCGGTTTGACTTTTAAGTTTGACTTTTCAAGTTTGACTTTTGAGTTTGACTTTTTAAATTTGACTTTTAAGGTTGACTTTTGAGTTTTTAGTCAAAGGGCATTTAAAAAAAAATGAGTTCCTCATCCATTCCGGTAAATGAAGTTTCATGTACTCCATCTTGTGAAGCTACTATTAAATTTCTTCGCGAACAAATTGATTTGCTGAAAAGGGAAAATGAGGACCTAAAATACGAAGGATATCAACTTAGGAAAGGTCAGAAACCATTAAAAGCACAATTGGAAGCCAAAATCAAGGATTTCCGAAAGCTTCAAGAAGATTACAGCAACAAGTGTGAAAATTACGATCACATTAAGAAAAAACTTGCTGCTGTAATTGCCGAACTTAATGCATTGAAAGCTAAATATAATGATGCTGAATTTACATTTAAGAAATTCGATGTATCAAGTGAGGTAGTTGTGTCCATGATGGAACATAATATGAAATTTAAGGATAACCAGCAAAAGGTTCTAGGTCATGAGGGTGTTCCTCCTCCTTTCAATCACACATATCAGTATCACCCTTTGACTAAAGAGGAGATTGCCAACGAACCATTCATGGTTTATGGCAAACCAGCTGGTTTTGTATCAGGAGGCATTATTAATGTTGAAAATACTAATGTTTCTACTTCCTGCGCTCAAGGCAAACACCATCGGAAACCACATCTGTCAAAGCATGTCAAATCCATCAATCAGGTGCTCCAGTTATTGCACATGGACTTGTTTGGTCCGGTCAACGTCCTCAGTATCAACCGAAATTCATATTGTCTCGTTGTGATAGACGATTTCTCTCGTTTCACGTGGGTCTTCTTTCTGTCCAATAAAGTTGGGATCGCTGACCTCATCAAGAAGTTCATTATAATGATTGAGAACCAAACCAACCACCAAGTGAAAGCGCTACGCACAGATAATGGAACAGAGTTCAAGAACGCTGTTCTTGCTCATTTTTGCGCTGAGAAAGGGATCGTGCGTCAATTTAGCTCTGTTCGCACACCACAATAAAACGGTGTTGCTGAGCGGAGGAATCGGACACTACAAGACGCCACGAGGACGATGCTTTGTGATTCTGAACTTCCAGTTTTCTTTTGGGCGGAGGCGATCAACACAGCTTGTTACGTTCAAAATCGTGTTCTGATCAACAAAGCCCAGATGAAAACCCCATATGAGATTCTCTATGGACACAAGCCATCTGTCAGCCACTTCCGAGTATTTGGCTGCCCTTGCACCCTTCTCCACTTGGAATCCAACCCAAAATTCAATGCAAAAGCCGATGATTGTTACTTTGTCGGTTAAGCTGCTCGTACTGCTTACCGGGTATACAACAAGAAGACGAAACAAATAGTGGAGTCTTTCGATGTTCGCTGGCTTGAAGAGAATGAAACGGACGCTAGGGTGGGTCCATATTGGTTATTTGACTACATATCGCTATTCAAATCTTTTAGTGTGTCGTCTAATAACCAAGCTGGGTCTACCTCTTGCTCGAAGACTATTATTGAAGACGAAGATGAAGAGGTTGTCTACAGACCACCATTGGTTTCTGCTACTGATCCTCCGGTGGAGTCTACTGTTCCAATTGCTTCTCCTGAGTCCTCAACACAACGATCTGCTCCAGATGCTGATGCTACTCCTCTAACTCCGGTCGAAAGAGAGTTCATGAACCAAGATGCTTCCGCTGTCACTCAGAATCTGATGGACCTTCTCTTTCCCAATCAAATCGCCGATGAGTTTGTAGCAAATCCACCAAACGAAGCTGGTACATCTACCGTGGATTCTTCAGCACATGAAGGAGCTGTTAACATTCATACTCTTCCTGTTTCACTCAATGAAATCAGTCACGAAATCCCCTCTCGCATACAGCGCGATCATCCGATAGAGAACGTTATTGGCCAGCGGGGCGACGGAGTTCAAACGAGAAGCCAGAGTGGAGATGTCAACACATGTCTCTATTCTTGCTTCATTTCTCAAATAGAGCCCAAGAACGTCGAAATGGCTTTGAATGAGCCCAAATGGGTGGATGCCATGCATGATGAGCTCAATCAATTCGAAAAGCTCGGGGTTTGGAAGTTGGTGGAGCTGCCTAAAGGCAAGAAATCTCTCGACACCAGGTGGGTGTTTCGGAACAAGCAAGACGATTCAGGTGTCATTGTCCGTAATAAGGCGAGATTGGTGGTCCGTGGGTTCATGCAAATTGAGGGTCTTGATTATACAGAAGTCTATGCTCCGGTGGCACGCTTGGAGGCTATCCGTATCTTCCTCGCCTATGCTTCCTACATGAACTTCACCGTATACCAAATGGACGTCAAGACGGCTTTCTTGTACGGAAAGGTGAAGGAGGAGATTTATGTTGACCAACCTCCTGGGTTTGTTAACTCAAAACTTCCTAACCATGTCTACAAGTTAGACAAGGCTCTGTATGGGCTGCATCAAGCTCCTAGAGCCTGGTATGCTACTCTCACACAGCACTTGCTCAATCATGGCTACTCACGCGGTACTATCGATCAGACCCTATTCATCAAGCATGTTGGTCTACATCAAATTCTTGTACAAATCTATGTCGACGATATCATTTTCGGGTCGACGAGTCCTCAGCTATACACGGAGTTCGAGGACGTCATGAAAAAGCAGTTCGAGATGAGTTCATTGGGGGAAATGACCATGCTTTTGGGGCTTCAAGTCAAACAATCTTCAGCCGGAATCCTGATTCATCAAGCCAAATATGTGGATGATATGCTCGAGAAGTTCGGGTTCAGAGACGCCAAACCTGCTTTGACGCCCATGGCCGAGAGACCTCTGTTGAATCCTGATCTTGAAGGTGAATCTGTAGATCAAACATACTACCGATCGATGATCGGATCGCTGATGTATCTGACTGCAAGTCGCCCAGACGTTATGTTTGCAGTACGTCAATGCGCGCGCTACCAGGCTAATCCTAAACTGTCTCATCTTATTGCTGTTAAACGGATTTTTCGGTACCTCAAAGGCAGCCCAAAATTGGGTCTTTGGTATTCGAAAAATTCCGAATTTGATCTTTATGCTTTTGCAGACAGCAATTATGGCGGCTGCGAGCTTGATAGGAAATCGACTTCAGGCGGATGTCAATTTCTAGGAGATAGGCTGGTTTCCTGGCAGTACAAGAAGCAGAATACTGTCTCGACCTCAACAGCAGAAGCAGAATACGTAGCTGCGTCTGCTTGTTGTTCTCAAGTCATATGGATCCAACATCAGCTGTTAGATTACAGTTTGAATTTTCAAGAAACCCCTATATTCTTTGATAATGAGGCTGCGATCCAAATTGCTAAAAATCCGGTCCAACACTCAAAAACCAAGCACATCGACATCAAAGTACATTTTATCAGAGATTGTTATGAGCGCTCGCTCATTCGGCTAGAACAGGTTCACACTGATAATAATGTGGCGGATCTGTTCACCAAGCCGTTTAACAAATCTCGATTCGATGTGCTGGTAAATTTTTTAAAAATGATTCGCTTTGAGGATTAATTTTTGTTTAGGTTAGTTTAAATTTGCACATTTTAATTTCATTCTCACCCATGCACAAATTTAGGGGGAGAAATAAACAAAAACCAAACAAAAATTAGAAAATCAGAAAATTCAAAAACATTAGAAAAACAGAAAAACCAAAAATATAGCTGAGAAGTGTTGTGATGGGAAGTAATATCAGCTTGTGATAACAGACAATCTGAGTCTGTGTAAAGTACCAAAGCTGAATTGTCTAGGCTCTGTGTTCGATGCGCTGGTAGGCACGAAAGATTCTAAATGGACTTGACTAGGGAGATCTGAACTTAAGGAATTCATAGACTTGACAAATATTGACCTAGTTAGATCCGTTTAGCCTGACAATACGACGCTCGGATAGGTTGAGCAGGGAGATAAACACGGGAATCTACTGGTTACACTAAAGAACCTGTATCTAGAACCGTGGTTTAACTCTTCCTCGATGTACGAACTTTGTCCTTAATTCCAGTATTCATGGGGCGACTGGGGAATTCCGATAAAGTAGGGCTATAGGAAATTATTTTCTTGCTTTCTTTCTGTTAGTCATATGTTGCCTCCTCTGCGTGATTGAAATACATCCGACCTGGACTGCAACATATGCAATTCTATTTCTCTGCATCTTCTATCTATGCAATTCATCCTGTCTGTTAGTCATATGCTGTCTCCTTTGCGTGATTGAAATACATCCGACCTGGTACACAGCATATGCATCATTCTACTTCTCAATCCCTCTAAATCTGGTTAGTCATATGTTTCACCCTCTGCGAGATTGGAAGAGATCCGACCTGGGTGTATAGCATATGCACTCTAAATCTGACTTTTCTCATAATAATTGTCTGCTCACCTAAAGTAAGGAGTACTTTGGAAGTTCCTGATTATTGGGGTATGTCAGGAAGCGGGAAACATGTTCTAGTACATTTAAAATTGAACAATCAGTAGGTTGTCTATAGATCTCGCTGCTCAATTTAGGTGGACAACAATATCTTTGGTCGTCGTCAGCTGAATGGTCCTTAAGGAATATTATCTAGGAACTTAGGTTCACAATGTCTTGTCACTTATAGTATGTCCTAATTTTGTCACAATCTCTCGTGTTTAAGTGGACCACAATACCGGCGATTGACCAGATCTATTCATGAAGGGAGAGGTACTGATAAACGGATAAAGGCTGTCTAAAAACTTTGATCCCAAATCACTCTTAAAGTTAGATATCATTTTTATTTTTGTTAAATTTGTTCATAGTTTTTCTTCTAATTTAAATATCAGGGGAGAATTAAAAATTAAAAAAAAAAAAACAAAAATCAGAAAATTAAAAAAATCCAAAAATAGTGTTATTTATGTTTTATTTCTTTTTCAGAAAATATGAAAAATCCAAATTTATTGTGTGCTAAGTTTTCTTTTAGTTTTGTTTTGTCTTGAAAAGTGAATTCAGATGTTGACGAGACTCATGGAGACTGTATCGAGATTTCTGAGCCAAGGCTTCATCCGTGAGCATCGAAGAATTCTCATTCGAAGGAGCAAGAAATGAAGATTATTCTTTCAAACATTCAATCCTTCAACCCCAGAAGCAAGGTGAAGCTGACTTGAAGATTATATGACAGATTGCATTGAAGCCTCCTCAATCAATTTGCTGTTATCTTGTACCTGCTGAAGTGATCCAGAAGATTAGTTCTCTCTGATGTTCTCTCTGAAGATTCTCAAGCAGAAAGCGCCATCTTTCAAGAATCTCTACAAGAAGCCTCCTCACCCAATGTGCGTTCAGAGTCGAATTTTGAAGACAATGCCAACTGCTCAAGATGAAGTCATTCGTTGAAGATTCATCAAGTTCATCTTGAAGTTGTGAAGAATTTGAAGATTAATGCTGAAGCCAAGCTCCAAATGAAGATCGACAAGAAGAGCCAGCTACTTTTTAGGGGGAGCTTGTTGGGTCAATTAGAAAAGAAATCTATAAACCAAGGGGGAGATTGTTGGGTCAAAATATGGTTTATACTTTGCTTTTCTAAGAAAATGTACTTTTCCGTAATTTTGTGGGTGTGTACGGCTGGTGTGTCATATATATATATATATATATATATATATATATATATATATATATATATATATATATATATATATAGGGTGAGGAGTCATGTGAGTGCACGGATAGAAGAGAGAGAAAGGAGAGCATATTGCAGAGAGAGAATCTAGAGAGAAGAATAGTGTGTGAGAGAGAATCTTGTGTAAGGAGCACCATTCATATCATTGAATACATCACAAGATTCATCATCTTCTTCTTCTCCTTTTCTTCTATTTGATCTGACATCATCCAATTGATTGGGATTCCGCACCATCAATTGGATCTGATTGATACACAAGCATTTTGGGAACTTATAGGAACACTTTTCAAAAGGATCAAAGTAACATTTCTTTCACCAGAACTAAAACGCTTATGAACTCACCAGCCTTATGCTGATATTCTTTCAAAACTGCTTGTATTCTCAGGGTATTAGTAGACAGGTACTTTCAGGAGTTCGGAGAAGTTGGAGCGTTAGAGTCACATCTTTACTATTTTACTTTTGCTATGTACTAAACTATGTAACAAACAATGTAAACCTTTTTCACATATATATTAAATGTCTGGTTGTGTTTACTATGCTTGCTATGATACAATTGTTGTGATACTATGCATGACGTCACCCGCCCCCGGACGTTTCCGCCGCCCGTTCTGACGGTTTGGGGGTGTGTCAGATTGGTATCAGAGCTATTGTTTATAGTGAACTAAGTACACCGAACCTTACATGGTATACAACTATAAACACAAAGGGGCCGAAGTGCTATGAACTAAAAGTATACTTTTAAAATATAAGTATTTTTACAAAAAGTATACCCGAGTACCAGAATTCGTGTCATAGGTAGAACAAAACAAAAGTATTTGGATGTTGGGACGCTGCAGTTAAACCTGGGCAGTTATGTAATCATGTCTAGGGTCAATATAGCCTGATCAACTATATTCATTCGAGACATGACCAACATGTGCTTGGGAGCGGCTGTAGTGTTACAACAAGCCTAAAACTTACCTAAATACAAGAAGAGTTCTAGAACCGAACATAATGATTCAAATACTATAGGAGTATTTTAGGATGCAATAACGACCGAACCGGAAATTTACCCAGGAGAATCAATCATGTAACTATAATACATTGGAAGTATTATAGATTCGATGCCTATTAGCCATCCCTTTATCCTCACCTCGCATAGATAGCATGGCTGGATTCCATCTCCCTGGCGACCCGTACTTTCCCAACCAAGGAGATGGCGGATGAATCGAGCCAGAGCCAGAAGGAGACCATGAAATTCCTTTGGACGATGATTTTGCCGAACCATTTCCTGAAAATACTGACTTGGAACCCGAAGTCGAGAATGTTGGGTTTTGGTATACTACAACATCCTATGGTGCACATACAACCCTAAATACCTTGGATCTATGTTTTCACTAATTATACATGCAAATGGTTTCCAAGGTATTAATCTTACAACTAGCATGCATTTAACATAAAATTATAATATACTAGTTAGCATGACATACCTTTTGATGGAGCTTGAATTCTTGGTGTATTTGGCCTTAAAGAGCTTAGCCCCAATAGTGTGGAAGCCTCAAATGGAATCACAACACACCATGGACAAAGGATGAACTTGAGAGAGAATTCCATGCACACAAAAGACACCATGAACTCTAAAAAGATACAAGTGACGATTTTGGGCAATGAAGTATCTATTTATGTGTGGGATTTCTAGGGTCATGGATATAACCCAAATCCATACCCATGGGTTTTATGATCCATGGTTCATGTGGCCCAACTCTTTATGTATCCATACATAAACTTGGTCCAACATGGATCATAAGCCCAACACATATAAATATAACTAATTATCATAATTAGTCCCCATAGATTTAATTAGTCTCTTTCGACCACTAAATTAATTCCAAATTAATTCTTGATCACTACTAATTAAAACATATGATTTCATATTAATATAATATTACTTATAATATATTAATAAACCATAAATAACCTTCTCTCAAAAGTCCATCCTAACAAATTGTCCTGATGATATGCAACCCAAATGGACCATGCTACTCTCGGGTCGAATACATACCAATAATAGTTATGGGCTTAGACACCTAATCCAACAGTCTCCCACTTGGATAAGTCTAAAACTATTATTCAAGTATGACTCCAAGATCCCGACTAGCAATCGTAGCTCTTAAAGCCGCTGTCAAACTCTGAACAAATCAAATGACATGTCCATTAGATAAGGGATCATATATTCCTCCATTCTAGATATCATATGGACTGAGACATGGATTATAATTATTCTCTCTGTCCATTTGTTGTTTCCCGATTTCCGATTTATGACGACTGACTAATTGAACAAATCAAATCAGTCCAGGCCTGGCCGAGCATTTATGTTTGTCATCACCAAATCATCGAGGGGCCTACAGATATCGCTTTTATCCCGAAGGTAAAAGGAATGGATAAACTTCGACTCATATGGCTTGTTCTACTACTTGTTGAATCATACACAAAGGCACGTTTTATAACATCGAGTTACCAATGCGTTTTCGTGCAATCAATGTATAACCAACTCATAGTAACAACTCATATCTCTAGGTTTGAAGAATATAAGATATTATCGTCTCATGATCACTCGTGATAAAATCCATGAAGTGATTCCAATGAGCGCGGGTTGAATCCAATACTCAGAACTTATGAGCACTCATGAGTGTTGTAGCCCTTTGTCCAACATCTTAGACCTCTACAAGCCAACCCATGACAGTCTTAATTCATATCTACTTCCAACATATGACCAACTGTGGATGGTTTAAATAACTTAGTCATCCAGAACAATGACCTAATTTATTCTGGAAGTCAAAACATGCAAAATGAAACACAAGAATAATTGAATCGAATATGGTATCAAAACCTATGAACATAAATAAAACACCTTTTATTTATCACCATATGATTACACATTATTCATTGTATACTGTTTCAGCTATCAACTTTATTCTTGAATTTAAAACAATAGTTGTCCCATGCTCCAAGCATGTACACTATGTTTTCTAAACACTAGTCATGCCATACACCAAGTATGCATACTATGTTTGTCTATGATCTTTACTTTGTGAAATAGATCAATTGAACATAACTCCAATGATCCTCTTTTCATAGTCCCAAATCCTTACTGCAAATGCAAGAATTCCAAATTCATGCCATTTACTGAAATCTGTTAGATTCTAAACTTATATGCATTGATCCTTTTGTAATGATTATGCACAAAGTCAGATAGACTTGACAACAAACATTACAGAGCATTCCAAAGGAGATCAACTCCTTGGAAACATCCTTCTTGCATTAAGTTTCCAAATCTTACACAGATTGAATAATTTCTAACTTTGAAACATTTCCATATTCCATTTTGACTATCACTTCTGAACAAGAGTTTCCTCCTTACAGATTATGTCAATATGGTCCTTCCAGAATTATCATTATAGTTCCAGCTGTCCTTGAGCAACCAATCTTCGGTAAACCTTAGATTGCCCTCGACAATTGTTTAATCCTTTTAGTCATATCCAATTCTAGACCTTTTCCCTTCTTAATGCCCCAGGCGTTTGGAAAATTTTAGAAAGGATGAATATAGCACATGCAATCGATCCTATATCCGAAGCATATGGGACACGATTCATGATGTATCACATAAAGACTAAACCAGTCTTTTGCTATAATATTTCCATTTCAATTTGCCAAGTTCTCATAATTTAGATTATGAAAAGGGATGTCGTAATCATAATCGAATTTTAGAACGCAAATAATGGACCATATATTAGAATTTTCTTATGTTGAGCCATTCCAACATAACATTCATATATATATACTTGACTAAATACGATTAAAACCTCAATCTAAGCTTTTAGATTTGAGATGAAGTATAATTTCCTCTCCCTTAATTATAGCAAAACAACTTTTTTCCAATTGAAACCTTTTGTTTTCTATAATTAACATTGCTAACTTGCAACCTTTATCATAATTATCATGCTCCCACTAACATGATGATTATTAGCATAACACTTATGCTCCCACTAGCTTTGACATGTACTCAGAAATCAGTTGAACTTCTAGAAAAAACAATACTTTATTGACTTTCTTACCAAAGTTCAGATTTCTGATACTAGATTGATTTGATAAAACTTTATCAATATCATACACCTTATCTTAGATAGCTCACAGGTGTGTCTAAACAATTTCAGAACTATGAAAAGGGATGTCGTAATCATAGTCTCAATTGTTTAGACCTTTGCCACTTCTCACAAGTCCATGTTAGTGTGCCGGTTAACCACACAGCTCCACTAACGACTTTGAGAATGCAAATATCACAATTGCTATCTACTTCAAATCTACTTGGTGGAAGTGTTTCCTCACCATCATTTTCATGAATCGGAGAGAAACGTTATGACCCTTAGATTTAATGGTGTATGTGTTCTTATCCATGTGAATTGTCAAAACCATAGTCACAAGACAAGGATAATGACAAATCCAAACTCATATGGACTGAACTCAATCTTAATTTCTTGCCACCTGGCAGCTCAAGGGCCTGCCATTGCTTCCAAGTTGTTGTGCAACTAATTGAGAACTCTAATAACTCATATGCAAAGCCAACTTTAACTGGAATGGGCACAGAATATGTCAACACGATAGGTTATAAACCTCAAGTCGTGTGCTAGTGAAGAACTTCAGGTTTTATTCTTGATTAGTTCTTGAGACTTTCAAGACCTTTAAGACTCCCACTGTCCTCTTGACATATAAGACTTTCTTGTCAGATATTCAAGAGATAGTGTGGATTCTAATCAAGACAAACACTTCACACAATTGGCCTTAGTTGGTCTTTGTTTTATCCAAAACATCACAAGTTACCAATTTCAAATGTACAAGAGTAGAAAACTTTTACTCTTACATTTGATAAGTGTTTTAAACCTTCTTTAAGACATGTCACTCAAGTTACAATCTTAGAGTATAACTCTAAGAATTGTTTTTGGAACGAAGTATGAATCATCTTCTTGATTTAACCACTTCAATAATTCATAACTCCTCTTCTTAACTATCAGAATGCACTTAGAGGATGAATTGTGATAAGGTCTCAAAATCATTAAGATGGTCTTAAAACATGATACTAAAGTACTCTCCCATCTTTTCAGATTTGAGAAACTTTTATCTTTCTGCTTAAATTGATTCTTCTTATTCGCTCTGCCATACATTGGAACCTTTTCCAATGTCTCAGAATTACACTTAAGCTTGTTAGTATAACCATATTTACTGAGCTATAGTAAATTATGACGAATAGTCTTATCGATCTTTTGTGGTGGACTCTGACCAGTGCACAAGAATGTGTACCCGATCCCTTAGTCCTTCACTTGACTCACACACCCATGTGAACAAGTAGTTAGTCTTAATTTTTCCAATGCTCGAAAGTTCTCATTCATCATGCTATACAACTTGCATGATTCCAAGTTTCTATCCAACTGAAACTTGGGTGATGAGAATCTTTCCTTATTTGGTAAATTTAGACACTACCACAAATGAAAGAATCAAATTCATATTTCCACTCTTGCTCTTAATGGAATCTTATAAGCAACACAGATTTTCACAAATGCCATTGCAAGGATATTTTAAAATAAATAAAATCAAAAGATTTACCTTTTATTTTAAAACTTTGCGGAAAAACTTATCCTTACAATCCATATGAAAACTTGTTGTTATCTATTCCTAAGCAAAATATCATAACTCCTAAGAAGTAGCTCAAGAATCCGATCTTCAAACTATGCGATAGAAATCCATCTACGCGATCAGATTCAGCATATTCTTTCTTTAAGTTTCTTCACTTTTCTTTGATTCTTAAAACATCAACATGTGACCCAGTCACATCATGTATCAAGAATCTTAGAATAGAAACTTAGCAGAGTTAGATAGTGGACTTTACCTGAAGTAGAGTCAAACTTATTGACTTTAACATCCTTAGATAAATTTGGCAGCTTCGCAACCAATGCCCCTTTCTTTGGCAATATAAACATATGGACCCTTTGGTAATGGGACTATCTCAGACTTAGCTTTTCTCTTTACCATTTGGTCAACCGAGTTGACTATAGCCGATCCATTTCCATTAGGAAGAGAATGCTTTTTTGGATTCCTAGTGTCATCATTGTCAATGTCCATAAAGTTTTTAGGAAGTTGATCTTAGCAAATAGATAAGATCATTAAGGGTCTTGTCATAGTCTGTTTCATAGGTGTTCCAAAAGAACTCACTATGTGACTTAGAAAGTAGTTGAGCCACCAACTTTCTCAAGACTTTGACACCCAACTCTCCCGGCTTGTTAATATGTGACTACATCTCCAAGATGTGATCACACATAGACCTTTGCTTGCCAATAGGGCTTGGGTGACCTTAAACTTTTCAGGAACTTGTGGGTTAGGGAGAATAATTGGAGGAGGTGAAAGAAGTATGATTTCCATGGGACATCATCTTCATTTAGGAAAGCTTGTTTCAAGAGATTTGGGAAGATCATAAATGTCTAAACCAGACATCTTTTGGGAGATACTCAAGATAGTTGATTTAAAGTCCTTAATATAACACTCAATATGAAATATTAAGGCTAGGACCCAACACAATACTTTTATAACTTGGAAGAGGGATGCCGTAATCCAAGCTATAAAATATTTGAAGGTAGGCGAATGACGATTCACCAATTTCCACCATGAAAACGAAATATATATTATTAGGTTTTAATTGGTTTTTGAAACTCCTAGATCTTTGAGATTCATTGAACTGTTCAATGGCATGTTTCAATCTCGAGTGTGCCCTTCAGGTTTTGTGACTGGGATGCCGAGGATCACAAAACAAGGTGTGAAGTAACCATGCAAATTACTTGGTACCCTTAAGTGTTTACCCCTCAATCGATGTGCCGGCTAACCACACACGCTCCATCGATACTATGATAAACATTAGGTTACCCTTTGCCTACCTTGTTAAATACGAGTTAGTGTGCCGGTTAACCACACACGCTCCACTAACCGACTTAAACAAAGTGCAAAGTGTAATTTCATGGATTAGCACCTTATTCACTTTTTGCTAAGTAACTAAGATTGGGTATTTATAAAAGGTTTAGTTACTTAGTATTTATCATTAATACTTTTAATGAAGGGAGAATTATAGTCCTTGTCCTACCCGTTCGGCTAACGACCCTCCACCGGTCAAGGAAGCGGTGGGTGAGAGTGGACACCCATTAAACTGCCATTTTATAGGCAGTAACCTTATACCCCCCTTATAGACCGACTTCGTGAATGAGGCCTACTAACGGTAAGACTGACTTTGTTCTTATACATATATATATATATATATATATATATATATATATATATATATATATATAAGTATTAATTATTAATATTATAATAGTATAAGGGTGTATTTTAAACATTTAAAATACTTGGTGGTTTAATCTATTAATTAAACTATACTCTTAATTTAATTAAACCTAAAGCATGTCTTTATGGAATTATTAACTCTTTTAATTAGACACTTTAATTAATTTAATGAAGTCCATAAAGTTTGAACTTTAACTTTTAAAATTCTTGGGTTTAGAATTAAAGTGTATATGGGGTTTGACTTTTCAAATTCCAAAACTTGAGGACAAGTTTTGAACAATTCAAAAAACTTATGGTTTCCATAACTTATGAATTTTAAAGTGGTTTAATGGAAAAAACCCTTCAAGTTCCATAACTTGTAGACAAGTTATGAAAGACTTTAAAAGCATTAAAAATGTGACTCTTCATTTTTTCATAACTTATGGAATTTTTATGGGTTTTAAAATTCATAAATGTGACTTTTCATGTAACTTGAGGACAAGTTACAAAAACACATATTATGAACAACTTCAAGATTAATTTGGATTGAAAACAACTATCTCATAATTTTTCCTATTAATCTCAACAAACTCATAAACATGAACATTCATAATCAACATTTTTCAAGCATCATATAAACATGTATAAAACTTGAAACTTTGATTATTATCCTTTATTTGGATGAGAATAAACATTACCATAGTATCAAAAAACAAATTTTATGAACAAAAACACTTTGCGGTAATGATTCTAATCCAAAACAGGCCAAAAAACTCGAAGATAAGCTGTCAGGGGGTCCAACTCGTCGAGTACATGAACCAACTCGACGAGTTGGATGAATTTGTTCATGGACTCGTCGAGTCTGCTGTCCCGACAGCAAAAAATTCGATTTTTTCAGTTTTTTTTTCCAGCAACTTGCATCAAGTATAATTGAAAACAACCCATGGCTCTGATACCACTGTTGGGTTTTGGTATACTACAACATCCTATGGTGCACATACAACCCTAAATACCTTGGATCTATGTTTTCACTAATTATACATGCAAATGGTTTCCAAGGTATTAATCTTACAGCTAGCATGCATTTAACATAAAATTATAATATACTAGTTAGCATGACATACCTTTTCATGGAGCTTGAATTCTAGGTGTATTTGGCCTTAAAGAGCTTAGCCCCAATAGTGTGGAAGCCTCAAATGGAATCACAACACACCATGGACAAAGGATGAACTTGAGAGAGAATTCCATGCACACAAAAGACACCATGAACTCTAAAAAGATACAAGTGAAGATTTTGGGCAATGAAGTATCTATTTATATGTGGGATTTCTAGGGTCATGGATATAACCCAAATCCATACCCATGGGTTTTATGATCCATGGTTCATGTGGCCCAACTCTTTATGTATCCATACATAAACTTGGTCCAACATGGATCATAAGCCCAACATATATAAATATAACTAATTATCATAATTAGTCCCCATAGATTTAATTAGTCTCTTTCGAACACTAAATTAATTCCAAATTAATTCTTGATCACTAATAATTAAAACATATGATTTCATATTAATATAATATTACTTATAATATATTAATAAACCATAAATAACCTTCTCTCAAAAGTCCATCCTAACAAATTGTCCTGATGATATGCAACCCAAATGGACCATGCTACTCTCGGGTTGAATACATACCAATAATAGTTATGGGCTTAGACACCTAATCCAATAGAGAACCCACCTCAAGTGACCCCAATACCAAATCCTAACCCTCAAGTTGAATTCCAAGGTCCAACTCCTATGTGGGTCGGGAGTTTGAATAAGTGGAGCCACGAGCAAGACCAACCCCTCCCATACAACGGAAACCGCAACTTCTACAATTTGAACGAAGGAGGCCCCACGGACAGGGCCCTTCCAATCCTGATACGCCGAGTGGCTCGCAATGAGGAACTGGGTGTGGCAACCCTTCAACGAACAATGGAGCTCGAAGCTGATTCGAACGCCAACCCGGACCGCATTCGTCGCCTCGAGATTTCTCATGCGAGAGCTGTAAGGAACAATGAAGCTCTGGAGTGAGAGTTAGCTACAACCCGAGCTGAAGTCATAAAGCTCCGAGCACGCCAGTCAGAGTACGAGAGACGCTTGCTTGGTGTGGAACGCCAGCTGGTCGAATTAAGGTTTCACTTGAGGAGTACCCGTCGCCGATAGGGGAATGCTCTACCTAACCTTCCTTTTCGGCCTAGGTAATGACTTTCATATTTATGTTCTAAGTAGATCTATTCTGTAAACATCTTTGTCCTTCATTTTGCTAAGATGCTTTCCCTGTTAGAATAACTTAGGCCTATTTTAGGTCAAGGGTTCCGAAATATGTGTAATCTCAGTTTCGGTCATGATGGCAACAACCATATTTCAGTTAAAGATGATATTTGTCAAAAGTATCTGCGAAAGGGATGCCATGCATTCCTGGCTCATGTGGTTGATGAGGCGCAAAAAGTTAAAGACCTCGAGAGCATCCCCGAAGTCTTCAACCTTCCTGATAACTTCCCCAAAGATATTCTAGGGATTTCTTCCGAGTGTCAAGTTGAATCCCGTATCGACTTGATCCCCGAAACTACCCTTATAGCTAAATCTCCATATCATCTAGAGCCGACGAAAATGTGAGAGTTATCCAGCCAGCGCAATGAGTTGAACAACAAGGAGTTAGTAAATTTATAGTACGTGAACTTTATTGTGTTCAAATTTTTTTTTCTATTCTTGCTAGGACCACATCATGGGGATGTGGGTCGAATCTATGAGAGTCAGATAGCAAAACGGGAAATCCCAATGCATAGATAAATATTTAGGATTCATCCAAAGGCAACCGTTGTTGCTCACAAACTTCTTTTCTTGACATATAGCAGATCATGCCTCCGAAGGAACATAACCAACCCACCAGTAAGACACCAGTCCTCCAGATGGACTCAGCTACGTTCCAAACTACTGTCACGGCAGCCGTAACATCCGCCCTACCTGTTCTTAACGTTAACAACCCAAATGGGAATGGGAATAGTTTCCACACCTCGAACTGTAGCAACACACCAGGAGACCAACAAGGGCTTATTCGGGAGGACACTCCAACTCCCAAACCTAAGAGCGGCAAACGAAAATTTTGGATCAAGATGAAGAACAAGTCGTCTCATAAAATTTCCAAGAGACGACAACCCGAGATAACTCCTACAGCCACCCCATCCGCCCAACCAGTGCCAACGCCAATGCGGCAATATGCTGGAAAACTTCCATATTGCGAGAAATGCAACTTCCACCACGTAGGAAAGTGCCGCAAACTTCGATGTGAGAACTGCAATAGGCGAGGACACACTACGCGATGCTGCAGGGCACCTGCACAGCCAAACACCTCGATTCCTGGCATACAGATGGGCCAGGTTTGCTACAATTGTGGTGAACCCGGACATTACAAAAGAAATTGTCCAAGGTTTAAGGATGGCCAGGAAACTTGTTCTGTACAGACCCCAACTCAACACATCACTTCCACTACCGACGCTAGCATAGTTCAAGTGTGCGGTATATGTGGCGAAACGGGACATTTCAAAAGAGACTGCCCAATAGAAAAAAACAATGAGGAAACAGGAGGAGTCTAACCTCAAGGGATGAGGAAAACATCAATGAAAACCGTGGTGTTTTGGTACGTTTCCGAAAACCCCAATAATTGTTCATAATTGTGATTACTTTCTCGTCCGGATTGAATCACGAAATCCTTATAAGTTTTAAAGCCCTAATAAGCAAATCATGATAGCTTAAGTGAATATGTTAGAGTCAATTATAAGTATACATGACTTGTATACACCAAACAATCATAGAGAGATCTAGTAAGAACCGTTTCATGAAAGTTCATAGTTTCAAAACATCAGAACATTCGGGTAAGTAGTACCTGTTAACCTCTAGTCAAACACAGCAAACACCAGAGACATTCATCCAAGGGTTACAATGTCATAACAAAACGATCCTCCCAAACTAACTTAACGCGCGATTCTACGACGTCGTCCAGCTTAGTCCGACTGAGTCTATGTTATACCAAACCCTTTTGTCTTAGATCGTTCGATCGCAAAACTACCGTCACTCGTAACGACAAATTAGATGCGAACTTCAAAACTTCATCACTCTTCGAAAAACCCAAAAGTATTCATACGAAGAGTACCACCCATAAGGACATGGACAGAGTAAGAGGGTTATCAAGACAATTGGAAATACGCCATGGGACACTCAACTACTCTTAGTTGAACCTTTTCGCAACAAACGGCGACCTATCCAGCATCAAGGTTGCGCCGTTCGAAGCCCTCTATGGCCGTAAGTATAGATTCCCTCCGTGTTGGGCTGAAGTGGGCGACACACAACTATTAAAGAGTCAAGTCCACGACAATACTCTCATGAGTCCTGAAACCATCCGAGAGACGACTGAAAGAGATCATACGAAAAGACTACGCCGATAAGAAGCAAGAACCCTTGGAATTCCAAGTTGATGACCCTGTCCTATTAAAAGTCTCACCCTGGAAAAATCCTGATACGCTTCGAAAATAGTAGAAAGCTGAATCCAAGAATACGTTGGACCGTCCGAGACCCTTACTAGGATAGGTCCCGTAGCTTACAAACTTCGTTTACCGTAAGAACTTAGCGACAATTCATTCTATCTTTCATGTTTCGAATCTTAAGAAATGCGTATCCGACAAAACCCTTATGATTCCTCTTGACGATATTGAAATCAACGAGAATCTGAACTTCGTGGAAGAACCAGTCGAAATCATGGATAGAGAAATCAAACGCACGAAACAAAGTCGCATCCCGATAGTGAAGGTTCGCTGGAATGCCAAGCGGGGACCCGAATTCACTTGGGAGCGCGAAGACCAGATGAAACAGAAGTATCTGCATCTCTTTTCTAATCCATGATTTGTATTCTATGTTCGAATTTCGGGACGAAATTCCCTCTAACGGGGGGATGATGTGACAACCCGAAACTTTTTCCGTATCCTTACTCAATTTCTGTTAATCAAATTTGGGTTTTTATTTAATTCCGTCAAATTTGATAGTTTGGGAAGGACTTTATGTTAAATAAATCAATTCGGATTTATTTCCATTCACGTTGATATTATTTTTGGTCTAACGGAATATTCTAAACTCAGTTCGATCGAGTTTCATATTCGAAAACGAGGTTTTCTAAGTCAAAGCATAGCATTCGGGCCAAACAAACCTTCGAGAGGAGTTTACGGCCGCAAACTCAGTTTACGACCGTAAACTCTGTTTACGACCGTAAACACTGTTCACCGCCGTAAACCCTCCACCCCACCCCTTGGTCATAAACTCACCCCTATATAAGGGATGAGTGGCCTTTATTTCTCACTTTACATACTCCAGAAGCTTTCTCTCTCTACTCTCTCTCTGTCTCTCTCTCTCTCTCTCTCTACAAACATCGAATTCTCTCCAAGATCTTCTAGAAGTAAGTGTTTTTCCACCTTGAATGTTGTTACAAATCCATTTCTAGTGATGAATCCATGTTCATATCTCATTAAAACTCATCTTTTCTAGATTTTCTATCTCACCAAGAACACACACTAGTGTTTTTGGACTCTAACCACCCTTTCAGGCTTCCACTACGTAAGTACACTACCCTTAGCTTGTTGGATACAAGAATCACTTGTTAAACATCTAGAAATCGTGACCAGAAGGGTGTTTACGGCCAAGGCAATCTCCCTTGACCGTAAACTCTATTTTAGTGGTGCAAAGTTGCCACAACACCCTCCTAAGCCTAGAAACTAAGCTTAGAACACTTCCAGAAGGCTAGAAAGGACCTTGAAACACCAAAAATCGCACTTTTCGCCAAGTGTTTACGGCCATAAACCCATGGACCGCAAACACTTGGGCCGTAAACCCATGGGCCGTAAACCCATGGACCGTAAACATATGGGCCGTAGACCCTGTTGGGCCGCAAACCCATGACCATACACTCCTTTTACGACCGCAAACTCCCCATTTTCAAATCACATGCGATTCTAACACTTAGTTTTAAGTGTTTCCTAGTCCCTAAGGTGGTTTCCTTCCATAACGAATAGTGTTATGCCCTCACCTATTGTATATATGTACTTTTACATGCTAAATAGGATCCATTTGTGCTCGAGGCTTTATTTGACACTCAACAATTCCTAGCAATTTACAATCGAATCCCACGTCAAACTGTGAGTTGATACCCCTACATTTTCCGTGTTTTTAACGTTTTCAGGGGGATACAAGCAAAAGCATAAGGAAACTTGTGCTCAAAATATGTTATTTTGTTAAAATAATTATATTTTCAGTATGCTTTTAACAAGGAAAACAGTTTTACCAACCGATTAAGAAATCAACTCGTAGAAACAGTTTTCAAAACTAGAACAATGAACTTGTCCATCATGTAATAATACGTATTATTCTATAAAGGATTCATGCAAATCATAAACAGGATTTTCAGTATTATTACTTGTAAATTTGTTAGGCTAAGTTTGAGACACGTCCTTGGTAACACTCCACTGGATTCGTGAGTGTAGGACTAACCCTTGTAACCAAAATCTTTTGTAGGGAGAGCGTGACTATTGTGTATAGATCTATACGGGACTGACTATCCCGCACCTTCGCTGCCAGCTACAACGGGACCGTTAGGTTCAGGGGTGACAAAGTCATAAAAAGATACTGGCCCCGTTACATGCCATATCCAGTCTAAGTACGGTTATGACACTCACAACCTAGATAACAGAAATTTACTTTTGTAATAATGAAACGAGTGAAATAACCTCAAAGTAATAACCGAATTGATTACTAGAGGGTGTTAAAAATACCCTTAGGACTTAATTCACCACTTATTTATTTGTTTTATTTATGTAATAAGGCTAATACACCTCAAAGGGAACAAACAGGGTTTTTCAAGAAAACTACATCTAACGATACAAGTATAGTAGATACTTGTACATCTCAGACAAGAACAGATAACCAACTATCAACTTTTAAGGAAAATATAGGATTTTCCTGGGATAACTCGACCTTACATAAACAGGCTGTTAAACAAATAACTAATGGATAATCAAACATCTTTCATAAGAAAATATAGGATTTTCTTGAGGAACACTTTTCAAAAGGATCAAAGAAACATTTCTTTCACCAGAACTAAAACGCTTATGAACTCACCAGCCTTATGATGATATTCTATCAAAACTGCTTGTATTCTCAGGGTATTAGTAGACAGGTACTTTCAGGAGTTCGGAGAAGTTGGAGCGTTAGAGTCACATCTTTACTATTTTACTTTTGCTATGTACTAAACTATGTAATAAACAATGTAAACCTTTTTCACATATGTATTAAATGTCTGGTTGTGTTTACTATGCTTGCTATGATACAATTGTTGTGATACTATGCATGATGTCACCCGCCCCCGGACGTTTCCGCCGTCCGTTCCGACGGTTCGGGGGTGTGACAGGCTCACTTAAAGGATCACTATTATCACACTCAACCTGTTTTGTATCAATCACAGGAGGACTAAACCCACCCCTATTTGTTTTCATTCCATCACCCTTAGATTTTTCCATGTTCTTGGAATAGAGTGTAAGGATCAAACATCATCATAGTCTTCTACATCATCCTCTTCTGATGATGCATCATCATTCTCATCATTAAAATTTTTTGCAAAATTAGGGTACCAAGATTCTAATTATTTTACTCGAACACAATATTCAATACCAAACACATCAACGAAAATCAATTCACATAAGAGTGAAACATTACGAGAAATCATGATAACATTCATGGAAAATCTATTTGGATCATCATGTTTTTCCAATGATGCCAATTCACCCCATTTACTAACCATTTTATTAAATGTTGAATGACACCATGCAAGTAACAGAATACCTTCAATTTGAACACGTATAATGCTTTCATCACACATGAAGTTATCCTTCCAAAGCTTCAAACCAAAAAACCATGAACTTGTATGATTCAAGAATTGGTCTCTAATTCCAATAGAGTTGAAATCAAGAAGCACCTAACAACTACCAATATATAAGAAATCCACATCCATAAAACCTTATCCTTGAGAAATACTACGTATGTTTTCAATTGATCTGACATCCTTAAAACAGCCAAGAAGTGCCAAGAGGCAATTTGGCCTTTTATCAACATTACAAACAATATTAACATTAGGTGTTTGAGAATTAGGTTCCTATTTCACATCCTTTTCCTTCACATATTTGTCACCAGAAAGCACATTAGCATTAGATGGTTTCCCCAACAATTTACTACTATAAGTATTTATAGAACCATGCTTAGGAACAGGAGCAGGACGGGACTTTGCATCCTTTCTAGAGAACCTAGCCAAATTACAATGCAATATTAGACTCCCAATGCGAATATGTCATAGAGAATTCACTAACGATTCATGATTCTCAAACCTAATAAACCATGACAAACGCAAACATTTTTCCCAGATTTTTCTTCTTCTTAGCAATGAAAACATCAACTACAACACCCATACGTCCACAAATATTCCATAATTCACGTACTAAAAGATGCGATGGAAAATTTGAAACATATACTCTAACACCCGTTCCGAGAAGGTACACTTTTAACCCGAATTTTTTTAAAGGGTTTGCATTTTGGTCCATACGTCGTGTGTACTCGGGGTGTACGCATGACATACTCTTGCATGAGGAGGCGGGTCTTGGATGCGTACACCAGGCTAACTAATTAATTACACCGTGCGTACGCCGTTCAAACCAAAATAATAGTTTAAGGGTTTTGCACCCTATATAATCCCCTTTATGGCCCATGACCTTCACCATCATCAGCCTCCACCTGATAAAATGTCCCTCTAGCTAACCCTAAGTGAGAAGAGTGCATCATGAGCTTATTTTTGTGTCTTGGTGTTATTCTTGAAGAAGAAGAAGGTGGTGAGAAGACTTTGGAGCTTGGAAGCAACTTAGATATGGGATTCTCTCCTTGCTAGCAACCTCCAGGAAGTAAAAAGCTCATAGCTTGATCATCTTATCTTATAGATCTAGCCATTTCTTCATTTAGGGCATTTTTGGTCCCAACTATGATGATTCTTAAGCATGGCATACTCTTAATCAAATAAGTCGTCCTTTCAGACCCAATGAGGGGGTCTTGAGTCATAAAAATGTGGTCTTGATGCTTAGTTGTTCCCCATGCATGCTTTAGAGGGTATTAAGGTGTTAAGAAGTTGAGATTTTTTGTATTAAGCACGTAATGGGCATGCAAAGTAATAAAGTTGGAAACTTTATGACTCTTAGTGGTATTTTGGCCTTGGATCTGAAATTGGGATGTGAGAGCTTAATGTATTAAGCTCTTATTGAGGAAAAAGGATTCTATGAGTACGTCGTGTGTAACCCAGTGTACGACACACGTACAGGGTCAACCGCCCGACTCCGGTCAAAGCCATAGTACGCCCAACCTAGGAGCTTAGTATGTCACGCCTACTCAGCTGAGTGGACCGAGTTGACTCGTTGACCTTGACCTTTGACTAGAGTTTTTACCAAGTTTACCTAGGAGTATTTTAGGTATTTTGAGCTGACTAATTGAGATTAGGTCCTTGGTTTTGGTTAAGTGATCGTTGACCCGATTTTCGGGGTCGAGATTCATTCAGCTTGCATTCAGACTGAGAGGTGAGTTTTCCTCAATGTACCCGTGGGTCGAAGGCACCAATGCCGGCCCACTAGATTATTTATCCTGGTCAGGATAGTGATATGATAGTTTGTAGCTATTTAGTAGATCCGTATGATTATCTGTATTTGTTGGTTCTGTGTTTATGTTTATTTGTTGCATATGTCCACATGCTGTGTTGGGTGATAGGTTTTATGCATAACAATCAAGCTTAAACTCTTAAGTGTGCATGCAACCCTAATAAAGATCTATGTTTTCACTATTGAACCTATAACTATGAACATCAAAAGAAAACCCTAAGAACACTAGGCTATTTTCAAAAATGCCAAATTAGGGTTAAGGATTACATACCTTGATTGTTATTGTAGCAAATAACAAAGAACACCTTCTTGTTGAACTCTTGGAAACAAGCACCACAATTGTCATGCCTCTAATGGGATCACACCCAAGCTAGCAAGAGGATGAATATCGAGAGAGGAAAAGGGATAACCAAATTCATCCAAGGCTTCTTGAGGGAAGGAGTACCCGAAAATGTGAAGGGCTAGGTCCTTTATATAGCTGAGGTAGCTTTGTGCCAAAGCTAGGGTTTAAGGGAGAAACCCTAATTTCCCTAACTTGGTAACCAAGCAGCCCATTCCCCTCATTCATGGGGCTTAGACGAAAACTCTTGGGCTTGTCCAAGTGATTTTCTTCCACCTCATCCAATGAGGTCCTTGGGCCTTCTTTCTTTAACTTCAAATAAATAACCAAACAGTTCCTTCACGTTTAATTAATCCAATTAATCGCAAAACTAATTCCAATTAATTTATGATAAATTATTAATTAAACAATATTATTTCTAATTAATATATTATTTTCATAATATATTAATAAATCAATTATTTCAATTTATTACTCAAATAATAAATCATTTTCTCTCCCTCCAAAATCATCATGTATAGTTGCTAGGTATGAGGTTAACCCAAAAGGATTATGCTAGTATCAATTCAAGTATATACCAATTATATTTATGGATTTAGACACCTAATCGAACAGTCTCCCACTTAGATAAGTCTAATAACTATAATTGCCAATATAACTTCTAAACTAATCAGCAAATTGTAGCTTCCAAAAGCCGTTGTCGAACTCTGACCCAGTCATTCACGTGTCCTAAGATAAGTGATCATATAATCCTCTGTTCTACAAGATATCATTCGGACATGAGACATGGAACAGAATTAATCTCATTGTCCAATACTTTGTTTCTCGATTTCTGATTTGTAATGACATAGAACTTTGTTTCCCAATTTCTTATTTGTAATGACATAGAACTTCTAGTCGAACTTCTAATAAAGTTTGACTTATATGCTTGCACCATTTACTCATCAGATCATGCACAAAAATATGTTTTATAACATCAAGTTACTGATGTGTTTACGTATCATCAATTCACAACTGACTTGTAAATCACAACTTCTATATCTCCGTTTCAAGATTATAAGATATTATCGTCTCAGAATTACTCGTGATAAATTCGATGAAATAATTCTCTGAGTGTGGGTTAATGCAATACTTAAATCTCCATTTCAAAGTACTCATGAACATTATAGCAATACCATTGCTATGTCTAAAACTCTTTAGATAATCTACAATCTAATTCATGATAGTCTTAATTCACTACTTACTTCCAAAAGTACGAACGACTGTTGAATTTTTGAATTAACGAATTATTCGGGAAGTAAAACATGAAAAATGAAACACAATAATAAAAAATTGACAAAAGGTAGTAAACAAACTCATAAATAATTCTCTATTATTTAATCACCAAAAGTCAATTACATTTGCTTTGTTACAAGTTTCAACTAACTATCTAATCACTAAAACTAATATCCTCTCTCAGACCAATGCCCCTAGCATGTTGAAAATGTTTGACCCTACTCAGACCCTGTGTGAGGGGATCTACATGATTCTCTTCTGATGATATCCTCTTCACTACGAGGTGACATTCTTCTACTCTATGTCTGATAAAATGATATTTTCTGTTGATATGTCTTGATTTGTCATGATCTATTGGTTCCTTTGTCAAGGCAATCGCTCCTTCGTTATCACAAAAAATTTCCATTGGCTCCTTAATGGATGAAATAACTCCAA
Source organism: Lactuca virosa (assembly GCF_052849685.1). Lineage (NCBI taxonomy): Eukaryota > Viridiplantae > Streptophyta > Magnoliopsida > Asterales > Asteraceae > Lactuca > Lactuca virosa. Next base: position 172,889,237 of record NC_136434.1, on the reverse strand, counting down.
GGTCTCTGATGAAGTTCTTCAACCAAATTACCTCCTTTGATGCTTCGCTCGCTGCTATGTACTCTGATTCACATGTAGAATCAGCTATTGTCTATTGTTTGGAACTTTTATAGGTTACAACTCCTCCACTTAAGGTAAATACCCAGCCAGATTGAGAACGTAAGTTGTCTCTGTCTGTTTGAAAGTTGGTGTCACTATGCCCAGTTACTCTCAAAGTATCACTGCCACCAAGTACTAGGATCCAGTCCTTAGTCCTTCACAAATACTTGAGAATATTCTTAACTGCTATCTAATGAGCTCTACCTGGATTTCCCTGATAACGACTGAACATGCTCAAAGAAAAGGCCACATCAGGGCGAGTACATGTCATAACATACATGATAAATCCAATGGCAGAAGCATATGGAACTCTATTCATTTCTGCTATCTCTACATCGGTACTTGGGCTCTGAGTCTTACTCAGTTTGGTATTACTCTGTATAGGCAGTTCTCCTTTCTTGGAATTTTCCATACTAAAACGTTTTAGTACCTTTTCCAAGTATGTACTTTGACTAAGTCCAATTAGTCTTTTACTCCTATCTCTTAAAATTCTTATTCCTAGAATATAGGCATCCTCTCCCAGATCTTTCATAGCAAAACACTTTCCAAGCCAAGACTTAACCTCTTGCAAAGTTGGAATGTCGTTTCCTATAATAATTATGTCATCGACATAAAATACCAGGAAGGTTACTATACTCCTACTAGCGTTGACATATACACAGGAGTCATCTTCACTTCTTGAGAAGCCAAATTCCTTGACCTTCTCGTCAAAGCAAAGATTCTATCTGTGAGAAGCTTGTTTCAATCCATAGATTGATTTCTCAAGCTTACTCACTCTATGGGGGAACTTTGCATCAACACAACCCTCTGGTTGACTAATGTAAACATCATCAACCAACTTCCCATTGAGGAAAGCGGTTTTGACATTCATCTGCCAAATTTCATAGTCATTAAATGTAGTTATGGCGAGCGTTATCCTAATAGATTTTATCTTAGCCATGGGTGAGAAGGTCTCATCATAGTTAACCCCTGGGGTTTGAGTAAAGCCCTTCGCAATCAGTCGAACCTTGAAATTTTGTACATTTCCATCCATGCCATTCTTCTTCTTGAAGATCCATTTGCAGCCACCTGTCTTACGACCTGATACATTATCACCTAAATTCCAAGCTTGGTTGTTATACATGGACTTGATCTCGCTGTCCATTGCCTCTTGCCATTTGCCCGCCTCAGGGCATGCGATTGTTTCCTTTTAGTTAGCTAGTTCATCCACAATTACCAGTGTACTATCACCAATAAACGTGTCACCATCTGTAGTAATATGGAAACCATAGAACTCAGGTGACATTCTAACTCTACTGGAACGCTTAAGAGGTAACGATTCGTCAATTGGTTCAACTGGGATTTCTTCCTCAGGTTGAGCCCTAACATCTTCAGATGTTCCTTCATCGTTTGACTCTTGGATTTCTTCAAGATCAATTGTACTCCCACTGTCCTCTTTGCATATGTGTTCTATCTCTAGAAAGACTCACATTCGTGCTACAAAGACCACGTTCTCACTAGGTCTGTAGAACAAATATCCAAAGGACTTTTGTGGATAGCCGATGAAAATACATCTCTCACTTCAAGGTTCATGGTTTCCGTGAGCCTCTCGTCTAACAAAAGCTTCACATCCACAAACCTTGATATGTGCTAACGAGGGAACCTTCCCTGTCCATATCTTGTGAGGTGTTTTTGCAACCTTCTTAGTTGGGACAAGATTAAGAATGTGGGTGGTAGTCTCTAAGGCATACCCCCAGAATGAAATTGGAAGAGAAGCTCAACTCATCATGGAACGAACCATGTCCACAAGGTTCGATTGTTCCTCTCAACCACACCATTAAGTTTTGGTGTCCTAGGATGTGTCAATTATGAAACTATTCCACATTCCTTGAGATAGTCATGGAACTCGATACTAAGTTACTCTCCGCCTCTATCTGATTAGAGCATCTTTATCTTCCTGCCCAATTGATTCTCGACTTCATGTTTAAACTCTTTGAACTTTTCAAAGGTTTCTTACTTATGCTTGATTAAGTAGATATAGCCATATCAGTTATATTTATCAGTAAAAGTCACATAGAATCGATTAGCATCCCTTGTGTGGATCTGAAGGGCCCACACACATCTATGTGTATGAGGTCGGACAAACCTTGACCTCTTTCACAAGAACCAGTGAAAGGTGATTTTGTCATCTTACCCAAAAAACAAGATTTGCATTCATCATCTGACCTTAGGTCAAATGATTCCAACACTCCATCCTTTTGGAGTTGGGCAATGCGTTTCTTGTTAATATGTCCAAGACGACAATGCCACAAGCATGCTTTTTCTATACCGTTAGACGAATCAATTTGAAGTACACTATTGCCTAAATTGTCTACACACATCATAGTTTCATGCACACCATCACTAGGTAAAGCTTAAAAATAAAAAATACCATTTTATAAGCACAAATAGAACCATTCTCATCATTAAAAGAATATCTAAAACCTTGTTTAAACAATGCATGAAAGGAAATAATGTTTCGTGTCATTTCTGACGAGTAACAGCAATTCAAAAAATCTAAACTAACACCATCACTAAGCACTAGACCATAAACTCCAATCTTGGTGACAGGTGAAGATCGCCTATTCCCCATGATTAAGTTTATTATACCATGATCCACATCCTCACTTCCTCTTAGCCCTTGTAAATCAGAACAAATGTGAATACCACATCCTGTATCAACGACCTAAGAACGAGAAGATGACGAGTTATTAGATAAGATAGTGTATATACATGTAGAAGTCGGATTCACTTTGTTATCTTTAATGTCTTGCAGATATTTAGGGCAACTTTATTTCCAATGGCCTTTGTCATTGCAGTAGAATCAAGTGGACTCTTTGGGGTCAGAGACAGGAGGAGCATCAGAACTGGATTTTCCTTTGGGTTCATTGCTTGATGACCCAGCTTGAGACTTTCCCTTCTAATTTTTCTTAGGAGGTCATTTCCTCCTTTTCGCTTTCCCTTGACCAATGGCTAGAACGGGAGCACTAGTAGTAGTGGAGGCAACACTTTTTCCCTTTATCCCTACTTCAACTGTTTGCAGGAGGTTGTGCAATTGAGACAATGTGATCTCATTGTTGTTCAAATGATAAGTCAAGATGAACTGATCATAACAACTTGGCAAGGAGTTCAAGACTATGTCGATAGGCAACTCCTCATCAAAGTTCACATTTAGCTTGACAAGACAGTCCACGTATCATTGCATACTTTGCACATGGTTGCTAACAGATTCTCCTTCTTTCATCTTGTTTTCTATGAGGGACTTTACCACCTCGTACTTTTCCTGACGAGCTCGCTTATGGTACTTCTCCATAAGGTCCTTGCTCACATTGTACGGCCAATAATCTGCATAATATCTCTACAATTTAGCAGTAGGCATGGATGATAAATGACAGCGAGAAGTACCATAAAATGAGATGATAAAATCACAAACTAGTAGTGTGCCGGTTAACCACACGCGCTCCACTAACTACTATAAAGTATAATGTGCAATTGCATGGGTTAGCATACAAATTCACATTTTTTCCTAAAGTAACCAAGATTTGGGATTTAAGTAAAATAATTTAGTTACTTTTTAGTCGCATTATACTTATTAATGAGAATTAATTGTCCTCTCAAACCCGTTCGGCTAACGACCCTCCACTAATTAAGGAAGCGGTGGGTGAGAGTGGACACTCATTCAACTACTATTTTGTAGGCAGTTTCCTTATGCCCCCTTATGGAATAACTTCGTGAATGAGGCGTACTAGCGGTTCGACTGGTAGCGTATCGACGGATGTATGCAATATATTTCTCTGTATTACATAAGATTTGGTGTAGATATAACCATTGATATCAACTTCATTAGGTTAGTTAAGTTGGTTGCTTCCAAGTCAAGGTTACACACAAATCAAATTCGTCTATCTTTTTAATGTCCTTGATCAAATATAGTTATGCAGATTCTTGACGATAGTGATGTCAGATATTTTCTTAGTTTTGTTACTACTATGTCTCTCAACACAGTATAATTTTTTGTTGTTAATAATGTTATGGATAGTGGTACTAATCGATTTCCCGGGGATAATCGTTCTGGAAATGGTTCTTCCGGTGCTGGAAGTAACCAAATTTGTAATTTATTACCTATGACAACCAACCATGTTCCTTCTTACAAGGAACCTATACATAGCGGTGATTCTAGGTCTAAAGGTAAGATTGTTGTTCAGGAAGACCTTACTGTTGATGTTGATGAATCTGTGAATGATGAGGCAAAACTAGTTATGTTGATTGATGATGTTAATATAGTTCCACATGGAGAGCCAGTGGAACATTTTCCGAGTTACACTGAATTTGATGGGGGTAATCATGAAGATGCAGAAGAGGAAACTGATCCCTTACCACAACCCCGAAAAGCACAATAGGAAAAGTTTCCTTATTAGTTTTCTATTCTGAAGAAACACAACCCACCCATTAGGGTATGCCTGATCCTTTACCACTGCCCGAATTAGCTAAAAAAATCATAAAGGGGCCACATCACACAACTATAATTCCCACGTTAAGTTATTCCAACTCTTAAAAAAGAAAGAAGAACTTAAGGTTAATTTAGGAAAGAAAAGTGTTAGTGAAGGTTTCCAATATAAAGTGAAACAATCTACAAAAGACAGGTTTGAAGCTGTTTGCTATATGGATAATTTTGACTAGCGGATTAGCGCAACAAAACATAATACTACTGTTTCATTTCAAATGGTTAAACTATAAGAGAAACACACTTGCTCAAACACACAACTACGTCCACATCACCGACAAGCCAATAAAAAGGTATTGGGTCACTTCCTGAATGTCATATTAGCTGATAGTACCAGTAATATGTTGCGGGGGAAACAGATACAACGAACTTTAAATGACCGTCTTTGTATACATATTTAATCTTGGTAAGCATGAAATGCTAAAATGTATGTTGTAAATCTATTAAGAGGGACCCCTGAAGAAAGCTTTCTTAGACTACCTATATATTGTTACAACTTGGAGAAGAAGAATCCAAGGATGGTTACACATATAAAGACGAGTGATGACAACAAATTTGAATACTTTTTCATGGATATAGGTTGCGTGGTAATATATTTTATATACCTACTTCTTTATATTTAATGTCCATACACATGCGTTTGTTTTAATTAGATTATTAATTACTTTATAGGTTCAAGGGTTTCAAAGATGTTTGTGTCCTATTTTTATCATTGATGGCGCACACCTTAAAGGGAAATACTTGGGCACCATGTTCCTAGCAGTAGGCATGGATGGTAATAACCAAATCCTTCCTATTGCATTTTGTGTTGGGAAAACTGAAAGTTGAGAGTCATGGATTTGGTTTTTATCAAGACTCAAAGAATATATTAGGGACATGCCATCTTTGGCTTTCATATCAGATAACGCTAATTCAATTGAAATGCCCATTCAAGCCGTGTTCCCGATTGCATATCACCGACTCTGTTGTCGCTATATGTTGATGAATATGAGAACAAATACCAGCAAGCAAGAGAGAACATAGATTTTGTTTTGGGAGGCTACAAAGGCATACCGAGAGTCTGATTTCAAAAAAAGCTTGAGTAGGCTACGACGTGCACTAAACGATGATTGTCATACATGGCTAGATAGAATCGGAAATGAGAGATGGGCAAGGTCGTGTTTCCCCGTGATTCGGTACAATATTACGACATCAAACAGTGTTCGTCAATGCATTATCAAGAGACGCAAGGAAACTACCAATAACAATGTTGATCGATTTCTTTTGAGCAACTATGCAACAAGGGTGGTGCCATCGATGTAATGTTGGAGGTAAGTGTTTCCCTATATTGTAATAGTTCAATGATAATTGTAGTGTAATTTACTGTACATAACAATGTATACGTAAATGTTTGTTATAGATGAAAGCAAAAAAGATGTTACTGAGTATGTTTAGAAGCTCATCAATAGGAGGATCAACAAATCATCTAGTTTTCGGGTATACCAGATTGATCAAAGTAGATATGAGGTGGCTTACCAAATGAAAAATGGTATAGTAAACATGGAAATTCGTTACTGCACGTGTGGGAAATGGAAATTGTTGGGTATAACTAGTACTCATGTTATGGCGGTATTCAAGGAACTGAGATATCAACATTGCAGTGCATGGGTGTCATCGTACTTCACAATGGAAACATGTCGTTCAACATATGTGAAGGTTGTGTTTCCTATGACAATTCCAGCTGAATACGAAGAACCAAATGAAGTCATGGTTGTTTTTCCACCATTGATGGATAAACGACAAGTCAGATGTCCTAAAAACCATAATGGTATCCCATCCTAAGGTGAAGGTCTGCTTCAGAAGAAATGTAGTCGTTGCCAAAGGATCGGTCATACAAGCAGAAAATGTGACACTACGTTTCCCATAGAGTTAACAAAAAGTGAATCTTCAAGTAGGACTAAGTTAAGTGGCAAAAATAATGTTCAGTCTAAGAGTAGACATACTAGTCAAAAAGGTATCCAACATTATGATACTGTTGATTTAAAAAACCCGTAGTGATGTTTGTACGGTGTCATAATATTCTACAAAATGTTGTTCAGAAGGATAAACTTGTTTTTGCTACATCTTCAAAAGACAATTGTTTTAAAACATTAACAAGGAAACCCATAAGTCAAACATTAGCGTAATATGCAGCATATATCCACTGGACACTCTCAATCCACCACCTAGCAGCACGCTCCTGCACAGTAGGTTATAACAACTCGTTGGGGGGACACTGCATAAAAAAACAATATATAAAGGTTAATCGTAAGTTATTTATGTCATATCAACTTATAAATTATAAGGTGGACTAAACTAAATACGTTAGTAACATCGAGAATACGTTGACAATCAGGTGCATGCAAACGCCTCATCATAGAGTTTGCAACTGCCTGAGGGATAACACCCAGTATAGGGGAACCAACAATACTATTGTTGGGAAATGTCTCCAAGATCCAAATCTAAAAAATTAAAATGACAAATAACTTACCAAGTTAAGAAAGTTACAATACTTGTTTAAAAACTCTTATTAAACATAATGTACATACCTTAAATGCATAAACAAATCCATGCAGAGTATATGTGTGTCTACTGCCTATTCTTGACACATTTGGGTTCAAATGGTCCTCAATCTTATCAAACACAATACACATCTGTTTGTAATTGAAATCCCATATCAATATGCCCCATGGGTGCCTATGTCAAAAAATTACACTTAATAAGTATATGTATCATTTATATATAATGTGGGTAAAAAACTGTATACCTGTTAAACTCCTGTAAATTAGAGATAAGTGTCAAACGTTTATTAGTAACTGGCTGTCTAGGGTATTTCCCCGAAAATCCTTGCTCTAGCATATACAGCAGGGAGACTCTCACCACGTCTTCATCGCTTAATCGATGAAGTAAATTATTAAACACGTTCGTAAGGTCATCCATAATCACCGAACATGAAAGCGACACAAATGGAAACACACGTTCTATGAATGCTGCAAAACCAGAACTGGGATGGAAATAATCCCCAAACCACAAGCTGGTGACCAAGCAGAATGCTTTCCTGTAAAAGCAAACCCGATAGTCGCCAACCGGAAATAGAAGCACTTCTAGGTCAACTGGATCAAAACTTGTAGCTTCCTTGCACGTAAGATAACGACATAGTAAAGGGTGACATTCGACACCTATCGACATGTTCACGTAATCACCAAAACATGATTGCCTATACATCGCCCCACAATCTGGTGGGTTTTGTAAGCGAGCCATGATTTTGTGCCCAAGTTTAGGTCTGCAGGTTGTAGTAACAACCGCTTCGTATGTTCTAGCGTGCTACAATCAAAAGAGTTATTAGTTAGGGATTTTTGTATGTATGTTTCGGAGCGGAATTAGGGTTTTTGTTTGTATTCTGGAATTAGGATTTTTGATTGTATTCCAGAATTAGGATTTTTGTATGTATATTCCGGAATCCGAAAATCAGGTACGGTATTTTGGATCATAAATTTCGGACCAAAATTCCGGACTCAGTTCTTTGTATTCCGGACATGATTTTCGGATTCCAGACTTGATTTTCGGATTCCGAACACGTTTCGGACTAGCAAAAGTTGGGGTTTTTGATAACGATGTATCAAGTAGTATAAATGTATAAGTCCATGTGATCCTATAATTGCATTAACATGATTAAAATTCATTGAAAACCCTATAATACCTATATAATTGCGTAAACTAAACATTTTTTAACGTATAATCTAAAATAAATGCATTTAATTAAAACAAATTTGAAACTTACAAATAAAAACTGCATTTCTTCACTATCGGAATATATTTTCAGTTGTAGAGGTGTCCGGAATGAGATGTCGAAGTGTAGTCCGAAACAACAGATGTCGAAGAAGTGTAGTCCGAAACGGGTTAAATAGCCTTTATAGAAGAACCACATTACCAGAATCGAAATTATCTACCCGTTTCACCGAATTTGAAATCGGGTCCGGAACAACCCATTCCGGACCAAGCGATCATTTTGCAAAAAAAAAAATTATTTAAAAAAAAGAACAACCAAAAAATTAGATTACTCGATTTCCCAACTTTAAAATACATGGACTCAAATTAGTAATTTCGTAAACTAGAAGGGTCTAAACGGAAAAATACCAAAGCTTCGCCCGAGCTATATGGCGGCACATAAAATCATGAAAACCATCAATACACAGTAGACACAGTTAATTATTCTTAAACATTTTCCCAAAGTTATAGTGGCAATTTGGTAATTCTTCTGTGACGGTTTGTCTTTCTGCACTGTATAACCTGGGTTCATACATGATTCACCCACGTCCTGCAGCCTGCACCTTTCTATCTCTAGCTTAACAATGGCGGAAGAGAAATGGGCGAAGCATTACTCGTCGAATCACCAGATACTGTTGGTTGGAGAAGGAGATTTCTCTTTTGCTCTGAGTTTGGCTATGTCTTTTGGCTCTGCTTCAAACATTGTAGCCTCTTCTCTCGATACTTATGGTATTTTATCCTTGCTACTTTCATTATCCACTGTATCGCAATTTTTGAACGGTAATCTAGGGTTTTCATAATCATTTCGAAGTGTTTCTCTGGTAGAATTAATACGCCTAGTTATATTTCTTTGTTTTGATACCGTTGCTCCCTGCTCCACCTATACTAAATAGATATTGGTGTTAAATATTCTGTTATAAATCGATAGTTAAAAGTTGATAAGATACATCAAGAACATCTCAAGTATTTAATAAAAACTCTTATAATCTTCAAAGGAGTATTTAACTAGTTATATTCAATGACTAAAATTTGTAACAATACGAATTCGAAGTACAAACAAATATCAATCTAAACTATTAAAGTTGGGAAGTCTGTTCATCTTCTTTCTACTCTTTTTTTCTTTACGTATAGATTTCCAGAAAAATTATAGTAATAAGCACATTGTGATATATATGATAGCAGCAGACCCTCCGTCCTTATTTCTTTTGTTTCTCCAATCCAGTCTTGATGCTACCTTTACAACTTGGTCCCTTAACAATCTTCATAAGTCCAAAATAGAACCCTGAACTCGTAACACAAAAGAACAAATATTAATTCTTTTGTACTATCAAAGTTACGAATGATACCTTAACAAATGTATATTTCAACATTGTGTAACACTATTTCTACATTATTTGTATCAATTTTGGGTAAAATATCGCTAAAGAATACTGGAGATGTATTTTTTTTAGCACTTTTGTGATATATGAATGCACAAATGATGGCAAATAGTTTCATGGTACATTGGTTAACTAAACGGATTTAGTATTAAACACTGTTTTTGCATTATTTTTTATGGTAAAACTAGTGTTAATGATGGAACATAATGTTATTTTGGCCACTTTTTGTGATATGGACATACATAATACATAAGTGATGCATGATGGCAAATTTCATGATAACATTTGTGTCATATAAATCCTTGATAATTATATGTTGGAAGTTTTTTTTTATCCAATTAGCCGGGATTTTAGAAACATGCAAGGAAAAACATTTATAAAATGATATATTTGTATGAAATATTGGTGAATTATAAATCCTCTAACTGTTTCATATGTTTTAAAAAAATTGATATATTTCATTTAATAGAACACCTCTAATTAATAAACTAAAGAACACAAAAAAATACTTATATTGGAAGAAATCATATGGAAAAAAATAATGCATAAATCCTCTTGTTCTTTGGAGTCATTGTTTTATATGCAAAATGATGAATAACTTATTGTTCTTGTGATTTGGGATAATTTCATCTTACTAGAATATCTTATTGAGAACTACAAGCATGCAAAAGCAAACTTGGATAAATTGGTTAACTTTGGAGCTCAACTGTTACATAAACTTGATGCAGTCAGAATGAGGAATCATCCCTACCTTCGAATGCCGAAGTTTGATCGAATTGTATTCAATTTCCCAGATTCTGGCTTTCCTGATAGAGAAAGTGATCATTGCACCATTGTGTAAGATTCTATTCTTGTTTCATTCATTTTAAAACAAGATAAAACTTCAAAAAAAAACTTACTATATTTATTGATTTTGGCTAAAATAATGTTTTGCTACCAAATAAGCCAAGAAAACTAGTTGCATAGTTGAGTGAACTATAAAGGTTACACGACCGTATTATTAAACTGTAACACTATTTGTATTCAGATGGTCGAATTGTTATTCGAATTGAGTGGATATTTGCACATGGAAGACTACTTTTCTTGGGTTATCTGCAATATAATAGTTTTAATGGTTACAAAAATAAGATAATGGTTTTTTTTAGCATAAGTAGATAAAATGTTGGGGTTTTCCTAACTTTTTCCTCAAAAAAGTACGCAAATTAGTTGTATCCAAAAGGTGAAATTCATGTAACCCACAAGACTACATACCCATACAATCTTTGGAATATCGAAGAATTGGCAACTCAATGTGGTTTAACATTGCTTGAATGTGTCGATTTCAAGTTTGAACATTATCCTGGTTACAACTACCAAAAAGGAGATGATGATAGAAATCCTGGTCTGCCATTTTCTCTGGTGAAGTGCAGTACTTTCAAATTCATGGTTTCTCCAAATGCCAAGAAATCACCTCCAGAATTTCCATTTCAAACAGAAGTGAAAAAACTACTTGCACTTATGAATCCTTTAGATTTGGCTCAATCGGCTCCTGGGTTGATTTGTGTGACTAAATCTTTAATCCCTGATCTCTCTCCTTTGCCGGAGGATGTGGAGAAACCTTCTTCTTCGGGTCTGGGTACCAGTCAGCCTCCTCATAAGTAGGGACCTTGTAGAATTTGTTTTGATGCATCTTTTGTAGTTTCTTGGGATCATGTGTGGCTATACCCTCTTTTTGAATTGCTTCATGTACCAAACTTTTGTCGTATGGAATGTATGGAATTTGTACTTCGTACTATTGTTGCCTTTATTCTTTAGTGATTTCAGAAAAGATTGAATGAATATTACATAGACGAAACAAAAAAAATAAAATTTGAGTGGCTAAATATATGAGTATAGTGATGATGGTAATGAAGTTAAAGTACAACTCTATTAATGAAAACGATGATAGAGGGTATGAGTTTCAGTTTAATTTAAGTTAAAAGAATTAAGCATTTTCAATCGATTATATTGAATTTAATGAAAATATAGATTGAAGTCCGTATTATAAGCTGTGAGTAACAAAATTTTGATGGTTCATCTCTTAAACTATAAAAATTGCACGGAATGTCTTTAGGCCATGTTTGATTGTGTATTTGATGATGATCCATGCAAAGTAAGATCACCGATTCTTACTTCCTAAAATAAAATTACTAGTTTATCCTTCTATAGTTTCTTTTTTTTTTTTTCTATTATACATAGTTAATAACATAGCTGAGAAATTACTTCATTTGAGTAGGAGCTCTCTTTTCTTTCCTCCCTATGCAGCTAGAGACAGAACCAAAAATTTTCATAAGGGGTAACATAAAATTTTCTTATTTTTCAATAAGGTGCTAAAAAGCTCGTCATGGTTTTAAGGATTGTACTCGATGTCACGCTTTAATAAAATGTTGTCTTAAGTCATATATGTATATACAAATTAATAATTGTAGAAAAATATATAAAATTATTAAATATATATAAAATTACCGCTTTAAGTCATATCATACAAATGACGTGGCTCGCCACGATTTGTAAAAGTTTGGTGTTTGACATTGCAGCCAAGTCACGATTAACGTTATTTACAACCTTACTTTTTAACCATAATTACCAATTTATTTTAACAGTGAACATTTATTGAAAAAAGAAAACTACGAACAAGAAAGCTACAAGCTGAAATATTTAGATTGAATAATATAACATAAAAAAGGTATATTCCTATTTCCTACCTTCCATCAACGATCTCATCAAGGCATAAATAAATCAAATCCAAGTGTCTTTCTTTGAACAACATTATCCCTACCTCAATAATTGAAGGAGGTTACCCAAGTGAAATAGAAAATTGACAACAATTAAAAAAGTATCTAGCAACCTGAGGAGAAGTGTAACTGAATCACAGAAACTTTGTGCAGGATTGTGGTTAGAGCTCGTTCATTTTCATCATTACCTCAAGTACAATGGGTTCATCAACCCCTATTCTTAATAAACCCTTGTCACATGTTCAAATAATGATATTTTCTAATTGGGTTTTATGATATTTCTTCATGACTTATGTTGTTGGTTTGATTATGCTTCCTAGATATCGTTTGAACACTCTAATTTTCTATCTTGTTTTTCTTGAGTTCGTATATCTATCATTAAAGTTCATCTAGAATATGTTGGGTTGGGTTGAAATTTTCAACCTAATTAATAAATAGATTGAACCCGAACCCAAGTCAGGTCAACCCATTGTCAGCTCTAGAATATATATATATATATATATATATATATATATATATATATATATATATATATATATATATATATATATTCCTTTTAACCGTGGAAACTAATTCTGGTGTCCTTATTTCTATTAAGGCTTACAAAAATTTACGCATAAATTTGATTTCTTTCTGAACATATGTACAATTCTTGAGCTAAATATTAAAGATGTCAATTTGGTATTCTAATAATAACATAAACAAGTTTCTTGGGAAAAAGTAATACAATGATTGCTCAAGATTTAGCTGTAGTTACGATTTAATCAAGTATGAATTACTAGATCAGAGTAATGTAAGAATTAAGAATACGAGATCTAAATATAATCTGGTTGGCTCGATTATGCTTTCAAGGAATACAGAGAAATCTCAGAGAGTACAAGACGAATGCAAAAGCTACCCTTTAACTCTAGTATGCATCCCATATATATAGGGATAAAGAAAGCATACAAAAAATATAAGGGACTAAGACTCTAAAGCTTCGATACAAAATGCCCTTATAATAAACTAACAAACAAACATTCGATACTAAGAATGACCTAGACAACCTTCGACATCTCACAACAACTTTCAACCTCAACATTCTCCCCCTTTGTGAGAAGTGTCGAATCTAAGTCATCAGCATCTGAGCAGCCAATTAACCACCTTGCGAATTTCAGCTTTGTCACCTTCATTGTTCTTTGCACAACTATTCATTCGAACAATAAGGTTTGTGTAATGAGGTGTGGTATATCTTTGAACATCACATGCTTGAAACAGAAACTTCATTATCTCCCCCTTCTTATTGTTTCCAACAAACACAATCCCTAAAGGCTTCAAGCATATCTCCTCATTTTCATAACTCTTCAAACTAGCCTGACTTTTTAACATCGATTGTGGCACAGTGATTTGTTTACCAATGGCCAAGGCTAATTCGACATCAGTTAAAGAAAGATATTCATAGTAATTGTCTATGAACAACTTGATATGAACAAATCTAATTAAGAAATCTTCCTTGTTGGTTAACTGAATCTTTGAGACATCTGTTCCCTTCAGAATTCTTGCTACACAGATCAGATCATGAATATTCATTAAAGGGAAGTCAGCCACCGAAAGTCGAATGCAACATTATTTGCTATGACTGCATGATATCGATAATTCTGCAACACACCCTCGAACAAAACGTCTTTGGATATGTTGAGAACTCGAACTATCTTGACCAATGACCAGATCTCCTCTTCCCTTTTTCCCAGAACTTCATGGAAACAAATCTTCATTCTCTTAAATTCTTCTTTGTCTTCAAATTTATCAGCAATTTGATATTGAGCAGCCATAAACATCATCTTGTTTATTGGAAAATCCAACTGATTGAAATCAGAATTTTCTGTGGCAAAGCTCTTCTTGGGAACTTTCTCAAAGTCATGCATTTCCCCCATTTAAGACTTGTGCTTCAATGTATTCATAGCAAAAGTGTTTTGAAGGACCATCCTTGTCAAGACCTGGAGGGTCATTAGCCCTTTGTCGAAGAATGCTTTGAATTTGCCTATACTTTTCCATCTCTTTTTCTACAGCAGCTTTTTTTTCTTCGGCAGTGGGTTCAGTAGAAATGCCTTTCCCTTTGTTTTTGATCTATTCTGTCGACGGAGGTGGCTTTGACGAACATAAACCTCCAACTCCAGAACCAATCACAACCCCTTTAGTTAATGGTCTTGTTGTTGTTGTTGTTGAAGTAACTGTAGATGAAATCTTTGGTAACGAAGTATGAAGTTGAGTAGTTATGAATTTCCCAACAACTTTTGCATCATCATCACCTTTTGAAGATCCACTTCCTCCGATATTGGAGTTCGAACCCATACCAATGCCAACACTTATTCCTTCTCCCCTTGCACCCCTGTGTGAACAGGTGGGGCATCCGTTGGCATCAGAGTAGCCAGTTTCACAAGTGGAGCTAATTCATTGTGAATAACATATTCCAACAAGCGAAACTTTTGGTTTAAAAGTTTCAGGAGTAAGTAATGTTGTGGATTCGGAACAAGTCTTCGAAACTAAGTCTTTGAGATTATTCAACAGCTCTTCAACTTTTCCAAAACTCTGAACATCAAGTTCAACCTTCTTATCAATCTTCGGAAGTAAATAATGATACCACTTGACCACATTCGTTACAACATCAACTATAATGTTGACCTTGGTATGAAGAGAAGAATAATCATGAGAAATGGCTGCAACTTCCTTCGCCATATCAACCCGTAATTCTTCAATCTTCAGGTTGACATCTTCTCGAACCTTTTTTACATCTTGAACAAATAAAAGATGTCTTTCTCTTGCCACAGATTTCAACTCCTTAAGCTCATTATTGAAATTCGAAGATTGAGCCTTTACACGATTCTCATTATTCCGGTCCAGTATCTCCAACTCATTTCGCAAACGAAGCTCTTGAGCCTTGAGCATAACATCGACTTCAATTTCGGATATCGAATGACGACCCCCTGCATCTGCCTGAAGTTGTAACAACGAATTAAGTTTCCTGTTGAGAATCTCAAACTGTTTACCAAACATTAACATATGATCTGGTATATTTTCTTCTTCTGGATCGAACTCAATATCAGCAAATGTGCCTATAAATTCACCATCTTCAGTGGTGTCATCGTCATGAAATGTTTTAGGTTCTTCAGTGGATAGTGATGGGAATAAAGAAGTGATGGGTTGTTGTATGATGTTTTCAAAAGTTGGTGATTGTGTGGATTGAGGTAAGGTTGTTGAAATAGGAATATGGAATTGTGGTAGTGAAACAGTGGTATCAACAACAGATGTTTCGAAAAATGAGGAAATAACAAGAGTAGGATTACCTTGGGCTTCATTGTTCGACACTCCTTCACCCATGTTGACATTTTTGTCCATATGAGATATGTTCGTAGGAATGCCTGAAGTTCGAACCTCCTCAAAAACTGATTCGTCATTCGAAACTCCGGGTGGTGTGACAACAGTCTTCTCAGGAGTGGATACTTTCGGATCATCACCTTGATTAATGGTTGTGTCCACATTAGATGTTTTCACAGAGCCATCAAGACATCCAGTCGCCTCGACATTCGACTTGATTGGAGAGCCCCTCGTTGGTGATGGAACACTCATATTATCATCACGAAGTGGCGATTCTGGTACTACTTCGTCGTCCATTGAATCTTCAACCACCGTTCTCTTGTTTTTCTTAGAAATCCATTTGGCCATATCTTCAACTCTTCGCTTTTTAGATGTCGGAGACATAAGAGTCGAAATTTCACGAATAACAACACCTTTTCAATTGATATGTGGCTTGCGAGTGATATTGGACACACCTTTAGGAGAAAAACTATTGGACCTCTCTGGTGAATGATGTGGCCTATGAGCCATTTTCTTCAAACGTTTCAAGACACCAGATTTCGAAGGCATGACCTCCTTGACAGGTGTAGAAGATTCTTCAACAATTGACTTAGTTAATTTCTTTGGAGGTTTATAAGACTTGACAAATTTCTTTGGAGTAGCCTTTATAACTTTCTCCATTGGCTCAGGACTGGGTTTCGAAGGACTACCTTTAACCTCTTTCTTTGACTCTTTTCTCTTTTTCGACGGACCACCAGTGCTCTTTGGTAATAAAACACCAGTTTCAATAGAAGAATTGATTGTTGTCAAGTATGCCACCAAAATTGGATTTGAAGGATCAACCTTGCGAAGCATACCATCCGGAATGTGTGCAACCATCAGAAACATATTCGGATCATCATCTACAGTCTTAGGATAGTGATACATGGAAAAGTCAGTTGTCTGTTCATCTTCAGTGACTGCAATACCTTCCTTTTCATAAGCGTATTGTAAGATCAGGCTCCAATAATGAGCACACAAAATCCCATTCACCACATTTGTGTTTCCAATACTTTTCACAAACTCTTCCCACAACTGAGTTGCATAATCAACAGGTAAATCATAGTAGATGCCTGCCACCAAGGCATATATTTCCAATTTTTCCTTATCTAAGCCAACACTTCGACCCGTCAAGCATCGAAGATAAATACCAAATAGAAAATTCCATATACAAGGCGACCAAGATTTCTTGAAGTCACTTATCATTGTGAGAATCGGTTGATATACCATCTCATTGAACATGAAGTACATGTTCATTCGATACCTCATAGAAAGGTTTGACATTAGGGATATTCAAGATCTGAGCAAATGGATTTTTGGTTAGTTTAAACTTATTGTCATTGATCAACTGGAAGGTAACCACTTTGATCGTCTTGTTATACACCGCAGTTGAACCAGTAAGAGATAACCATGTCAATGGCACAGAAAAAGAAGAGAACATTGCCGTTGACAAAACAGAATTTTGAAAAGCAACGATTAGTATCTGCAAAGCTTCAGGGTACTGAGTAACATCAGGTTGGACTCGAAAATTAGTGCTTTTAATCTTCATAATTGGTTGAGAAGTAATGTCATCAGCTGTCTGAGATGGATCAACATTAGCATGTGTGGCCGCCATTGTTAGGGTTTGAACAGGTTGAAGAAAACAGAGTGTAGAAGGATAATTTAATTTGGGGATATTTTGATTGTGTAAAGTTGGAATGAAATCCCTAAAACCCTTTTTAAACATAAGGCCCAATTTGAATTTGAAGCGGTTAGCATTAATTGTTTGCCACGTGTCACCATGAAAACCGGACCTGTAGCCGTAAAGTTAGCCACGTCTGAAAAGTGATGATCACTTTTTCCTTGAAAACCTCAAAGTAACCAGAACGTCATATCAATCAGTCTTTTCGCATGTCCCAATGGGATAAGAACCGTCAATAAACCTTCGGCATGGAGGCAAGGCTCTTTCACTTTTGGGTTGAAAAGCGAAGTCATACGCCAGACTTTTCGAAATCATCAGCATGAGTTGGTATTACTCAGAACCTCAAGGATTTCGGTGTGTACTGATGTGTGTCAAAAATTGGGATAACATCATGATAAAAAAATTTAGATTTGTGATGTCAATGAAAAAATCAACATAAAGCAATAAGATCCCAGGCAAAGATCACTTCGTTCAACATCAAGAAAGATGTCAAACAACTTGTGTGGTTTCCCGTGAATTACAATCGAATACTCATAGAGGAGTATCGAAGGACATCTTTTGAAAAGCTTCATGGGTAGGCTAAAATTTTGTTACATATCACAATTCAAAATAATTATGAGTAAATGTACGCAAAATTACTTGTTTGACCAGTGTAGTCAGTGACAAGTACACTTTGAAAAATATATCAAGTAACGAAGAATCAAATTGATATCCAAACAGAAATCATATTTCTTAAAAAAATTAAATCCTAGATTTTGTTGGGTAAAAATATCGTGGGTGTCGAACATTTTAGCAAAACCACTCAAAAGAAAAGAATATGATTTTGAATATCGAAGGTACAGAAACAAATGTTTCGTTACAGTCTTGAAATGAAAGTTCACCGTCAATTCCTTATTAGTTTCGAAATTGTGGGTTTCACCTTCATCACGGTCTCATGAATCTAGATCATAAACACATACGTTTTACATACCTATAACATGGTTGGTTTGTACCAGAGATGTCTTGGGTGTGTGTCTTTGTGTGTGATCGTGTAAGAATATTTGATGAAAAATATTGGTTATAGAATCGAAAGTGCCTCTGATATAAATGGACCAAGCAGGAAACGCTTAACTCATGTGAGAAGAGTAAGGTAGCTCAGAGACTAATGTGAATATAGCCTAATTGGGAAGGAATGCTCGTGATGAGAAATCCATTAAGGTTTCGAAACACATTGAGTCATGGAGGCTTGAGTCGACATGTTGCAGCATGCTTCTAGGGACATCTAACTAGTAGAAATTTTCGAATATATACCTTCCCTAGAGCTGCAAAACATGAACCACTAAAAATCTTTGTGAGAAAGCTGCAGAATCATGTTAACCAAACATAATAGAGAAAAAAAATATTTTTGGCTTTTTGATTTTTGAATTAAAATAACAAAAATAAGAAAATCTTTTTGAGATTTTTGATTTTTGAATGAAAAATGACAAAAATAAGAAAATATTTTTGATATATTTAATTTTGAATGAAAAAACAAAAATAAGAATGAAAAATGTACCAGACTCGCCAAGTGTAAAGTGTCAACATAAGGAAAGTATCAAACTTACTGGAGGAATGAAGTAACGAAGCTTGTGTTAAATCGTTCAGAGGAATGTCGAAAGTGAAGCATGTCGAAGCGATGACTGTGAACAGTAACCTCTGAATGGATCATCAAGAATTCTACATCTCTTGACATTATGACGAATTCATACCAGGAACAACATTCAAATCTAACATACCTAAGCTCGAGAAAATTCGAAGAAAACTCTTTTCATCTAATGGTTTTGTAAAGATATCAGCAAGCTGATCTGTTTTCTTTACAAAGTGAACTTCTATATTGCCATCTTCAACATGCTCTTTGATAAAGTGATAATGAAGTGCAATGTGTTTGGTCTTCGAATGTTGCACAGGGTTATGGCCGATGCGAATAGCACTTTGTGAGTCACAATACAGCAAAATTTTCTTCATGTTGATTGCATAATCATGCTGTTGACTTTGAATCCAAATGATTTGAGAAGTGCAAGCTGTAGCAGCAACATATTTTGCTTCTGTTGTGGAAATAGAAACACATGTTTGTTTCTTTGATTGCCAGTTCACAAGCTTCCTATCCAAAAGTTGACATCCGCCACTTGTGCTTTTTCGATCAAGTTGAGAACCACCCAAGTCAGCATCCGAAAATGCTTGAATGAAAAACCCTGTTTTCGAAGGATACCACAATCCTAAAGAAATTGTGCCTTTGAGATAGCAAAATATGTTCTTGACAGCTGTGAGATGAGGTTCCCTGGGATTCGATTGGTACCTAGCACAATTGCAAACGGCAAATATTATATCTGGTCGACTAGCTGTTAGATATAATAATGAGCCAATCATGCTTCGGTATAATGTGAGATCGACAACCGACTTATCCAACGAAGGACTAAGTCTAGTTCCAACTGCCATCGGTACTCGCAACTTTGTACTATTCGTCATTCCAAACTTTTCTAGCAGATTTCGAGAGTATTTCTCTTGATTGATAAAGATTCCTTCTCTGCTTTGACGAATGTTTAATCCCAGAAAATTGTTGATTTTCCCCATCATGCTCATCTCAAATTGACTTTTCATCAGATTCTCAAATTCACTTGATAAAGCAGGGTCAGTAGAGCCAAAAATAATATCATCAACATAAATTTGAACAAGCATGAGATGATTCGCAACTTTCTTTCGAAATAGAGTGGGATCAACTGATCCCTGTTTAAATTTTTATTGCTTTAAGAATGTGGTAAGAGTGGCATACCAGGCTCTTGGAGCTTGTTTTAATCCATAAATAGCCTTATCTAAAATGTAACAATGATCAGGGAATTCCTCATTAATAAAACCTGGAGGTTGCTCGACATACACCGTTTCTTCGAGTTCACCGTGTAGAAATGCACACTTGACATCCATCTGATAGACATCGAAATCCTTGTGTGCTGCATAGGCTAAAAATATTCCAACAGCCTCGAGTCTTGCGACATGGGAGAAGGTTTCCTCATAATCCATACCCTCTTATTGCGAATAACCTTTAACAACTAGCCTAGCTTTGTTTCGAACAACATTACCATCTTTATCAGTTTTATTTTTTAAAATCCATTTTAAACCCACGATTGAAACATCATTTGGTTTTGGAATCAGTCTCCAGACTTTGTTTCTTTCAAATTTAGCAAGCTCAGATTGCATAGAAATAACCCAATCAGGATGTTCCATAGCAGACTTGACTGATTTTGGTTCGATTTTGGAAATGAAAACATTGAACATGCAAAATTCTTGATGAACATTAGGTACCTCATTCTTTGCACGAAGTTGAGCTCTTGTTAGTACTCCATCATGAGGATCACCAAGAACTTGTTCTTTTGGATGAATTCTAGTCCATTTATCTATCGGAGGAAATGCAGGATCAAAGTTCAAAGGTGCATATTCGAACATTTCTTCAGTTTCTAATCCGTCACCTGCATTTGATATATTATTAGAAATATCATGAAAGATATCAGTGCGAACATTCGAAGTATTTGGTAAGGATCCATTTTCCTCCCCCTCAACAATTGGATCGTTATTAGGATGCTCCCCCTCAACAATTGGATCGTTATTAGGATGCTCCCCCTAGATATTAACATCCATTTGATGTTGTGCCCCTTCAAAAGTATGCTCCCCTTCAACACTACTATTCGAACTCATGTCCTCCCCCTCCACTTGAGCATTGGGTATCACTTGTACACTTTCGTTTTTTATTGGAGAATTTATTGACGAGTTCATATCTACAACATCTTGTGTGATAGTCGAATCATCAGTATGCTTCGATGATTCACGTATTTGATTATCAACAACATGAACTTCTGCATCAATTACCCTGTCAGGAACACCAAAAATTAAATCATAATCAAAATCTAACAAATTCCCACTAAGAGATTCATCAGCTGGCTCATTAATGATTGGTTTTTGTTCGAAGCATTTTCGATTCTTTTAACAAAATAATCATCAAAGGTAAGATTGAAAGTTTCTTCGATTTTCCTAGTTCGTTTATTTAACACCCTGTATGCAACCGAATTATGAGAATATCCCAAGAATATCCCTTCATCAGCTTTTGACTGAAATTTCGTAAGGTTATCCTTAAGATTCATAATGAAGCACCTGCAACCAAAAAAATGGAAAAATTTAACATTTGGTTTCCTATTGTTAATGATTTCATATGGGGTGATATTAAATCGACGATGAATGAAAGATCGGTTTTGAGTAAAACAAGCTGTCGAAATGGCTTCAGCCCAAAGATATTGTGGAAGATTCGCATAAGTAAGCATTGTTATAGCTGCTTCACAAAGAGACCTGTTCCTCCTTTCGACAACACCATTTTGTTGAGGTGTGTAAGGAGAAGAAAAATCATGCGAAATTCCTTTGTCAGTTAGGAACGCATCAAGAACATTGTTCTTGAACTCTGAGCCATTGTCACTCTTGATCTTACGAACCTTTTTCTTCAAATTCACTTCTATGTGCTTGATAAAGTCAATCATTTCTTGAGCTGTTTCTGAATTTAAACGAATAAAATACACCCACATGAACCTGGAAAAATCATCAATAATAACCAAAATGTACCTCTTTTTGTTGAGAGTTTCAACCGTCGAAGGACCACAAAGGTCAATATGAAGTAGTTCCAAAGGTTCAACAATCTTCGAATCAATAACAATTGGATGTCCTTGTCTATGTTGTTTCCCTTGTTCGCAAGTTGCACACAAGGTATCATTGTCAAATTTTAATAGTGGCAAACCACAAACAAGATCTTTTACCACAAATTTATTCAGATTCTTGAAATTCAAGTGAGAAAGTCTTCGATGCCATAGCCAACATATGTCTGATGAAGCTTTTGAAAGTAAGCAAACCGAGGGAACACCAACAATGGGTTTGATGTCAAGGGTAAACATATATCCTTTTCTCTTGTATTTGAGCAATACTTCTTTGGTGTTAATGTTCGAAATCACACTTCCTTCTTCATTAAAAACAACCTGATTGCCAGTGCCCACAACAAGTTACGAAACACTTATCAAATTATGTTGAAGACCTCTGACATATGCTACCCTGTTGTTGTTGGGTTTTGAGCATTTTAACACTCCTAAGGTGTACATGCAACCCTAATAACCTTGGATCTATGTTTTCTCTAAAATACATGCAAATAAGAATTTCCAAGGTCTACATCCTAACTAGCATAGCATGGAAAACTAGAATCATAATATACTAGAAGAATGACATACCTTTTGACAGTGATTGATTGCTTGGAGTTTGAGAGCCTAGCACCAATAGTGTGAATGCCTCAAATGGAATCACAAATCACCACAAACTTTGGAAAACTCTTGAGAGAATAATGCACACTCTTGAAATTGACCATCACTCTTGTTCACACAAAACTAGTGCCATTTCAAGCATCATAAGCTCCTTTATATAGTGTGGAGGATTAGGGTTACATCCATGTAAACCCTAATACCCATGACTCTTCCTTTCCAAGGATCCATGGTTTAAAAGCTCCATGGACTATCCATGGACTCCCATGCATGCCAAGCCCATTCCAAATGAGTATTAGCCCACACTACATAAAATACAAGAGCCCATATTTAATTAGTCACCTTTTTTATCACCAAATTAATTCTAAATTAATTTATGATCAACACTAATTAAATAATATGATTTCATATTAATATATTATAACTTATAATATATTAATAAATCATGAACATACTATTCTCAAAAGATTATCCATACAAATTGTTCGGGTGAAGTGCAACCCAAATGGACCATGCCAGGTCGGGTCAAGTGCAACTCAAATAATGTTATGGACTTAGACACCATATCCAACAGTCTCCCACTTGGATAAGTCTAATAACATATTTGCAGATATGAGTTCAGACACCAACTGGCAATCGTAGCTCTCAAAACTCTGTTGAAGTATGAAGCGCCATTTTAGATAAGTGATCATATAATCCTCTGCTCTCATGATATCAGTCGGACAAATACATGGAACAATGTCTTACTTATTGTCCAACAGTTTGTTTCCTGATTTCCAATTTGTTTGACAAAGAACTTAATCGAGCACATCAATTTAGTTCTGACCGGGCCCGGTACATAGGTCAAAACAAAATCATCGAGGGGCCCAGATATCGCTTCTAATCCTCCAAGGACTAGAAGGAACAGATAAACTTCGACTCATATACTTGTTTCTACTACTTGTTGAATTATACACAAAGGCACATTTTATAACGTCAAGTTACTGATGCGTTTTCGTGCAATCAATGTACAACCAACTCATAGGTAACAAATCATATCTCTAGGTTTGAAGACTTATATGATATTACCGTCTCACGATCACTCGAGATAAATTCCATGAAGTGATACCAGCGAGCGTGGGTTGAATCCAATACTCAGAACTTATGAGCACTCATGAGTGTTGTAGCCATATCCAACATCTTAGACCTCTACAACCAACTCATGACAGTCTTGATTCATATCTACTTCCAACATATGACCGACTGTGGATGGTTTGAATAACTTAATCATTCGGAAAGAATAACCTAGTTATTATGGAAGTCAAAACATGCAAAGTGAAACACAAGAACAATTGAATCCAATATGGTCTCAGCACTTATGAATATAAATAAAACACCTTTTATTCATCACCATATTGATTCCACATTATTCTGTTTCGATTTATCAACTTAACACTTGAATTAAAACAATAGTTGTCCCATGCTCCAAGCATGTACACTATGTTTTCTAAACAATAGTCATGCCATACACCAAGTATGCACACTATGTTTGTCTATGATCTTTACTTTGTGAAGTAGATCAATTGAACATGATTCCAATGATGCTCATTTCACAGTCCCAAATCCTTACCGTAAATGTAAGAATACCAAATTCTTGTCATTTACTGTAATCTGTTAGATTCTAAACTTATATGCATTGATCCTCTTGTAATGACTATGCACAAAAGTCACAAGGATCTGACAACAGACATTACAAAGTATTCCCGTGGAGATCAATTCCATGGAAACGAAGTCTCACATTCAAAGTACATTCCTTTGAATATCCTTCTGGCATAAAAGTTTCTAACTTTCTCATAGATTCTTAAAATCCAACTCCCAATATGGAAAACATTTTCCATATTCCCATTTTGACTATCACTTCTAAACGAGAGCTACCTCTTTTCAGAATATGTCAATATGGTATGGTCCTTCCAAAATTTAACATGATACTTCCAACTGTCCATGAGAGACCAATCTTAGGTAAACCTCAGATTGTTATCGACAATTGCTTAATCATTTCAGTCATATCCGGTTCTATTCCTTTTTCCCTCTTAATGCTCTAAGCATTTTTGAAAAATTTAGAACGGATAAATATTATAGCACATGTGATCGATCCTATACCCGAAGCATATGGGACACGATTCATGCTGTCTCACATAAAGACCTAATACTAGATCAGTCTTTTGCTACAATATTTTTTATTTGCCATGTTTTCAAAAAATCGACTATGAAGAGGGATGCCGTAATCATAATCGAATTTTGAGAACGCAATATATATAGAATTCCCTTATGTTGAACCATTCCAAAATAAAATTTCATATATATATTCTTGACTAAAGATGATTAAAATCTCAATCCAAACTTTTAGGATTAAAATGAAGTATAATCTCCTCTCCCTTAACTATAGCAAAACAACCTTTTCCAAGCGAAACTTTTGTTTTCTATAATTAACACTACTTATCATAATTGATTATGCTCCCACTAGCATAATAATTATTTAGCACAACAATTATGCTCTCACTAGCTTTGACATGTACATAGAAATCGACTTCTAGAAATCAATATTTATTGACTTTCATCACCAAAGTTCTGACTTCTGATACGAGATGCTTCGACAAAACTTTATCTAAGCTTCTCAGACTCATACATCTTACCTTAGATAGCTCACATGTGTGTCTAAACAATTATGAAGAGGGATGCCGTAATCATAATGTTTAGACCTGTTTGCTATTTCTCACAAATCCATGTTAGTGTGCCGGTTAACCACACACGCTCCACTAACGACTTTGAGAATGTAAATAACACAATTGCTATCTACTTAAAATCTACTTAGTGAAAGCGTTTCCTCACCATCATTTTCATGAATCGGAAAGAAACCTTATGACACTTAGATTTTATGGTGTATGTGTTCCTATCCATGTGAATTTGTCAAAACCGTAATCACAAGACAAAGTTAGTGACAAACTCAAAAACATATGGATTGAACTTATTCAATCTTGATTTCTTGCCTCTTGGTAGCCCAAGGGCCCACCATTGCTTCCAAGTTGTTATGCACACAATTGGGAACCTACATACATAGTGAACTTTACCGAAATAGGCACAGAAACAAGAATTATGTCAACAAGATAGGTTACAAACCTCAAGTCATGTGCTAGTGATAAACTATAGGTTTTATCCTTGATTAGCTCGTGAAACCTTCAAGACCTTTAAGACTCCCACTGTCCTCTTGACATATAAGTTTCTCTTTGTCAAGAACCATTCCTTGACAACCAAACAAATATTCAAGAGTCACTGCGGATTCTTATCAAGACAAGCACTTCACACAATTGGTCTCATTTGGTCTTTTTTTTATCCAAAACATCACAACTTACCAATTTCAAATGTACAAGAGTAGGAAACATTTTACTCTTACATTTGACAAGTGTTATAAACCTTCTTTAAAATGTGTCACTCAAGTTACAATCTTGGAGTATGACTCTAAGACTTGTTTTTGGAACGAAGTATGACTCATCTTCTCGATTTTAATCATTTCAACAATTCATGAATTCTCTTCTTAGCCATATAAATGCACTAAGATGTCCTTAGAGAATCAAATTATGATATGGTTCCATTAAGATGATCATAACATGATACTAAAGTACTCTCCCATCTTTTCAGATTTGAGAAACTTTTATCTTTCTGCCTAATTTGATTCTTCCCATTCGCCCTGCCATGCATTAAAACTTTTCCAATGTTTCAGAATTGTACTTAAACTTGTAGGTACAACCATATTCACTAAACTTTAGTAAATCATGACGAATAGTCTTATCAATATTTGTGGTGGACTTTGACCTGCACACACCCAATGTACCCGATCCTTTAGTCTTTCACCTAACTCACATATACATGTGGTCAGGGAATTAGTCTTAACTTTCCAAAAAAAATGAAAATTCTCATTCATCATGCAATACAACCTGCATGATTCCAAGTTTCAGTCCAATTGAAACCTTGAGTGATGAAAATCTTTCCTTATTTGATAAATTTAGACACTACCACAAATGAAAGAATCAAATGCACATTTCCATTATTGCTAGAACCATACAAACAACAATTTTTCATAAAATGCCATTGCAAGGAGATATAATAAAATAAAACAAAATTTTATTTATTTATAAATGCGGAAAAACTTTTTCCTTACAATGCAACTTTAACTGAAAACTATGCTATTACATATCTTCTAGCAATCTATCATAACTCTTATGTAGCAGCTCAAGAATCCGATCTTCGAACCATGCGATTGAAATCCATCTTCGCGATCAGATTTAGCATACTCCTTCTTTAAGTGTCCTTCCCTTTGCATGATCCTGACAAACACCAAAATGTAACCGAGTCACATTTTGTATTAAGAATCATTAATAAGGAACTTAACAGAGCTAGATAGTGGACTTACCTGAGGCAGAGTCAAACATTTTGTTTCTACTTGCTTTCAGATCTTTCAGATATTTAGGGCAGCTTCGCTTCCAATGTCCCTTCTCATGACAATAAAAACATATAGACTCTTTGGGAATGGTACACGAGATTATCACAGACTCAGCCTTTCCCTTTGCCTTTTAGTCAACCGGGTTGACCAAGGCCGATCCCTTTCCATTGGGAAGAGAAAGCTTTTCTGGACTTCCAATGTTGCCATTGTCAATGTCCATGGAAGTTTGAGAAATAGACCTTCCACCCATATTTTCTTGACCATTGCGCCACATCATTTCTGACTCAGCTGCAACAAGCAAATAAGATAGATCTATTAGGGTCATGTCGTGATATGTCACATAGTAGTTCTTAATGAACTCACTATATGACTCTGGAAGTGACTGAAGAACCCAGTCAATAGCCAACTTCCTTGGGACAACGACACCCAACATTCTTAACCTATCAAAGTGTGACTTCATTCCAAAGACATGAGTGCACATAGGTCTTCCATCTGTATGTTTCATTGCTAGTAGGGCTTGAGTGACCTTGAACTTTCCAAGTCTTCGAGCTTGTGGGCCAGGGAGAATAAATGGAGGAGGTGGAGGTAGAGAAGTATGATTTCCATGAGATTTGGGAAGATCACAGTTGTTTAAACCAGACATCTACAATGGGAGATATTCAAGTTAGTTGATTTTAAGTCCTTAATATAACACCTAATATGAAATATTAAGGCTAGGACCCAACACAATATTTTATAACTTGGAAGAGGGATGTCGTTATCCAAGCTATAAAATATTTGAAGGTAGGTGAATGATGATTCACCAATTTCCACCATGAAAAACGAAATAAATTATTAGGTTTTAATTGGATTTGAAACTCCTAGATCTTTTGAGATTCATTGAACTTTCAATGGCATGTTTCAATCTCGATTGTGCCCTTCAGATTTTGTGACTGGGATGCCGAGGATCACAAAACAAGGTGTGAATAACCATGCAAATTCACTTGGTACCCTTAATATTATCACCTAATCAATGTGCCGGTTAACCACACGCGCTCCACCGATCTATGATAAACATTAAGTCACCCTTCGTGATCCTTACTAGTCCAAGTTAGTGTGCCGGTTAACCACACACGCTCCACCAACGACTTGGTAAGGTACAAAGTGTGAATTTCATGGGTTAGCACCAAATTCACATTTTCCTAAAGTAACTAAGATTGGGAATTATATAAAAAATATTTACTTACTTTATAATAATCATTATACTTTTAATGAGAATTAAAGTCATTGTCTTACCCGTTCGGCTAACGACCCTCCACCGATCAAGGAAGCGGTGGGTGAGAGTGGACAACCATTAAGCTGCCATTTTATAGGCAACAACCTTATACCCCCTTATAGACCGACTTCATGAATGAGGCCTACTAACGGTAAAACGACTTGATCTTATACATATATATAATTATTAACCATTAATCTTATAATAGTATAAGGGTTGAATTTTAACTTTTAAAACTCTGGGGTATGGAATTAAAGTTTGTGTGAGACTTTACAAATTCCAAAACTTGAGGACAAGTTTTGAACAATTCAAAAACTTTTGGATATTCATAACTTATGAGTTTTAATTAAGGCTTAAAGAAACTTTTAATGAAGAGACTCTTGGACATCCATAACTTGAGGACAAGTTATGGAGTCCATAAAACCATTTATGTGAAAAACTCTTAAAAAAGTATACCTTATAACTTCTTTTAAAGAAAAAATTTTGGAATTCCATAACTTGAGGACAAGTTATGGAGTCCATTCAATGTCATAAAGATCAAGAATTATACTATCAAACAATTTGCACATAATTCCTATGATCTACCAAAACTCATAAGTTCATGAACATTCATAATCAACAACATTCAAGAATCATATAAACATATATAAACTTGAAATTTTGATTATAACTTTGAAACTGGTTCACCATAATCATTACCACATCAAAAATAGGTTTTACAAGTCCAAAACAGTTTAAGGTAATGATTCTAGACCAATTCCAGCACCAAAACTCGAAAATCTGCACTCAGGCCTGTCAACTCGTCGAGTGCATGAACTGACTCGACGAGTTGGTTGAATATATGCATGAACTCGGCGAGTTCCATGAGGGACTCGGCGAGTCAGCTGTGCATAATGCAGTTTTTCGACATTTTTCAGCAATTTGCATCAAGTATTCAAGAAAACAAGCCTAGGCTTTGATACCACTGTTGGGTTTTGAGCATTTTAACACTCCTAAGGTGTACATGTAACCCTAATAAACTTGGATCTATTTTTTCTCTAAAATACATGCAATAAGAATTTCCAAGGTCTACATCCTAACTAGCATAGCATGGAAAACTAGAATCATAATATACTAGAAGAATGACATACCTTTTGATAGTGATTGATTGCTTGGAGTTTGAGAGCCTAGCACCAATAGTGTGAATGCCTCAAATGGAATCACAAATCACCACAAACTTTGGAAAAATCTTGAGAGAATAATGCACACTCTTGAAATTGACCACCACTCTTGTTCACACACAACTAATGCCATTTCAAGCATCATAAGCTCCTTTATATAGTGTGGAGGATTAGGGTTACATCCATGTAAACCCTAATACCCATGACTCTTCCTTTCCAAGGATCCATGGGTCAAAAGCTCCATGGACTATCCATGGACTCCCATGCATGCCAAGCCCATTCCAAATGAGTATTAGCCCACACTACATAAAATACAAAATCCCATATTTAATTAGTTACCTTTTTTATCACCAAATTAATTCTAAATTAATTTATGATCAACACTAATTAAATAATATGATTTCATATTAATATATTATAACTTATAATATATTAATAAATAATGAACATACTATTCTCAAAAGATTATCCATACAAATTGTTCGGGTGAAGTGCAACCCAAATGGACCATGCCAGGTCGGGTAAAGTGCATCTCAAATAATGTTATGGACTTAGACACCATATCCAACAGTTGTAACAACCCGTTATTTTCTACTTGTAAAGTCAACCCTAGTTAATCAAAGTTAAACTTGGGTCAACTAAAGTCAACTTAAATCTTATTCTATCTTGGATGGGTTAGAATTAATATTTTATAAGTGTTTACACCTTGTATTCAAGGTGTTATATGTTTGAGAAGTGAAAACTTAAAGTCCGAAGACCATTCTTTCTTTCCCTTCGGACAGCAGCCTCGCAACCGAGGGTCGCAAACTCTCGGACCGTGAACGCCTTCTCGGCCACAACCGCCTTCAGACCGCAAACGAGGTTCACGGCCGTGAACCCTTCGGACCATGAACCCTCGCATATATATATATATATATATATATATATATATATATATATATATATATATATATATAAATATATATATATATTTTAGTCGACTTTTAATTCATTTCTACACTTTCAAACACAATTCCAACCTTTTTCTCTCAAGTATCATCAGCCACGAACAACCTCTCTCCTCAAGAACATGCTAAATTCATCCTTTCTTATCATATTCAAGTGATAATCACTAGTTTTTCATAAAGATCTAATAGGTATCATTTCTTGATCTTGTTATCACTTCAAGAACATCCTTCAATCTTCTTATATTAGGCTAAAAACCCGTTAATTTTACTAATTTTCACAAACAACACCCATCTGAAAACCTTTGAATCTTCTTAGAAACTTGCTTAAGATCTTCAGGTGTTTTTCATTCATCAAGAACATCAGGGCCGTGAACACATTCAGGGCCGTGAACACTCCTCCTGGCCGTGAACTCAATACAGCCTCCAATTTAGCTTCTAACACACATATTGGTAAGTTATACTTACAAATTAGTCTAATTTCCAATCATTCCAATGATTATATTAGCTAATTAGTAGCATATATACTATACAAATTGCTATATAGGACTTGTTTTGCTACGAGATTTCACTTGTGGAAGTAAACATCCTATATCAAATCATTCATTGAATCACCCTCAAAAAGGTGAGTTCATACCCCCGTATTTTCATAGTTTTTACAGTTTTAAGGGGGGGGGGGGGGGGAATACAAGTCTAACACAAGGATTTTGTGTTACCAATAATTGGTTTCAAAATATCTCACAAAATGGATTTCAATTATTTTCAAATCAAATGGTTTCAAATTTTGTTAAGTGACATCAAGTCACCGAAGGTATTTCAAAATGTTAAACTCTTTAAAATAATTTTATAAACTTATATTTTTCCCAAAAAAGACATATATATATATATATATATATATATATATATATATATATATATATATATATATATATAAATAAGATTTAAAGGGCTTAGGACTGATAACTCACCTTATTCCCTTTTCCTTGTTTGGATGTGGGCTTGAAGTATCGTTTATTTGTCCGAATGTCGTTTAAATTTTAGTTATATATATTTGTATATGTATATAAATATAAAGGTTATTTCATTCAGTTTCAATACTCTTTGTAACATGTTGAGCAAGGGGTTACATTCATGAACAGTTAGTATCAGTACAGATAGTACATATAAATTATAATAGGTATAATTTATGATTCAAGAACAGTAATTCACGAGTCAAGTATACTAGAGTACACCGTTTTACAAGAATAATGGTTAGATTCAAAACTAAACAAGGGTATACAACTAACAAATACATTCCAAGTATACAAAATAAGGAATATACTATCAATCATTTGTTTCAGAATGATTGGGTTTTCATTATTATTATACACGCAACGTCTATATGCTTTTTATGAGTCAATAGATTCAGGTTGTTTAATTCACTTAAACAAAATAGTTAAAGTCCTGATATTATAACCAGAATCTCCAGTCGAGATCGAAACAAGTGTGTATAGATCTGTATTGGGATTGACAACCCTGCACTCGGGCTGCTAACTACAGTCAGACATACACGCCTATGAGTGACAATTGTTATCAACAGTTTTGACGCCTTCAAAGTGTTTAATTCAAGCCATCTAGTCTTAGTATGGTTATAATAACTCATTAAAAAGATATTAACAATACGTTAGTGTATAATTAACTAAACATGGGTACATTTTCAATGTATTAGTTTACAACAACATCCGGTGGAGCCAGGCACACTCACTTTTACAGTTTTACAAAGGAATAGAAAAATAGAACATTGGTTTACAAATAAAACGATTTTATGAGATTAAAACTACTTTTCATATACAACAGAAAATATAGGATTTTCTAGAACAGCTTACATATTCAAAAACAGAAAACATACTTTCAAACATAAATACTTATGCACTCAGTCAACTTTATGTTGATACTCTCTTTTTAAATCACTTGTATTCTCAGGGAATCAGTAGGCAGGTAATTCCCCAACTTTTGAGAAGATGGAGCCATTTTGAGTCATGTCTTATGTATTTTGCTATAACTATTTTGGTGTCAATATACAGTGATTGAACACATGTAAAAACTTGTACTTATTAATGCAATGGTTGTTTGTACTTTGATTACTATAATGCATGTGTTGTGATACTACAAATGAACTCATCCACCCCCGGATGTTTCCGCCGTCTGGTTTGGGGGTGTGACACCTGAAATACCCGAGTGGAAGTGAGAGCGGATAACCATGGACTTCATAACCAAGTTACCCAAGACAGCGGGTGGACTTGACACCATCTGGGTCATCGTCGACAGGTTAAACAAATCCACGCACTTCCTACCAATAAAGGAAACAGACAAGCTGGAGAAACTAACTAGAACATACATCAGGGAAATTGTGCGATTGCATGGAGTACCAATATTCATTATCTCGGACCGAGATAGTAGATTCACCTCGAGGTTCTGGCAGTCACTACAAAAATCTTTAGGAACGAGACTAGACATGAGTACCGCCTACCACCCACAAACCGACAGTCAGAGTGAGAGAACCATTCAAACCTTATAAGACATGCTAAGAGCTTGTGTGATCGATTTTGGTAAGGCTTGGGATACCCATTTACCGTTGGTCGAGTTCTCGTACAACAATAACTACCACACTAGCATCAAGGTTGCTTCATTCGAAGCCCTCTATGGCCGTAAGTGCAGATCACCTTTGTGCTGGGCTGAAGTGGGTGACACGCAACTAGCTAAAGGACAAGTACCTGACAACACTCTCACTGGCCCAGAAATCATAAGGGAAACTACCGAGAAAATTGTCCAAATCCGAGAACGACTAAAGGCTTCAAGAGACAGACAAAAGAGTTATGCGGACAAAAGACGGAAACCCTTGGAATTCCAGGTTGGGGACCGAGTACTATTGAAAGTATCACCCTGGAAGGGATTAATAAGTTTTGGAAAACGTAGGAAACTAAACCCTAGGTATATCGGACCATTCGAGATCCTTGGCAGGATCAACCCGGTGGCATACAAACTTCGATTACCACAAGAACTCAATAACGTACACCCTACCTTTCACGTGTCAAACCTAAAGAAGTGCTTGTCCGACGAGACCCTCGTCATCCCTCTGGACGAAATTGAAATCAACGAGAGTCTCCACTTCATAGAAGAGCCAGTAGAAATCATGGATCGGGAAATTAAAAGAACAAAACAAAGTCGCATACCCATTGTGAAGGTCCGTTAGAATTCCAAGCGATGACCTGAATACACCTGGGAGCGCGAAGATCAAATGAAACAAAAATACCCGCATCTTTTCCCTAGTCCATAAATACTTAATGTAGAATTAATTTCGGGACGAATTCCCTCTAATGGGGGGATGATGTGACAACCCGATATTTCAAGGGAATGTAATGATCTAAAGTCAACTATTGTAATCTATTTTCAATATAATAAAGAAATAGCGTCTAAAATAAAATAATCAATAAGTCTCGATTGAGGTACATAATATCTTAGATATTGTATCATGATTTTCAGAAATATAAAGAACACAAAAATCCGAGATATAACGAAGAAGTTATGACTAATCAAAGATTGGCGACAAAACCGGTAAAACACTGTCAAGTGTAAAAACTGAAATTTCAGTAAAATACTTTTTAGCCTTAGGTATCTAAACAAAAGTCGTAGATTATATTAAACCGTAAATGTGTATAAAAAGAACGTCCAAATCTGACTTCGTATGAGGAAGTTATGATTTTTCTAAGTTTCGGATATAGCAGTAGACACCTAAAAACTCGAAATAGAGATCGAGCGAATTTTAGCCGACGCAAACGGACGTCAGATGAAGAAGACAGACGAAAACGGACGTCAGATGAAGAAGATATGAATTTTTAACGGACTTTTCATGTCCCGGCCTGTTAAAAATATAATATTAAAAACTAAAATCAAAATTAGCTGACGGAGTCTAAACGAAAGTTGTAGAGCATGATCTCACCTACGCGTGGATATAAAGAACGTCGAAATCGGAGCTCGTATGCGAGAGATATGAATTTCTAAAGTTCGGGGCACGCAAACCAACCTTATCCGAAGACCCACGACGTGAACTAGAGACTCACGACGTGAGTCTATGACTGATGTGTGCCAGAGTTAGACCACCAGACATTGCCTCTACGGACCAAGATCACGATGTGAGTCCTGTAATTGCACCCTATAAATAGAAACCGAGGGTTTCAGTTTTAGTTGCTCATTTCTATCCTCTCTCCCACTCTTACTCTGCGTTAAGCACCCCGAGACAACCCCGACACCCCGATTACATATCCAAACCCCGACGAAGGCCTGAAACACCGAAACTCCCGAGAAATATCACTTTTTAGTCGAAGTACTGCCCGAGTAAAGTCTCATTTTCATCAAATCATCCCACTTTCCAGGTGAGTTCATACCCCTACATTTTCACGTCTTTTTCATGTTTTTTTTTGCGGGGGGGGGGGGGGGGGGGATACAAGTGAAACACAAGAAAAACTTATTTTAAAATACGCATCGTTACATATGGTTTCAAATACTTACCTACATTTTGTTTATAAATGTTAAACAATATTACTACCAACGTTATACTTTACATGCAAACTTGGTATTACACCGAGTTTTATCACCAAATGGAACACACTTTCAAAAAACTATAATGGGTATAGTTTACAAGTTATTCATGACATTTTTACATAAACACTATAAAAAGGAAATACTTACCTTTACAAGAAAAATGGACTTTTCATTCCGTAAATCTATTGACACTAAATTTTGTGAGACATTTGGCTTCACCGTACTCTCAAGTACACATTTCAAGTCCCGTATTATAAACCATAATCTCTTGTAGGGAGAGCGTGATACTTGTGTATAGATCTATACGGGATTGACAATCCCACACCTAAACTGTTAGCTACAGTTAGACCGGCAGGTCTGGGGTGACAAACGTCATAACACTTCAACGCCTGAAGAACGTTGTTACAGGCAGTTTGGGTCAATAGCATGGTTATAAAACTCACATGGAGTATCAAAACATTTTGATTTACGAGACTATTAAATGCATCAGTAATTACATTATATATGTATAAATCCACTTACACCATTTTTAGTATGAAAAATACTTATGCATTCCAGTCTTTGGAACTTTTCAAACTACCACACATACAT
The DNA here is from genome assembly GCF_052849685.1 of Lactuca virosa. Classification (NCBI taxonomy): domain Eukaryota; kingdom Viridiplantae; phylum Streptophyta; class Magnoliopsida; order Asterales; family Asteraceae; genus Lactuca; species Lactuca virosa. The sequence goes on along the minus strand of NC_136434.1, from coordinate 172,853,343 downwards.
GGAAAATATTGGATTTTCTAGAAACACGCTCAGTTATTTTTACCGAAAGACATACAATTTTAGTACAAAAACGCTTATGAACTCACCAACTTAATTGTTGACACTTTTTCAAAACTACTTGTATTTCTCAGGGATTCAGTAATACAGGTAAAAACATCAGCTTTTGGAGAAGGGACGCTAAGGCGTCAGTTTTCAAAACTTATTAAATCATCATATTGTAATATTCTTTTGAGACATGTATCACATGCAACAATGTAACTTTTAAATTATATTTATGATGGTTGTGTTTACTTTCTTTACAAATATTCAACTATTATGATACTACATGAAGTCATCCACCCCCGAATGTTTCCGCCATTCTGGTTTGGGGAGTGTGACAAGAGTACAAAATCCGAAAATCACGTGATGCGGAAACACATAGGTGGATGTAGTCCGATCAGGTCGGGCCCTTCCCCTACGAGTTGGAATTACCTGAAACATAAACTAAAAACTGTAAGCACAAATCTTAGTGCTTTCCCCTAAAATATCCCATACCATACATATATAACAATCAAAACATATTGGGTCTATTTCACCCCCCCCCCCTTCGGTATCTTTCAACCGGTACTGGGCTATTTTACCCCCTTCGGTATCTTTCAACCGGTACTGGGTCTATTTCACCGACTTTGGTATCTTTCAATCAATATCGGGTCTATTTCACTCCTACCAGTAACACATATAATCGTAAAAATCAGATTCATAGAGACATCAAACAAATACAGGCATAACAAGTAATTGTCATGAAGACAATCTTCATACTAAAAACATAATCTAGTGGGCTGGCATTGGTGCCTTTGACCCTCAAATATAGTGAAGGAAACTCACCTCAGACTGAAGATATCAAATCACACTCAGGATGTTGGGTCGCGAAATCCTCTCACTAAATCACAAGTAAAGAGACCCTAATTAGAAATTAGTTCTATAATCCAACCCATGGGCCCAAACCCTAAATCCTGACTTTAAGGGCACACATGCTTCTAACTCCTTGCCTTAATGGGCTTACTCCAGCAAGGCTCAAGTCCAAACTAGCCCAAAAGGACACCTCAAATGGTCTGGAGTAGTCCATACTCCATGATACCAAGTTATGGGACCAAATGATGCTAAGTTCTTTCCTAAACCTAGATCTAGACTTAAAAATGAACAAGTTTCAGACTTTATACCTCCAATGAGCTAGAAATGATGAACAACCTCTGGATCTACAAGCTCCTTCTTGTCCAATACTTCTCCTCAAGGCTTCTTCTTCAAGATCACAAAAAGAACACCCAAAAACTCTTTGTAAGCTCAATAATGCTCTCAAGATGGCTAGTGTTTCGATATTAACTCAAAACGGAAATGGGGGCTGATAAGGTGAAAGGCTTGAGGGGTTTAATGAGTTTAAATAGGGTGCAAACCCTAAAAATTAGGGTTTGTCGCTGGCTTAAGTATGCCCCACATACGCATGGGTATGCCCAACGTACTCAGGGGACGCCCCCGATTCACACATGCATGGGAGTACACGGTGCGTACCTAGTATACCCCTAACGTACTCCGATCTAGTCCATGTATAATATAAATAATTGCAAAAGGGTTTTACATGTTGATTCGGGCGTTACACTCTTGTTGTCATAAAAAAATCTAAGTGGTAGTCACTTGTATTATTAGTTACGAACGAAGATCTTGGTTCAAGCGAATATTATTAAAAATTCTTAATGGCTTGATCTTTTATTCTTGAAACAGTCCATTCTGGCGAAAGAGCATTCAAAGTTGCTTCCATTGCTTCCTTCTCGCTTTTCTCAGCGTCTTGACGATCTAATTCCTTCGGTAACTGCTTCATTCTTTCTAGTTCTTCATCCTTATTTTATTGAGCCTCTTTTTCTAATTTAGCATCATTGGGTTCAACTTCATTGTACGATACAATTCTTACTGAACTTGTTCCCACATCTGAACTAGTTCCCGTATCTCCTCCCAAATTGATTGGAATTTCAGGAGTAATATCTTTCAATCTCCTTTTTAGTGATATATCAGCAATACTAACCTTTGGAGCATCATGCTTCTTGGTCATTGGAGGAACAACACAAGGATTTGTAAGCTTAACTTGAGGAACATATTTCTTAGCAATGTCCTCTCCCCTTGCTGTAAAGTAGTCCAGCTACTCGTAACAACTTTTAAAGCTCTAAGTTGTGAATGAATTGGACTGAGTTCTTGTATCCATTATTTATGACATGTAATTAACATGTGGAACATCTTTATCTTCCATTATGCGAACAATTCTTTGATTGATTTCAAAGTTTCTTCCTTTAACCAATAACAATTCTTTGTCATTTTTGTCAAAATCTTTTTTCATCTGTCTCAACTCCAATTTAAGAGATTTAATTTTATTCTCCTTTTCAGCCAAAAGATCTGCTATATTTTCTCCTGAATCGTAATGCTCAAAAAGAGTGTTTATTTCAATCGTAATTGTTTGATGGTGGCTCGTATTCTCTGAAATAATCGATTCTTTCAAAGTTTGAATTTCGATGACAACATAATCAACCTTTGTCAAAGTTGCATTAGCTATAGAAAGAGATTCATTGGCTTTTTCAGTGGTTTAATTAATCAACTTCTCCTGAGCATCAAATAACCTCTTTCTCTTAGAAAGAATTGTCTTCATAGAGTTCTAATGCACTGTCATTAAATTCTGAAAATTTTTCGGAGAGAAAGAATCTACTATGCAAACAAGAGCATTCAGATATCTATTCATCAAATGATATTCTTTCTTAGTAATCGATTATCTTCCAGTTTCTTCATCTACATCACTCTCATCATCCAATAGTGATGGATCCAAGACAGTTTCAACAAATGGTTGAAAAGAGTCAGTAACTTCAACCTCTTCATCATCCGGAACTGCGAACACATCATCATTATCACCTGATGGTGTTGCATTATCTGTAATAGGAGTAGTAGAAATGGGTTCATTTGGAATTAATGACGTTTGTGGTGGAGTGGTTGAATCTATGAAAATAGGAATTTCAATTGGAATGGTGGTTAGAATAGATGAAACTGGCGGAATGGGAATCTGAATTGAAGTGGTTTGAGGTCGAGAAGTAGTGTTGGGTGGTGAAAAAGGTGGAACTGGAGGTGACTGAGTTTGAGAAAGATTGAAAACATGCTTATTCATGATATTTTGGAAAATATCATTCTCAGTCAGAAGAAAATGTGACATCCCCATTTTCACGGCCAAAAAATACCGATTTTGTTTATGCTTTATAAAAATCAGAGTACTTCTTTTAATAAAAATGTTGCGGAATTTGTTCCCAGTATAACATGATAAACACGTTATCAAAGCATTTCCGAAGAAAATTATTTTTATTCATTTTAAAACATTTGGGATGTCATCGTCAATACAGAAACATAAGCATAAACAGAACTTACATTCATTATCACTAGTGATCTATATCTCCTTAATCTCTCAGTGTAATGTGACTTCATATCAACACCTGTGATATAAATAAACTAAGTGGGTCAGGTTGGGAAACCTGGTGAGTACATGGGGTTTTCAACCCACAATAATATAATTATTATGTTTAATCATGAAACAGTTAACCCAATTACCCATCCCCATTATCTTCTTTACTCTTAAGGGTCTACCCTAAGAATCAGCTATTTCTCATTCATTCATTCCTAAGGATTATCCTAAGGAATAGGTACGAAGTCCATCGTTGTCAACACAGCTGTCAAGCACAACTGCCAGTTCTATCACTTAGGCGCAGCTGCCATAATTGTGATATTCTATATGAGGCGCAGCTGCCAGTATTGTCCTTCGAGCATAGCTGTTAGGGTTATCTCGTTTATTGACAGTATTGTTTTCGAGAGTCCACTCGCAATACATGTCAATGGGTTTTTAGAGTACACCAGTGAACACATCGTTCACAACACCTACAGGTTGCGAGCCTGCTAGTGTTCCACTGGACTGTCTAGAATAGTCCGTGGTTGTCATCTATGCTCTGGTAGATGACGGGGCCAACATTTGGGAATAAGGCTTCTCACATCGTCCACCTCTCACCCTTACCTCATGATCTATATCACCTCTCAACTCATCATCCAACTCATATTTCGTCTACCCATGTTTTAGCCAATATATTACGTAGATATAAATACATATACAGTTTAAATCATATAAAACTTATATAAAATCGTTCATCCCGCATAGATAGCAAGTATACAGATAATATGCACACATAACACGTATTTTATATAAAATACTTCATATCTATGTGTAAGATGAAAGGGACCATGCACTCACTTGAAAAGGTGGTGATTCCGAACTCAGACAGCGCTTCGCTTCTTAAAAATAATTTCCTTCGACGAAACCTAATATTATTACCACTAGAGCTTAGTCTATTATTCGTCGAGACTAATTAATAGTCTAGCTATTATTACTATTATATAAGCGTTAAACAATACTTATATAACCCATAATAATAGCTCAGGTACTTATTATAAGTTCCTAATAACGTTGCTATAATTAAATAAAAGCTATATTAAAAATAGCGTAGGCGTAGCTCACTTACAGCGGGTTTTATAGAAAACTGGGCTTTGCTTGGAGCAGCGTTCCTGAGCCGAAAAGCTCTTCTTCTCGGAGCTGTCGAGCACTCCAGGGCTTCCGCCTCGTGCTAGGGGGGTTCCCTAGGCTTTTCGGGGGGTTTCGGGGCTAAAGAGAGGTTCTAGAGAGAGAGTAAAGAGAAGAAAGAATGGGAAACGTGTGAAGAAAATGAGGGTGGGAGAGGTTCTATTTATAAGGTGAAAATGGCTGAACTTGGTGCCACATGTCACCATCTAGTGGCAAGACTTAGGGAGAAAGCAATGGCCAAGATTGTGCCACATCACCCATTTTCGCACAGTACACTTCCGACTTCTAAAATCCGTAACTTTCACATACGACCTCCGTTTTTGACGTTCTTTATATCCACGCGTAGGTAAAAATAAGATCTACAACTTTCATTTTGACTCCGTCGGCTAATTCTCGACCGATCTTAAATTTAACAGTACGAGGAGATTATACTGTTAAATGTCCGCGTAAAATTCATAACTTCTACATACGGACTCTTCTTTCGCGTAGGCCAAAAACCGCTAGATCTAAAATTCGAGTTTCGGGCTGTGCACTGCTAAGCCAAATCTTAGAAAATTCATAACTTCCTCATACAAAGTCAGATTTGGGCGTTCTTTTTTTGTATGTTCTCGGTTTAACGTATACTACAACTTTTTTTTAGATTTCTAAGGCTAATAAGTACTCTATCGTAAATTCACTATTTACGTCTCCCGGTGCCGTGCCGGTTTTACCGTAAAACTTCGACGAGCCATAACTTCTTCGTTATAACTCGGATTTCGGCGTTCTTTATATGTACGGAACCCTTGAGACATATTCAACAACTTGGTTAAGATTATTTATTTTAAATAATCTTTCATAAAAAAACTCATTTTTGACGCTCATTGACTCTAAATTGACTAGCCCGGATCTGCGGGCGTTACAATTATCTCCCCCTTAGGATGATTACGTCCCAGAATCATCAACGAAACAGGGCAGTATAATCACTCCATATGTTATCTCTTCATCCTAGGTAATAATCGTAACTTCTATGTTTCTTCGAATGCGTATCTAATTCCTAGTCTTTTTTACTGCAAGCGGTGCTTGATCTTGCACCCGTTCTCTATGTCTTGTTACACTTTCAATCAGGACCTTCATGTCACAAACTCGCTCTTTATCAAAGACTCCTTCTTCTTCTTAACAAACTTAAGATAAGTTTATTTGATTTCCACGATAGACCGATGGGTCACGTTCTAATGAACTATCATCGTATGTTGGAACACTCAGACTCAGGTCTCTTAGATTCAAATTCCGGAATGGAATATGCTTTCCTTCATGTTCTAATGTGATATAATCACATTTTAACATGTAGCATTTCTAGCTACCAACTTCTTTAACTAGCGCGATACTTCTATTGACCGCTTCGATTATCTTTCACTTCAATCTTCTGGCTTAAGTTAGGTGCTACATCGAACTTGGTTCTCTGAACCATGTAACATACTCATCTTAGTCGGACTCAATCTGATATGACCACTAGGGTCGAAACAACAATCATCTTCTTAATCATTACCGAAACGATGGTAACGACATACTTGAATAAAACGGTATCATTTACTAGCTTCTTGGTAACCTTGTGACTTTCCCTGATCCAAGCGTGAGTCCTGTGCTTCTGGTAGTATAGGCCTCTACTACCTTTCACACCTACTCATACTCGTCCCAAGTATTGTCTCACAGTTTATCCAAGTGACCATGCAAGAAAATCACACAATCATTCAACACATCAGATAACAAAACGAAGGTTTTATATTATTTCTTGAAACGATTACATAGGTGTTCAAGTTCACCCTAGACTATGCCTCTAATAGGCTACCCCTACGATACTATGGCTACTTCATAACTCGATCTTTGGATATCAAGCCTTCACTCCTGAAACCTTGCATTGTCAGTAGCTTCGCCAAGGATCCTCTGGAATGCTCTTTCCTTCGGCTTTGGCGGCACATTGGGTCTCGTTGCTTCATTTTTCTTCGGGCAGTCCCTAGACATGTGCCCCTTGTCTCTGCACCTGTAACATACTTTATCCCTATGTGTACAGTCCTTGGAATAGTGACCGATTCTTCCACACCTGTAACAAGTCACTTCTTCGTCGCATCCCTCATAGTGCTTCAGCGGTACATTTGGCGTTGTAGCCCTTATCGGACAATCTCTCTTGAAGTGTCCCTTTCCACTACAATTAAGGCAAACTTCCTCCTTGGTTGAGCACTTGGGGGCATAGTGACCATTATTCCCGTATTTGAAGCAGGTCACTTCCTTATGGCATCTCCCGTTGTGTTTCCTTCCATACTTGTAACACCATTTTTCTTCACCTCTTCCTCCTCCAGATAGTGAGAACATGTTGTTCTTGTTGGACCTTGAAGTTCCCTCAAATTTCCTCTTCTTGTCAACCTCAACCCAGATGACTGCCTCAAGAGTAGGTGACTGGCGTATTGGCATAGTAAGTTCGTGTTTACTTTGTTGAAGTAAACGCCTTGTTTCTTCCATTTGTTGATCCAACATCACCCGCACCATTGCCTGTACTCCTGCCATCGTGATTGGCTCAGGAGTGGCTCCTACAACAGGTATTTGCTCAATCACTGGGGGTTGATTCCTGTTTCCGTTCACGTTCCCGACTCCACTTCGGGTTCTTGCCATCTCGTTCTATACACCAAATCGGACGTTCGGGGCGAAAGGACGAGAATTAAGATAGGAAAGATTTTATTTACGATCGACGTGTAAATCTCCCTATTACTTCGAAAAGTTACATGCCAGTTCTAATACCGTAATTAAACATTTAGAAATTTGAACACATAAAGTTTCAAGATTCTGTCGGCAACAGACCATAGATCCGATCATACATTTAGCATCATAAAGCATCATAAATCATTTAGCACATAAAAGCATGTTAGACATTTTCCCTAAATAAGCTAGTGCCTGTGTCTATTCATGTGTATTACCTAAGACACACTCCTCACGATCATTGCTTAGCATTCTAAGTTTAAGTCTAGAAATAAATCCATATTCCTAGTTCGCTTAAACTAATGCTCTGATACCAACTGTGACATCCCCATTTTCACGGCCAGAAAAGACCGATTTTGTTTATGCTTTATAAAAATCAGAGTACTTCTTTTAATAAAAATGTTGCGGAATTTGTTCCCAGTAAAACATGATAAACACATTATCAAAGCATTTCCGAAGAAAATTATTTTTATTCATTTTAAAACATTTAGGATGTCATCGTCAATACAGAAACATAAGCATAAACAGAACTTACATTCATTATCACTAGTGATCTATATCTCCTTAATCTCTCAGTGTAATGCGACTTCATATCAACACCTGTGATATAAATAAACTGAGTGGGTCAGGTTGGGAAACCTGGTGAGTACATAGGGTTTTCAACCCACAATAATATAAGTATTATGTTTAATCATCAAATAGTTAACCCAATTACCCATCCCTATTATCTTCTTTAATCTTAAGGGTCTACCCTAAGAATTAGCTATTTCTCATTCATTCATTCCTAAGGATTATCCTAAGGAATAGGTACGAAGTCCATCATTGTCAACACAGCTGTCAAGCACAGCTGCCAGTTCTATCACTTAGGCGCAGCTGCCATAATTTTGATATTCTATATGAGGCGCAGCTGCCAGTATTGTCCTTCGAGCACAGCTGTTAGGGTTATCTCGTTTATTGACAGTATTGTATTCGAGAGTCCACTCGCAATACATGTCAATGGGATTTTAGAGTACACTGGTAAACACATTGTTCACAACACCTACAAGTTGCGAGCCTGCTAGTGTTCCACTGGACTGTCTAGAATAGTCCGTCGTTGTCATCTATACTCTGCTAGATGACGGGGCCAGCATTTGGGAACAAGGCTTCTCACATCGTCCACTTTTCACCCTTACCTCATGGTCTATATCACCTCTCAACTCATCATCCAACTCATATTTCGTCTACCCATGTTTTACCCAACATATTACGTAGATATAAATACATATATAGTTTAAATCATATAAAACTTGTATAAAATCGTTCATCCAGCATAAATAGCAAGTATACAGATAATATGCACATATAACACGTATTTTATATAAAATACTTCATATCTATGTGTAAGATGAAAGGGACCATGCACTCACTTGAAAAGGTGGTGATTCCGAACTCAGACAGCGCTTTGCTTCTTAAAAATAATTTCCTTCGACGAAACCTAATATTATTACCACTAGAGTTTAGTCTATTATTCTTCGAGACTAATTAATAGTCTAGCTATTATTACTATTATATAAGCGTTAAACAATACTTATATAACCCATAATAATAGCCCAGGTACTTATTATAAGTTCCTAATAACGTTGCTATAATTAAATAAAAGCTATATTAAAAATAGCGTAGGCGTAGCTCAGTTACAGCGGGTTTTATAGAAATCCGGGCTTTGCTTGGAGCAGCGTTCCTGAGCCGAAAAGCTCTTCTTTTCGGAGCCGTCGAGCACTCCGCGGCTTCCGCCTCGTGCTAGGGAGGTTCCGTAGGCTTTTCGGGGGGTTTCGGGGATAGAGAGAGGTTCTAGAGAGAGAGAGTAAAGAGAAGAAAGAATGAGAAACGTGTGAAGAAAATGAGGGTGGGAGAGGTTCTATTTATAGGGTGAAAATGGCTGAACTTGGTGCCACATGTCACCATCTAGTGGCAAGACTTGGGGAGAATGCAATGGCCAAGATTGTGCCACATCACCCATTTTCGCACAGTACACTTCCGACTTCTAAAATCCGTAACTTTCATATACGACCTCCGTTTTTGAAGTTCTTTATATCCACGCGTAGGTAAAAATAAGATCTACAACTTCCATTTTGACTCTGTCGGCTAATTCTCGACCGATCTTAAATTTAACAGTACAAGGAGATTATACTGTTAAATGTCCGCGTAAAATTCATAACTTCTACATACGGACTCTTCTTTCGTCCGTCTTTTTACTGTTGAGTTCCTATAAATGAGATCTTCAATTCTCATTTAGGTCGCGTAGGCCAAAAACCGCTAGATCTAAAATTCGAGTTTCGGGTTGTGCACTGCTAAGCCAAATCGTAGAAAATTCATAACCTCCTCATACGAAGTCAGATTTGGGCGTTCTTTTTTTGTATGTTCTCGGTTTAACGTATACTACAACTTTTGTTTAGATTTCTAAGGCTAAAAAGTACTCTATCGTAAATTCACTATTGACGTCTCCCGGTGCCGTGCCGGTTTTGCCGTAAAACTTCGAAGAGTCATAACTTCTTCGTTATAACTCGGATTTCGGCGTTCTTTATATGTACGGAACCCTTGAGACATATTCTACAACTTGGTTAAGATTATTTATTTTAAATAATCTTTCATAAAAAAACTCATTTTTGACGCTCATTGACTCTAAATTGACTAACCCGGATCTGCGGGCGTTACAATTATCTTCCCCTTAGGATGATTACGTCCCGGAATCATCAACGAAACAGGGCAGTATAATCACTCCATACGTTATCTCTTCATCCTAGGTAATAATCATAACTTCTATGTTTCTTCGAATGCGTATCTAATTCCTAGTCTTCTTGACTGCAAGCGGTGCTTGATCTTGCACCCGTTCTCTATGTCTTGTTACACTTTCAATCAGGACCTTCATGTCACAAACTTGCTCTTTATCAAAGACTCCTTCTTCTTCTTAACAAACTTAAGATAAGTTTATTTGATTTCCATGATAGACCGATGGGTCACGTTCTAATGAACTCTCATCGTATGTTGCAACACTCAGACTCAGGTCTCTTAGATTCAAATTCCGGAATGGAATATGCTTTCCTTCATGTTCTAATGTGATATAATCACATTTTAACATGTAGCATTTCTAGCTACCAACTTCTTTAACTAGCGCGATACTTCTATTGACCGCTTCGATTATCTTTCACTTCAATCTTCTGGCTTAAGTTAGGTGCTACATCGAACTTGGTTCTCTGAACCATGTAACATACTCATCTTAGTCGGACTCAATCTGATATGACCACTAGGGTCGAAACAACAATCATCTTATTAATCATTACCGAAACGATGGTAACGACATACTTGAATAAAACGATATCATTTACTAGCTTCTTGGTAACCTTGTGACTTTCCCTGATCCAAGCGTGAGTCATGTGCTTCCGGTAGTATAGGCCTCTACTACCTTTCACACCTACTCATACTCGTCCCAAGTATTGTCTCGCAGTTTATCTAAGTGACCATAACTTCCTCATACAAAGTCAGATTTGGGCATTCTTTTTTTGTATGTTCTCGTTTTAACGTATACTACAACTTTTGTTTAGATTTCTAAGGCTAAAAAGTACTCTATCGTAAATTCACTATTTGCGTCTCCCGGTGCCGTGTCGGTTTTGCCGTAAAACTTCGACGAGCCATAAGTTCTTCGTTATAACTCGGATTTCGGCGTTCTTTATATGTACGGAACCCTTGAGACATATTATACAACTTGGTTAAGATTATTTATTCTAAATAATCTTTCATAAAAAAACTCATTTTTGATGCTCATTGACTCTAAATTGACTAGCCCGGATCTGCGGGCGTTACAGAAAAGGTATTGGAGTAGAAGTGTTCATAGTAACAACATTACTACAGATACCTTCACAACCTGCGAAGACTTATACCTTGAAAACCTACCAAGATTCAGGGTTCACGGTGTGAGTTTGTTCAGCATTCGCAGACGGTTGTTCCATATTCTAGGGTGATATGATCTCGCAGTATCATCATCATTCGCATCACCCTCTAAATGACCATCATTGACTGTGTTCTCATCATCTTCATCTTCATCATCCACCGAAACCATGGCTTTCTTTTTCAATTTCCTTTGAGGTTTTTGGTTCGCAGGAACCTCATCTTCTGTTTCCTTAGCTTTTTAATTTCCTCCAGCTCTTCTTTGAACATTCCCGGCCTCCAAAGCAGCTTGCATAGATGGTGAAAATCCATTTAATTAAAAAATATTTATAACATTTGTAGTTGGAGTAATTCTACTTTATTATAATTATTTAGAACGACTCCAATCCGTTTAATTAAAAAACGTTTATGGTTGAGTTGTGATTTTAAACTTATTTAGTAAACAAGTTGAACTTAAACCCTACATGGCTCATACCACACTGATAATCTTCATGATAAATAAAATTTAGAATTTCATACATGCTAGTGTTTGCAAGGGTCAAATGTCTCATTTCTAATACAACACTCAATTAGACTACTATCAAGGATCAAGTATGTTGTCACAAGCACTTGTAGTTGGATAAGTACCAATACCAACTTACAAAGTCCATCTAAAGGATAATAGCATGTTTAAGGATGAAAAACATGATGTATATCAGTATGTATCAATTTTCACGTGGCATCTTGTGTCATCCATGTACATATATCCACACAATATGTAAAAAAATGTTTTTACTAACTTACAATTTTTTTTTTGAAATCATTACATAATAAATGCAACAATAGTACGAAGCACAAATTTAATACATTTCATATATCAAAAGTTTGGTACATTGAGCAATTCAAGAAGAGGGGTGTAGCCACACATGATCCCAAGAAACTACAAAAGATGCATTAAACAAATTCTACAAGGTCCCTACTTATTAGGATGATTGTACCCACACCCAAATAATAAGCAGAAGATGGCTCCAAATCCTCCGGCAAAGGAGAGATCAGAATTAACGATCCAGTCACACAAATCAACCGAGGAGCCGAATGAGCCAAATCTAAAGTATTCATAAATGCAAGTAGTTTTATCACTTCTGTTTGAAATGGTAATTCTACATGTGATTTCTTGGCATTTGAAGAAACCATGGATTTGAAACTACTGCACTTCAATAGAGAACATGCTAGAACATGATTCTTATAATCATCTCCTTTGTGCTAGTTGTAACCAGGATAATCTTCAATCTTGAACTCAACACATTCAAGTAATGTTAAACCACGTACATTGAGTTGCCAATCCTACTCCTAATAAAAGAATCCTTGTTAGCCACGTGTACATTCAATAAACCTTATTCACCATCAACTAAAATTACCAATTTACCCTTCTATTCTTTAATGTTCTTCTTCTCCCTAAATCTTGCTTCTAACATTATACGATATTCAAATTTTGAAATATGAAAACGACATTATCCCCAAATCTAACAATCGACAACCGTCTCTTTTTTTCTTCCCTGATTGTGACAACCGAGAAGTTTCTGTCACTGATCGCCATTAGGAAAAAGTAGGAAAATTGATGTAATAGCTTAGTATTTTAATATTTGATTTTGAGATAATAAGAATCAAATGTGTTGTTACATGTATTTGATAAAAACATCCATTAGGCTCAAAAATTAGCGTCTGAAAAGTTGTGACGTTTTCTAAATTGGTTAACTTACATGTATAGTACTCGTTAACGTGAAGTTAAGGATATAAAATTTGTAAAAATCTGTCCAAAGGAAAGACTTATGGATTTTATAAAAATAGAATACAACAGTGTAATTAAAATTAATTACGTCAAAACGGTACTTAGAGATTGGTTGAGTTTTGACTAAAAGTGCAAAAAAGAGTTTCTTAGTACTCCTCGAGATATAAACTTTAGGAAAAAGTTTACCAAAAATGGGGTTCGTATGAGAGAGATATGATTTTTATAAAATCATTTATTTTTAACCACGTTGGATATGAAAATGAAAGTCAAAACTAGCCAAAACAACATAAATGAGAGTTGTAGTACCCATTGATATCATCACATAGATATAGAGAAGGCTTAGATCAGGGCTCGCACGAAGAAGTTATGATTTTTACAAAATCTTTTCGTACGCGTCGCGTATGCATCTCCGCATGCCGTGCACCTGACACCGGATTCGAGTAGATTGCGAGTGACGTGGACGAGTGGGGGAGTGACACGTGGAAACTTCCGGATGGAGCCACAATGTTCATGCGCGACGCACACAAATATTTTCCCGACGCGCACCTCCAAAACTCGATTATAAATAGAAGGTAGTGCCATTCCCATTCTGCACACCTTCAGACTTCCCTCTCATTCTCTATCTCGAAGTTGCTACCTTGTGGAGCGATCCCTAGAGTCCCGAGCCCCATTCAACCCTACATCAAAGGTTTCGTGCGATTTGGGTGAGTACACGACCCCTATCCCTATTTTATATGTTTAATAGGGGGATACATGCTTATCAAATGATTTTATCAAAATATATTTATAGTTATAAATATCAAATTATTTTATAAAGCTTAAAGCCTTAGAATAATGTAGTTGTAGATACTACACCTAGTGTTAAGCTATGATATTATGCCTAAGAGATACGATGCCCAATAGTCTAGAAAGAGATAATACCTAGATGTTATAATGGCCAAATCCCTAGGATTACATAGTACTTAGAAGTTATGCAAGTCAAATATAAGGATATGCACTGTACTTAGTTGTTACTCTATATTGTTTTCAAATAACCATAATTAGGGTATATATATGAATACTTATATATACAAAATAATTATGAGATCAACAGTTATAATTATCAAATATAAGATCATAGATTTATATTGTGATAGTTATAGGAAATCCTTAGGAAGGATTAAGATAAAAGATAAAAGATAGAAGATAAAAGATAAATACCTAAGGTCAATGCGTTAGTGAGTTGTTAGTTCATCCAAAGGCCTTGATTAAATTCAGCATTCCCTAGATACCTATTATCGTTAATCTTGAGAGATCTAGAAAGATATGTATAGCTCTATACGTGGATTGACAACCCCACATGTGATTGCTAGTTACCATCCGACAGGATAACTTTCTTATTATTCACTCTTTGACGTCCGATGAAGCATCGTGGCGGGGGAAAAAGTTATTAGTCAAACAACGTCGATTATGGGGGCTCATGGTAATACATTAGATCACCTTAGAGTTTAGACTACCATTAGGGGCGCCTTAGAATGCTATATAAAATACGCTAGGATCGTTAGATATCCTACAAAGATAGTAAATTAGGATTAATAAATGTATCCTAATAAGCTACTAAGATAGGATCGTTAGGTATCGTGGAAGACAATAAACTAGGATCATTAGATATCCTAAAAGATAGTAAGCTAGGGTTGATAAAATACTTTAGGAAAAGTTTTTCTGAAAGAAAAATGATTCTTAAAATAATACAACCCAATAAAAGCCAAAAACTTTAAAAACCTATGCACTCACCAACATTATGTTTTTCAAAATTCATGTATTCTGAGGGAGATGAGTGTAGAGGATAGTCATGTCAAGAAGGAGGAAGTCTACAAGGAAGCTGCTGAAGTTTGGTACCATTTGTTTGTCTGTAGTCCTGTTTACGAAGCGTGCTTGTCTTTTCAAAAACAATGTAATACCAGAATAATTTATAATCAATAAAAGAAATGTTTGTGGTATTATTTTATGGTATGTTTTATATATATTTGTATGCCTCGGTCCCAATCTCCCCTCGTTCGTCCCGTCCGACGTTTCCGCCGCCTGTCGGGGGTGTGACAGATTGGTATCAGAGCTACAGGTTTAGCGAACTAGTAATTCCTCAGGAACTATTACCACAACCTAGGGCATAAAACTCTAAATTAGTTAAAACTAATAAAATTATTATTATTAATTACCTTACGGATAGACTAATTATGAGAGAGGTGTCTAGGTTGGAAATAATTGTCGTTTGGCTTCCTAGATTTCAGAACGGTTATATGCCAAAATGGTCCTTGTAACATCCCAAAATTCAAGGCCAACAATTTCCTTTTTAATATAAGAAAACCTTTAAAAACGTTGTTCCAGACATTGAAAACATTTCTTTTAAAACAAGAATCAGAGTCAAATCCCCAAAGATCACATAATGCGGAATTCAAAGTGTGATGCGCTGCAACCGCCCCGAGCTCCTTCCTTTAAAAACATAAGTACCTCAAACCAAAACTGTAAACCGTAAGCATGAAGTTTAGTGAGTTCCCCAAACACCACATACCATACATATCAATTGGGCCATACATGCCATACATACTGTGAGCCATACATAACAAACATATCCATAATCAAGTAATATGCTATGTGCCAAACATAGTCTTGTTGTTATGCCACAGGCCACACATGGTCTTTCTTGTCAAGCCCGGGGCCACTCCCTGGGTCTTACAGACAAGTGCCAAGGGCCACCCCTGGTCTTCCATGCAAGCATCACAAAGACAACTAGCATACATACTACTCTACTTGGCTAATCAGCATACGGTGTGCCAGGAGCCACCTCCTCGTCTTTCATACCTAATGCCTAGGGCTAACCCCCGGGTCTTACTACTATACATAATATCATCCAGTGTGCCAGGAGCCGCCTCCTGGTCTTTCATACATAATGCCTAGGGCTAACCCCCGGGTCTTCCTACTATACATAATCTAAATGGGCCGGCATTGTGGCCGTAGACCCATACAAACAGTGAGGAGACTCACCTCGCACTGTTGAAGACTAGCTGAACACCTCTGGCTGCTAACCAGTTACTTCTGAACTGCTGATCCTTCGGCTCCCCGAACTATCAATACCCAAAATAACACTTAGACTACAATACCGTCAAAAGTCAAACTAGGTCAACGTCAACTTTGGTCAAAGTCAACATCCAGTTGACTTGACTCGCCGAGTTGGTCCACCAACTCATCGAGTCCCTATTCTTTCAAAATGATACAACCCCCCGACTCTACTCGTCGAGTCTAGCAAGAACTCGACGAGTTCACCTTCAATTATAACATCGGGACAATTTTCAACCGACTCGTCGAGTTCATCCTTGAACTCGTCGAGTTCATATTCATCATATAAATGCGTCTAGTCTATGACACGCCGAGTTCTATGAACAACTCGTCCAGTCCGTCTTCATGGGTTGGGAGATTGCCTTGGACTCGCCGAGTTCATCCTTGAACTCGTTGAGTACGATGATCTTCAAGTCCATAATGAACCCAACTGGCTGAGTCCTCTACCAACTCAACACACACCCGCTATCAAAAGGGTTTTGGGCAAGAAAACGGCTTGACTCGCCGAGTTCTAAGAGCAACTCGTCGAGTCCTTCTAAGTCCAAACCTATTCAGACAATTTTAGTTGGGCACAAAGCATCTAGAACCCATATCTAACCTTCTAGGGTCGAAATAATACGTAACGCCTCTGCCTTTACATCCATGCATGGCCCTTTTTGCTCAAAAGGCCATAACAACCTCTCAAACCTTGCATGGGGAGTTCTAATGGCATAAAGCTTGCACCTTTATGCCTTAACCACTCTTAGGGACCCCAGATCTGAAAGGATCTTTTCTTCTGACATCCTTGTCCCATAGATCAAGCTCCATGGACCAAAACTCTCATAAAGTGGACATAAATAGATCTAAGAAGCTATAAGTGAAGATGAAGACTAGATTACCAGAAAATGATGGAAATGAGATGGTGTTGTTGGATCTAGAAGTTCCTCCTTGAACCTTCATTCTCATTCTTCTTCTTATAGCCTCTAAGAACACCAAAATACCCAAGAATGGGTCACACACTCACCAAATGATCTAGGGTTTCGTGGGTTAAGTTCTGGACAACGGGGGCTGTGAATGGAACCATGAGGAGGAGAATAAGATGCTAAAATAGGGTGCCAAGTCCCGAATTTAGGGTTTCCCAAACCCTGACCAACTCGCCGAGTCGGTCCTCCAACTCGTCAAGTAGGTCACTTAACCCGCGACCCGGAATGCGCTTCTACTCGTCAAGTCACCCTACCTACTCGACGAGTCGCCTTCTGATTTTTGAGGTTTTCGTTTCCTTTCTAGGTATTCTAAATTCGGGGTGTTACAACTCTCCCTTACTTAAACTAGACTTCGTCCTCGAAGTCCGCTATGGCCCACTACTCTGCAACCTCTCACGACATTCCTAATCGCCGCATACCTTGCCTGCTCGGTCCAATCTTCGAAGGACCACTTTTGTTGGCCTTCCTTCCAGTCCTCCTGAGCGAAATGCTATACCTCGAAGGTATCTTTTTGAGAACCATCCAATCACTACAAACCTTGAGTACATCGTCCTTACCCAATCGACAATCCTGTCGTTACTCTCTAAGTACTTACGCTGGACCTCCAAGGGGTTCACCCCTTTTTCCAGCGCGGTCACTGGCCTTCCCAAGGCAACTTACATAAGCAATAACCTTCTCTATCTCTGAGTAGAACCAACCCTGTGTTATAGTAAATCTCCAGTCACTCCCAGTGTTGGTTCCTTCACTGTCAACTACTGAATGTTTTCTCCTATCACGCCTCAATGTTGTACGCCCAACCCAACGGATGGATCAGATAATCCTTCGAGTAAAAGATTTGTTCCTGCAACGGTTAGACTCAGACGAGAGCTGCGCAACAGAGTCAAGTCCTTTAATCTGAGATTATTTAACCCCGCAGTGAGTGGCGTAGTACCCCTCGGTCAACTAACTGGTCCATACTAAAATTCTCTCATTGATACGTGTCTGTAGAACCTGCTGCCTCTGATCCGCTTACCGGATTAACCGAGACCAATCTAGCCCTAACTTCTCTGTTATTACCTGGAATACCGGACTTTCACCGGTTACTGAACTAAAGAACACTTTCTTAGTCGCTCTCAGCGACTTCCGAAGAAAGTTCGGCTATCAAAAACAACTCCATCCACTTTACTACTCTTGGCTACATTATTCCTATTGATCCTCCCGGTCGCACTGTCCAACTACCCGTCGTTGCCGAACCTACTACAAACTTGAATGCTACAAGAACGACTATAGCCTTACATCATTCCTAGTCTTCAACAACATACCGCTCCCCGAATACAATCATACCGACCTACCCACGCCAGTGCGGGCCGTCCTGCCTGGTCTAAATCATTTGAAGGAATCCACAAGTGGATCGCTCCTCTAATACATTCTTACTGTCGAATAGGGACCGATGAATGCTATGGGCCACCCAGTAGTCTCACTCTTCCATATTAACTGACCACTAATGAATACTACGGCCACCCCGTAGTCATACTATACCATTATACCAACAGCTAACTGAGAAGTGCTACGGGCCACCCCGTAGTCTTACAATACCAAATCTACGGGCCACACCTCAATCTTACTATACTAATGCTACGGCCCACACCGCAGTCTAACTATACTAATGCTACGGGCCACACCGCAGTCTAGCTATACTAATATACGAATGGTATAGGCCACACCGCAGTCTTACAACGTCCTTACGCTATCTGCCAACTAGTAAACGCTACGGGCCACCCCATAGTATTACAACACTCCTACACTCTCTGCTAACCATGGCTACGAGACACCCCGCAGTCTTGCCACACTTCTCCTGCTATCTGGCCCCTGGCAAATGCTATGGCTAACCCGCAGTCTTCAACACTTCCCACGCTGACCGGCTACTAGTGAATGTTACAGCCATTCCGCAGTCTTACAACACTTTCCATGCTGGCTACTAACCCGAACACCCCTATAATCGAGCATACAAGCACAATCTAGTACCCCAAGCTGCACTCATGTCCTGACTGAAACTCCCAACCGATTTTTCTGAAACCTGTTGTCAGACATCCCGAGAATGCGATCTCACCATTGGCAAGTTTTCCGAACTTCCAATTCACAATATCCTCAATTCATACAGCCGCCTAGGCCGTCTTTCTCCCCGACAAGAGAGCGAAACTTATCTCAGTTTCAAAACCACTCCTGCTCCTGTAACATGATTGTTTCTCCCCCACTTAGCTTCGACTAAGTCTTTACGGCACAGGAAAATCTGAGGATTTCCATTCCTTCCTCCCTTACACGATAGGCATGCTAACTACCATCGCCTTAATCTTACTAGCGATCCGTCACTATCCCACTCCAAATCCGCACGATTACCGAATACTAGATGAACACTTTCTGCATCCCCAATACTGATAATCCCCTGAGCTCAAATTGACGTCCTTAAGGTCCGAATAACTAATGCTCAGAGCAACCTCTTCAGTGATAGACCCCTTCCCTTGATGCTTCCAAAAGCCATCCCAAACACCAAGACTAAAACCACCGAATCCTGACGATGGTGGATGACCACTCCATGGACCCTGACCACAGACCTCCACGTAATGCCCCTGAACCGATTTCAGCCGTAACCGAGATAATATTGGACACTTCGAACCAGAAGTGAGAAATGACCCTACACTAGCTACTACTAATTATTGGTATGCAATTGGCATATGACAATTCCGAAAATACAATCCGAATACAACCAGAGAGATAACTCATACATACTATCACCTGAGACCGAGTTAAGAACAATCATAATACATATAGAATCAAAAATAACCATTGATACATACCTGCAACATTCCCTGCTGTAATCCGGATCTCCCTCGTCTGTCACTGCAAGGCCCTACCCTATCGCCCATCCGTAATCCTCAAGGTAGTCGGGGCCGACGCACTCCCTGCTCCTCCCCTCATTGCCGGCCAGTCATCCTTCTTGTGGCCCACCTGATTATAGTGAAAACATAATGGGCTTTTCCCCTTGTGGGCGGTCCCTGCTGACATAACCATCACCGCCACACTTGTAGCAGCCTGAACCCCTGGAACGACAAACTCCCTCGTGTAGTTTCCCGCACATGCTGCACTAACTTCGGCCCTGTCAACCTACCAATCGCTGATCTGAAGTCTTGGGTCTCTTCCCGGGACCTTCCAAAGTGTACATATGATCTGACCTCCTCTTCGCAATATGCTCCAAATCAATCTCCCTCTCCCGTGCCCTGGAAATCATAGAGTCCAGGGTCGGGCATGCTGAGAAGCTGACATGCTCCCGAATATCAGTTCTCAACATGTCATGATAGCGGCTCCTCCGCATCTCCTCATCCCCTGCATACTGACGCACTAATAAGGCCCTCTCCCGGAACTTGGCGGTAATCTCCG
Source organism: Lactuca virosa (assembly GCF_052849685.1). Lineage (NCBI taxonomy): Eukaryota > Viridiplantae > Streptophyta > Magnoliopsida > Asterales > Asteraceae > Lactuca > Lactuca virosa. The sequence goes on along the minus strand of NC_136434.1, from coordinate 172,832,831 downwards.
CCACTGACTCCGTCGTCTGTCTCATGTCTAGGAACTCCTTGGCCAACTGCTGAAGCTCCACAGCCGGTGCAAACTCCGCCCTAAACCTGGTCACAAAGTCAGACCAGGTCATAGCCTCAATGGTTGAGGCTCCCAAGGAATCACCAACTGACTCCCACCAGTCTCTAGCTCTGTCCCTCAAACATCTCGCAGCAAATCGAACCTTCGACCCCTCAGGACAGAAGCTTGCCAACTGTGCAGACTCAATGTCTACAATCCATCTCCTGGCGGCAATGGGGTCCTTCACCTCGTGGAAATCTGGCGCACCACTCCCCCTGAAGTCCTTGAAGGACAGTATACGCGATCCTGACTGGCTGGATGCCATGTCGCTCCGGAACGCTCTGAGTTGATCCTCCATCAGCTCAATAATCCCTTCCTTGATCGACCCGAAAATCATCGGGGTTGACTCAAGGATATCTCTCTTGATCTCAGACGCGTCGAACTCGCGTAGTCCCTCATCCACTGGCTCGGAACCTACACCCGAACCTGATCCTAAACCGGATCCCGATCCTCCTGCTCCGTGTCGCGTAATCATCACCATTCTGAAACGAAACACATAATCACCAGGGTCATACGTAACCTCAGAAAGTCTTGCATACTACAAGTTTCCTGGTTCTATCTCGTCCCTCCTTGACTCGAGTACGGATCCTCTGCTTTCAGTAGTACGGGCCCATACTACCTTCTACATCTATCCGTACTTTCCTCAAGGATTGCATCGACTTTGCCAAGTCCCTTCTATTTCTGTTACACTCTGCCACTCTCCTCCTCGGCTTTCCTAGGTTCCTGAACCCACGCAGTCCTCAGCTGCTGAGAGACTCTTCATGATGCCAATTTACCACTACATGAATACCATCACATGTGGCGAGGCTCGGATAACCCTTCAAGTAAAAGACTCATCCCTACAATGGTTAGACTCAAACGAGAGCTGCACAGTAGGGTCAAATCCAGTACTCTGAGATTATTCAACCCTGGTCACATGTGACTTAACGTATTAATCTAGTAGTTAACTCCCATCACTTGAAATCCCACAAAGCACAAAGCAAGCAGCATTCAGACAATGGAAAATCTAACCAACATATTCCAATCAAGCTATCCTCTACTCAAGAGTATGTACTAGTATGTAAATCAAAGGCTCATACGATCAGGCATAACCTAAACAGGCCATCCTACTACTGGCTAACCAGTTCTAGCATGCAATTCTACAAGTTCACATAAGCACACAAAGGCAGATCTCTTAGATCCTTAGCCATAATCTAGCATGCGATTCATATAGTCATATCATGTCAAATAACAAACATGTATTGGTACTTTGGGAACCACTTACTTGAGCTCGGCTGATTGCACGCATCACACACCTTGTTCTTTTCAAAGTTCTTTTCTTTTTTCAAACTACTCTTTAGAAAATGGTTTTACTTTTTAAAATTTTTCATACCAAGTCCTTAGTTTAAGTCCAGACACACCCGAGAGTATGTCCGAATCCCTCAAACCAAGGCTCTGATACCAACTTGTAACATCCCAAAATTCAAGGCCAAAAATTTCCTTTTTAATATAAGAAAACCTTTAAAAACGTTGTTTGAGACATTGAAAACATTTCTTTTAAAACAAGAATCATAGTCAAATCGCCAAAGATCACATAATCCGGAAATCATAGTGTGATGTGCTGCAACCGCCCCGAGCTCCTTCCTTTGAAAACATGAGTACCTGAAACCAAAACTATAAACCGTAAGCACGAAGTTTAGTGAGTTCCCTAAATACCACATACCATACATATCAACTAGGCCATACATGGCATACATACTGTGAGCCATACATAACAAACATATCCATAATCAAGTAAAGTGTTATATGCCAAACATAGTCTTGCTGTTATGCCACGGGCCGCACGTGGTCTTTCTTGTCAAGCTTGGGGCCACTCCTTGGGTCTTACAGACAAGTGCCAAGGGCCACCCCCTGGTCTTCCATGCAAGCATCACAAAGACTACTAGCATACATACTAATCTACTTGGCTAATCAGCATACGGTGTTCCAGGAGCCACCTCCTGGTCTTCCATTCATAATAGCATATAGTGTGCCAGGATCCACCTCCTAGTCTTTCATACATAATACCTAGGGCTAAACCCCGGGTCTTACTGCTATACATAATATCATGTAGTGTGCCAGGAGCCGCCTCCTAGTCTTTCATACATAATGCCTAGGGCTAACCCCCGTGTCTTCCTACTATACATAATCTAAATGGGTCGGCATTGTGGCCGTAAACCCATACAAACGGTGAGGAGACTCACCTCGCACTGTTGAAGACTAGCTGAACACCTCTGGCTGCTACCCGGCAACTCCTGAACTGCTGATCCTTCGGCTCCCCGAACTATCAATACCCAAACTAACACTTAGACTACAATACCATCAAAATTCAAACTAGGTCACACTTGGTCAACGTCAACTTTGGTCAAAGTCAATATCCAGTTGACTTGACTCGCCGAGTTGGTCCACCTACTCGTCGAGTCCATATTCTTTCAAAATGATACAACCCCCCGACTCTACTCGTCGAGTCTAGCAAGAACTCGACGAGTTCACCTTCAACCATAACATCAGGACCATCTTCAACCGACTCGCAGAGTTCATCCTTGAACTCGTCGAGTTCATCTTCATCATATAAATACGTCTAGTCTATGACACGCCGAGTTCTATGAACAACTCGTCGAGTCCGTCTTCATGGGTTGGGAGATTGCCTTGGACTCACTGAGATCATCCTTGAACTCGTCGAGTACGATGATCTTCAAGTCCATAATGAACCCAACTGGCTGAGTCCTCTACCAACTCAACACACACCCGCTATCAAAAGGGTTTTGGGAAAGAAAACGGCTTGACTCGCCGAGTTCTAAGAGCAACTCGTCGAGTCCTCCTATGTCCAAATCTATTCACACAATTTCAGTCGGGCACAAAGCATCCAGAACCCAAATCTAACCTTCTAGGGTAGAAATAATACGTAACGCCTCTGTCTTTACATCCATGCATCGCCCTTTTTGCTCAAAAGGCCATAACAACCTCTCAAACCTTGCATGGGGAGTTCTAATGGCATAAAGCTTGCACCTTTATGCCTTAACCACTCTTAGGGACCCCAGATCTGAAAGGATCTTTGCTTGTGACATCCTTGTCCCATAGATCAAGCTCCATGGACCAAAACTCTCATAAGTGGACATAAATAGATCTAAGAAGCTATAAGTGAAGATGAAGACTTGATTACCAGAAAATGATGGAAATGAGATGGTGTTGCTGGGTCTACAAGTTCCTCCTTGAACCTTCAATCTCCTTCTTCTTCTTCTATCCTCCAACAACACCAAAATACCCCAAGAATGGCTCACACACTCACCAAATGATCTAGGGTTTCGTGGGTTAAGTTCTGGATAATGGGGGCTGGGAATGGAACCAAAAAGAGGAGAATAAGATGCTTAAATAGGGTGCCAAGTACCGAATTTAGGGTTTCCCAAACCTTGACCAACTCGCCGAGTCGGTCCTCCGACTCGTCGAGTAGGTCACTTAACCCGCGACCCGGAACGCGCTCCTACTCGTCGAGTCACCCCATCTACTCGACGAGTCGCCTTCTGATTTTTGAGGTTTTCCTTTCCTTTCTAGGTCTTGTGAATTCGGGGTGTTACAACTCTCACCCACTTAAACTAGACTTCGTCCTCGAAGTCCGCTACGGCCCACTACTCCGGAACCTCTCACGACATTCCAAATCGCCGCATACCTTGCCTGCTCGGTCCAATCTTCGAAGGACTGATTTTGTTGGCCTTCCTTCCAGTTCTCCTGAGTGAAATGCTATACCTCGAATGTATCTTTTTGAGAACCACCCTTTCACTACAAACCTTGAGTACATCATCCTTACCCCATCGACAATCCTGCCAGTACTCTCCGAGTACTTACGCTGGACGAGGAGGAGCCATTCGAAGATAAAGATGAAATGAGTAAGGAGGAGCATCCTGGTGATGAGATCGGTGGAGTACCTACAGATAGTTCGCCCTATCCATATTCGTCTTCCCACCAGGATCGTGAGGAGACTCAGGAGAAGGACCCTACTGAGTTAGAGTCAACCCCATAGACTGTTGCCCTACCTCCCCTATCCTCTCTTAGCATCCATCCCCCAAGATGCAGAATTATTACTACCCCTACAAAATCCATTCATATCCTATCCTGCAAGAGGGAAGCCTCACCACCATCATCCCTGATCCATGAAAGAAACCCTGACCCACCTATAGATGGAACCCCTAAGTGTGCGAATGGATCCAGGAGGATAGTATTGGTTTTTATGAGGCTATAGAGTCGTCCGAGGCACCGAGATATGATTCCATCCCATAGGATCCCATAGATTTTGTGATCTCAGTGTTAGACCCGCATGTTGAACGACAGAAGTATCACATACATCGGGTGGATGATGATCACGACTCGTCGAGGATGGAGGTCAGGATGTTAACTGGTAGAGTTAGAGGATTAGAGTAGGAGCGAGATTACGATGAGATGAGGATCCTTCATGCTTATGATCATCTGTAGGAGACTCATTCTCTTGTACAGTATCAACAAATGGTGATTGAGAGTCTCGAGCAGTGGGTGAGACAGACGGAGTTGGGGTTGCTGGTGCCTGAGATAGGAGCGGCCACTATGGAGTTGATGATCAGTTGCCTTCAACATTAGTTAGATCAGATAGTGGCCTGGATATCAGTCTGTTTTGGGTTATGGAAGATAGTTCTAGCCTAGGGAAGGTAGTAACCATGGTTTTTTTGGGTTTGAGGGAGGGAATAGTAGTGTAGCTGATGATAGGAAACCACTACGTCTTTTGTGTAAAATAGACACTATTCCTGCCAAAACCACACCGTTGTACACTCTTTTGTTGTTTTTGAAAATATGATGTACAAAGTTTGTGAAAAGTTAATGAAAACTATGTGATCTTAATGTTCATTATGTTACTTGTTCGCTTTGTTTTCTTGATATAGTTAAGTCTTCTAACTAAAATATCAAGGTAAAAATCAAAATAAAAACTAACATATGTCTTAAATTTAGAATCATGTCTCACATTAGAAGGAACCCAGGTCAACCCGAAACCAATCTCGAACCTATCAGCTCAGCCAAGATCGAGTCACTAGTGGCTCAACACGTAACTGATGCCATAACAAGCTTAGAAACTCCTAGGAATTTAGGATCAGGAGGTAACAGAGGCGAGAGCTTGTAGGGAGATAATTGAGGTCGAACTAGAGTATGCTCATATTAATATTTTATGAACTGTAAGCCAAAACCCTTCTATGGAAATGAAGGCGTAGTTGGGCTGACTAGGTGGATGGAAAAGATGGAGTCCGTTTTCGAGATAAGCTTCTGTCCGGAGGATTATAAAGTCAAGTTCGCCGCCTGCACCCTAGCAAATGTAACCTTAAGCTGGTAGAACAAATCCACCAAGACCATGGGCGTTAATGTAGCAAATGCCATGTCTTGGAATGAGTTTAAGCAACTCATGATTGGAGAATAATGTCCACTCGAAAAGATGCAAAAGCTGGAGCAGGAGCTGTGGAATCTTATGATGCATGAAGGTGATCTTGCCACCTACACAATCTGTTTCAATGACCTTGTCATCTTATGTCCCGGGATGGTTACCCTAGAAGAGAAGAATATATAGAGATATATTTAGGGTTTGCCTCAGCCTATCCAAGGCTTAGTCACTGCCTCAAAACTGACTACCTTTGACAATGCCAAGAGAATAGCCTTTAGTCTAACCCATCAAGAGGTTTGTTGTGGAACAATGGTTGAGAAGGTTGACCTTCTGAAGGTGGAGAGTAGAAAAAGGAAGTTTGTCAAGGAGTCCAAAAGGAAGGCTAGGCAACTAGCGGAGAAGAAGCGAGAAGTTATTCAAGCGTTTGCGGTTTCAACACCCTCGATAGCGACTACCTCTGGAAGTAGCCCTAGATGCAATAAGTGTGGGTTTCATCACAATAGAGCATGTTGGGTCAATACCAACTGCGACAATAAAGGTCATTTTGCCAACAGATGCAAAATACCACCCAATCGAGGAACCGCAACAGTAGATAGAAGAGCGTGCTATGAATGTAAGGAGATTGGACATATTAGGAGGGATTGTCCAAAGTTAAAAGGCTAGGGAGATAATGCTAGAAGCATAGTATTTGTCATACGAGCAAGAGAGGTCGTCCAAGATCTGACTGTAGCGATGGGTACCTTCCTAATCAATAATTTATATGCAAATATACCATTTTATACCGGCGCCGATAGAAGCTATATTACTCCCGAATTTAGGAAGTTGTTAGATCACCCATATAGTAAACTTAAGGAAGCCTATAGGGTAGAAATGGATAATGACCGAGTCGGTAGTACTACGAAAATACATAGGAACTGTGCCTTAACGTTAGATAATCATACTTCTCTCGTTGACCTTATGCCAATGGTCGTAGGAACTTTCGACATCATCATCGATATGGACTGGTTATCCTCTAACCATGTCGAGGTGTTGTGCTTTAGGAACGCCTTACGTCTACCCCACCAAATGGAGAACCTTTAACTGTCTACGGAAACAAATCCAGTAGAAACCTTAGGATCATCTCCTGCATGAAGGTTAGAAAATACTTGCAGAAAAAGTATTTCGCCTTCTTAGCTCATATTGTCGATAGGAAAGACATTAAGAAGAAAACAATCGAGGAAGTACATCAGGTGTGCGATTTCCCTGAAGATCTACCAGGTCTACCGCCAACTCGACAAGTAAAGTTTCGAATCGATCTAGTTCCAAAAGCTACCCCAGTAGCAAAGTATTCTTATAGATTGGCACCCACGGAGATGCAAGAGCTCTCTAGCCAACTACAACAACTTCTTGACAAGGGTTTCATTAGACCAAGCTTTTCACCTTGGGGAGCACGCGTTCTATTTGTCAAGAACAAGGACAGATCTTTTTGAATGTGCATTGACTATAGAGAAGTACGTCAATTTCTATGTGTGAATTTTGGATAAGAGAAGTACACTTTCTTGGGCATGTGGTAAGCAGCAGAGGAATTCATGTCGACCTCTCCAAGATAGAAGCGGTAAAGAATTAGGAAGCGCCGAAAACGCCGACAGAGGTACGTCAATTTTTAGGACTGGTTGGCTATTACCAGAGATTTATAGAAATTTCTCTTGTATAGCCAAACCCCTCACAACATTAATCCAAAAATAAGTAAAATTCGTTTGGGAAGACCAACAAGAAACAACTTTCCAAAAGATGAAGGAAATGTTGTGTAGTGCACCGATACTATTCTTTCCAGAAGGCAATGATGACTTCGTAGTAGATTGCAATGCTTCACATCAAGGGTTGGGATGTGACATCCCCAAACTTCTCGGCCAGAAAAGACCGATTTAATTTATGCTTTTCAAATAAAATCAGAGAAATCCTTTTAAAAGATGTTGCGGAATTGGTCCCCAAAACAAAACATGATAAAAGTTTATCAAAACCTTTCTTTAAGAAAGTATATATTTTCCTTTTATATCAAAACCTCGGGATGTCATGTTCCGATACAGATCAAAAGCATAAATAAGACATTATAAGCCTTACAACAGTTATTTACAACTACTGGCCTATAATCCAAAAATCACTCATCGTCATCCGACTATGCTCGGGGTCCACTACCTGTAATATAAAAAGATGAGTGGGTCAGGCTTGGAAGCCTGGTGAGCATATAGGGTTTTCAACCCACAATAAATAAATTTATTATACTTAAACATCACCAATCAACCAAATTACCCCAACCCCATTATTTTATTTATTTCTTAAGGATTTACCCTAAGATTCAACTATCACCCATTCCTAAGGATTCATCCTAAGGAATAGGCACGAAGTCACATCGTCGCTAGGGTTTATACAACAGGCACTAAGTCCATAGCTGCCAGGGTTTATACAACATGTGCTAAGTCCATAGCTCTTATTTATCGACAGTATTATTCACGGGAATCCCCCCCAACAATACATGTCAATGGGTTTTTAGAGTACAACTGATGAACATATAGTTCACACACTTACAGGTTGCGAGCCTACTAGTGTTCCACAGATCATCTAGAATAGTTCGTGGTTGTCATCCATACTCTGTTGAATGACGGGGGCCACGTTTGGGTAAGTGATTCTCTCATAACTCACCACTCACCCTCAACTCATGATCTATATCACTGATCATCTCGTTTATCCAACTCATCTTTCATCACACACCCACTATTTCATCTACCCATGTTTTACCCAATATTTTTGTAGATAAAAATACATATACGGTTTAAATTATTTAAAAACTTGTAGAAATCATTCCTTCAACATCCATCTCAAATAAACAAACAATATATATTCACACATCACGTATTTTAAATAAAATACTTAATATCTATGTGTAAGGTGAAAGTAACTACACACTCACATGATTTAATGATAATCGGGAATCACTTCTTTTCCTAAAACGATCGTTTCTAATAACACCGGGAGTTTTATTGAGAAACCGGGCTCTGCGAGGGTTGGGCTTCAAAACCGAAAAGATAAATTTCTCGGGCTTCTCGGGCACCTCGGGGCGTATTTCGGGTGTTTGGTATAATACCGGGGCTTTGGGGGAAGTTGGAATGAAAGAAATATTGAAAAGGGGGTTTAAAATGACAAGTTTCCAAAATATACCCGGGAGGTCTCGCACCCTTCTATTTATAGGGGCGAGACTTCTGATCCAAGGGCAGAGAAGTCTCCACGCGTCAGCAGATCCGAAGCGGCAGCACAAGGCTCGCACGTGCGAGGGTACTGGTGTAGCCTCCTGATTGGACCGAGGTCTAGGTCCGAGGGGTGAGTCAGCAGCGAAGGCACGTGGCGTCTGCGGAGCGAAGCAGCTGGCTCGGATGCGAGAGTCATCGCGACACGCGTCGAATGCGAGGGCTCGCCACCAAGGCACACGCATCAGATTCTTATTGGACCACTTCGGATGGCTCTCCGGTTCGGACACGCTTCTGATGACACAGCGATTTCGGACACGTGGAACGCATGCAGCGAAGGTGACGTGGCCGAAGTATGACTATGCGAATTTTCTCGATTTTTGTGCAAAAACTTCTAAAATCCATAACTTTCGCATACGGGCTCCGTTTTTGACGTTCTTTATATGCACGCGTAGGTAAAAGTACGCTCTACAACTTTTGTTTAGACTTCGTCGGCTAATTTTGAATTTAATTTTAATATTATTATTTTTAACAGACATGGACTGGAAATCAGTTAAAAATTCATAACTTCTTCATCCGTCGTCCGTTTTCGTCTGTCTTTTTACCGCTGTGCTACTATTTACGAGACCTTCGATTCTCGTTTAGGTTGTGTTGGCTAAAAATCACTCGATCTAAAATTCGAGTTTTTAGTTGTCTACTGTTAAGCTGAAACTTAGAAAAATCATAACTTCCTCATACGAAGTCAGATTTGGGCGTTCTTTTTATATATACTCTCAGTTTAACAAACACTACGACTTTCGTTTAGATCACTAAGGCTAAAAAGTAGTTTATCATAAACTCACTTTTTACAACATTCGGCACCGTGCCTGTTTTGTCGCGAAACTTCGACAGGTCATAACTTCTTCGTTATAACTCGGATTTTGGTATTCTTTATATATCCTTAATCCTTGTAACAACCACTACAACTTTCTTAATAAATATCGGCTTGATCTAATATTTATTTTCGACGCTCATTTTTATTTTTAATTAATTAAATCCTAATAATTAAGCATAAAACACATGATTCACATAATATTCACATAATTCCTTTTCATTTCTTCAAAATGAGTTACAAAGGTTAACCTAGACTATTATGTCAATATTAATGCCTAGTCTAGAAACATGGGCGTTACAATTCTCTCCCCCTTAGGATGATTCCGTCCCCGGAATCACACATCAACAAACAAATGCGGGTAGCGACTCATCATGTCACTCTCCGTTTCCCAGGTGAGATTTGGCCCATTCGTATGTTTCCAACGCATAAGCACTAAATCGACCATCTTGCGTCGCAACTTCTTAGTCTTATGGTCAACGATTGCCTCAGGTTCTTCAATTAACCTCTTGTTTTCATCCAACCTTAATTCAGAAATGGGAATTATGTCGGGCACATCTCCCGTGAACTTTCTCAACTAACACAAATGAAAGGTATTATGAATACCCTTTAGTTCTTCCGGTAATTCTAGCTTGTAAGCTTGATTCCCAATCCTCTGAAGAACTTTAATTGGTCCAATAAACCTTGGACTCAACTTTCCCCTTTTAATAAATCTTATAAGTCGCTTCCACGGTGAGACTTTAAGTAAAACCGAATCTCCAACTTCGAAGGATATCGGTTGTCTTTTCTTGTCAGCATAGCTCTTTTGACGATCTTGAGCAGCTAACATCCTTTCCCTAATCACTTTCAACTTTTTAGCAGTCTGATGGACTATTTCAGGTCCCATAAACTGCTTTTCCCCAGCTTCTAGCCAACATGACGGCATTCGACACTTTTCTTCATACAAAGCGTGATAAGGTGCCATCTTGATGCTCGAGTGGAAACTATTATTATAGGAAAATTCTACTAGAGGTAAGTGTTCATCCCAGTTACCTTGGAATTCCAAGGTACATGCTCTCAGAATATCCTCCAATGTTTGAATTGTTCGTTCGCTCTGACAATCGGTCTGCGGATGGTAAGTTGTACTCAAACACAACTTGGTACCCAATTCCTCTTGTAGACTCCTCCAAAACCTTGAGGTAAAACGGCTGTCACGATCGGATACAATCGTTAACGGAACACCGTGAAGCCTCACAATTTCCTTCACGTAAGAATTCGCAAGTTTATCCATAGACCATTTCTCGTTGGCGGCTATGAAATGCGCACTCTTAGTGAAGCGATCAACGACCACCCAAATCATGTCGTGACCGTTCCTTGTTCTGGGCAATTTAGTCACAAAATCCATGGTGATGTCTTCCCATTTAACCATGGGTACATGTAAAGGTTCTAAACTCCCATACGGTTTCTGATGTTGTGCCTTAACCCTAGCACAAGTTACACACTCGGCCACATACTTAGCAACATCGAGCTTCATCGTCGGCCACCAGTAATAGGGTTTTAGATCCCTATACATTTTTGTACTGCCGGGATGAATCGAGTACATGGTTTTGTGAGCTTCTTCCATCAGAAGATCTCTTACTCCTCCCGTTTTAGGTACCTAAATCCTATCTTGGAATACCTTCAACCCTTGGTTGTTTGTACCGAATACTAACGTTTTGCCCAAACGTTCTTCCTTTCTGTCATTTTTATCTAAAGTTTCCTCTTGAGCTTTCTTTATACTTTCCACAATTGTCGAGACAACTTCAATTCTCAACGCTCTTGGCCTTTTCTTTTCAAGGTTTACCTTCCGACTGAGAGCATCAACAACAACGTTTGCTTTACCAGGGTGGTAAAGTATCTCACAGTCGTAGTACTTGAGTAACTCTAGCCAGCGTCGTTGCCTCATGTTCAATTCCTTCTGATTAAAGAGATATTGAAGACTCTTATGATCAGTGAAAAGTTTACACTTTGTGTCATAAAGATAATGCCTCCATATCTTTAAGGCGAATACTACCGCTGCCAACTCCAGATCATGAGTGGGGTAGTTCTTTTCATGCTCTTTTAATTGCCTTGATGCATACGCTATCAATTTATTCCTTTGGGTCAGAACACAACCTAACCCAACTCCAGAGGCATCACTATAAACTGCAAAGTCATCAACTCCTTCAGGTAATGAAAGAATCGGTGCTTCACACAACTTCTTCTTTAATTTCTCAAAAGCTTTCTTATGCTTCTCATTCCAAGTATAAGTATTTCCTTTGTGGGTCAAAGCTGTTAATGGAGTCGCAATTGAAGAAAATCCTTGGATAAGTCTTCGATAATATCCGACGAATCCTAAAAAGCTTCAGATCTCCGTAGGACTTTCAATCGTAACCTTCGAGTTACAAAATAAATCCTTATTGAGGACTCCTTCTTCTTCTTAGAATGAGTACTTTCTTTCATTTATTGTAACAGGCCGATGGGTCATGTTCTAATGATCTCTCATCGTATAATGCACTACTTAGAATCAGGTCTCTTAGAGACAAATTCCGGAACAAACTATACCTTCCTTCCTGTTCTAATGTGATACAATCACAGTTCAACATGTATCATTTCTAACTACCAACTTCTTTAACGATGAGTGCGATACTTCTATTGATCGCTTTGATCATCTTTCACTTCCATCTTCTGGATTAAGTCAAATGCTACATCGAACTTGGTTCTCTGAACCACGTGACATACTCATCTTAGTCGGACTCGATTCGATATGACCTCTAAGGTCGGAATAACAATCCTCTTCTTAGTCATTACCGAAACGATGGTAACGACAAACTAGAACAAGACATAATCAATTACTAGCTCCTTGGTAACCTTGTCACTTTCCCTGATCCAAGTACGAGTCATGTGCTTCCGGTAGTATAGGCCTCTACTACCATTCACACCTATTCATACTCGTCCCAAGTATTGTCTCGCAGTTCTCCAAGTTACCATACAAGAATTTCACATAGTCATTCAATTCATCAGATGACAAAACCAAGGTTTATATTATTTCCTTGAAACGATTACACAGAGGTTCAAGTTTACCCTATACTATGCCTCTAATAGGCTAAACCACTTGTTACTATTCACATTACTACTTCATAACTTGATCTTCGGATATCAAGTCTTTACTTCTAATTCCTAGAATTGATATTTGCTTCGTCAAGGATATTCTGAAATTCCCTTGGCGTTGGCGGTGCGCTTGGCCTTGTTACTTCATTTTTCTTCGGACAGTCCTTAGAAATATGGCCTTCTTCCTAACATCCGTAACACACCCCCTTGGGAATCGTACACTCATTGGCGTAATGTCCAATTTTTCCACACTTGAAGCATTTCACCTTCCTGTCATGATTCCCAGAGTGTTTACTTTTGCACTTCCCGCACCATTTTCCTTTACCTCCTCTTTTGCCATACTTTGAGAATATGTTGCTCTTGTTGGGCCTTGAAGACCCGTCAAATTTCCTCTTATTGACAACTTCAACCTTGTTGGCGGTCCTGTCATTGATCATTTCTACAATAGACTTAGCAATCCAAATAGTTGCCTCAAGAACAGATGCCTGACGTACTGGCACAGTAAGTTCATCCTTACTTTGTTGAAGTAAGCGTTTTGTTTCTTTCATCTGTTGATCCAACATCATACGCACCATTGCCTACACCCCAATCATCATGATTAGCTCAGGCTGCGGATTATCGTTTCCAAATCCACTTTGAGTACTCGCCATTTCGATCTATACACCAGTCGTAGGTGAATTTAGATCTTTATTTTCGATAGACGTTAAATCTTCGTTATTACTCCGAAACATTTATATGTTAGTTCTAATGTCGTAGTCATACGTTTAGAATCCTACACACATAAGGTTAGGGAGATAATGCTAGAAGCATAGTATTTGTCATAGGAGCAAGAGAGGTCGTCCAAGATCTGACCGTAGCGATGGGTACCTTCCTAATCAATAATTTATATGCAAATATACCTTTTTATACCGGCGCCGATAGAAGCTATATTACTCCCGAATTTAGGAAGTTGTTAGATCACCCATATAGTAAACTTAAGGAAGCCTATAGGGTAGAAATGGATAATGACCGAGTTGGTAGTACTACGAAAATACTTAGGAACTGTGCCTTAACGTTAGATAATCATACTTCTCTCGTTGACCTTATGCCAATGGTTGTAGGAACTTTCGACATCATCATCGATATGGACTGGTTATCCTCTAACCATGTCGAGGTGTTGTGCTTTAGGAACGCCTTACGTCTACCCCACCAAATGGAGAACCCTTAACCGTCTACGGAAACAAATCCGATAGAAACCTTAGGATCATCTCCTGCATGAAGGTTAGAAAATACTTGCAGAAAAAGTATTTCGCCTTCTTAGCTCATATTGTCGATAGGAAAGACAATAAGAAGAAAACAATCGAGGAAGTACATCAGGTGTGCGATTTCCCTGAAGATCTACCAGGTCTACCGCCAACTCGACAAGTAAAGTTTCGAATCGATCTAGTTCCAAAAGCTACCCCAGTAGCAAAGTATTCTTATAGATTGGCACCCACGGAGATGCAAGAGCTCTCTAGCCAACTACAACAACTTCTTGACAAGGGTTTCATTAGACCAAGCTTTTCACCTTGGGGAGCACGCGTTCTATTTGTCAAGAACAAGGACAGATCTTTTTGAATGTGCATTGACTATAGAGAAGTACGTCAATTTCTATGTATGAATTTTGGATAAGAGAAGTACACTTTCTTGGGCATGTGGTAAGCAGCAGAGGAATTCATGTCGACCTCTCCAAGATAGAAGCGGTAAAGAATTAGGAAGCGCCGAAAACGCCGACAGAGGTACGTCAGTTTTTAGGACTGGCTGGCTATTACCAGAGATTTATAGAAATTTCTCTTGTATAGCCAAACCCCTCACAACATTAATCCAAAAAAAAGTAAAATTCGTTTGGGAAGACCAACAAGAAACAACTTTCCAAAAGATGAAGGAAATGTTGTGTAGTGCACCGATACTATTCCTTCCAGAAGGCAATGATGACTTCGTAGTATATTGCAATGCTTCACATCAAGGGTTGGGATGTGACATCCCCAAACTTCTCGGCCAGAAAAGACCGATTTAATTTATGCTTTCCAAATAAAATCAGAGAAATCCTTTTAAAAGATGTTGCGGAATTGGTCCCCAAAACAAAATATGATAAAAGTTTATCAAAACCTTTCTTTAAGAAAGTATATATTTTCCTTTTATATCAAAACCTCGGGATGTCATGTTCCGATACAGATCAAAAGCATAAATAAGACATTATAAGCCTTACAACAGTTATTTACAACTACTGGCCTATAATCCAAAAATCACTCATCATCATCCGACTATGCTCGGGGTCCACTACCTGTAATATAAAAAGATGAGTGGGTCAGGCTTGGAAGCCTGGTGAGCATATAGGGTTTTCAACCCACAATAAATAAATTTATTATGCTTAAACATCACCAATCAACCAAATTACCCCAACCCCATTATTTTATTTATTTCTTAAGGATTTACCCTAAGATTCAACTATCACCCATTCCTAAGGATTCATCCTAAGGAATAGGCACGAAGTCACATCGTCGCTAGGGTTTATACAACAGACACTAAGTCCATAGCTGCCAGGGTTTATACAACATGTGCTAAGTCCATAGCTCTTATTTATCGACAGTATTATTCACGGGAATCCCCCCCAACAATACATGTCAATGGGTTTTTAGAGTACAGTTGATGAACATATAGTTCACACACTTACAGGTTGCGAGCCTACTAGTGTTCAACAGATCATCTAGAATAGTCCGTGGTTGTCATCCATACTCTGTTGAATGACGGGGGCCACGTTTGGGTAAGTGATTCTCTCATAACTCACCACTCACCCTCAACTCATGATCTATATCACTGATCATCTCGTTTATCCAACTCATCTTTCATCACACACCCACTATTTCATCTACCCATGTTTTACCCAACATTTTTGTAGATAAAAATACATATACGGTTTAAATTATTTAAAAACCTGTAGAAATCATTCCTTCAACATCCATCTCAAATAAACAAACAATATATTCACACAGCACGTATTTTATATAAAATACTTCATATCTATGTGTAAGGTGAAAGTAAATACACTCACATGATTTAATAATAATCGGGCAGCACTTCGTTTCCTAAAATGATCGTTTCTAATAAAACCGGGAGTTTTATTGAGAAACCGGGCTCTGCGAGGGTTGGGCTTCAAAACCGAAAAGATAAATTTCTCGGGCTTCTCGGGCACCTCGGGGCGTATTTCGGGTGTTTGGTATAATACCGGGGCTTTGGGGGAAGTTGGAATGAAATAAATATTGAAAAAGGGGTTAAAATGACAAGTTTCCAAAATATACCCGGGAGGTCTCGCACCCTTCTATTTATAGGGGCGAGACTTCTGATCCAAGGGCTGAGAAGTCTCCACGTGTCAGCAGATCTGAAGCGGCAGCACATGGCTCGCACGTGCTAGGGTCCTGGTGTAGCCTCCTGATTGGACCGAGGTCTAGGTCCGAGGGGTGAGTCAGCAACGAAGGCACGTGGCGTCTGCGGAGCGAAGCAGCAGGCTCGGATGCGAGAGTCATCGCGACACGCGTCGGATGCGAGGGCTCGCCAGCAAGGCACACGCGTCGGACTCTTATTGGACCACTTCGGATGGCTCTCCGGTTCGGACACGCTTCTGATGACACAGCGATTTCGGACACGTGGCACACATGCAGCGAAGGTGACGTGGCCGAAGTATGACTATGCGAATTTTCTCGATTTTTGTGCAAAAACTTCTAAAATCCATAACTTTTGCATACGGGCTCCGTTTTTTACGTTCTTTATATGCACGCGTAGGTAAAATTACGCTCTACAACTTTCGTTTAGACTTCGTCGGCTAATTTTGAATTTAATTTTAATATTATTATTTTTAACAGACCGGGACAGGAAATCCGTTAAAAATTCATAACTTCTTCATCCGACGTCCGTTTTCGTCTGTCTTTTTACCTTTGTGCTACTATTTACGAGACCTTCGATTCTCGTTTAGGTTGTGTCAGCTAAAAATCACTCGATCTAAAATTCGAGTTTTTAGCTGTCTACTGCTAAGCTGAAACTTAGAAAAATCATAACTTCCTCATACGAAGTCAGATTTGGGCGTTCTACTACATACTCTCGGTTTAACGAACACTACGACTTTCGTTTAGATCACTAAGGCTAAAAAGTAGTTTATCAAAAACTCACTTTTTACGACATTCGGCACCGTGTCGGTTTTGTCGCGAAACTTCGACAGGTCATAACTTCTTCGTTATAACTCAGATTTCGATATTCTTTATATATCCGTAATCCTTGTCATGACCACTACAACTTTCTTAATAAATATCGGCTTTATCTAATATTTATTTTCCACACTCATTTTCATTCTTAATTAATTAAATCCTAATAATTAAGCATAAAACACATAATTCACATAATATTCACATAATTCTTTTTCATTTCTTCAAAATGAGTTACAAAGGTTAACCTAGACTATTATGTCAATATTAATGCCTAGCTTAGAAACACGGGCGTTACATGGGATGTGTGTTAATGCAAAGGGAGAAGGTCATAGCATACGCTTCAAGGTAGCTTAAGGTGCATGAGAACAACTACACCACCCATGAGCTAAAGTTGGGAGCGATAGTTTTTGCCCTGAAAATTTGGCGTTGTTACCTTTACAGAACGAAGTGTGTAGTATACACGATTAACAAGAGTCTGCAGCACATTGTTAGATATCATTTTATGCATCGTGTAGGATTATTTTTAGTAGTATTTTGCATAATATTTTATGTTATTTCATGTGCATAAGTTTAAATAATGTTCAGTTCACGTCTGTCGTTAGAATTCCCGTAATGCTCATGTTTTTTATGTCAATTTTAGATAGTTCGAGTGGAGCAGTGCTTTAGGAGCAGTTGGATGCGTGTTTGGAGCTTAAAATGGAGCTTGGAACTTATGAAGGATTCTGAGGAATGCTTGGAAGATGTTTTGGTTAAGAAACATTCGATCGAATTGATAACACGAAGATGGATTCTACAATCTGAAGCTAAAGGATGTTGCTGACAACTTTGACCCCCTGTCAGTATTTTGACCATATCTCATGAACCGTAACTCCGATTGACGAGATTCAAAATGTTCTTAAACTAGACGAAATTATGGACGACCTGGGAAAAGCATGTGAATGCATGGAGCCTTTATGGGATCGAATTTATGGTCGTGACTAGTCTTTGAGGTTTTTTCATGCAAAAATTCATTTGGGAGAAAAAAAATGAAAACATGTGAATGTAACTTTGCCTTATGCGATCGCATGTTTGCCAAAAAGTTCCAAAATAATGTTCTACTTCATTAAAAAGGCTCGAGATGCATTTTCTTAAAAACATGCGATCGCAACCTTGCTACATGCAATTGCATGTATTGTTGTTTTTTCTGTTGGGCTTATAAAAAGACTCGAATGGCATTCCAGTAGGGAGATTTCCTACCGTAGTCGACTCCTGAGGCTCCAGAGGACGAAAGAGACGATTTTGGAGGTGTTTCTTCTCTAATTTCAACGATTTCTGAAGATCTGAAGATTGTAGATCATCTCTTTTAATTAGATTAGTAAAATTAGTTGTTTATTGTTTAATTCTAGTAGTTTTTATCAGATTTTAGCCATGTTTTGCTAAAACCCTAGTTTTCAGTCCTGCATAGACTTGTACTTCTCTTGTGATTAGTTTTCAGATCTGATTTTTGATTTGTGTTTCTATCTAGATTTTACAGTTTTGAGCTTAATGAATGTTTGATTTTAATTCTTGTTAGTCTGATCACCTAGCTAGAGTTTTATCATTCCAGTTAATCAGTTAATAGAATACGTAATTATTCTTGTCAACTGGTAAAAGTAACAAGTATGAGACTGGTTCCGTTTTGGGATTTAACTCTGATATAAACTGTAAAAATCATATATTTATGCTTCCGATCTTGTGAGAAGTATTGGATATTGTTGGGAATTTTACACAGAACTTAATGCATTTTTTCTTATATAATTAAGAGCTTGTTTAATTAAACAGTAAAAAGTTAGGGTTAATTGAAGAGCTTGTTTTGATTAACTAGTTTAGGTAAAAGAGATTATACTAGAGCTTGTTAGTTTTTCTCATTACCAAGAACGCATCTCAAATAATCAGATCTCGACTAGTTGCATGATTAGGAAAGTCGTAGCAAAGTTGAGACCACTTATATTATTGATTTTTCGTTTAATTTAATATCACTACATTTTTTTTAGTTTTTAGTTTAAGTTAAAAAAAAAAACCCTTTTATCTATTTTTGTTTTGACTAGATTGTGCCTGATGTAAAAAGGAATTGACCATTAGGTTGTATCCCTGAGGATTTTACCCTGCTTCCATGTGCTATATTTTTAGTGCAACCAGCAGTGATAAATTTATTTGTTTAATACGCGCGCGACAACTTGTTAACAAATTGGCGTCGTTGTCAGGGACATGGTGCTTTCTAATAGTTTTATGCCAATAGTTTTTCGTTCAGGTACACATTAATTTTTGATCTTGAAAAAGAACTACAAGGAAACTAAAGAAAGAACTAGCAAGAAAGAAACGATCAGTTGGTCTCTTTGGTTCATCATCCTCCATACCTCCAGAAACCTTCTCAACATAAGGCACTCCCTTGTGGAGCCAATCAGATCCATTTTTTTTCCGAAAGTACCCCCATATTCTCCTTAAACAACCCTTATAAAACATATTCCCCACCCTCTTTCGTCAAATCTGAACCCAAAGATTCTTCAGAATCCAAATATGAAGAATCAACCATGAGTGGAGACGAAGCAGAAAAGACCCTTAGAGAATGGTCTAATCATGAGGTCAACTAGCAGCCCCTGTGCATTATGTTTCCAGAAGCCCAAAACTTCGAACTCAAATATGGGCTGATTCACCTTCTTCCCACTTTAATAGGATTAGAAAATGACGACCCATATAAATTCCTCAAGGAATTTCATGTGGTTTGTTCAGGAATGAAGCCTCATGTTGTCACAGAAGACCAGATAAAGTTAAGGGCATTCACTTTTTCACTTCAAGATTCAGCAAGGGAATGGTTATATGAACTTCCATATGGTCATCACCACTTGGACAGAACTTGCAAAGATGTTTTTAGAGAAATATTTTCCAAAACTACGAGTCTCCAGTCTCCGAAGATAAATCCTTGGGATCAAACAAGGAAAAAGAGAAGGTTTACACACTTACTGGGAAAGATTTAAGAAGCTTCTGGTTCAGTTTCCACAACATGGGATCAACGATTATCAACTTTATAATTACTTTTGTGAAGGCCTGAAACCCATGGAGAGGCGCCTGATAAATACTTCCAGTGGTGGTTCCTTGGGTGATATGATGTCAACTGAAATCAAAGAGCTTATCGAAAAGCTGGCGATCGAGTCAAAACATTCCAGAAATGAAGACGAGTGGTATCCAGATCAACCAAGGGGTGTCAAGGAAATTAGAAATGCTCATCTGGATCCTTAGATATCTGAACTGAAAAAAGCTGTTTTGCTCTTGAAAAAAGAAAAAGCAGCTGCGAAGAAACCATGTGGTATCTGCCTGAAGACTGAACATCCAATTGATATGTGTACGATTTTGCAAGAGGATGTTGCTTCAGTCAAAGCTGTCGGAGGATACCAGCAACATAAGACTCATAATCAGCCTCCAAATTTTTATCAGAATAACTATCAACAAAGACAGCAATTTCAGCCACCACCGGATTTTCAGCATACAAACTTTCAGTAGAATTCTCATTTTCAGCCCAGAATCTGAATTTTCAGCATCAATCTTCAAATCAGCAACCCAGTAGTTCCAGCGTGGCCTTAGAAGATACAATGAAGAGTCTTGCCAGTAAAGACAGATCTGAAAGAATATAAGCCCTTACCTCCAACACCAGTGAAGCCAAATCTGAAAAGCTGGAAAAAAAAACTCCAACACCAGTGAAGCCAAATCTGAAAGAATGTAAGCCCTTATCTCCATTCCCATCGAGACTGAAGAGTTCTAAGCGTGAAAGAGAAGATGAAGATATTATGGAAATTTTTTGCAAAGTTGAGGTAAATATCCCACTGTTGGTTGTTATAAAACACATTTCTCGATATGTTAAATTTCTTAAAAATTTATGTACTTCAAAGAAAAAACTGAAATTTAATGAGCTTGTAAATGCTGACGAAAATATTTCTGCTATTCTGCAAAAAGGTTTGCCTCTAAATTGCAAGGATCCGAAAATTTTCTCAGTTCCTTGTAAATTGGGTAACCTTCATTTTCCAAATACCATGCTTGATCTAGGAGCTTCAGTCAATGTCCTTCCCTATTCTTTTTTTGAAAAATTAAAAATGGGAACTTTACAAAAGACCGGTAAAATTATACAGTTGGTTGACCACTCAACAGTACACCCAAAAGGTGTACTGGAGGATGTTCTTGTCCAAGTGGATAATCTGATTTTCCCGTTGATTTCTACATTTTGTACATGGGAAACTTGGACACTTCAGATACAAACTCTATTATTTTGGGAAGGCCTTTTATGAAAACTGCAAAAACGAAAATTGATGTTTTTAATGGAATGATTTCAATGGAGTTTGATGAGGAAGTGGTTAAATTTCAAATTAATAATGATGATTTTTCTTCTAAAAATATTAATGTCAATTATATGGGTACCATCAATCCTTTATTAGAGGGCTGATGTGGGTTTTCTAATGTCTCTATGCAAGAAAAATTTGTAGACAGGAATTTATCGTACACATTAGAGAAGCTGGTAGAAAATAAGCTTGGGGAAGTGAAGGAGGAGTATCTGATTCATGCTGAAGAAAAATCAGATAAAAATTTTAAAAGAAACAAACTTTTGGAAAAAGAAGAGGAGAAAGTGATGATTTTAATCGATAAAGTACCAATACAAAAGCTGAAATGTAAAAATCTGAAAAGAATAGAATCTGAAGAGTTCAAAGAGAAGACTTCTGGGAAGGAAAAGAAGATCATAAAGAGAAAGAAGTCTAATCATCTGAAGAATTATCTGAAGACACTCTAGAGTCTTTCCAGTGTGTTGAACAAGTTCCATATCCACCCATCTTGCCACATTTGAAGGGATCTGGAGTCACAAGAAAAAGAGTTGAGCATCAAAGGAGTCTCAACCATACTAGTTAGTTAATCTGGTTGGGCAAAGTAGAGCCAACGACTTTAAAAATGGGTGGTTTCCTGGGACGCATCCCGAGGATTAGATTTTTAGTTTTTACGCTTACAATAAAGAGATGGTCACAGTTCCACGCAAGCTTGGGGAAATCTGAGTATCTTCAAAGTTGTTGAAATTCAGATTTTTCGCCACATTGTCATCAAAATCAGATTTCTTCAACCTTATCAGGTACATTCTTTCCTAGTTGCACCTTTTGTTTTTATATTCTTTATTGAGTTGTTCATTCCTCTCTGAACATTGAGGACAATGCATCATTTTAAGCTTGGGGAAGGGGTTAGTATGAAATTTTTATTTTTTGTTCAAAATTTTAAATTTTTTCAGTTTTCATTTAAAATTTTCAAATTTTATTTTTCTTTTTGTGTTTTATTTTTTTGCATTTGCATATAAAAAATTTGAAAAATCCAAAAATATTTTATTCACCTTTTTTATTTTTCTGCATTCACAAAACAAAACCCAAAAAGATTTTATTTCTAGTTATTTTTATTTTTACTTTCTGCATAAAAAAACAATTTTTTTAAAAAATATGAGATGAGGATATTCTTTACATTTGATAACTCCGCGAAGATGGAAAATGAAAATCTGAAGCAACCAGGTCGTTATTGGAACTGTAGAATCAGTTGGCATAACTAGGGGACCCAAACACCGTAATTTGAGACCCCGACTTTAGATAATAAAAAAATGGCATACTGAAACGTTTTTGTGGGCGGTAATAACAACTTTGGGATGATTTGCTTTTGAGTGTTTAGAAAGAGCCTTTATCGACAACTCTCGACCCATAGAACAAGGACCTATTTGTTGACACACGTTACCCTCACGGTAACAAAGAGCCCTTATATTAGATCCACACAGTCAAGAAGGAAGAAAGGGTACAAATTTCATATCTAATACCTAAATCAAAATTTCAAGCACTTAATCGAAGAAATCTCAATAAATTCAAAAGTTAATTGAAGAACTCAAGCTAAAAACAAAGATACAAATTAAAGTTCAATCAAATCAGAATCCATCTCAAAGTTAAATCTGGTGAATGAAGAATTGTGTAATATGATATTGGTGGCTCTCGAAAAATTGAAAGCATAGGAGCTAGGCCCCTACGGGTGCGGCCCACTACTTCAGCGAAAGCTGATTTGCCGTGACGGGTTCTTAAGGATGCGTCGATTCTAGTTCTTGACTATCTAGTCTTAAGGACATGAGATCCTGGACTGTGTTATTTTCGCTCACAAAGCTAATTAAGGTGTAAACTTTAAATAAAATTGTGGTCGGACTATTGGGTTACACGATTTCGTGGTCTTCCTCACTGTGGGAGTCTGTGCTACATGAAAGGTAGCAGGATGGTCGTCTACGTAGTAATGATTGGAACTCTCTCGATGTAAAGTCTGATCGTATAAAAAAATATATAAAAAGTATAAAAAAAAGAGTGAAGTATTTTTATTTTCTTTTCTTTTATTCTATATTCTTTTTAGGTCATCTATATCTTTCCATTTGGTTATAATGTTTTAATCTCTTTGTTACTTGAGGGCAAGTAAGGTTTAAGCTTGGGGAGATTTGTTAGATGCCATTTTATGCATCGTGTAGGATTAGTTTTAGTAGTATTTTGCATAATATTTTATGTTATTTCATGTGCGTAAGCTTAAATAATGTTCAACTCATGTCTTTCGTTAGAATTCTTGTACTGCTCATGTTTTTTATGTCAATTTTAGATAGTTCGAGTGGAGCAGTGCTTTGGGAGCAGTTGGATGCGCGTTTGGAGGTTAAAATGGAGCTTGGAACTTATGAAGGATTCTGAGGAATGTTTGGAAGATGTTTTGGTTAAGAAACATCCGATCAAATTGATCACACGAAGATAGATTCTACAATCTGAAGCTAAAGGATGTTGTTGGCAGCTTTGACCCCCTGTCAGTATTTTGACCATATCTCATGAACCGCAACTCCGATTGAAGAGATTCAAAATGTTCTGAAAACTAGACGAAATTATGGAAGACCCAGGAAAAATATGCGATTCCATGGAGCCTTTATGCGATAGAATATATGGTCGTGACTTGTCTTCGAGGTTTTTTCGTGGCAAAAATTAATCTAGGAGAAAAAAATGAAAATATGCGAACGTATCTTTGCCTTATGCGATCGCATCTTTGCCAAAAAGTTCCAAAATAGCATTCTACTTCATTAAAAAGGCCCGAGATGCATTTTCTTAAAAACATGTGATGGCAACCTTGCTGCATGCGATCACATGTATTGTCATTTTTCTGTTGGGCTTATAAAAAGACTCGAATGACATTCCTGTAGGGAGATTTGGTACCCTAGTCGACTCCTGAGGCTCCAGAGGATGAAAAAGACGATTTGGAGGTGTTTATTCTCTGATTTCACCGATTTCTGAATATCTGAAGACTGTAGATCATCTCCTTTAATTAGATTAGTAAGATTAGTTGTTTATTGTTTAATTCTAGTAGTTTTTATCAGATCTTAGCCATGTTTGGCTAAAACCCAAGTTTTCAGTTCTGCATAGACTAGTACTTTTCTTGTGATTAGTTTTCAAATTTGATTTTTGATTTGTGTTTCTATCTAGATTTTACTGCTTTGAGCTTAATGAATGTTTGATTTTAATTCTTGTTAGTCTGATCACCTAGCTAGAGTTTTATCATTCCGGTTAATCAGTTAATATAATTCGTAATTGTTCTTGTCAACTGGTAAAAGTAACAAGTATCAGATTGGTTCCGTTTTGGGATTTAACTCTGATATAAACTGTAAAAATCATATATTTACGCTTCCGAGCTTGTGAGAAGTATTGGATATTGCTGGGAATTTTACACAGAACTTAATGCAATTTTTCTGATTTAATTAAGAGCTTGTTTAATTGAACAGTAAAAAAATAAGGGTTAATTGAAAAGCTTGTTTTGATTAACTAGTTTAGGTAAAAGAGATTATACTAGATCTTGTGAGTTTTTATCAGTACCAAATTAGATAGAACGCATCTCAATAATCAGATCTGGACTAGTTGCATGATTAGGAAAGTCGCAGCAGAGCTGAAACCACTTTTATTATTGATTTTCGTTTAATTTAATATCACTGCATTTTTTTTAGTTTTTAGTTTAATTTAAAAAAAAAACCTTTTCATTATTTCTGTTTTGACTAGATTGTGCCTGATGCAAAAAGGCATTGACCATTAGGTTGTATCCATGAGGAGTCGACCCTGCTTCCCTATACTATATTTTTAGTGCAACTAGCAGTGATAAATTTATTTGTTTAATACGCGTGTGACATCGTGTTAACACACATCTTCGATCAGAAAGAGCTCAACATGAGACAAAGAAGATGGTTATAGTTGCTAAACGACTATGATTGTGAGATTCGTTACCACCAAGGAAAGGCTAACGTTGTAGATGACTCTTTGAGACGCAAAGAGAGATTTAAACCCCGTAGAGTTAAAGCACTTACGATGACTATCCAGTCAAATCTAATCTCGCAGATTAGGAGTGCTCAACTCGAGGCTTTAACGAAAGGAAACATTAAAGAAGAATGCCTCAGAGGGATGGAAAGACAACTCGAAATTAAGGATGATGGAAAGAGATATTTCATGAACAGAGTATGGGTTCCAAAATATGGAGAGGTCAAGGAACTAGTTCTAAATAAAGCTCACATGACTAGATATTCCATTCATCCTAGAGAATACAAGATGTATCCGGACCTAAAGGCCCTTTATTGGTGGCCAAACATGAATGCTGAGATTATGACCTACGTAGGTAAAGACCTAACATGTTCCAAGGTCAAAGCAGAACATCAACGACCCTCAGGATTGTTGCAGCAGTCAGAGATTCCCGAATGGAAGTGGGAGTAAATCGTAATGGACTTTGTTACGAAATTGCCAAAGACTACTGCTATTTATGACAATATTGTTGGGTTTTGAGCATTCTAACACTCCTATGGTGTACATGCAACCCTAGAAACCTTGGATCTATGTTTGACTAAGATACATGCAAAATGATTTTCCAAGGTTCATAATCCTATCTAGCATACATGGGGATCTTTTATTCTAATAGTTAGTAAGAATTACATATCTCTTTGTAGCTTGGATTCCTTTGAAACCTTGTGAGCCTAGCACCTCAAGTGTGATGCATCAAATGCTTCACACAACACCAAGTACACTTGGAATAAACTCTAAGAGAATAAGAACACTTGGATTTTCGGCTAGCCCTCTTTGATACACTCTAGTGTCCAAAATGGTGAATAATAGCTTCTTTATATAGTATGTTACAATTAGGGTTACACCATGTAAACCCTAATTGTCACAACCTTTCATTTCCATGACCCATGTGTTATGTAACCCCTATGGAGCATCCATGGAGCATCTTATGGGTTTAACCCAACTTGATAATCCATGGAGCCTTGACCCACTATATAAGTTATGGATGATTGACACAATCAACCCATATATTTAATTAGTCTTCTTTTGATCACATAATTAATTCTAAATTAATTATTGATCAATACTAACTAAATATTATTATTCTTATTATTAATATATTAGAACTTATAATATATTAATAAACCATAAGTGTCTTATTTCTCTCATTTAGTCTATTCAAGTGCATGATGCCATGCAACCCAAATAGACCATGCCGGGTCGGGTCAAGTACATACCAAATATAGTTATGGACTTAGACACTATATCCAACAGTCTCCCACTTGGATAAGTCTAATAACTATAGTTGCAAGTATGACTTCAGGAACCGATCAGCAATCGTAGCTCTTTCAAGGTCTCTTGGAACTGAGAAGATGATGGTGTGTCATTTTAGATAAGTGATCATATAATCCTCTGTTCTAGATATCAGCCGGACAAACACATGGAACAATGTCTTTCTATTGTCTAGCAGTTGTTTCCCGATTTCCGATTTGTTTGACATAGAACTTAATTGAACACATCAATTTAGTTCTGACCGGGCCCGGTACATGGGTCAAAACAAAATCATCGAGGGGCCCAGATATCGCTTCTAATCCATGAAGGAACAGATAAACTTCGACTCATATGTTTGCTCTACTACTTGTTGAATTACACACAAAGGTACGTTTTATAACATCGAGTTACCAATGCGTTTTCGTACAATCAATGCATAACCAACTCATAGGTAACAAATCATATGTCTAGGTTTGAAGAATTATATGATATTACCATCTCACGATCACTCGAGATAAATTCCATGAAGTGATACCAGTGAGCGTGGGTTGAATCCAATACTCAGAACTTATGAGCACTCATGAGTGTTGTAGCCCCCTTTGTCCAACATCTTGGACCTCTACAAACCAATCCATGACAGTCTTGATTCATATGTACTTCCAACATATGATTGACTGTGGAGAATTTGAATAATATGATATATACTATAACATAATTATTCTGGAAGTCAAAACATGCAAAAAGAAATACTAGTAAATGATTGACAAGAGATAGCAACACTTTACTCATAAATAACAACTTTTATTTATCATCAAATGCCAATTACATTTTATATATTTCAAAATTGTCTAACTTCTAAAAACTAATATCATCTCTTAGCCCTATGCACCTAGCATGCTGAAGATGCTTAACCCTACTTAGTCCCTTCGTGAGGGGATCTGTCGGGTTCTCATCTGATGATACCCTCTTTGCCACGAGGATTCCTTCTTCTATTCGATGTCTGATGAAATGATATTTTCTGTCGATGTGCCTGGATCTCCCGTGATCCCTTGGTTCCTTTGCTAAGGCAACTGCACTTTCACTATCACAGAAAATTTCCATGGGCTCCTTAATAGCTGGTACAACTCCAAGGTCTCTAATGAAGTTCCTTAGCCATATAGCCTCCTTTGCTGCTTCACTTGCTGCTATATACTCTGATTCACAAGTGGAATCAGCCACTGTATCTTGCTTGGAACTTTTCCAAGTAATTGCCCCTCCATTTAGGGTAAAGACCCAGCCCGACTGAGAGCAGAAATTATCCCTACGAGTCTGAAAGCTAGCATCACTATACCCTGCTACTTTCAAGTCATCACTCCCACCAAGGGTAAGGACCTAGTCCTTAGTCCTTCGCAGGTACTTGAGAATATTCTTTACTGCAGTCCAGTGAGCCTTGCCAGGATTACTCTGATATCTGCTAACCATGCTTAAAGCAAAAGCAACATCAGGACGAGTACAAGTCATAGCATACATGATCGAGCCTACAGCGGAAGCATATGGGACTCGACTCATCTCAGCTATCTCTTCATCTGTACTCGGGCTCTGAGTTTTACTCAGTCTGGCATTACACTGAATAGGTAAATCTCCTTTCTTGGAATTTTCCATACTGAACCTCTTCAGCACTTTGTCCAAGTAGGTACTCTGACTAAGTCCAATTAGTCTTTTACTCCTGTTTCTCCAAATCTTTATCCCGAGGATATAGGCAGCTTCTCCTAGGTCTTTCATAGCGAAACACTTCCCAAGCCAGGATTTCACTTCCTACAAGGTTGGGATGTCATTTCCTATGAGCAGTATGTCATCCACATACAGTACCAAAAAGCTAACTATACTCCCATTAGCCTTGACATATCTACATGATTCATCTTCACATCTCGAAAATCCAAACTCTTTCACTTTCTCATCGAAGCAAAGATTCCATCTGCGAGGTGCTTGTTCTAATCCATATATGGATTTTTCAAGCTTACACACTCTATTAGGGTATTCTGTACTTACAAAACCCTCTGGCTGAACCATGTAAACATCCTCAGCCAACTTTCCATTAAGGAAAGCGGTTTTGACATCCAATTGCCATATTTCATAATCATGAAATGCAGCAATGGCTAACAGAACCCTAATAGACTTAATCTTGGCCACTGGTGCAAAGGTATCATCATAATCAACTCCCGAAGTTTGAGAATAACCCTTTGCAACCAGTCGTGCCTTATAAGTGTGTACATTACCATCCATGTCGGTCTTCTTCTTGATGATACATTTGCACCCTACTGTCTTACGACCTGGTACATTGTCAACCAAGTTCCAAACTTGATTGTCATACATGGATTGTATCTCGCTATCCATAGCCTCTTTCCATTTAACAGACTCAGGGCCTGCCATGGCTTCCGTGTAGCTGTTAGGCTCTTCCAGATTTATCAGTGTATTATCACTGATAAGGGTATCACCTTCTGTAGTAATATGGAAACCATAATAATGTTCAAGTGCATTCCTAACTCTGGTGGAACACCTCAGAGGTATGGACTCTTCAGTCGGCTCAACAGGAGTTTCCTCCTCAGGTTGAGGGCTAGGGTTTGAGGTTCCTTCACCGCTTGACTCTTGAATTTCTTCAAGGTCAACTTGCCTCCCACTGTCTCCTTGGCTTATGAGTTCTCTCTCTCGAAAGACTCCTCTTCTTGCTACAAAGACCACATTGTCACTGGGTCTGTAGAAGATATAACCAAAAGATTTATGTGGGTAGCCGATGAAAATACACCTCTCACTTCGAGGTTCGAGCTTGTCGTGAGTCTCGCGTCTCACGAAAGCCTCACAACCCCAAACCTTGATGTGGTCTAGATTTGGAACTTTTCCAGTCCACATCTCGTGAGGTGTTTTGGCAACCTTCT
The DNA here is from genome assembly GCF_052849685.1 of Lactuca virosa. Taxonomy (NCBI): domain Eukaryota; kingdom Viridiplantae; phylum Streptophyta; class Magnoliopsida; order Asterales; family Asteraceae; genus Lactuca; species Lactuca virosa. The sequence goes on along the minus strand of NC_136434.1, from coordinate 172,803,370 downwards.
TTGTAGGGACTAGATTAAGGATATGGGCGGCAGTCTCTAAGGGATACCCCAAAATGAGATTGGTAGCGAAACTCGACTCATCATGGAACGAACCATGTCCAACAAGGTTCGATTGCGCCTCTCAGCTACACCATTTAACTGTGGTGTTCTGGGAGGTGTCAATTGTGAGACTATCCCACATTCCTTAAGATAGTCAAGGAACTCGGTACTAAGATACTCACCACCTCGATCGGATCGAAGCATCTTAATGTTCCTGCCCAACTGATTTTCCACTTCTTGCTTAAACTCTTTGAATTTATCAAAGGTTTTCGACTTATGTTTGATTAAGTAGACATATCCATATCTACTAAAATCATCAATAAAAGTCACATAAAAGCGATTAGCATCTCTAGTGGCGGTTCTGAAGGGTCCACACACATCTGTGTGTATGAGATCCAACAACCCTTCACCCCTAGCACAAGTGCCAGTCAAAGGTGACTTTGTCATTTTTCCAAGTAGACAAGATTCACAACTATCATCCGACTTTAGGTCAAATGATTCCAAGACTCCATCCTTTTGGAGTTGGCCTATGCGTTTCTTGCTTACATGTCCAAGACGACAATGCCATAAGGATGCTTTATCTAAGCTAGCGGAAGAATCGACACACAATACATTATTTCCTAAGTTATCTACAACAGATACAGTTTCATACACACCATCACAAGGTAATTCTTTAAAATAAAGAACACTATTATAGAAAGCATCAATACCACCACTTTTATTATCAAAATAAAAGGTGAAACCTTGTTTATACAATGCATGAAAGGAAATAACATTTCTTGCCATTTCTGGCGAATAACAACATTTATTCAAGTCTAATGTAAACCCACTATCTAGTAACAAGGAATAAACTCCAATCTTGGTGACAGATGAAACTTTCCTATTCGCCATGATGAGGTTTATCTTTCCATGCTCCAAATCCTCACTTCTTCTTAGTCCCTGCAGATCAGAACATATGTGAATTCCACAACCTGTATCAAGGACCCAAGACTTAGAATGAGGTGAGTTATTAGACAATATAGTGTATATACCTGCATGGTTGGGTTTTACTTTCCCATCCTTAAGATCTTGCTGGTATTTAGCGCAGTTTCGCTTCCAGTGTGACTTTTCATGGCAATAGAAGCATTCAACCTCATTAGGGTTAGCAGAAGGAGTGACAAAACCTTTCTTTGTTTTGCTTGAAGAGGAGCCTTCAAGGGTTTTACCCTTGGTACCCTTAGAAGGGTTCTTTCTCTTCTTACCTTTGTCATGCCAGATTGCCAAGACATTAGCCGCAGTAAGAGTAGGAGGAGTAGTAACACCCGACTTACCCTTAAGACTACTTTCTACAGTCTTTAAGAGTCCTTGAAGTTTACTAAGTGTAACTTCTTCCTTATTCATGTGGTATGTCATTCTAAATTGATCATAACATGAAGGTAAGAAGTGCAAAATGATATCTATTGCTAACTCCTCAGGAAAGTCAACATTCAGTTTCTTCAAGCGATCCACAAATCTTTGCATTTTCTGCATGTGGGTCGTGAGGGACTCATTGTCCTTCATTTGGGTGGTTATCATGGAGGAGATTATTTCATACCTCTCTTGACAAGCACTTTGATGGTATCACTCCATCAAGTCCATGTGCATCTCAAAAGGGTAATAGTCCTCATAGGACTTTTGGAGGTCAGCTGTCATTGTGGCAGTCATGATACATGCTACTTTGGTAGCATCCCTTTCATGTGCCTGAAATGCATCAATCTCCTCTGGGGTAGCAGTTGACTCATCAATCTCCTTCAGCTCCCTATCAATGACATATTCTTTTTCCTCATAGCGAGTGACCATTATGATGTTTCTGAACCAATCCATAAAATTGGATCCATCAAAGATGACTCTCCCACAAAGGTTCATGAGAGAGAAGGAGCCAGTAGGGTTTGAGCCAGAAGCATTGTTTTTGGAAGACATCTGAAATGAAAGAATAAGTTTAGATTAGATTTCAGGATAGTCCTTAATAAAGCACCCAAATTCTATATTAAGGCTAGGACCCAACACAATATTTTATAACTTAGAAGAGGGATGCCGTAATCCAAGCTATAAAATATTTGAAGGTAGGTGAATGACGATTCACCAATTTCCACCATAAAACGGAATAAATCTTATTAGGTTTTAATTGGTTTAGAAATTCCTAGGTTCTTTGAGATTCATTGAACTTTTCAATGGCATGTTTTAATCTCGAGTGTGCCCTTCAAGTTTTGTGACTGGGATGCCGAGGATCACAAAACAAGGTGTGAAGTAACCATGCAAATTACTTGGTACACTTAATGTATTACCCCTCAATCGAAGTTCCGGTTAACCACACACGCTCCAACGATACTATGATAAACATTACGTCACCCTTTTCCTACCTTGATAAGTCCAAGTTAGTGTGCCGGTTAACCACACACGCTCCACTAACGGCTTAATCAAAGTGCAAAGTGTAATTTCATGGATTAGCACCTTATTCACATTTTCCTAAAGTAACTAAGATTGGGAATTTATAAATGTTTAGTTACTTTAATATATTCATAATACTTACTATGAGAATTATAGTCATTGTTCTACCTTTTCGGCTAACGACCCTCCACCGATCAAGGAAGCGGTGGGTGAGAATGGATACCCATTAAGTTACCATTTTATAGGCAACAACCTTATACCCCCCTTATAGACCGGCTTCGTGAATGAGGCCTACTAATGGTAAAACGACTTTTATCTTATACATATATAATTATTATTCACTTATAATATTATAAAGTATAAGGGTTGAATTTTAATATTTAAAATTCTAAGGGTTGGAACTAAAGTTTTAATTATGACTTTACTTGTTCCAAAACTTGAGGGCAAGTTTTGTAAACTTTCAAAACTTTTCATTTCTCATAACTTATGATTTTATTAGAGTATTAAAATGAAGACTCTTCATTTTTATAACTCTTGTGTTCTTTTAATGGTTTTAATTCAAGTGTGACTCTTGGTTTTCCATAACTTGAGGATAAGTTATGGACTCCATTAAAACACATAATGATCAAGAATTAACTAACATGGAGGTTACAAATAATTCCTATGATCATCTAAATTCATAAGTTCAAGAACATGATTATCAAGAATTTCAAGAATCATAACAAACTTATATAAAACTTGTAATTTTTGATAATAGCCATTGAAAATGGATTAGCAAAAACATTACACCAACTAAAACACGTTTTAAAACACCAAAACAGTTTAGGGTAATGTTTCTAGTCCATTTCCAACAGCAAAGCTCCAAAAACTGCTCACTGGATGACAAACTCGTCGAGTTCATCAAGGAACTCGTCTAGTTCATGCAATAACACATAAACTCGGCGAGTTTTTGGCTTTTGAAAAACAAGTTTGCATCAAGTATTTAACAAACAAGCCTAGTCTCTGATACCACTGTTGGGTTTTGAGCATTCTAACACTCCTATGGTGTACATGCAACCCTAGAAACCTTGGATCTATGTTTGACTAAGATACATGCAAAATGATTTTCCAAGGTTCATAATCCTATCTAGCATACATGGGGATCTTTTATTCTAATAGTTAGTAAGAATTACATATCTCTTTGTAGCTTGGATTCCTTTGAAACCTTGTGAGCCTAGCACCTCAAGTGTGATGCCTCAAATTCTTCACACAACACCAAGTACACTTGGAATACACTTTAAGAGAATAACAACACTTGGATTTTCGGCTAGCCCTCTTTGTTTCACTCTAGTGTCCATAATGGTGAATAATAGCTTCTTTATATAGTATGTTACAATTAGGGTTACACCATGTAAACCCTAATTGTCACAACCTTTCATTTCCATGACCCATGGGTTATGTAACCCCCATGGAGCATCCATGGAGCATCTTATGGGTTTAACCCAACTTGATAATCCATGGAGCCTTGGCCCACTATATAAGTTATGGATGATTGACACAATCAACCCATATATTTAATTAGTCTTCTTTTGATCACATAATTAATTATTGATCAATACTAACTAAATATTATTATTCTTATTATTAATATATTAGAACTTATAATATATTAATAAACCATAAGTGTCTTATTTCTCTCATTTAGTCTATTCAAGTGCATGATGCCATGCAACCCAAATGGACCATGCCGGGTCGGGTCAAGTACATACCAAATATAGTTATGGACTTAGACACTATATCCAACAAATATATGGGTAGTTGTCGATAGATTAACCAAGTATGCCCAGTTCATACCGATAAAAGAGATGGTTATGGGGAAGCTGACCAGAACGTACCTTAGAGAGATCGTCAGATTGCATGGGGTACCCTTATCTATTATCTCTGACAGAGATAGTAGGTTTACCTCTCACTTCTGGGAGAGTTTACAAAGGTCCCTTTGTAAGCGTCTGGATATGACTACAACTTATCATCCGTACATCGATGGGCAAAGTGAAAGGAACATCCAAATGCAGGAAGACATGCTCAGAGCATGTGTGATAGATTTTGGAAGTGCATGACATACTCTCCTTCCTATGATTGTGTTCTCATAAAATAACAGTGATCACATGAGCATCAAAGCAACACCGTTCAAAGCACTATAAAACCAAAAATATCAATCTCCGATTTGTTGGACAGAAGTTGGCGATACCCAACTGGACAAGAAATTCGTTGGGGATACCCTACGAACACATGAAGCCAACACGTGACCGTCAAAAGAGCTACGCCGACATGAGGCGTAAACCCCTGGAGTTCGAAGTTGGAGACAGGGTGATGCTCAAGGTATCTCCTTGGAAAGGAGTTAAAAGATTCGGGAAGTCGGGTAAACTAAATCCAAGGTACATATGACCATTCGAAATCCTCGAAAGGATAGGTCCAGTCATGTATCGAGTTAGGTTACCCCAAGAGCTTAATAACGTGCACGACTTCTTCCATGTGTCAAATCTTAAGAAGTTCCTTTCCGACGATACTCTCGTCATTCCACTTGATGAGATTCAAATTAACCCTGAACTGAACTTCATCAAAGATCCAGTCGAAATAATAGACAAGAAGGTCAAGCAACTAAAGAAAAGTCGGATTCCCGTTGTCAAGGTACGATGGAACTCTAACTGAGGACCAGAGTACACATGGGAACGAGAGGACCAAATGAAGGACAGGTACCCTCACGTGTTCGAAGGAAGCTCGACGACAAGATAAAATTTTGGGACGAAATTTCCTAAACAGGTGGAGACTATGACAACTGAGAGGTTTTCGTCATTGATCGTCATTAGGAAAGAGTAGGAAATGGATGTAATAGTTTAGTATTGTAATATTTGATTTTTGAGATAATAATAATCAAATGTGTTGTTACATTTATTTGGTAAAAACATCCATTAGGCTAAAAAATTAGCATCCGAAAAGTTGTGACGTTTTCTAAACTGGTTAACATACTTGAATAGTACTCGTTAACATGATCTCAAGGATATAAGATTCGTAAAAATCCAAATCCAAAGGAAAGAGTTATGGATTTTATAAAAATAGATATCAACCGCGTAATTAAAATTAATTACGTCAAAATGATACATAAAGATTGGTTGAGTTTTGACTAAAAGTGAAAAAAGGAGTTTCGTAGTACTCCTCGAGATATAAACTTTAGGAAAAAGTTTACCGAAAACGGGGTGAGAGTGATATGATTTTTTTAAAATCATTTATTTTTAACCCCGTTAGGCATGAAAATGAAAGTCAAAACTAGCCAAAACAACCTTAAGGAGAGTTGTAGTACCCATTGAGATCATCACTATATATAGAGAGGGGTTAGATCGGAGCTCGCACGAAGAAGTGATGATTTTTACAAAACTTTTCGTACGTGCCAGGTATCGTGCACCTGACACCAGATTCGAGTAGATTACGAGTGACGTGGTCGAGTGGGGGACTGACATGTGGCAACTTCCAAATGGAGCCATGATGTTCATGTGTGACACACACCTCCAAAACTTGACTATAAATAGAAGGTAGTGTCATTCTAATTCTGCACACCTTTAGACGTCTCTCTCACTCTCTATCTCGAAGCTGCTACCTTGTCGAGCGATCCCCGGAGTCCCGAGCCCGATTCAACCCTACATCAAAGGTTTCGCACGACTAAGGTGAGTACACAGCCCCTATTTCACTGTTTTAAATGTTTTACCCCGGGGGGGGGGGGGATACATGCTTATCAAATGATTTTATCAAAATATATTTATAATTATAAGTATCAAATCATTTTATAAATATTAAAGCCTTAGGATAATGTAGTTGTAGATAGTATGCCTAGTGTTAAGCTATGATATTATGCCTAAGAGATATGATGCATGATAGCCTAAGAAGAGATAATACCTAGATGTTATAATGGCCAAATCCCTAGGATAACGTAGTACCTAGAACTTCTGTTGGTCAAATATAAGGATATGCACTATACTTATTTGTTACTCTATCATGTTTTCAAATAACCATAATTAGGGTATATATATGAAAACTTATATATACAAAATAATTATGAGATCAAAAGTTATAATTATCAAATATAAGATAAAATATTTATATTGTGATAGTCATTCCCAAGATTAAATTTGGCATTCCCTAGATACCTATAATCGTTAATCTTGCGAGAGCTAGAAAGATATGTATAGATCTATACGGGTATTGACAACCCCACATGCATTTGCTAGCTACAATCTCGACAGGATAACTTTATTATTATTCACTCTTCAACGTCTGATGAAGCGTCGTGGCGGGGCAAAAATTATTAGTCAAACAACATCGATTATGGAGGCTCTTGGTAATACATTATATCACCTTAGAGTTCAAACTACCATTAGGGACGCCTTAGAATGGTAGATAAAATACGTTAGGATCGTTAGATATTGTACAAATATAGTAAATTAGGATTAATAAATATATCCTAATAAGATACTAAGATAGGATCGTTAAATATCCTGGAAGATAATAAAATAGGATCGTTAGACATCCTAAAAGATAGTAAGCTAGGGTTGATAAAATACTTTAGAAAATATTTTTCTGAAAGAAAAAATATTCTTAAAAAAATACAACCCAATAAAATCCGAAAACTATAACAATCTCTGCACTCACCAACATTATGTTTATGTTTTCAAAATACATGTACTCTCAGGGATATGAGTGTAGTGGATAGTCATGTTGAGGAGGAGGATAGTTGTGTTAATAAAGAGGAAGTCTACATGGAAGTTGCTAAAGTTTAGTACCGTCTGTTTATCGTCTATTCTTAAAATAATACAACCCAATAAACGCCGAAAACTATAAAAATTTGTGTACTCACCAACATTATGTTTCTCTTTTAAAAATACATGTATTCTCAGGGAGATGAGTTTAGAGGATAGTCGTGTTGAGGAGGAGGATAGTCGTGTCAAGAAAGAGGAAGTCTACATAGAAGCTGCTAAAGTTTAGTACCGCCTGTTTATCGTCTTTAGTCCTGTTTGGGAAGCATGTTTGTCATTTCAAAAACAATGTAATGCCAAAATAATTTATCATCAGTATAAGAAATGTTTGTGGTATTCTTTTATGTTATGTTCTACATATATTTGTATGCATCGGTCCCAATCTCCCCTCGTTCGCACCGCCCGGCGTTTCCGCCGCCGGCCGGGGGTGTGACACTGATCCACGATATCCCCTCCTCTTCTTACGTTTACCCTCTCTCTAATGCTTATCTCACTTGAAAATGTTCCAAAACTATATTGAACTCGAGATTAAGAGAAATGACATGAAAGATAAAATGATTCGATTCTGCGTTTTTTTAAGAAAGATATTCATCTTTGTTTTTTCCTAATTTATGTTCCATTATGGCATTTTTATTTGACTTTTCACCAACTAATCTACATTTGTTTTGATCTTTGTTCTATGTTCTTGTAAATCCGGTTTGGTCAATAGATATGCTAAGCCTCGATTGTTTGGACCCGATTTCAGGTTTATTAAAACATTTTCTTTCAATTAGACGTAGTGTTTTATTTGATGAATCATGAGCTTTAATCTGTAGGGTTGATTATTGGCAAGATAGCATCATCCCTCTTTGTTTGTAGTTTAGAGTTATATTTCATAATGCATGCCGGTTGTTCGATGATTTGCCCAAATGAAAATCTTTGATGTGTATTGGTGTTTCATTTTAACCTAGAATACCATGGTAGTTTAGTCTTGCAATTATATTTCGGTTTTGAACTTGGTAAAAAGGTTGTGGAAAAGAGAGCCCTTTTAAACATCAGCATTTACATCTTCTTGTGAGTTAATACTTCAATTTATGATGTTGTTGGTTGAACCATTATGCTACAAATCATGGTACTCTAATGGAAACTATGATGTCAAGACGATAATTGGAGGTCCTTTCGATACCATAAGAACAAGTTTGAACTCAACCTTGCTGCCAATAACGACATTGATTGGTAAAAAGTATGAATTAATAGTTTAGCATTAATGAAATCCAAGTGTGTGGCTTATGGATAGAAAACTGAAAAAAGAGGAATTTGATGGATGCCTCATGATCGGTTTCACTATCAAAAAAAGTTGAAGAGGGAAGGTTATATGTGGTATTTTAGAAATACTAGATTCGGAGGAATGGAATACTTACAAATTTTTTTGATAGAGAGTTGAAGGGCTTTACTAAGGAAAGGCTTTTTGGTCATTTTTTGAAAACATCTTTTAAAAAGTGTTGCATTCACAGTTAAAGAGATAATGGGGTTGGTCTCTTCCCGTTGCCAATTTAATTCAAAGAATGAAGGTTATAATTGGTATATTATAAACACTAGAGTTGGTGAGACGAAAACTGAAGTATGATGCTAAAGCTATCAATGGAACGAAAGTATAATATTATTTCTTTAATTAGATTAATAGTGGTAAAATGTTCAAAGTACCGAAAACACAATGGAATTTTGGAATGGTCAAATGCAAGAAAGTACGATGTCGTTTCCTAGGTTTGTTTTTAAGGGTCGAATGCAAGAATTGAAAGTAATTTGTGGTAAGTGAATAGTTATGCTCTTATGCTGCTATTATGGCAGTTAATTTCCTTTTTTTTTTGTTAATTTTTCTGATTAGTAAGATTTTTGTACTAAACGGCTGGAATCAAAGAGACAAAGAAAATGTAACTTGATCATGACAAAATGTGTGCTCTTTATGGATCTTAGAGCTGATTTTCTACTTTAAGATTGTTTTCTATATTTTTTTGGATTCGTAATTTATTATTTAAACCACTTAATAAGCACTTTATTGTGACAACCCGAAATTTACTCCGTCACTGTAACCCGTTTCCGTTAATAAAAGTTAGTTCTATTAAAATTTTCCGTTAACTTTTATTTATTAAAATAATTCATTTTGAGTTATTAAAATAAATAATATATAATGACGGAATAAAAACAACTAAGTCGGGTTACGGTTAGTTTACCCGGTAAAAACATTTAGCTCCGATTAAAACGACAGTGTATGGTGGGTCCCCACTAGGCAGCCATATATAAAGGAGGAGTGTCCACCTTTAGAGCCTTTTCCCACCTTGGAGCTTTCTCTCTCTAAAAAAAAATCGGGTTTGGCCAAAAGATCACCTCATTCAAGCTCAAAAATCAAAGGTAATCTTCCTAACTTGTTGTTTAACTTGGTATTCATAACTGTTTCGAGTTGGATCATCCAAATACCCCAACATGCATGTGTTTACAGTTTGGGGAGCCTCCCAAAACCGTAAACTCCTATATGAGGGTTTCGAAGCCCCAAAACACTTCCAAACCTTCTCTAAAGCTTAGATACTTGCATGCATGGACTAAGGAACCCAAGATCATGACTTTTTGGCCATAAACTTGAGTTTACGGTTCTTGAACATTCGAAAACCGTAAACCCAAAACCGTGAACACCTCAAATGGTGTTTTGATGCCCCTAAACCTTTCCTTAGCTTGTTTGATGAACTAGAAACTAGTGTAAATGAGCTTAGGACCTTGAAACATGAAATGGTTGAAGTGGTCAAGGGTTTACGGCCATAAACCCTAGAGTTTACGACCGTAAACTCCTAGAGTTTACGAACGTAAACTCCCAAGGAGTGGTCCAAGGACCGTAAACTCCAAGGGAGTACCCAATTGCACCCTAATCACTTCCCAAGCCCTCGAATTGATCCTAGGAGCCTTCCTTGTGATGCATGAGACCTTTAGACACACAAACTCACCATTTCCATGAGTTTACGGCCGTAAACTCATGGGGGAAATGGTCTCCCAACCGTAAACACACTTAAGTGTGGCCAAGTGAAGTGTAAACTCCATAGTGAGGCCATACACTCCTTAGATGCAACCTTTAGCACTCCTAACACTTGAAACAAAGTGTTTTCATACATTAAAGTGTCTTTACTCACTTAATTAGTGATTACACAACTAATTAGATACTTTATACATCACTACATGTTACATAGGATCCGTGTGTGTGTTCAAGTCCTCACTTGACACCTAGCATCCTACCCGGCGTTTCCATCCACTTCACTCACTACAGGTGAGTTCATACCCCTAAATGAACCTTTTTAAATGTTTTTAACTGTTTTATGGGGGGGAATACAAGTTGAACCAACTAAGTTATAGTAACAATCGCATGTGAACTATAACTTGCAACCAAAAGGATTTTCTATACTATTAACTGTTTTTACCACCAAAAAAGGGATTTTCTACTATATTGCCAACTAAACTGTTTTCAAATGCTTACCAAGTTCATTTTCATGTTAAATCACTATAAAACTATTTTCCAAAAATTCTTTTAAACTATTTTTATTCCCAAACCATATCTACACCAATATATTTATATAAGTAAGACTTGAAGGACTTAGGACTAATAGCTCACCTTACTTCCTGTTCTTGTTTGATTGTGGGCTTAGGGTATTTTGTTATTAGTCCGACTCTCGTTGAATTCTTAGTTATATATCTTATATATTTGTGTCAGATATAAAAGTTTTCATATCAGTTCAATGCCTTTGGATATCAAAGACATGCAACCAACAATACTATTTAACTATAATAGGTATAGTTAAGGGATACTACTCGATGCTACTATTGCCATGACAATTACCAGAGTCAGTTCAGTGGTGGGTCAATATATGCTATGTACTATACAAGAGAACACTATATACTATACAAGAGAACACTATATACTATACAAGGAGAACACTATATACTATACAAGGTGAACACTACATACCATACAAAGAGAACACTACATACTATACAAGAGAACTTACTAAAATAGAATGTGACATACTATTTCTCGATACGACACATCTTTGTGCTATCACCGCGTAACCAGAGTCTCCTGGAGGGAGAGCGGGCATTATGTGTATAGATCTATACGGGACAGACACTCCCACATCCCGACTGCTAGCTACAGTCCGAGCCGTCTAGGCCCAGGGGTGACAAAATGTCACATCTACATATGACTCGGAGGGTCAAAGGGATTCGATCGTCAATCAGCATGGTTACATACGAGTTCACATTCAAACCTTTAATTAATACTTTAAAAAATTAAAGGCAACGGACTCCCTGAGGAGTATTGTACATTTAATACTACCTGGAGCCTGCATTTCATTACATATGGCCGACAGTGATACTGTTGGGGTAAAACACTTTCTCATTACTATACATGGATAAAGTCAAACTATATTTTCAAACTAATAACTACTGGGAAAACTTGTACATTATCAAAGGAACAAACAAACCAATGGGTCTTGGTGAAGACTACTTTTTCTGGAAAACATAGGGTTTTCTAGGGTTCATACTATTTTCAAACACCGAAATTTTCTTTTACAATGTATAAATGTGAATATTTTTATACAGGAAATGACACTAAATACTTATGAACTCACCAGCTTTATGCTGATAAACGTTTTCAAAATAACTTGTATTCTCAGGTCATCAGTAGACAAGTACGGATGCAGCTTTTGAGAAGACGGAGCACACATAAGACTCCACTTTATTTTGATTGTATTTTTGGTGTCTAACATTTGTACTGAACACGTTTGTATTACAATTATTATCTTAATGCAATGGATGTTGTTGCTTGTCTTTACTATTATGCTTTGTTATGATACTGTACATGACGTCCAAAACGTATTCCGCCGTTCTCGGTTTTGGGGTGTGACAGATTGGTATCAGAGCACTGTTTATAGTGAATCAAGTATATCAACCCATAAAAAATATACAAACTATAAACACATCGGGACTAAAACACTCTGAACAAGAATATATACTTTTAAATAATAAAATATTTAACTAAGTATATATATACATTCATTCATACAAAGGGTCAGTATCATACTAGAACAGAACAAAAGTATTAAGATTGTTGAACAGCACAGTTAGGCTTAGAGACATATGGCCAAAACTAGGCGGATGTAGCCTGATCAACTACATTTTCCTAGGAGTGGCTAGCATGTGCCTAAGAATGGTTGTGGTGTTGCAACAAGTCTAAAACTTACCAATACTGCTACAAGAACATCAGAACAAGAATACTATAGGAGTATTCTGCACTCTAGTTACAACATATGTGAGAACTAAAAGGGTCGTTACTAGTAGGGCAATAGTTGCTAAGTGGATACACCACGGTTACATGTGACTAAGGCGTTATAGACTTAGAATCTGTGACCTTTGCTTCATTTCCTGTTCTTGTTTGATTGTGGGCTTGGAGTTACGGTCACTTATTCGAAGGTCTATCCTGCTTCGATTACATGTAATTGGTATGCACTATGCAAATATTGGGTTGACTAATAACGATCATCTTACAAGTATCATAGATTAGCGCGCCTATCAATTTTCTTTCCTCATTCTCGCGTAAATGGCATAACCGCATCCCGAGCGGAAGTCATGAAACTCCGAGCACGTCAGAGGACGCACGAGTGACATCTTCAGGGAGTTGTGCGCCAACTCGCTAATCTTAGGGTTTGCCCCAAAGGATCCCCGTCGCCAGTAAAAGATGCCAACTCATCCCTCTCTTTGATTAAGGAATAGCCTTCTTTCTATAGTCAATAGAGTACATGCCTGTAAACATTCCTAACTTTGGAAGTACTCTAGCTAGACTACTAAACTGCCAACATTTTCCTTGATGGTTTGATGTAAGACCTCCTGCTAGGTCATTTCCTTTCCCGAACTCATTATAATCAGTAATACCAGTAATATTGGCAGTATCTAATCGATGGGGAAGTTGTACTTTTGGGTGTCCCTAACCTAGCAGTACCTTTCCATTGTTTGTTAGGCTATAGAGAGTTAGTCCAAGAAACACTCTTATCATGTTTACAAACCAATTCTTACTATTGTCATCGTTTTCGTAATCTTTCAGTACAGGATGCCGCCTCGCAAGCGTCCAACCAGGAGAACTCCCGCAACTCAAGCTCCACCACCTACACCGCCGGTTCCTCCGCAGTTCGACCCAGTGTTGTTCCAAACAGCCGTGACTGCTGCCGTGACCGCCGCTCTGGCGCAAGTCAATTCTGGTGGTGCCAGTAGAGGTGGACTGGGCACTAACTCTAGCCAGGGTGAAACCCACCCCCGTGCTCGGGAATGCACATACAAAGATTTCATCAGTTGCAAGCCTACCTACTTCAACGGGACCGGGGGAATCCTCGCCCTAACCCAATGGTTCGAAAGAACCGAAGCAGTATTCGAAATGTGTTCCTGCCCCGAAGGGAGCAAGATAAAGTTTGCTACTTGTACCCTTACCCAAAGGGCCCTAACATGGTGGAATAGCCATGTCAAAGCTCTCTCCCTGGTAGCAGCTAACGCCATGGGTTGGGATACACTGAAAGACCTAATGATGACAGAGTACTGCCCAAAGGGAGAAATTCAGAAATTGGAGGAGGAACTCTGGAATCTCAAAATGCAGGGTTCCGATATAGTAGCTTACACAACCCGGTACTGCGAGCTGGTAGCCCTATGCCCTAACATGATCCCCTCGGAAGCCAAGAAGATTGAGCGATACATCGGGGGCCTAGTGCCTCCGTATCGTGGGAACGTTCTATCATCAAGGCCAACGACCTTCGAAAGTGCCAAGGAGTTGGCCCAAATGCTTATCGATCATGAAGTTCCCCGTGCTCCATCAACAACCACAACCATCACTACTGCTCCAACTCACGCCTCCGACAACAAGAGAAAGCGGGGGAATCAAAAGAAGGGGAAATCAGTAAAGTCCTCAACCAGTAACCAGCAAATAGTGGCTGTCCATGCTGCCGCTACTCATACTGCCCCTGTGCCCACCAAAACATATGCGGGGAATCTACCCAAGTGCGATAAGTGCGCCTTCCATCATAACGGCCCATGCCGTGAAATGCACTGCACCAATTGCGACCGAAAGGGCCACACCATCCGGTTCTGCAGAGCACCTCCCAAACCTATTTCCCAAATTCCCAGTTCGGGAGTGAGCCAGGCCTGCTATGGCTGTGGCGAAGTCAGACATTTCAAAAGAAATTGTCCAAAGGCTGGCAACGCGGGAGGAGCAGGTAGACTACTTGCTATTGGCCATAACGAGGCTGTAGCAGACCCCACCGTAGTCACGGGTACGTTCCTTCTCGATAACTCTTATGCTTGTATTCTATTCGATAGTGGGGCAGAAAGAAGTTTCATAAATCAAAACTTTAAACACTTACTCAAACAATCACCGCAATCACTGAAAGAAACCTTCGTCGTGGAAATGGCTAACGGCAAGACGGAAAGTTCTAACGAAATCTACATAGGTTGCACCCTCACGCTAGATAATCATTCGTTTCCTATCGATCTCATACCAGTAGCGATCAAGAGCTTTGATGTCATCATAGGCATGGACTGGTTGAGTCTCCACCGTACCGACATTCTGTGTTTCGACAAAGCCATCCGTTTGAACTTGCCCAACAATGAAACATTGATGATCTACGGAGACAAACCCAGTACGAGCCTTCGCATCATCTCGAGTATTCAAGCCCAGAAATACTTGCGCAAGGAATATCGCGCATTTCTTGCACATGTTGTCGACACGAGCCGGAAAACGAAAGAACTCAAAGATTTCCCCATCGTGTGCGACTTCCCTGACATCTTTCCAGAGGAACTTCCAGGTTTACCCCCTAAACGACAAGTCGAGTTCCGAATCGACTTAATTCCAGGAGCTACCCCCGTAGCTAAATCGCCCTATCGTCTAGCGCCTGCTGAGATGCAAGAACTATCCGGCCAACTTAACGAACTGCTCAGCAAGGGCTTTATAAGACCAAGCTTCTCACCCTGGGGAGCACCAGTCTTGTTCGTAAAGAAGAAAGACGGATTGTTCCGCATGTGCATCGACTACAGAGAACTCAACAAGCTGACAATCAAGAACCGTTATCCCCTTCCTCGTATAGACGATTTATTTGATCAACTGCAAGGGGCGAGCTACTTTTCCAAAATTGATCTAAGGTCCGGGTATCACCAGTTGCGAGTGCTCGAGGAGGATGTTCCGAAGACAGCCTTCCGGACTCGTTACGGGCACTATGAGTTCGTAGTGATGCCGTTCGGACTAACCAATGCGCCCGCAGTCTTCATGGACTTGATGAATAGAGTATGCCGTCCTTACTTGGATCAGTTCGTCATCGTCTTCATTGATGATATACTTATCTACTCTAGAAGTGAGGAAGAGCATAGCGATCATCTGCGACAGGTCCTGGAAACTCTACGATCGGAGAAGCTTTACGCAAAATTCTCAAAGTGCGAATTTTGGATCCGAAGAGTCGAATTCTTAGGACACGTGGTTAGCAAAGAAGGAATCCACGTGGACCCATCCAAGATTAAAGCTATTGAGAACTGGTCAGCACCGAAGACGCCTACAGAAATTCGCCAATTTCTAGGCCTCGCTAGCTACTACCGAAGATTCATTCAGAATTTCTCTCGGATTGCGAAGCCTCTTACGGCATTGACCCAGAAAGGCGTGGCCTTTGACTGGGAAGAAAAACAAGAGAAGGCATTCCAAACCCTGAAGCGAGCCTTGTGCACCGCGCCGATACTGTCCCTCCCCGAAGGGACAGATGACTTCGTAGTATATTGCGATGCATCCAATCAGGGACTCGGCTGTGTTCTGATGCAACGAGGTAAGGTCATCGCCTACGCCTCAAGACAGCTGAAGACACACGAAGTCAACTACACCACGCACGACCTCGAGCTAGGAGCGGTCGTGTTCGCCCTAAAGATATGGAGACACTATCTGTATGGTACAAAGAGCACTATCTATACCGACCACAAAAGCCTCCAGCACATCTTCAACCAGAAGGAGTTCAACATGAGACAACGCCGGTGGGTCGAGCTACTCAATGACTACGAATGTGAAATTCGTTACCACCCGGGTAAAGCCAATGTAGTAGCAGACGCCCTAAGTCGGAAGGAATATTCTGGGCGAAGAGTCAAGTCCCTAACCATGACTATCCATTCGCATCTACCCGCACAAATTAAGAGAGCACAGCTTGAAGCTTTGAAACCGGAAAATGTGGCGGGAGAGTCCCTGCGAGGAATGGATAAGAATCTGGTAGTCAAGGATGACGGAGCTTACTACCTCATGGACCGGATCTGGACACCGCGACACGGTGGCTTCAGAGACTTGGTCATGAAAGAAGCGCACAACACTCGATATTCCATTCACCCAGGATCAGATAAGATGTACCTGGATCTCAAGAAAGCGTACTGATGGCCTAACATGAAAGCGGAAATCGCTACCTTCGTGAATAAGTGCCTTACTTGCGCTAAGGTCAAGGTCGAATACCAGAAACCCTCGGGTCTTCTCCAACAGCCAAAAATACCTGAATGGAAGTGGGAGAGAATTGCTATGGATTTCATTACCAAATTGCCCAAATCTCCGAGTGGGTA
This sequence comes from Lactuca virosa, assembly GCF_052849685.1. Lineage (NCBI taxonomy): Eukaryota > Viridiplantae > Streptophyta > Magnoliopsida > Asterales > Asteraceae > Lactuca > Lactuca virosa. The sequence goes on along the minus strand of NC_136434.1, from coordinate 172,786,511 downwards.
CGACACCATTTGGGTAATTGTCGACCGGCTAACCAAATCCGCCCACTTCCTTCCTATCAAGGAAAATTTCAAAATGGAGAGACTTACGCGAATTTACATCCAAGAGGTAGTCCGACTGCACGGTGTACCTGTGTCCATTATTTCCGATCGGGATAGCAGGTTCACCTCAAGGTTCTGGCAGTCACTACAGAAGGCTCTTGGAACTAAGCTGGATATGAGCACAGCATACCATCCTCAAACCGATGGACAGAGTGAGAGAACTATTCAAACCTTGGAGGATATGCTGCGAGCCTGTGTAATCGACTTTGGTAAGGGGTGGGATACCCACTTACCCCTAGTCGAGTTCTCCTACAACAACAGTTATCACATAAGCATCAAAGTTGCTCCATTCGAAGCCCTATACGGCCGAAAGTGCAGATCCCCTCTGTGCTGGGCCGAGGTAGGCGACACTCAATTAGCTAAGGGACGAGTTCCTGACAGCACTCTCACCGGTCCAGAAATCATCCGCGAAACCACCGAAAAGATCGTACAAATCCGAGCACGACTTAAAGCCTCAAGAGACCGACAGAAAAGCTACGCAGACAAACGGAGGAAACCCTTGGAATTCCAGGTGGGAGACCGAGTCCTTTTGAAAGTCTCACCCTGGAAAGGCTTGATACGCTTCGGAAAGCGCGGAAAGCTGAATCCAAGATACATAGGGCCTTTTGAGATTCTCGCTAGAATCGGCCCCGTAGCTTACAAACTCAATCTACCCCGCGAACTTAGTAATGTGCATCCTACCTTCCACGTCTCGAACTTGAAAAAGTGCCTATCCGATGAGACTCTCATAATTCCACTCGATGAAATCGAGATCAATGAGAGCCTCAACTTCGTGGAAGAACCTGTGGAGATCATGGACCGAGAGGTCAAACGAACGAAGCAAAGCCGCATCCCGATTGTGAAGGTTCGTTGGAACGCCAAACGAGGACCAGAGTTCACTTGGGAGCGCGAGGATCAAATGAAACTTAACTATCCTCATCTCTTTGCTTAGTTGTGTTGTAATAACGTAACTACTTGAATTCTGAATTTCGGGACGAAATTCCCTCTAACGGGGGGATGATGTGACAACCCGAAATTTACTCCGTCACTGTAACCCGTTTCCGTTAATAAAAGTTAGTTCTATTAAAATTTTCCGTTAACTTTTATTTATTAAAATAATTCATTTTGAGTTATTAAAATAAATAATATATAATGACGGAATAAAAACAACTAAGTCGGGTTACGGTTAGTTTACCCGGTAAAAACATTTAGCTCCGATTAAAACGACAGTGTATGGTGGGTCCCCACTAGGCAGCCATATATAAAGGAGGAGTGTCCACCTTTAGAGCCTTTTCCCACCTTGGAGCTTTCTCTCTCTACTTTCTCTCTCTAAAAAAAATCGGGTTTGGCCAAAAGATCACCTCATTCAAGCTCAAAAATCAAAGGTAATCTTCCTAACTTGTTGTTTAACATGGTATTCATAACTATTTCGAGTTGGATCATCCAAATACCCCAACATGCATGTGTTTACGGTTTGGGGAGCCTCCCAAAACCGTAAACTCCTATATGAGGGTTTCGAAGCCCCAAAACACTTCCAAACCTTCTCTAAAGCTTAGATACTTGCATGCATGGACTAAGGAACCCAAGATCATGACTTTTTGGCCATAAACTTGAGTTTACGGTTCTTAAACATTCGAAAACCGTAAACTCAAAACCGTGAACACCTCAAATGGTGTTTTGATTCCCCTAAACCTTTCCTTAGCTTGTTTGATGAACTAGAAACTAGTGTAAATGAGCTTAGGACCTTGAAACATGAAATGGTTGAAGTGGTCAAGGGTTTACGGCCGTAAACCCTAGAGTTTACGACCGTAAACTCCTAGAGTTTACGACCGTAAACTCCCAAGGAGTGGTCCAAGGACCGTAAACTCCAAGGGAGTACCCAATTGCACCCTAATCACTTCCCAAGCCCTCGAATTGATCCTAGGAGCCTTCCTTGTGATGCATGAGACCTTTAGACACACAAACTCACCATTTCCATGAGTTTACGGCCGTAAACTCATGGGGGAAATGGTCTCCCAACCGTAAACACACTTAAGTGTGGCCAAGTGAAGTGTAAACTCCATAGTGAGGCCATACACTCCTTAGATGCAACCTTTAGCACTCCTAACACTTGAAACAAAGTGTTTTCATACATTAAAGTGCCTTTACTCACTTAATTAGTGATTACACAACTAATTAGATACTTTATACATCACTACATGTTACATAGGATCTGTGTGTGTGTTCAAGTCCTCACTTGACACCTAGCATCCTACCCGGCGTTTCCATCCACTTCACTCACTACAGGTGAGTTCATACCCTTAAATGAACCTTTTTAAATGTTTTTAACTGTTTTATGGGGGGGAATACAAGTTGAACGAACTAAGTTATAGTAACAATCGCATGTGAACTATAACTTGCAACCAAAAGGAATTTCTATACTATTAACTGTTTTTACCACCAAAAAAGGGATTTTCTACTATATTGCCAACTAAACTGTTTTCAAATGCTTACCAAGTTCATTTTCATGTTAAATCACTATAAAACTATTTTCCAAAAATTCTTTTAAACTATTTTTATTCCCAAACCATATCTACACCAATATATTTATATAAGTAAGACTTGAAGGACTTAGGACTAATAGCTCACCTTACTTCCTGTTCTTGTTTGATTGTGGGCTTAGGGTATTTTGTTATTAGTCCGACTCTCGTTGAATTCTTAGTTATATATCTTATATATTTGTGTCAGATATAAAAGTTTTCATATCAGTTCAATGCCTTTGGATATCAAAGACATGCAACCAACAATACTATTTAACTATAATAGGTATAGTTAAGGGATACTACTCGATGCTACTATTGCCATGACAATTACCAGAGTCAGTTCAGTGGTGGGTCAATATATGCTATGTACTATACAAGAGAACACTATATACTATACAAGAGAACACTATATACTATACAAGGAGAACACTATATACTATACAAGGTGAACACTACATACCATACAAAGAGAACACTACATACTATACAAGAGAACTTACTAAAATAGAATGTGACATACTATTTCTCGATACGACACATCTTTGTGCTATCACCGCGTAACCAGAGTCTCCTGGAGGGAGAGCGGGCATTATGTGTATAGATCTATACGGGACAGACACTCCCACATCCCGACTGCTAGCTACAGTCCGAGCCGTCTAGGCCCAGGGGTGACAAAATGTCACATCTACATATGACTCGGAGGGTCAAAGGGATTCGATCGTCAATCAGCATGGTTACATACGAGTTCACATTCAAACCTTTAATTAATACTTTAAAAAATTAAAGGCAACGGACTCCCTGAGGAGTATTGTACATTTAATACTACCTGGAGCCTGCATTTCATTACATATGGCCGACAGTGATACTGTTGGGGTAAAACACTTTCTCATTACTATACATGGATAAAGTCAAACTATATTTTCAAACTAATAACTACTGGGAAAACTTGTACATTATCAAAGGAACAAACAAACCAATGGGTCTTGGTGAAGACTACTTTTTCTGGAAAACATAGGGTTTTCTAGGGTTCATACTATTTTCAAACACCGAAATTTTCTTTTACAATGTATAAATGTGAATATTTTTATACAGGAAATGACACTAAATACTTATGAACTCACCAGCTTTATGCTGATAAACGTTTTCAAAATAACTTGTATTCTCAGGTCATCAGTAGACAAGTACGGATGCAGCTTTTGAGAAGACGGAGCACACATAAGACTCCACTTTATTTTGATTGTATTTTTGGTGTCTAACATTTGTACTGAACACGTTTGTATTACAATTATTATCTTAATGCAATGGATGTTGTTGCTTGTCTTTACTATTATGCTTTGTTATGATACTGTACATGACGTCCTCCACCCCAGAACGTATTCCACCGTTCTCGGTTTTGGGGTGTGACATTTATGCATTGAAAATAGAAATTTAGCTGAAGCATCGAGCGCCTTCTTGTCCATACAAATATCAACTTCATAGTCCTTGTGACATCTATGAACCGATATGGTTAAGTTGACCATGGTTCTGAAAAAAAAACGATTGAAGTTTCTTATGATGTTTTAATTATAGTATATGTTTTATGTAAATCTGTTGCTTCTGTTGGTATTAACATTGTGCACAATGTTATGTGAGGAAAAAATATTCATCATCTCCTTAAATTTTGTATTGTTCTTTTGTTTGTATAAGCAAACGTGTTATAAAGAATGCACAAAATGTTTTGGGATTTTGAAAGTATGGTTGAATGTAGAAACACTGTAACACTTGAGCTAATGTTGAGGTCGAAAGTTGTTGTGAGATGCTGAAGGTTGTCTAGGTCATTCTTAGTATCGAATGTTTGTTTGTTAGTTTATTATAATGACATTTTGTATCGAAGCTTTAGAGTCTTAGTCCTTTATATTTTTTGTATGCTTTACTTATCCCTATATATATGGGATGGATACTAGAGTTAGAGGGTAGCTTTTGCATTCGTCTTGTACTCTCTAAGATTTCTCTGTATTTCTTGAAAGCATAATCGAGCCAACCAGATTATATTCAGATCTCGTGTTCATAATTCTTACATTACTCTGATCTCGTAATTCATATTTGATTAAATCGTAACTACATTTATTATCAGAGCCGGATTCATTTAGCTTTGATCTTATTTTCATTTTTTTTCAAAAGGTTTTGAGTCTCGTTCTAGATTCAAAATATTACGGTCTTGAGTTCTACGATCAATGGGTTGATCGTATGGAGGACTATTTGAATAGAATAGATGAGGATCTCTGGAAATGCATCATTGGTGATGTTTGTCCTCCTCCTGCTGTACAAAGTATTGGAACTTCCGCTAATAATCAAGATGTTGCAGAACAGGCTGAGAAACTAAAGAAAAATGAAAAGAAATGTATCCGTGAACTCTGTGGTGCTCTTCCTCCAGTTGTATAAAATTATGTGCGCAATTGTAAAACTTCAAAGGAGATTTAGGATACACTGAAGGAGAAGTATCAAGGAAGTGCGAAAACGAAGATTAGATCAGTCAAACAATGTATCTTTGAGTTAGGAGAGTTTAAGCAGAAGGAAGGTGAATCTATTGAGTTCTACTATGATTCAAATGCAACAGATATGGAGTTATTGTTGGCTCAAAAATATGGTTTATACTTTGCTTTTCTAGGCAATTGTATTTTTCTGTAATGTTTTAAGAGTTTATGGTTGTGTTTACGACTGTGAACAGGTTTACGGCCGTGAACCTGTTCACGACCCATGTCTCATATATATATGGTGAGGAGTGCATGTGGGTGAATGGTTGAGAGTAGCTTAAGTGTGTGTATTCTAAGGTGTGAGAGAATATAGAGAGAAGAGCTAGTGTGTGAACTATGTTTATGGAGCATCATTCTATTCATTGAATACGTCATAGATTCAACTTATTCTTCTTCTCCTTCTCTTCTATTTTGATCTGGCATCATCCGTTTGATTGGGATTCCGCACCATCAAACGGATCTGATTGATACAAAAGCAGATCAGGGACTTATAATTGGTATCAGAGCTTGGATTGTATCAATCATTTTTGTCAGATCTGGAGCTTATTTGATCTTATTTTTGAAGGATTCCTGCGTTTTTGGATAGATCTTGGCAAAATAAGGGTGGTTTGTTCTTCGTGTTTTTTTGATAAAAACGAGTTCTTGATCGAGTTTTGGAGCAAAAATGGTGAAAAACATCATTTTTTTCACGATCTGAAGCAGTGTTTACGGTCGCCGGAGTTTACGACCGGAGTTTGCTGTCGCCGGAGTTTACAGCTGCTGGAGTTTGCGGTCGCCGGAGTTTACGGCGGCGGTTGCGGCTCGGACGTTTGCGGCTTGGCTTGGACGGCTTGTTGGATTGCGGCTCGGTGGACGGCTAGGGAAGATAGCTTGGTGGCTTACAGCTCAGTAGGGACGGCTAGGGAAGATAGCTTGGTGGCTTATAGCTCAGTAGCAACGCGCATCTAAAAAAATATGCAAACGCATTAGGGGTGTCGGGGATCGAACCCGGGTCTCCTCTCTACCCAACAACGCGTCTTACCAGTTGGGCCAAGCCACCTGTTGATTTAATCCTTCCGATTTTTATTCATAACCACTCCCATTTGCACCTATTTTCGCAAATTTCACACTTTTAGCCCAAATTTCAAATTTCTTTTAATTTTAAATTCCATTTTCAACCCAAAAATTTTAGCTTTTAATTTTTGACTTTTTACTTAAAATTTTGACTTTGACTTTTAAAGTTTGACCTTTGACTTTCTCATTTAACCTTTAAATTTTCAATTTTAGCTTTTCGGTTTGACTTTTAAGTTTGACTTTTTAAGTTTGACTTTTGAGTTTTTACTCAAAGGGCATATTTTTAAAACAATGAGTTCTTCAAACGTCCCAGTCAATGAAGTTTCATGTACTCCATCTTGTGAAACTACGATTAAGTTTCTTCGTGAACATATTGATTTGCTAAAAAGGGAAGTCGAGGACCTTAAATACGAAGGATATCAACTTAGGAAACGACAGAAACCCTTGAAGGCTGAATTAGAAGCAAAAATCAAAGACTTTAGAAAACTTCAGGAAGACTATAGAAATAAAAGTGTGAGTTATAGATATGTGACTGAACAACTTGCTGAGGTAACTGCTGAGCTTGACACATTGAAAAACAAATTTGAAAATGCAGATTTTACTTTTAGAAAATTTGATGTGTCAAGCGAAGTAATTGCATCCATGATAGAAACTAATTTGAAATTCAAAGAGAATCAGCAAAAGGGTTTGGGATATGACAAAGTGCCTCCTCCTTATAATCATAACTATCAGTTTAAGCCATTGTCTAAAGAAGAGATTGACAGAGAACCATTTCTTAAATATGGATTTGTGTCAGGAGGTATTATTAATGTTGAAAATACTAATGTTTCTACTTCCAATGCAGATCAATCCTTAAGTCAATCAAAGCAAGCTGCTGAAGAGAGTGTGTCTGATAATGAAATTGTATCAAAGTCTGATGAATTAAATTTTTTCAATATATTTGATGATATCTTTGATAATTATGATGTGGTTGCTTCGAACTCAGTTGCTTCTGATCAACCTGCTGTTGAGAAGTACAGGCCACCAAAACAAGCGAAACAGAGTGCTTGTTGTAAGTGTTCTTGTGGGAACAATAAGAAACGAGGCAAGGACACGCCACCTGGGGCAGGAAGAAACAACTTCCCAGTGAAGAAAAAGACTTTCTTTCACTGTGGAACACCTGGACACATTGCCAGATATTGTCCAAATCGCGCATATGTTCCCTACTATGCACAAGGCTGGCAGAACGCGCCAAGAGGGAGATTTTCCAAAAGAAACCCCTCAAGGTCACTTTCAGACAATGGTGACTGGAATGCGCAGAAGGGCAAGAATCAAACTCCAAAGGCCAAGAATCAAAATCCCAAAGTCAAGAAGGGTATGCCAGCCAAGAAGCCAAATCCAAGAGATGCTCCAATGAAGCCAAGGCCGGTTAGGTCAAATCCATCTAGGCAGCCGGTTTCAAGTTCAAAAGCAAGCGATAAGGCACCCATCGGATCGAAAAAGAAATGGGTTAAACCCAACTACAGATGGGTACCAAAGGTTCAACTCCCAAATCATCTAATGCTTCTAATATTTCTACATCTTCTGTTTGTGATAAGCAGGACATGTCATGGGAGAGAGTACCGTGCAAAGATGACAAAGGTCAACCCAGTTTCAAAATGGACTGGGTTCCAAAGACAAACTGATCTCGCTCTGTGTCGGAACAGCTTTGGAGGCATATCATCAGACTTCGGTTTGTTGATAGTGGCTGTTCCAGGTACATGATAGGAGGCATTTCTCAACTGTACAACTCTCAGAACTTTGTTTGAGAGTATGTGTCCTTTGCGGGAAAGGAAGAAAGGAAGGGATCACTCATGGGGTTATGTGCTTAATGACATGAAGAATTTTCGGATCTGTTCTGAGATTATGCGTGCCGTTCTCAGACCTTCTGGATACAAATTCAATCGGTGACTTATGGTTTGAGTTTTCTTCTCTATACTCCTGAGTTTATCTTAAACTGATTCATTTTCAAGAAAATTTTTTATTTCCTTCTATGTCATTCTTTAGTAGGTTGTTTTGGGAAGTGACATGAAGTATAGTGCTAAAGGGCAATTTATGATGCGTGTAATGCACTAAAGACAAATTGTCTAGACTTTTTATTCAATGTGCTGGTAGGCACAAAGGATTCAAAAGAACTAGACTCAGTTTGAAAATTGAAAGAACTTGACTAATATAAACTTAGATAGTTTCATTTGGACTGACCATACGACGCTCGGATAGATTGAGCAGTGAGATAAACATGGGAACCTGCGAGATACACTAAAAGTTAATTATCTAGAAATGTGGCTCAATATTTCCTTGATGTACGGACTTATGTCCTTAATTCTGGTTCTGATAGGGCGACTGGGGGGTTCTGATAAAGTAGGTCTGTAGGAAATTATTTTCTTGCTTTCTATCTGTCGGTCATATGTTGCTTCCTCTGTGTGATTAGAAGAGATCCGACCTGGAATGCAACATATGCAACTCTAATTCTACGCACCTTCTTATCTATGAAATTCTTTCTATCTGTTAGCCATATGTTGTCCTCTCTGCGTGATCGGAAGATCCGACCTGGGACACAACATATGCAACATTCTAGATCTCAATCCCTCTATCTCTGTTAGTCATATATTGTCCCCTATGCGTGATTGAAAGACATCCGACCTGGGATACTGTGACAACCCGAAATTTCTATTCTCTACAACAATTCAATTCAATAGAAGTCAGAACTGTTTCTGCTAATTTTCAAGCTTTTTGGAATAAGTTTGAGTGTTTTAAAGTTAGTACTTTAGGAGATATCAGGAGAGAGGATGCCCTAGGGTTTATTGTGCAACAATAAAGTCCCAACACTCCACGAGTTTGGAGTTTACGGCCTAAACAAAGGTGTTTACGACCGTAAACCCTAAAAGGGGGTATAAATATGACACTTAGTCATTATTTACCACTTTTCACATTTTCAAGATCCAAAACCCATTTCTCTCTCAAGTATCATCCGACTTTTCTTCAAGATCTTCAACTTTGTAAGTGTTTCTATCCCTAAAAAGTTGATATCTTACTTAATCTAGTGATCTTACATGATTCCATCCGTGAAATCATTCCAAAAGTGTAGATCTTCAAGTTTCACCAAGAACACCAAGAACACACACTAGTGTTCTTGGACTTTTAGCACCTTTTCAAGCTTCTACCTAGTAAGTACTTCTATCCTAGTGTATTACAAGACTTGTTACACTTCTAATCATCAAGAAAACACCCAAGAATCAAAGGATCAAAGGTGTTTACGGTCCAAGAACACCTTGGACCGTAAACCCTAACAAAGGGGCCAAAGTGGCCCTAGTCCCTTACCAAGCCTTGGAAACTAGTCTAGACCCCTTCCTTGATGTGCTAGGAACTCAAAACAACAAAAAGACCATAAATCATTTGGGTTTACGGCCGTAAACCCAAAGAGAAGTGGTCCAAGGAGCGTAAACTCCATAAAGGAGTGAAATGGTGCCCTAATCACTTCCTAAGGCTTAAACATGAAGTAGGAATGCTTCTTATGACCTTTAAGGCTTCAAAACACAAAATGGTCAAAGTACCATGAGTTTACGGTCGTAAACTCATGGGTTTACGACCGTAAACTCAAGGGGTGATGGTCACAAAACCGTAAACTCCAAAGGAGTTTACCCTTGAACCCTAAACTCAATTACAAGGTCCTACCACCCTTAGATGCAATCCTTAGCACTTATAAGCACTTAAATCAAGTGTTTTACATGTCTTAGGATGTCTTAACTTGGTTAATTAGTTGTTTAATGACTAATTGGATACATATATGTGTAATTATATGTTAACTAGGATCCTTGTGTGTGTTCAAGTCTTCACTTGACACTAAGCATCCTATACATTCCGTTCATCCAAACCACTCACTACAGGTGAGTTCATACCCCTTAATTAACCTTTTAAATGTTTTAAATGCTTTTATGGGGGGGGGGGAATACAAGTTGAACAATTATAGTTATTATATCAATCACATGTGATTAATAACTACCAAACAAGTGGATTTCTTAATTTTCAAACTGTGTTACCAAACTGTTTTACTTCAAACTGTTTTACAAACTCTTTTTCATACTAAATGCTTTTGTCAAACCCTTTTACATGTCAAATATTGTTACTTAAACTCTTTTAAACTTATATTATGTTAAAAGTGTATTTATATAGATATAGTTATATAAGTAGGATTGAAAGGACTTAGGACTGATAGCTCACCTTACTTCATGTTCCTTGTTTGGTTGTGGACTTAGGGTATCAGGGTTATTTATCCGAAGGTCATTTGAATCCTAGTTAGATATTATGTATATGTATATAGATATAAAAGGTTATTTCTTTCCATTTCAATACCTTTGGGTAGCAAGGGTATACAAACATAACTTATAGTGATGAGAAACAAACATAACTTATAGTGATGAGAAACAAACATAACTTATAGTGATGAGAAACAAACATAATACATAGTGAAGAGAATCAAACAATACCATACAGAGAGAACATACATACAGGCTAGACAGAGGAAGAACACACAATACAGCTAGCACATACATTACATATACATTATTACAGTTATGTGAGCCACGTAACGGGGCATGGCACCACCTGCCATGACCGTTTTGTATCCACAATCTCCTTAATTGGGGGGCATATGAGTTTGTGTATAGATCTATACTGGATTGACTATCCTACACATTGCTGCTCGCTACAGTGGGACTTGCAAGTCTACGGGTGCCAAACGTCATTTCTTACGACATCTTACATCGTCGTTTTTCTATGAGTCGGTAGCAAGATACAGGTCGATCACATGGTACTTTAAAATAACAATTGGTTTAAGGTAGTTAGTACAGCAGTAGTTACTTAATACAACACTACAGTACTATTTCATTTTCCCATTACATTCAGTTTGTGAACATTCACACAATGAACAATAATGTAAAAACTATATTTTTGGTTAATGATAGTCAGATTTGGGAAAATACATACTCTTACAAGAGACACAGACACATACACTAGATGCCTTGGTAGAAGGCTACTTTTAGTAGGAAACGTAGGGTTTTCTAGGAGAATTCAAACATCTTACAAATGCTTTCATACAAATACAGACACTAATATACTTATGATCTCACCAGCTTTAAAGCTGATAAACTCTTTCAAAATAACTTGTATTCTCAAGTCACCAGTAGACAGGTACCGGTGCCAGGTTTTGAGAAGATGGAGCTCGTTCAAGACTCATCTTTTATTTTGATACATATTTTTGGTGTCTATTTAACTTGACAGAACACACTTGTATGAAATTATATTATTAATGCAATGGATGATGTTGTTACTTGTTTACTACTTTGCATTGTTGTGATACTGTACATGACGTCCTCCACCCCCGAACGTTTCCGCCGTTCCGGCTTTGGGGTGTGACAGATTACTATCAGAGCATTATTTATAGTGAATCGAGTGTATCAACCCATAAAGGATATACAAACTATAAACACAACGGGATTAAAATACTCTGATAAAGAGTTTATACTTTTAAATAATAAAATATTTAACCAAGTATACATACCTGCATTCATACTAAAATCAGTGTCAGTAGGACAGAACAAAAGTATTACGATTGTTGGGCAGCACAAGTAGACTTAGAGACATATGGTCAACCCTGGGAAGATGTAGCCTGATCAACTACATTATCCGAGGAGTGATTAGCATGTGCCTAAGTGTGGTTGTGAGGTTGCAACAAGTCTAAAAACTTACCAACACTACTATAATGAGAACAGTAGAACAGAACATAAACTTAAAATACTATAGGAGTATTTTGTGTTACTTTAATTACTTATCTGAGAACTAAAGGCCTTTATTAGTATATCAATAGTTGCTGAGTGGATACGCTAAGGTTATATGTATCTAGGATATCATAGACTTAGAATCTGTGATCTTTGCTTTACTTCCTGTTCCTTGTTTGGTTGTGGACTTAGAGTTAGGGTCACTTATTCGAAGGTCTATCCTGTCTTGGTTACATATGACTGGTCTGCACTACGCAAATGTTGAAGTAACTGATAAAGATCATCTTATAATTATCTAATTAGTACGTCTATTTAGTTATTTCTTTATCCCTTTTCTCGCGTAGATATCATGGCTGGATTCCATCTTCCCGGAGACCCGTACTACCCCAACCACGACAATGCAGGATGGCTGGGAGAGGAGCCAGAAGATGATCACCCAATCCCATTGGATGATCACGAAGTTGAAGGCTTTTCTGATGATTCTGACTCGGAGCCGGAAGTCAACAACCAACCACCAGCTGCTCAAGAACCAAACCCAAACCATCGTGCAGCATTTCAAGGACCCACACCTCTGTGGGCCACAAACTTGAATAGATGGAGTCAGGAACAGGGTCAGCCCATTCCCTACAATGGGGACAGAAGCTTCTACAACCTCACCGAGGGAGGTTCAGCTGACAGGGTCCTACCCATCATGATTCGTAGGATTTCCCGGAACACAGTACAGGGTCGAGCAACTATCGACCGAGTCGTAGAGATTGACGCCAACTCTGGCGTTAACACCGTCCGCATTCGCCAACTTGAGTCTGCTCATGAAAGGACTCAGGTCCACAATGCAGTTCTGCAAATGGAACTTGCTGGAACTTGTCGGAGTCAAGAACTCACTCTAGTAGTTCTCGTCGCCGATAGAGTCTCATCGACTTATCTTTTGGATATAACCTAGTTTGTGTAAAAACTCTAATATAATTTCCTATCTTTGTAAATCTTAGAGCTTTTAAGTCTTGATTAGGTCGTAGTTCTGTCAAAATTTCCCATCTTGGTTATGTAAGGCCTAATTCTATGTCATTTTTCCTAAACTTGTTACATCTGTAATACCAGTATTATTGACAGATACCTAATCTTATGGAAATCAATATCCAATTGCTATCATCTGCTAGCACTAGATCATCCTTCAATCGTGCTATTCAATTGTGTTGTTGGGCTATGGAGAGTTAGTCCATGAGTCATTCTCATCAATTTTCCTATTAAATTCTTATCAATGTCTTCATCTTTCTAAACTTATAGTTAAAATATGCCTCCACGTCGATCAACAAGACGCGATCCTCCGATAACTGCAACACCACCTGCTCCTCAATTCGATACGACAGCTCTAAATGTTGCTGTAGTTGCGGCTGTGGCTACAGCCATGGCACAATATCATTCTTTTGGTTCCACTGGAGGAGGAACCCCTGTCCTATCTACTCATGGTGAAATCCCTATACGCTTGAAAGAGTGCTCCTACAAGGACTTCACTAACTGCAAGCCATTGTCCTTCAAAGGGACAGGCGGAGTCATTGCCCTCTCGTAATGGTTCGAGAAGACCGAATCGGTTTTCGAAATCTGCTCCTGTCCAGAAGGGAGCAAGGTCAAGTTTGCTGCTTGCACCTTTGAGTCAAAAGCCCTAACATGGTGGAATAGCCATGTCAAGTCACTATCCCTTATAGTGGCAAATTCTATGGGTTGGGAAGCTCTGAGAGAGCTAATGGTTGAAGAGTACTGCCCGAGGGGAGAAATCCAAAAACTAGAGGAAGAACTGTGGAGCCTAACCATGAAGGGCTCCAACATAGTTTCCTACACCGCCAGGTTTTGTGAACTGGTGGCCCTCTGTCCCAACATGGTTCCTACAGAGGGGATGAAGATTGAAAGATACATATGGGCGCTGGTGCCACCATTCCAGGGAAATGTTTTGGCTTCCAACCCCAGTACATTCGATAGTGCCAAGCGATTGGCACAACGGCTTATAGACCATGGGATTCATACCCCGGCCGCGAAAACAACCCTGGCCATCTCAGAACCCGCCAGAACCGTTGATTCCAAGCGGAAGTTTTGGGATGACATGAGAAAGACAAAGGCTGCAAAAAGCAGCAGGTCGTGGCAGTTCATGCTGCGATAGCACCTGCCGCTGCTGCTCCGGTAAAGCAGTACGCTGGAAGTTTGCCTAAGTGCAACAAATGCAACTTCCACCACGTCGGTGCCTGTCGGGAAATGCAGTGTTTGAACTGCAACAGGAAGGGGCACACAGCCCGTTTCTATAAAGCTCCAGCGAGGCCAATCAACCAAGTCCCCGGCACAGGAGTGGGCCAAGCTTGCTACGGTTGTGGCGAGGTAGGCCACTACAAAATAAACTGCCCGAAGGCAGGGAATGCCGGTGGAGTGGCAAGAGTTATGGCCATAGGCCACGAGGAAGCGGTTGCCGACCCCACAGTGGTCACTGGTACGTTTCTCCTCGATAACTCTTATGCATGCATTCTGTTTGATAGTGGAGCGGAGAGGAGTTTCGTGAACCAAAACTTTGCTCATTTACTTAAGCAAAAATCACGAGCACTTAAAGAACCGTTCACTGTAGAAATGGCTAATGGAAAAACAAAGAGCACTAGCAGTATATACATAGGGTGTACCCTAACTTTAGATTGCCATTCATTTTCGATCGATTTCACGCCGGTCTCAATTAAGAGTTTCGATGTCATTATCGGCATGGATTGGTTGAATCTTCATAGTGCCGACATCATGTGTTACGAAAAGGTTGTACGCCTTAATCTGCCGTCTGGTGAAACCCTAGTAGTGTATGGCGACAAACCCGGCACGAACCTTCGTATCATCTCGAGCATTCAAGCTCAGACATTCTTACGAAAGGAATGTCACGCATTCCTTACTCACGTGGTCGATGTGAGCCAAGAAGCGAAAGATATTCAAAACATTCCAGTAGTACGCGACTTTCCCGACATCTTTCCAGAAGAACTCCCAAGATTACCTCCGCAATGTCAAGTCGAGTTCCGAAACGACTTAGTTCCAGGGGCTACGCCCGTAGCCAAATCGCCCTATCGTCTAGCACCTGCAGAGATGCAAGAACTGTCCTGTCAACTTAACGAACTGCTCAGCAAGAGCTTTATAAGACCAAGCTTCTCACCCTGGGGAGCTCTAGTCTTGTTCGTCAAGAAGAAAGACGGATCGTTTCATATGTGCATCGACTACAGGGAGCTCAACAAACTGACCGTCAAAAATCGTTATCCTTTGTCTCGTATCGACGATTTATTTGACCAAATTCAAGGGGCGAACTTCTTTTCAAAAATCGACTTAAGATCCGGATATCACCAACTACGAGTGCTAGGGGAGGATGTTGCGAAGACAGCCTTTCGAGCTCGTTATGGGGACTACGAATTCGTAGTGATGCCGTTCGGATTAACAAACGCGCCTGTTGTATTCATGGACTTAATGAATAGGGTGTATCGTCCTTACTTGGATCAGTTCGTCATCGTCTTCATCGATGACATATTTATCTACTCTTGTAGTAAGGAGGAACATAGTCAACATCTGCGACAGGTCTTATAAACACTTCGTTCGGAGAAGCTCTATGCGAAGTTCTCGAAATGCGAATTTTGGATCCGACGAGTCGAATTCTTAGGGCACGTGGTTAGCGAAGAGGGAATACACGTGGACCCTTCCAAAATTAAAGCCATTGAGAGCTGGTCAGCACCGAACACGCCTATAGAAATTCGTCAATTTCTAGGCCTCGCTGCCTACTATCGCAGGTTCATTCAGAACTTCTCCCGCATTGCGAAACCTCTTACAACACTGACCCAGAAGGGTGTGGCCTTTGACTGGGAAGAGAAGCAGGAGAGAGCGTTCCAAACGCTCAAGCGAGCCTTGTGCACCGCACCAATACTATCCCTCCCCGAAGGGATAGAAGACTTCATTGTCTATTGCGATGCGTCGAATCAAGGGCTCGGATGTGTTCTGATGCAGCGAGGTAAGGTCATCGCCTATGCCTCGAGACAGCTGAAGACACATGAGGTCAACTACACCACACACGATCTTGAGCTAGGAGCAGTTGTGTTTGCTCTGAAGATCTGCAGACACTACCCGTACGGAACAAAAATCACTATCTTTACAGACCACAAAAGCCTACAACATATATTTGACCAGAAAGAGCTCAACGTGAGACAACGACGGTGGGTCGAGCTACTCAGTGATTACGAATGTGAAATTCGTTATCATACCGGCAAGGCCAATATAGTAGCTGACGCCCTAAGTCGGAAAGAATATTCTGGTTGTAGAGTCAAGTCATTGACTATGACTATCCATTCACACTTGTCCACGCAAATTAAGGAGGCTCAGCTCGAAGCTTTGAAACCTAAAAATGTGGCGGGTGAATCCCTGAGAGGATGGATAAGAACTTGGAAGTTAAGGGTGGCAGAGCTTATTTTCTCATGGATCGGATCTGGGCCCCAAAACGCGGTGGTTTCAGAGACTTGGTCATGAACGAGGCGCACAACACTCGTTATTCCGTCCACCCGGGTTCAGATAAGATGTATATGGATCTTAAAAAGTTATACTGGTGGCCTAACATGAAAGCAGAGATTGCTACCTTCGTGAGTAAATGCCTTACTTGCGTCAAGGTCAAGGTTGAATACAAGAAACCCTCCGGTCTTCTACAAAAACCGGAGATACCGGAATGGAAGTGGGAGCGGATCACTATGGATTTCATAACCAAGATGCCCAAGACAACGGGTGGACTTGATACCATATGGGTCATTGTCGATAGATTGACCAAGTCCGCACACTTCCTGCCTATCAAGGAATCAGACAAGATGGAGAAGCTTACAAGAACTTACATTAGGGAGATTGTACGACTGCACGGTGTTCCCATATCCATTATCTCGGACAGAGATAGTAGGTTCACTTCGAGGTTCTGGCAGTCGCTACAAAGTTCCTTCGGAACTAGGTTGGACATGAGTACAGCCTACCATCCACAGACCGACGGGCAAAGTGAGAGGACTATCCAAACCTTGGAAGATATGTTGCGAGCCTGTGTGATCGACTTTGGGAAAGCATGGGATACTCATTTACCCCTTGTCGAATTTTCCTACAACAACAGTTATCACACGAGCATAAAGGCTGCTCCATTCGAGGCCCTCTATGACCGAAAGTGCAAATCCCCGCTGTGCTGGGCTGAGGTTGGTGATACCCAGTTAGCTAAAGGACGAGTTCCTGACAGCACTCTCACAGGTCCGGAAATCATATGGGAAACGACAGAGAAGATCGTTCATATTCGTGAACGATTGAAAGCCTCTAGAGACCGACAGAAAAGCTACGCTGATAAACGAAGGAAACCATTGGAATTCTAGGTAGGCGATCGTGTTCTATTGAAGGACTCACCCTGGAAAGGCTTGATACACTTTGGAAAGCGTGGAAAGCTAAATCCAAGGTACATAGGACCTTTCGAGATTCTCGCAAGAATCGGCCATGTAGCTTACAAACTTAACTTACCGCGCGAACTCAATAACGTACATTCTACTTTCCATGTCTCGAACTTGAAAAAGTGTCTGTCCGACGAGACTCTTGTAATCCCACTCGACGAGATCGAGATCAACGAGAGCCTCAACTTCATGGAAGAACCTGTAGAGATCATGGACCGGGAAGTCAAGCAAACGAAACAAAGTCGTATCTCGATAGTGAAGGTTCGTTGGAACGCCAAGCGAGGACCTGAATTCACTTGGGAGCGAGAGGATCAGATGAAACTGAAATATCCTCCTCTTTTTACTTAGTTATTTGTAACTACTTATTTGCTTAAACTCTAATTTCGGGACGAAATTCCTTCTAACGGGGGGATGATGTGACCACCCGAAATTTCTATTTTGTACAACAATTCAATTCAATAGAAGTTAGAACTGTTTCTGCTAATTTTCAAACTTTTTGGAATAAGTTTGAGTGTTTTAAAGTTAGTACTTTAGGAGATATCAGGAGAGAGGATGCCCTAGGGTTTATTGTGCAACAATAAAGTCCCAAAACTCCAAGAGTTTGGAGTTTACGACCTAAAGAAAGGTGTTTACGGCCGTAAACCCTAAAAGGGGGTATAAATATTACACTTAGTCATTATTTACCACTTTTCACATTTTCAAGATCCAAAACCCATTTCTCTCTCAAGTATCATCTGACTTTTCTTCTAGATCTTCAACTTTGTAAGTGTTTCTATCCCTAAAAAGTTGATATCTTACTTAATCTAGTGATCTTACATGATTCCATCCGTGAAATCATTCCAAAAGTGTAGATCTTCAAGTTCCACCAAGAACACACACTAGTGTTCTTGGACTTTTAGCACCTTTTCAAGCTTCTACCTAGTAAGTACTTCTATCCTAGTGTATTATAAGACTTTTTACACTGCTAATCATCAAGAAAACACCCAAGAATCAAAGGATCAAAGGTGTTTACGGTCCAAGAACACCTTGGACCGTAAACCCTAACAAAGGGGCCAAAGTGGCCCTAGTCCCTTACCAAGCCTTGGAAACTAGTCTAGACCCCTTCCTTGATGTGCTAGGAACTCAAAACAACAAAAATACCATAAATCATTTGGGTTTACAGCCGTAAACCCAAAGAGAAGTGGTCCAAGGACCGTAAACTCCATAAAAGAGTGAAATGGTGCCCTAATCACTTCCTAAGGCTTAAACATGAAGTAAGAATGCTTCTTATGACCTTTAAGGCTTCAAAACACAAAATGGTCAAAGTACCATGAGTTTACGGCCGTAAAGTCATGGGTTTACGACCGTAAACTCAAGGGGTGATGGTCACAAAACCGTAAACTCCAAAGGAGTTTACCCTTGAACCCTAAACTCAATTACAAGGTCCTACCACCCTTAGATGCAATCCTTAGCACTTATAAGCACTTAAATCAAGTGTTTTACATGTCTTAGGATGTCTTAACTTGGTTAATTAGTTGTTTAATGACTAATTGGATACATATATGTGTAATTATATGTTAACTAGGATCCTTGTGTGTGTTCAAGTCTTCACTTGACACTTAGCATCCTATACATTCCGTTCATCCAAACCATTCACTACAGGTGAGTTCATACCCCTTAATTAACCTTTTAAATGTTTTATATCAATCACATGTGATTAATAACTACCAAACAAGTGGATTTCTTAATTTTCAAACTGTGTTACCAAACTGTTTTACTTCAAACTGTTTTACAAACTCTTTTTCATACTAAATGCTTTTGTCAAACCCTTTTACATGTCAAATATTGTTACTTAAACTCTTTTAAACTTATATTCTGTTAAAAGTGTATCTATATAGATATAGTTATATAAGTAGGATTGAAAGGACTTAGGACTGATAGCTCACCTTACTTCCTGTTCCTTGTTTGGTTGTGGACTTAGGGTATCAGGGTTATTTGTCCGAAGGTCGTTTGAATCCTAGTTATATATTATGTATATGTATATAGATATAAAAGGTTATTTCTTTCCATTTCAATACCTTTGGGTAGCAAGGGTATACAAACATAACTTATAGTGATGAGAAACAAACATAACTTATAGTGATGAGAAACAAACATAATACATAGTGAAGAGAAACAAACAGTACCATACAAAGAGAACATACATATAGGCTAAACAGAGGAAGAACACACAATACAGCTAGCATATACATTACATATACATTATTATAGTTATGTGAGCCACGTAACGGGGCATGGCACCACCTGCCATGACCGTTTTGTATCCAAAATCTCCTTAATGGGGGAGCGTATGAGTTTGTGTATAGATCTATACTGGATTGACTATCCTACACCTTGCTGCTCGCTACAGTGGGACTTGCAAGTCTACGGGTGCCAAACGTTATTTCTTACGACGTCTTACATCGTCATTTTTCTATGAGTCGGTAGCAGGGTACAGGCCGATCACATGGTACTTTAAAATAACAATTGGTTTAAGGTAGTTAGTACATCAGTAGTTACTTAATACAACACTACAGTACTATTTCATTTTCCCATTACATTCACTTTGTGAACATTCACACAATGAACAATAATGTGAAAACTATATTTTTGGTTAATGATAGTCAGATTTGGGAAAATACATACTCTTACAAGAGACACACACACAGACACTAGATGCCTTGGTATAAGGCTACTTTTAGTAGGAAACATGGGGTTTTCTAGGAGAATTCAAACATCTTACAAACATCTTACAAACATCTTACAAACATCTTACAAATGCTTTCATACAAATACAGACACTAATATACTTATGATCTCACCAGCTTTAAAGCTGATAAACTCTTTCAAAATAACTTGTATTTTCAGGTCACCAGTAGACAGGTACCGGTGCCAGGTTTTGAGAAGATGGAGCTCGTTCAAGACTCATCTTTTATTTTGATACATATTTTTGGTGTCTATTTAACTTGACAGAACACACTGGTATGAAATTATATTATTAATGCAATGGATGATGTTGTTACTTGTTTACTACTTTGCATTGTTGTGATATTGTACATGACGTCCTCCACCCCCGAACATTTCCGCCGTTCCGGTTTTGGGGTGTGACAGATACAACATATGCACTTCTATATCTGACTTCTTTCTTAATGATTGAATACTCACCTAAAGTAAGGAGTTCTTTGGAAGTTCATGATTACCGCGATATATCGGGAAGTGGGAAACATGTTCTAGTGCAACTAAAATTGAATAATTTAGAGGTTGTCTGTGGATCTCGCTGCTTAATTTAAGTGGACAACAATATCCTTGGTCGTCGTCAGCTAAATGTCCATATAGGAATATATATCACAATGACTTGTCACTTATAATCTGTCCAAATTGTCAACATCCTTTGTGTTTAAGTGGACCACAATACCGGTGATTGACCAGATCTAGACATGCAGGCGTGTGCTGATAAACGATATTGGATTTCTTGACAACTTTGATCCCAAATATTTTAGTTTTTGTTAAATTTGTTCATAGTTTTCCTCTATGCACAAATTTAGGGGGAGAATTAAAAAAAAAATTTAAAATTCAAAAATCATACAAAAATCAGAAAATTAAAAATCCAAAATAGTTTTGTTTCTGTTTTATTTTTTGTTCAAGAAAAACAAAAATCCAAAAATATTTTTTGTTTCTGTTTTATTTTTTCAAATATATATATATATATATATATATATATATATATATATATATATATATATATATATATATATATTGTGTGCTAAGTTTTCTCCAAGCCAAGGCTTCATCCGTGATCATCGAAGAATTTTCATTCGAAGGAGCAAGAAATGAAGATTATTCTTCCAAAATTCAATCTTTCAACCCCAGAAGCAAGGTCAAGCTGTAATTGAAGATTATGTGAAAGATTGCATTGAAGTCTCCTCAATCAATTTGCTGCTATCTTGTACCTGCTGAAGTGATCCAGAAGTTTCGTTCTCTGTTCTCTCTGAAGATTCTCAAGCTAAAAGCGCTATCTTTCAAGAATCAGTACATCAAGCCTCCTCACCCGACGAGCGTTCAACGTCAAATTTTAAAGAAAAGCCCAACTGCTCGAGATGAAGTCATTTATTGAAGATTCATACGTTCATCTTGAAGTTGTGAAGAAATTTGAAGATTAATGCTGAAGCCAAGCTCCCGATGAAGATTAACAAGAAAAGCCAGCTACTTTTTAGGGGAGTTTGTTGGGTCAATTAGAAAAGAAAGCTATAAACCAAGGGGGAGATTGTTGGGTCAAAAATATGGTTTATACTTTGCTTTTCTAGGCAATTGTATTTTTCTATAATGTTTTAAGAGTTTACGGCCATGAACAGGTTGACGGTCGTGAACCTGTTGACGGCCCATGTCTCATATATATATGGTGAGGAGTGCATGTGGGTGAATGGTTGAGAGGAGCTTAAGTGTGTGTATTCTAAGGTGTGAGAGAATATAGAGAGAAGAGCTAGTGTGTGAGCTATGTGTATGGATCATCATTCTATTCATTGAATACATCATAGATTCAACTTATTCTTCTTCCCCTTCTCTTCTATTTTGATCTGGCATCATCCGTTTGATTGGGATTCCTCACCATCAAACGGATCTAATTGATACACAAGCAGATCAGGGACTTACAGTTTCCCCACATCCATAACACGCCTGGCCCACTCCGGCACCAGGAACTTGGGTGATTGGTTGCGCCGGTGCCTTACAGAAACGGGCAGTGTGCCCTTTCATGTTGCAGTTTTTACAGTGCATTTCCCCGCAATTTCCATGGTGATGGTATTTGCACTTGTCACACTTTGGTAGGTTCCCAACATATTGCTTTACTGGCGTAGGGGTAATAGGAACAGCAGTGGGGGCAGTAGCGGCATGGACTGCCACTATATGTTGTTTCTTGGAAGGTTCTTGCGAAGATTGACCTTTCCTCTTGTTCCAAAACTTCTTCTTGTTGTTGTTGTTGGCATTGCTGTTATTGTTATTGCTTCCTCTGGTTGGTTCTGGGATGACGCTCATGACATCTTGGCAGACTCCATGTTCAACGAGGGACTGTGCCAGTTGTTTGGCACTATCGAACGTCATGGGTTTGGAAGCTAGCTACAAGTGCTTGTGACAACATACTTGATCCTTGATATTAGTCTAATTGAGTGTTGAATTAGAAATGAGACATTTGCCCTTGCAAACACTAGCAAGTATGAAATTATAAATTTTATTTATCATGAAGATTATCAGGGTGGTATGAGCCATGTAAGGTTTAAGTTCAACTTGTTTACTAAATAAGTTTAAAATCACAACTCAACCATAAATGTTTTTTAATTAAACGGATTGGAGTCGTTCCAAATAATTATAATAAAGTAGAATTACTCAAACTACAAATGTTATAAATATTCTTTAATTAAATGGATTTTCACCATCTATGCAAGTTGCTTTGGAGGCCGGGAATGTTCAAAAAAAGCTGGAGGAAGTTAAAAAGCTAAGGAAACAGAAGATGAGGTTCCTGTGAACCAAAAACCTCAAAGGAAATTGAAAAAGAAAGCCATGGTTTTGGTGGCTGATGAAGATGAAGATGATGAGAACACAATCAATGATGGTCATTTAGAGGGTGATGCGAATGATGATGATACTGCGAGATCATATCACCCCAGAATATGGAACAACCGTCTGCGAATGCTGAACAAACTCACACCATGAACCCTGAATCTTGGTAGGTTGTCAAGGTATAAGTCTTCGCAGGTTGTCAAGGTATCTGTAGTAATGTTGTTACTATGAACACTTCTACTCCAATACCTTTTCTTCAGACTGCGAATGATATTTTCCAAAATATCATGAATAAGCATGTTGTCAATCTTTCTCAAACTCAGTCACCTCCAGTTCCACCTTTTTCACCACCCAACACTACTTCTCGACCTCAAACCACTTCAATTCAGATTCCCATTCCACCAGTTTCATCTATTCTAACCACCATTCCAATTCAAATTCCTATTTTCATAGATTCAACCACTCCACCACAAACATCATCAATTCCAAATGAACCCATTTCTATTACTCCTATTACAGATAATGCAACACCATCAGGTGATAATGATGATGTGTTCGCAGTTCCGAATGATAAAGAGGTTGAAGTTACTGACTCTTTTCAACCATTTGTTGAAACTGTCTTGGATCCATCACTATTGGATGATGAGAGTGTTGTCGATGAAGAAACTGGAAGATAATTGATTACTAAGAAAGAATATCATTTGATGAATAGATATCTGAATGCTCTTGTTTGCATAGTAGATTCTTTCTCTCCGAAAAATTTTCAGAATTTAATGACAGTGCATTAGAACTCTATGAAGACAATTCTTTCTAAGAGAAAGAGGTTATTTGATGCTCAGGAGAAGTTGATTTATTAAACCACTACAAAAACCAATGAATCTCTTTCTATAGCTAATGCAACTTTGACTAAGGTTGATTATGTTGTCATCGAAATTCAAACTTTGAAAGAATCGATTATTTCGGAGAATATGAGCCACCATCAAACAATTACGGTTGAAATCAACACTCTTTTTGAGCATTACAATTCAGAAGAAAATATAGCAGATCGTTTGGCTGAAAAGGAGAATAAAATTAATTCTCTTAAATTGGAGTTGAGACAGATGAAAAAAGATTTTGACAAAAATGACAAAGAATTGTTATTGGTTAAAGGAAGAAACTTTGAAATCAATCATAGAATTGTTCGCATAATGGAAGAGAAAGATGTTACACATGTTAATTACATGTCACAAATAATTGATACAAAAACTCAGTCCAATTCATTCACAACTTAGAGCTTTAAAAGTTGTTACGAGTAGCTGAACATGTTCCTCAAGTTCCTTCGAATGAAGTTCAGAAATATGTTCAGATGTGGGAACAAGTTCAGTAAGAATTGTATCGTACAATGAAGTTTATGCCAATGATGCTAAATTAGAAAAAGAGGCTCAATAAAATAAGGATGAAGAACTAGAAAGAATGAAGCAGTTACCGAAGGAATTAGATCGTCAAGACGCTGAGAAAAGCGAGAAGGAAGCAATGGAAGCAACTTTGAATGCTCTTTCGCCAGAATGGACTGTTTCAAGAATAAAAGATCAAGCCATTAAGAATTTTTAATAATATTGGGTTGAACCAAGATCTTCGTTCGTAACTGATAATACAAGTGACTACTAGTTAGATTTTCTGATGAAAGCAAGAGTGTAATGCCCGAATCGACAGATAAAACCCTTTTGCAATTATTTATATTATACATGGACTAGACCGGAGTACGTTGGGCGTATACTAGGTATGCACCGCGTACTCCCATGCATGCGTGAATCGGGGGTGTCCCCTGAGTACGCTGGGCATACCCATGCGTATGTGGGGCATATGCAAGCCAGCGACAAACCCTAATTTTTAGGGTTTGCACCCTATTTAAACTCATTAAACCCCTCAAGCCTTTCACCTTATCAGCCCCCATTTCCGTTTTGAGTTAATATCGAAACACTAGCCATCTTGAGAGCATTATTGAGCTTACAATGAGTTTTTGGGTGTTCTTTTTGTGATCTTGAAGAAGGAGGCTTGAGGAGAAGCATTGGACAAGAAGGAGCTTGTAGATCCAAAGGTTGTTCATCATTTCTAGCTCATTGGAGGTATAAAGTCTGAAACTTGTTCATTTTTAAGTCTAGATCTAGGTTTAGGAAAGAACTTAGCATCATTTGGTCCCATAACTTGGTATCATGGAGTATGGACTACTCCAGACCATTTGAGCTGTCCTTTTGGGCTAGTTTGGACTTGAGCCTTGGTGGAGTAAGCCCATTAAGGCAAGGAGAAAGAAGCATGTGTGCCCTTAAAGTCAGGATTTAGGGTTCAGGATCATGGGTTGGATTATAGAACTAATTTCTAATTAGGTCTCTTTACTTGTGATTTAGTGATAGGATTTCACGACCCAACATCCCGAGTGTGATTTGATATCTTCAGTCTGAGGTGAGTTTCCTTCACTATATTTGTGGGTCAAAGTCATCAATGCCAGCCCACTAGATTATGTTTTTAGTATGAAGATTGTCTTCGTGACAATTACTTGTTATGCCTGTATTTGTTTGATGTCTCTATGACTCTGATTTTTACGATTATATGTGTTACTGGTAGGAGTGAAATAGACCCGATACCGATTGAAAGATACCAAAGTGGGTGAAATAGACCCAGTACCGGTTGAAAGATACCGAAGGAGGTAAAATAGCCCAGTACCGGTTGAAAGATACCGAATGGGGGGGGGGGGTGAAATACACCCAATATGTTTTGATTGTTATATATGTATGGTATGGGGTATTTTAGGGGAAAGCACTAAGCTTTGTGCTTACAGTTTTTAGTTTATGTTTCAGGTAATTCCAACTCGAAGGGGAAGGGCCCGACCTGATCGGACTACATCCACCTATGTTTTTCCGCATCACGTGATTTTGGGATTTTGTACTCTTATCACACTCCCCAAACCAGAATGGCGGAAACATTCGGGGGGGGGGGGTGACTTCATGTAGTATCATAACAATTGAATATTTGTAAAGAAAGTAAACACAAACATCATAAATATAATTTAAAAGTTACATTGTTGCATGTGGTACATGTCCCAAAAGAATATTACAATATGATGATTTAATAAGTTTTGAAAAATGACGCCTTAGCGTCCCTTCTCCAAAGGCTGATGTTTTACCTGTATTACTGAATCCCTGAGAAATACAAGTAGTTTTGAAAAAGTGTCAACAATTAAGTTGGTGAGTTCATAATCGTTTTTGTACTAAAATTGTATGTCTTTCGGTAAAAATCATTTAGCGTGTTTCTAGAAAATCCAATATTTTCCATGTATATGTGGTAGTTTGAAAAGTTCCAAAGACTGGAATGCATAAGTATTTTTCATACTAAAAATGGTGTAAGTGGATTTATACATATATAATGTAATTACTGATGCATTTAATAGTCTCGTAAATCAAAATGTTTTGATACTCCATGTGAGTTTTATAACCATGCTATTGACCCAGACTGCCTGTAACAACGTTCTTCAGGCGTTGAAGTGTTATGACGTTTGTCACCCCAGACCTGCCGGTCTAACTGTAGCTAACAATTTAGGTGTGGGATTGTCAATCCCGTATAGATCTATACACAAGTATCACGCTCTCCCTACAAGAGATTATGGTTTATAATACAGGACTTGAAATGCGTACTTGAGAGTACGGTGAAGCCAAATGTCTCACAAAATTTAGTATCAATAGATTTACGGAATGAAAAGTCCATCTTTCTTGTAAATGTAAGTATTTCCTTTTTATAGTGTTTATGTAAAAATATCATGAATAACTTGTAAACTATACCCATTATAGTTTTTCAAAAGTGTGTTCCATTTGGTGATAAAACTCGGTGTAATACCGACTTTGCATGTAAAGTGTAACGTTGGTAGTAATACTGTTTATCATTTATAAACAAAATGTAGGTAAAGTATTTGAAACCATATGTAACGATGCATATTTTAACATAAATTTTTCTTGTGTTTCACTTGTATTCCCCCCCATCCCCCTAAAACATGAAAAAGACGTGAAAATGTAGGGGTATGAACTCACCTGGAAAGTGGGATGATTTGATGAAAACGAGACTTTACTCGGGCAGTACTTCGACCGAAAAGTGGTAAATTTCTCCGGAGTTTCGGAGTTTCGGGCCTTCGTCGGGGTTTGGATATGTAACCGGGGTGGCGGGGTTGTCTCGGGGTGCTTAACACAGAGTAAGAGTGGGAGAGAGGATAGAAATGAGCAACTAAAACCGAAACCCTCGGTTTCTATTTATAGGGTGCAATTTCAGGACTCACATCGTGGGCATGGGATGGCTCACGTCGTGAGCTTGGTCTGTAGACGCGACGTCTGGTGGTCTAACTCTGGCACACATCAGTCATAGACTCACGTCGTGAGTCTCTAGTTCACGTCGTGGGTCTTCGGATAAGGTTGGTTTGCATGCCCCGAACTTCATAAATTCATATCTCTCGCATACAAGCTCCGATTTCAATGTTCTTTATATCCACACGTAGGTGAGATTATGCTCTACAACTTTCGTTTAAACTCCGTCGGCTAATTTTGACTCTAGTTTTTTAAATTATGTTTTTAACAGGCCGGGACAGGAAAAGTCCGTTAAAAATTCATATCTTCTTCATCTGACGTCTGTTTTCGTCTGTCTTTTTACCGTACTTCTACTATTGTCGGGATCTTCGATTTTCATTAAGGTTGCGTCAGCTAAAAGTCTCTCGATCTCTATTTCGAGTTTTTAGCTGTCTACTGTTATATCCGAAACTTAGAAAAATCATAACTTCCTCATACGAAGTCAGATTTGGACGTTCTTTTTATACACGTTTACGGTTTAACATAATCTACGACTTTCGTTTAGATACCTAAGGCTAAAAAGTATTTTATTGAAATTTCACTTTTTACACTTGACAGTGTTTTACCGGTTTTGTCGCGAATCTTTGATTAGTCATAACTTCTTCGTTATATCTCGGATTTTTGTGTTCTTTATATTTCTGAAAATCATGATACGATATCTAAGATATTATGTACCTCAATTGAGATTTTTTGATTATTTTATTTTAGACGCTATTTCTTTATTATATTGAAAATAGATTACAATACTTGACTTTAGATCATTACTTTGCCTTGAAATATCGGGTTGTCACAACTCTGATAAAATTTTACTATAATATACTCTTTACTGTTTTGATATGATTATCGTATGAATGGAATGAATTTAAAAATAAAATTTTTCTCTGAATTTTTGGGGATGTTACAAATTGGTATCAGAGCCTTGGTTTGAGGGATTCGGGCATATTCTCGGTTGTGCCTGAACTCAAATCGAGGGTTTGGCAGATTTTCCATAAAAATAAACATTTTAACTAAGGAATTTTTATAAAAGAAAAGGGGTGAGATGCATGCAATTAGCCAAGCTCAAGTAAGTCTCCCCAAAATACCCATACAAGTTATATGTTTTACGTTATGATATGAGAATTGCATTCTAGATTAGGGCTAAGGGTCTTCTCTGGATTTCATGATAGAATGCTAGGATAGATGTCTTTATGTGCCTATTGCATAAGCTTATAGATTCACATGCTAGTATGAGATTAGTTATTTGATAGGATGGCATGTATAGGTTATGTTCTGACTTGAATTGTTTGATGCTTGAATGTTGCGTGCTTTGTGATTTTAGGAAATTTTATTAGTACCAACTAACTAGTGGATGAATGTGTTGGGTTACATATTATTGAGATTGGATAATTTCTGAAGAATATGTTTAACTCTATTGCGCGGCTCTTGTTTAAGTCCAACCATTATAGTGTAGGACCTTTCATTCGAAGAATTATCTAGTACTCATAGTACGTAACTGTATTCATGTGCCAGTTAGATGGTATTGGTGTGAGTTCCTTATGCATCTGATAGCAGAGAGTTGTGAGGAAAGGAACCCGAGGAAATCTCTGGGATATGTATTGGAACGTAGGACGCCTTATAGTATGAGGAGAGTATTAAATGGGGAATTGTGACTTGGAGGAGTCGGGGAAGTCCTTCAGGAGGGTATAAATAGGTGTGGAAGGTAGTATTGGGCCCGTAATACTGGAAGCACAAGATTTATACGCGAGACCAGGAAGACCACGATGAATCTAGGAAGCTAAAGAGTGTGAACCTTTTCGTGTGTTTACTGATTGTTTATGTGGTTATGTTTCAGTATGGTGGTGACACGCAATGGAGCAGGGAGTTCAGGATCCGGATCTCATTTGGGCACGAGCACCGAACCAATTGATGAGGGATTATGTGAGTTCATTGCGTCAGAGGTTACTAGAGGCATCCTTGATGCGACCCCGGTGATGTTTGGGTCGATCAAGGAGGGTATCATTGAGCTGATGGAGGATCACCTTCGGATGTTCAGGGCCGATCTGGCTGCTAGCCAGTCTGGGGCCCATACTCTCTCCTTCAAGGACTTCAGGGGACGTGGGGCACCATAATTCTTTGGGGTGAAGGAACCCATTGCCTCCAGGCGCAGGCTAGCAGACACTGAGTGTGCCAAGATGACGAGCTTCTTCCCTGAGGGGTCGAAGGTGAGGTTCATTGCAGGATGCCGGAGGGAGCGAGATCGGGATTGGTGGGAGGAGGTTGGCTATACTTTGGGAGCCCCAACCATTGAGGCCATGACATGGCCGAATTTTGTGACCCGGTTTCGAGCGAAGTTTGCACCAGCTATTGAGGTGAAACAGATAGCTAAAGAGTTTCTCGATATGAGACAGACGAGCGAAACCGTGGTGGAGATCACTGCCAAGTTCAGAGAGATAGAACCCTATTGGTACCCCAATATGCCATAGACGAAGAGATGCGGAAGACTCGGTACCATGATATGCTGAGACCTGATATCAGGGAGTTTGTTAGTTTTTATGCCTGCCCGATTTTGGACGACATGATATCTAGGGCCCGGGAATGGGAGATTGATTTGGAGCACATAGGGAGGAGGAAGGCAAAGCATAGGCAGAAGACTGGGTTTCGGCAAAGAAACCTAAGGGATTCGATTCCAGATCAAAGGGCCAGCATGGTCGAACCCATTGTGGCAAGTGCGCAGAGCACATGATGGAGTCTGCAGAGTGGGTGGTTCAGGCTGCTACAAATACGGCAAGACAGGGCATTTCACCAAGGATTGCACTGCTACTACCACCACCACCCAGACATCAGATCTGATTTTCTTTCACTACAATCAGAGGGGCCACAAAAAGGCCAACTGCCCAAGTTTATCAATAGGAGGACCAGTAGCAGCACATACTCCAGTGACTCTGAGGATCACTGATGGCCTCCAGGGCAAGGTAGAGGCGCTGGTTGTTCGGAGTAGGGCATTTCATCTGACAACCGATGAGGCTCATGCATCACCCGATGTGGTCACTGGTATGTTTCTTCTCCTTACCTTTTAATTCATATTATTTTTTATGCTTATATGTTTGTATTGTTGCTTAAGCTCATTCTTTGTGAACGATATACCTACATTGGTCTTATTCGATTCAGGGGCTACCCGATCTTTTGTATCTCTTTTGCTTAGCAAGTGGTTTGACGATGCTCCGGGAGAGTTGGATTATCCACTAGAGGTTGAGATTGCTGATAGTGTCTGGTGCGAGTGTCGAGGGTTCATCGGGGATTCACTTTTGAGTTATTCAGTGAGCGGTATCCGATTGATTTGGTTCTGATTCCCCTACATGAGTACAAGGTCCTTGTGGGGATGGATTGGTTGAGACCTAATGGAGCGATGATTGATTGTGAGCTTCAGTTGGTACGTGTTCGGACCCCAAGTGGGGGAGATTTGGTGATCCACGGTGAGGGTGCTCAACATGGGCCGACTCTCTGTTCGGCATCCAGGGCTAAGCGTTATCTTCAGCAAGGATGTTCTGGGTTTGTGGCCTACGTGACGGATGCCCGGGGGAAGGGTGAGGTGACCATGGATGATGTATCGATTGTTTGGGACTAACCGGATGTGTTCCCGAAGGATTTTACAGGAGTTCCTCTAAAGAGGCAGGTGGTGTTTCGGATTGACTTGGTTCCAGGTGCAACTCCGATAGCCAAAGCACCTTATCGGCTAGCTCCCCCAGAGATGCAGGAGTTGTCTACGCAACTGCAGGAGCTTCTAGAAAAGGGTTTATTCAGCCGAGTAGCTCACCATGGGGAGCGTCAATCTTATTTGTGAAGAAAAAGGATGGGGCGCATCGGATGTGTATTGACTACCGGGAGCTGAATAAGCTAACGGTGAAGAACCGTTACCCACTCCCGAGGATCGACGATTTATTAGATCAGCTTCAGGGCGCATCTTGGTTCTCCAAGATTGATTTGCGTTCGGGTTATCATCAGATGAGGTTCAGGGAGGAGGAAATGAAGAAGATGGCCTTCTGAACTCGTTATGGTCATTACGAGTTCGTGGTGATGCCTTTCGGGATCATCAATGCTCCAGCTGCATTCATGGATCTCATGAATCGCGTATGCAGACCCATGTTTGATCGGTCTGTAATTGTGTTTATTGATGACATTCTAGTCTATTCGAAGACCCGGGAGCAGCATGAGGAGCACCTGAGGGAGATATTGGAGACTCTGAGGAGAGAGAGAGAGAGAGAGAGAGAGAGAGAGAGAGAGAGAGAGAGAGAGAGAGAGAGAGAGAGAGAGAGAGAGAGAGAGATTGTACGTGAAGTTCTCCACGTGTGAGTTCTGGTTACGCGAGGTGCAGTTTCTGGGGCACCTTGTCAACCAGAATGGTATTCTGGTTCGTTCGGCCAAGATTGAGGTGGGAGGTTCCGAGGACTCCATTTGAGATTCCGAGTTTCCTTGGATTGGCAGGTTACTATCAGAGATTCATTTAGAGTTTCTCCAAGATAGCGGTTCCTTTGACCAGGCTGACAAAAAAGATTGTCACATTTTGTTGGGGGCCTGAGCAGCAGACAACTTTCGCGACCTTGAGACAGAAAATGTGTGAGGCACCGATTCTGACGCTGCCAGACGATGTTGAGGACTTTGTGATATATTGTGATGCTTCGATCATGGGTTCAGGTGCATTGTTGATACAACGAGGTCATGTGATTGCGTATGCGTCGAGGCAGCTGAAGCCTCATGAGACGAATTACCCTACACACAATTTGGAGTTGGGGGAAGTGGTTTTTGCCCTCAAGATTTGGAGACAATATCTCTATGGGGTCCATTGTACTATTTACACGGATCAAAAGAGTCTGAGGTATTTGATGTATCATCCAAATCTGAACATGAGGCAGCGCAGATGGTTGGATGTGGTGAGGGATTATGATTGTGAGATCATTTATCACCGGGGGAAGCCCAACATGGTGGCCGATCCTCACAGCCGTAAGGCAGTCGCTGATGGGTTTTGAGCATTCTAACACTCCTATGGTGTACATGCAACCCTAGAAACCTTGGATCTATGTTTGACTAAGATACATGCAAATAATTATTTTTCCAAGGTTCTTATCCTAACTAGCATGGCATGGGGTACTTGAATCAAATAAAACTAGTAGAATTACTTACCTTGTAGTAGTAGTTGATTGCTTGGAGTTTAAGAGCCTAGCACCAATAATGTGGATGCCTCAAATGGAAGTCACAAATCACCACAAACTTGGAAACTTGAGAGAATAGTCACAAACTTCTTGAAATCGGCCCTCTTAGTTTACACACATCAACTAGTGTTATTTCAAGAACCAAAGCCTCCTTTATATAGTGTGGTGGATTAGGGTTACATCCATGTAAACCCTAATACCCATGTCTTTTCATTTCCATGAGATCCATGGGTTAAAGCTCCGTGGAGTATCCATGGACTTTCCATGCAAGCCTAGCCCATTCCAAATAAGCATTAGCCCACACTATATAAATACAAGCGCCCATATTTAATTAGTCATACTTTTGATCTCTAAATTAATTCTAAATTAATTATAGATCAACACTAATTAAATAATATGATTTTATATTAATATATTAGAACTTATAATATATTAATAAATCATAACTTATACTATTCTCAAAAGATTATCCGTAAATTGTTCGGATGAAGTGCAACCCAAATGGACCATGTCGGGTCGAGTCAAGTACATACCAAATATAGTTATGGACTTAGACACTATCTCCAACAGTCTCCCACTTGGATAAGTCTAATAACTATAGTTGCAAGTATGACTTCAGGAACCGATCAGCAATCGTAGCTCTTAAAACTCTATTGAACTATGAAGCGCCATTTTAGATAAGTGATCATATAATCCTCTGTTCTAGATATCAGCCGGACAAATACATGGAACATGGTCTTGCTTATTGTCCAACATTTTTTTCCCGATTTCCGATTTGTTTGACATAGAACTTAACTGAACACATCAATTTAGTACTGACCGGGCCCGGTACATAGGTCAAAACAAAATCATCGAGGGGCCCAGATATCACTTCTAATTCTAGAAGGAACAGATAAACTTCGACTCATATGTTTGCTCTACTACTTGTTGAATTACACACAAAAGCACGGTTTATAACATCGAGTTACCAATGCGTTTTCGTGCAATCAATGCATAACCAACTCATAGGCAACAAGTCATATCTCTAGGTTTGAAGACTTATATGATATTACCGTCTCACGATCACTCGAGATAAATTCCATGAAGTGATACAAGTGAGCGTGGGTTGAATCCAATACTTAGAACTTATGAGCACTCATGAGTGTTGTAGCCCCGCTTTGTCTAACATTTTAGACCTCTACAAGCCAACCCATGACAGTCTTGATTCATATCTACTTCCAACATATGACCGACTGTGGAGAGTTTGAATAATATGATATAAACCATAACATAATTATTATGGAAGTCAAAACATGCAAAAAGAAATAATAGTAAACGATTGACAAGAGATAGCAACACTTTACTCATAAATAACAGCTTTTATTTATCATCAAATGTCAATTACATTTTACAAATTTCAAGATTATCTAACTACTAAAACTAATATCATCCTTCAGCCCTATGCTCCGAGCATGCTGGAGATGCTTAGCCCGAGTCAGTCCCTTCATGAGGGGATCTGTTGGGTTCTCATCCGATGATACCCTCTTTGCCACGAGGATTCCTTCTTCTATTCGATGTCTGATGAAGTGATATTTTCTGTCAATGTGTCTGGATCTCCCATGATCTCTTGGTTCCTTGGCTAAGGCAACCGCACTATTGCTGTCACAGAAAATCTCCATTGGCTCCTTTATAGCTGGTACAACTCCAAGGTCTCCGATGAAGTTCTTTAGCCATATAGCCTCCTTTGCTGCCTCGCTTGCTGCTATATACTCTGATTCACAAGTGGAATCAGCCACTGTCTCCTACTTGGAACTTTTCCAAGTAATTGCCCCTCCGTTTAGAGTAAAGACCCAGCCTGACTGAGAGCGGAAATTATCCCTGTCAGTCTGAAAGCTAGCATCACTGTACCCTACAACTCTCAAGTCCCCACTGCCACCGAGGGTAAGGACCCAGTACTTAGTCCTCCGTAGGTACTTGAGGATATTACTTACCGCAGTCCAGTGTGCCTTGCCAGGGTTCCCTTGATACCTGCTAACCATGCTCAAAGAAAAGGCTACATCAGGTCGAGTACACGTCATAGCATACATGATCGATCCTACAGCTGAAGCATAAGGTATTCGACTCATTTCTGCTATCTCAGCCTCAGTACTAGGGCTTTGTGTCTTACTCAATCTGGCGTTACTCTGGATGGATAACTCTCCTTTCTTGGAGTTATGCATGTTGAACCTTTTCAACACTTTGTCCACATAGGTGCTTTGACTAAGTCCAATTAGTCTTTTACTCCTGTTTCTCAAAATCCTTATCCCTAGGATATAGGCAGCTTCTCCAAGGTCCTTCATAGCGAAACACTTCCCAAGCCAGGACTTTACTTCCTGCAGGGTTGGGATGTCATTTCCTATGAGTAGTATGTCATCCACATATAGTACCAAAAAGCTGACTATACTCCCACTAGCCTTGATATAGACACAAGATTCATCTTCACTCCTTAAAAAGCCAAATTCTTTGAGTTTCTCATCAAAGCAAAGATTCCATCTGCGAGGTGCCTGTTTTAATCCATAAATGGATTTCTCGAGCTTACACACTCTACTGGGGTACTCTGTACTGAAAAAACCCTCTGGCTGAACCATGTAAACATCTTCAGCCAACTTTCCATTAAGGAAAGCGGGTTTGACATCGATTTGCCATATTTCATAATCATCAAATGCAGCAATGGCTAACAGAACCCTAATAGACTTAATCTTGGCCACTGGTGAAAAGGTCTCATCATAATCAACTCCCGGAGGTTGACAATAACCCTTTGCAACCAGTCGTGCCTTATAAGTATGTACATTACCATCCATGTCGGTCTTCTTCTTGAAGATCCATTTGCACCCAACTATCTTACGATCAGGTACATTGTCAACCAAGTTCCAAACTTGCTTGTCATACATGGACTGTATCTCGCTATCTATAGCCTCTTTCTATTTAGCAGCCTCAGGGCCTGCCATGGCTTCCGTGTAGCTGTTAGGCTCATCCAGATTTACTAGTGTGTTATCACTGATAAGTGTCTCACCTTCTGCAGTAATATGAAAACCATAATAATGCTCAGGTGCATTCCTAACTCTGGTGGAATGCCTCAGAGGTATAGATTCTTCAGTCGGCTCAACAGAAGTTTCCTCCTCAGGTTGAGGGCTAGGGTTTGAGGTTCCTTCACCACTTGACTCTTGAATTTCCTCAAGGTCAATTTGCCTCCCACTGTCTCCTTGGCTCATGAATTCTCTCTCTCGAAAGAATCCTCTTCTTGCTACAAAGACCACATTATCATTGGGTCTGTAGAAGATGTAACCAAAGGATTTATGTGGGTAGCCGATGAAAATACACATTTCGCTTCGGGGTTCGAGCTTATCGTGAGTCTAGCGTCTCACGAAAGCCTCGCAACCCCAAATCTTGATGTGGTCTAGATTTGGAACTTTTCCAGTCCACAACTCGTGAGGTGTTTTGGCAACCTTCTTTGTAGGGACTGGATTAAGGATATGGGCGGCAGTCTCTAAGGCATACCCCCAAAATGAGATTGGTAGCGAAGCTCGACTCATCATGGAACGAACCATGTCCAACAAGGTCCGATTGCGCCTCTCAACTACACCATTCAACTGTGGTGTCCTAGGAGGTGTCAATTGTGAGACAATCCCACATTCCTTAAGGTGGTCAAGGAACTCATTACTATGATACTCACCACCACGATCGGATCGAAGCATCTTAATGTTCCTGCCCAACTGATTCTCCACTTCTTGCTTAAACTCTTTGAATTTCTCAAAGGTTTCTGACTTATGCTTGATTAGGTAGACATATCCATATCTACTAAAATCATCAGTAAAAGTCACATAGAACCGATTAGCATCTCTTGTGGCGGTTCTGAAGGGTCCACACACATTCGTGTGTATGAGGTCCAACAAACCTTCACCCCTAGCACAAGTGCCAGTAAAAGGTGACTTTGTCATTTTATCAAGAAAACAAGATTCACAACTATCATCTGACTTTAGGTCAAATGACTCCAAGAGTCCATCCTTTTGGAGTTGGCCTATGCGTTTCTTGCTTACATGTCCAAGACGACAATTCCATAAGGATGCTTTATCTAAGCTAGTGGAAGAGTTAATACACAATACATTATTTCCTAGATTATCTACAACAGATACAGTTTCATACACGCCATCACAAGGTAATGCTTTAAAATAATGAACATTATTAAAGAAAGCATCAATACTACCATTATTATTATCAAAATAAAAGGTAAAACCTTGTTTATACAATGCATGAAAGGAAATAACATTTCTTGCCACTTCTGGCGAATAATAACATTTATTCAAATCTAATGTAAACCCACTATTTAGCACTAAGGAATAAACTCCTATCTTGGTGACAGGTGAAGCTTTCCTGTTTCCCATGATCAAGTTTATCTTTCCCTGCTCCACATTCTCACTTCTTTTTAGTCCCTGCAAATCACAACATATGTGAATACCACAACCTGTATCAAGGACCCAAGACTTATAATAAGGTGAGTTATTAGACAATATAGTGTATATACCTGCATGGTTGGGTTTTACTTTCCCATCCTTCAAATCTTGCTGGTACTTTGGGCAGTTTCACTTCCAGTGCGACTTTTCATGGCAATAGAAGCATTCAGCCTCATTAGGGTTAGCAGAAGGAGTGACAAAACCTTTCTTGGTTTTGCTTGAAGAGGAGCCTTCAAGGGTCTTACCCTTGGTACACTTAGAAGGGTTCTTTCTCTTCTTCCCTTTGTCATGCCCGATTGCCAAGACATTGGCCGCAGTTGGAGTAGGAGTAGGAGTAGGAGTAGTAACAACCGACTTACCCTTTAGACCACTTTCGGCGGTCTTCAAGAGTCCTTGAAGTTTGCTGAGGGTGACTTCTTCCTTGTTCATGTGATATGTCATGCGGAATTGATCATAACACGATGACAAGGAATGCAAAATGATGTCTATTGCTAACTCCTCAGGGAAGTTCACATTCAGCTTCAGTAAACGGTCCACATACCTTTGCATTTTCTGCATGTGGCCCGTGATGGGTTCACCATCCTTCATTCGGGTTGTTATCATGGAGGAGATTATTTCATATCGCTCTTGACGAGCACTTTGATGGTAGCGGTCCATCAAGTCCTGGTGCATCTCAAAAGGATAATAGTCCTCATAGGACTTTTGGAGGTCGGCTGTCATGGTGGCCATCATGATGCATGCCACTTTTGTAGCATCTCTTTCATGTACCTCATATTCAGCAAGCTCTTCAGGAGTAGCAGTTGGATCAGGTACCTTCAGCTCCTTGTCGAGAACATATTCTTTGTTCTCATACCGAGTGACCATCCTGATGTTTCTGATCCAATCTGTAAAGTTGGACCCATCAAAGATGACTCTCCCACAAAGATTCATGAGAGAGAAGGAGCTAGTAGGGTTTGAGCCAGAAGCATTGTTATTGGAAGACATCTGAAAAGAAGAGGGAATATATTAGATTAGATATAGAGATAGTCCTTAACAAAACACCCAAATGTAATATTAAGGCTAGGACCCAACACAATATTTTATAACTTAGAAGAGGGATGCCGTAATCTAAGCTATAAGATATTAGAAGGTAGGTGAATGACGATTCACGAATTTCCACCATGAAAAACGAAATATTTAATTAGGTTTTAATTGGTTTAGAAACTCCTAGATTATTTGAGATTCATTGAACTTTCTTCAATGGCATGTTTCAATCTCGAGTGTGCCCTTCAAGTTTTGTGACTGGGATGCCGAGGATCACAAAACAAGGTGTGAAGTAACCATGCAAATTACTTGGTACCCTTAATGTATTACCCCTCAATCGATGTGCCGGTTAACCACACACGCTCCATCGATACTATGATAAACATTAAGTCACCTTTTACCTACCTTGTTAAGTTCAAGTTAGTGTGCCGGTTAACCACACACGCTCCACTAACGACTTAAACAAAGTGTAAAGTGTAATTTCATGGATTAGCACCTTATTCACATTTTCCTAAAATAACTAAGATTGGGAATTCAATAAAGTTTAGTTACTTTAGTATTATCATTCTACTTTTAATGAAAATTTATAACTCCTTGTCCTACCCGTTCGGCTAACGACCCTCCACCGATCAAGGAAGCGGTGGGTGAGAGTGGACACCCATTAAGTTGCCATTTTATAGGCAACAACCTTATACCCCCCTTATAGACCGGCTTCGTGAATGAGGCATACTAGAGGTAAGACGACTTGATCTTATACATATATAAATATTGTTAAACTTATAATATTATAAAGTATAAGGGTTGAATTTTAACTTTTAAAATTCTAGGGGTTGGAACTAAAGTTTTTAATATGACTTTACATGTTCCAAAACTTGAGGGCAAGTTTTATAAACTTTCAAAACTTTTCATTTCTCATAACTTATGAGTTAATGGTTATTAAAAATGAAGACTCTTCATTTTTTGTAACCTATGTGTTCTTTTAATGGTTATTTATAAATGTGACTTTTGGTTATCCATAACTTAAGAACTAGTTATGGACTCCATTAAAACACATAAAGATCAAGAATTAATCTAATCAATTATTAGCACATAATTTCTATGATCTTCTAAACTCATATGTTTATGAATGTTCATATCAAAAATTTCAAGAATCGTAAGTACATATACAAAACTTGAAATTTTGATACGAGCTTTTGAACAAAACTTCGATTTTCAAGTTTTTTTTTTTTTTTTTTTTTTTTTTGCATCAAGTATCAAATAAACAAACCAGGCTCTGATACCACTGATGGGTTTTGAGCATTCTAACACTCCTATGGTGTACATGCAACCCTAGAAACCTTGGATCTATGTTTGACTAAGATACATGCAAATAATTATTTTTCCAAGGTTCTTATCCTAACTAGCATGGCATGGGGTACTTGAATCAAATAAAACTAGTAAAATTACTTACCTTGTAGTAGTAGTTGATTGCTTGGAGTTTGAGAGCCTAGCACCAATAATATGGATGCCTCAAATGGAAGTCACAAATCACCACAAACTTGGAAACTTGAGAGAATAGTCACAAACTTCTTGAAATCGGCCCTCTTAGTTTACACACATCAACTAGTGTTATTTCAAGAACCAAAGCCTCCTTTATATAGTGTGGTGGATTAGGGTTACATCCATGTAAACCCTAATACCCATGTCTTTTCATTTCCATGAGATTCATGGGTTAAAGCTCCATGGAGTATCCATGGACTTTCCATGCAAGCCTAGCCCATTCCAAATAAGCATTAGCCCATACTATATAAATACAAGAGCCCATATTTAATTAGTCATACTTTTGATCTCTAAATTAATTCTAAATTAATTATAGATCAACACTAA
Source organism: Lactuca virosa (assembly GCF_052849685.1). Classification (NCBI taxonomy): domain Eukaryota; kingdom Viridiplantae; phylum Streptophyta; class Magnoliopsida; order Asterales; family Asteraceae; genus Lactuca; species Lactuca virosa. The sequence continues at coordinate 172,746,618 of NC_136434.1, read as the reverse complement.
TTAAATAATATGATTTTATATTAATATATTAGAACTTATAATATATTAATAAATCATAACTTATACTATTCTCAAAAGATTATCCGTAAATTGTTCGGGTGAAGTGCAACCCAAGTGGACCATGCCGGGTCGGGTCAAGTACATACCAAATATAGTTATGGACTTAGACACTATCTCCAACAGTCGCGACTCTGATCAAGGATTTATGTTTGACGATGACAGTGATTACCCCATTATTAGAGCAAATTTGAGAGGTTCAGATTGAGGCTATGAAGGAAGAGCACCGAAAGAGTAAGCGAATTGTGGTGCAAGTGGCTTTCTACGATTATGATAGCCGGGGGTTACTGACCATTCATCAGAGGGTGTTGGTTCCATATTGGGGTGGTGTATGTGGAGCGGTGCTTGATTTGTAGGGAAGTCAAGGCCGAGAATCAATGGCCCCATGGAAAAATGGAGTCGTTGGATATTCCTGTTTGCAAATGGGAAGAGATTACGATGGATGTTATCACTAAATTACCCGGGACAGTGCATTGAGTGGATTCAATATGGCTCATCGAGATCGACGACCAAGAATACGCATTTTATCCTGATCTAAGAGAGTATCTCTGCGGAGAAGTTGGCAGGCATCTACATTTGGGAGGTTGTGGCACGCCATGGGGTGCCGGTTTCTATGGTCTCAGATAGGGATGTTCGGTTTACTTCCAGGTTTTGGAAGAGGTTCCACGAGGAGTTGGGTACTCGTCTGCACTTCAGCACGACTTTTCACCCACATACGGATGGTCATAGTGAGCGGACCACTTAGACATTGGAGGATATATTGCGGGCATGCGTTCTGGATTTTGGCGATAGTTGGGATATGTATCTTCCGTTAGAGGAATTTCGTATAACAACAGTTATCATTCCAGCATTGATCGACCTCCTTTGGAGATGCTCTATGGGAGGAAGTGTAGGACCCCAGGTAATCTGGTTCAGGAAGCGGGGTAATCTGGGCCCCAGGTATATTGGTCCTTTCAGGGTTGCAGCTTGGGTAGGGAGAGTAGCATATCGAATAGATATTATGAAGGAGCTCAGTTAGATTCACAGTACTTTTCACGTCTCTCCGCTACGGAAGTGTTTAGCTGATGATTCCGAAGTAGTTCCATTGGAGGATATTCAGGTGGATGACCGCCTGAACTACATTGAGAGACCAGTGGCGATCCTTCACCGAAAGACGAAAACCTTGAGGAACAAGGTTGTGGGATTGGTGAAGGTGCAGTGGCAACACCGGAAAATGTTTGGAGTGGACTTGGGAGCCCGAGGAAGAGATAAGGGAGCATTACCCAGAGTTATTTTTGGCAGCGGACTTCGAGGACGAAGTCTAATTCAAGTGGGGGAGAATGGTAACGCCTAAATCGCCAGGTAAAACCCTTTTGCAATTATTTTTATTATACATGGACTAGAACGGAGTACGTTGGGCGTACACAAGGTACGCACCGTGTACTCCCATGCATGCACGAATTGTGGGTATCCCCTGCGTACGTTGGGTGTACCCATGCGTATGCGGGGCGTACGCAAGCCAGGGAAAAATCCTAATTTTTAGGGTTTGCACCCTATTTAACCTCATTAAACCCCTCAATCCTTTCACCTTATCAGCCCCTATTTCCTTTTTGAGCTAATATCGAAACCCTATCCATCTTGAGAGCATTGTTGAGCTTACAAAGAGTTTTTGGGTGTTCTTTTGTGATCTTGAAGAAGAAGAAAAAGGCTTGAGGAGAAGCATTGAACAACATGGAGCTTCTAGATCCAGAGGTTATTCATAATTTCTAGCTCATTGGAGGTATAAAGTCTAAAACTTGTTCATTCTAAGTCTAGATCTAGGTTTGGTGAAGAACTTAGCATCTTTTGGTCCCATAACTTGGTCTCATGGAGTATGGACTACTCCAGACCATATAAGCTATCCTTTTGGGTAGTAAAAAAAATCGAATCTTGGAGGCTAGAATTCAACCATGCATGTGTTGGTGACCACTTAAGGGAGATACAAGGCTTAATTCATGGTTTGAGTCCCAATAAGTCATGCAAAAGCATAAAGTTTGCAACTTTATGGCTTAACACACTTTAATGACCTTGGATCTGAATTTCAACGTCAAAAGCTCAATGGGTTAACACAATTCGAGATGGGTGGCTGTCCGACCAGTACGTCGGGTGTACTCATGAGTACATTGCGCTTACTGGGCCAGCGCCCTGTTTTTGGATTAGCGATAGCAACGTATGTCCGGCGTATGAGCCAGGTATGTGGTACATACGTCCATATGCCAACCTTTAGATTTTTGGGCTCGGAGTTAGATGGGCTCGTTTTCTTGTTTGAGTTGGGCCTTAGGTTTAATTATGGTATCATGTCATTAATGGGCTTAAGGCCATCAGGGAACTCTTGGGCCCATGTTGGGACTTAGGGTCCTTTTTGGTTGGACTTAGAATGCCTTTCGGGCTAGTTTGGACTTTGGCCTTGGTGGAGTAGGCCCAATAAGGCAAGGAGTAAGCAGCATGTGTTCCCTTAAAGTCAGGATTTAAGGTTAGGGATCATGGATTGGATTATTGACCTAATTTCTAATTAGGACCTCTTTACTTGTGATTAGTGACAGGATTTCACGAGCCAACAGCCCGAGTGTGATTTGATATATTCAGCCTGAGGTAAGTTTCCTTCACTGTATATGTGGGTCAAAGGCACCAATGTCGAACCACTAGATTATGTTTGTAGTATGATGATTGTCTTCATGACAATTACTTGTTATGCTTGTATCTGCTTGATGTCTCTGTAACTCTTATTGTTATGATTATATGTGTTAGTGGTAGGTGTGAGAACAAGATCTTTGCGCAGGGACAAGGTTTGAGAACTCAAACCTTGAGTGAATACTTGAGATCAATGTCTGCTTAATAATGGATGTTCAAGTCGAGACTGGAAAGACCAGTCAAGTCTTAGATAATCAATTCAACAAATGATCAAGACATTAATTTAGAACAAGTAAATAGTGATCAAGGTAAAGTTAATAAATGAGGAACAAGAAGAATGTTTTAAATGTGATAAGAGTAAATGCCAAAAGTGAGAGAAAGATCCGTTGTTGACTTGTATAGAATACTCCTATTTAAAGGAGAGAATGTTACAGCGAATTAACCCAAGTGTTTACATAGGACCGGACAAAAGATACAAGTCTGACATTCTGATTGTCCTAAATCAACTTTAGACTAAGTCCTATGAAACGTTACATCAAAATGCAAGACAAAAGTAATAAATGCATAAGAGACAAAATAACTTCATTCCGGACAAGTGATGTTCCAGAGATGAAAGTTTGGTTCCGGATCAGCATGCATTCTGGACTTCAGGATTAGTTCCGGAATGCGTTCCTCTTCAAAATACTTCACTCCTTTTCTTTAGGTCCGGATAGGTTCCGGATCACATCTTCCTTCGGAACCAACAGCCTTCGAAATATGTACTTAGGATTGCTAGAGGTTCACTTTCAGGTTCCAACAATCTCCCCCTAAGTGAACTTAGCAATCCATCGAGCTTAGTTCATTTCTTCCTTGATGAAGGTGTATGCTCGGAACAACTATTCTCGCACTGCAATGTACCAAGTCAGTTGACTTACAAACTTCGCCTTAACCTGTTCCGGAGCATTAGACTTGGACGCTCGAGAAATGAACTTCTGCAGAGCTTTGGTAGGAACCAGGTGTTTGTCAACGACTCGGAAGAAGTCCTTCTTGTTTGTTCTTCTGGTGGTGTAGACAAACCCTAGAACCGGTTCTTCGATCGGACCATCTGCAAGAATTTCAGCTTCCGGAAGAACAAAGTCGATCTTTGCCACAAATTGTTCGGTTCCATAGAGGTGAGCAAGTTCGTAATCACATCTGCAAAACTCAGCAACATAGTCTTTGAGAAAGCTGAGAGCTGCGTGATAGGCACCCATACTGATGTCATCCTTTTGGTTTTCTCTGAAGTACGCAGCAAGAGTAAGGATGTCGTTCGGATTCATAGAAGGAAAATCTGCATCAGTAACAGTCTTTGGAGTTGGTTTGTTCCGGAGAAGATGGAAACGGAACAGAGGACAGTTCAGCTCAAATTTTACCAAGATTTTTCTTCCGAAGCCATGAACCTTAGTGATCCTCTTTCTTGTCCATACCTCCTTGAAGGGTAGATCATTATTGGCGTAAAAGGTTTTGAGCCTTTCACGTTCGGTCCGGATGATCACTTCCGGATTGTCGTTTGGGTGGAGCGGAGCAAACTTTGTGTAGAACTTGCTGAAGGGAGAGAGAGGAAGATCCAGTTGATCAATGTCTTGTGAAGGAAGGTCATAGTAGAGAGTTGGGATGATATCCTTAGCTTGAAGGATGCCTTCTCGACACAGAGAAGAAATGCCACGCATCGGATCAGGATGATCTTTTAATGCTTGAATTAAGATGTTGTCCTCCAATGCCTTGTGAATTTCTTCCTCAGACCATCCAAATTTTTGTTTAAGGGGAGGTCCGGAATGAAAGGCTTGTTGTTCGGAAGTCATCGGTTTCTTGCCTTTGTCTCTCTAAAGAGCATCAATAACCATCTTCATGTTTTTGTCAATGACGAATTCCGGAGTAGGAGTTGGAAGTGGTTCTTCCGGAATTTCATCTGGAGTACGGAGAGGAGAGCCTTGATCAATTGGGGCTATTTTTGGTTCCGGAATGGGAGCAGGAGGCATCATGGAGGGAGTGGCTCGGAAGGCTTGAGCAGTAAGGAAGGATTTTGCCTTAGCCATTTTAACGGCCATTTCAAAAGCATCCGGAAGAGAGGATGGCCATGAGACGGCGGACCAGATCCTCTTCTGTTCTTCTGATAATACTTTTGGAGCAGTCAGCTTTGGGGCTTGAAGACCAAGAATCCCTTTGGGAGCTTCATCCGGAATGTAAACATCATAGTCTTCATCTTCTTCGTTTCCTTCAGTAATACCCAAGATTCCGGAGACAAATTGGACATCTTCTTCGGAATCGAGGTCTTCATCCCGGAGTGAGAATTCCGAGGTTGGCTTCCATTTCTTGCTTGGGCCTTCTCCCCCTCTTGCATCGGTGACCCTGGAAACTGGTGCAAGCGATAAGTCCTCCTTGATGTCATCAAGTTTGGAGAACACCCTCTGAAGACCGGTGGAGAGTTGAAGAGTCAGGGTGTCATAGGCTTCAGAAGTGGGAGCTTGTTCGGATAGATGCTTGAAGGTGCTCCTAAGGATTTCAATCATCTCATCAAACTTCCTGTTCGAAACATCAAAAATGTTCCAAGTTGAGCGCAGGAGTTTGATGAGGACTTGTTGGATGATCAGATTCATCTCATCCTTCTTCCGGATCTCCTTCTCCAATCGTTGAATTTGTTTCTCATGACGAACATGAGTCTTCTTGATAAGATCATTGGTAGCAGACACAAGATCTCATGAACCTTGAGCATGGAAGAGATGGTGTTGAGGTAGTTGTCGACAAGAGCATCGTACTTGGAATCAATCTGCTCAATGGTGTGTTTCAGCCGGATGGAGATCAGCTGGTCAAGATGGGCTTCTCTTTCTGCTATGGAAGGTCCGGACTGGTGGGAGAGAGACTGAAGGATGGCATCAAGTTTTGAATCAAGTCCGGAGACTTTTTGATCCAGTTTCGAGTTCAGCTCTGTCACAGAAGTCTCTACAAATGACACTTTAGCCAATAGTGTCAGAGACATTGGTGCGGATCTCCAGTAGGGCGAATGGGTCAACATGATCACCAGCAGAAGATTCGGAATCGGAGTCTGAGTGTTGCGTAGGAGGCTGGTGAGCATCCGAATTGGAAGAGGGACCAGGTTTGGCAGCATCATCATCTTCTTGAAGTTGTGAGTTGGAGCCGTCGTCCGGAGTGGAAGTGGAGGAGTTTCCGAAGTCAAAGGCAGACTTGGATACAGATGCTTTAAACTGATAATGAATGGATGTCATGAGATGAGCATCCGGAACTGTTGTTGCTTCTTCCTCCAACATAACCTCTTCGGAAATCTCTTCTTCCGGATCAGTATGGAAGATGCTTTGGTGAATGACTATTGGGGGCAGTTCCGAAGTGAGTTCCTTGATGGCGTCATCGTCTGAGGGAAGGACATAGGGCATGTTGCTTTGGATAGCCCGGTTCCTCATGGAGATGAGAGTGGATTCAATTTGGGCACGAGTCAGGTCCGGACGCCTTGATGCAGCCCTGTTCACATAATCTTCCCACAAAGGGTCATTAGAACCTGGTCGTCCTGTACGCCTTCCGGGTATCAGACCAGTTGGGGCATCGGAAGTTGGAGAGACTGCTCCTCCTTCCGGATGCTTGGGTTTCAGAACAACGGTTCCGGAGTGTGTGCGTGTGGAAGAAATAATAGGATTATCAAAAGTGACACATGGGTGTGTTCCAGGGGGCTGCAAGGAACTTTGTTCAACACCGACATCACCCTTTTGGGAGGGTGAGGGTGGAATATGTGTAGACTCCCCGTGAGTGTGTACTTGTGATGATGAAACATTGAGGGGTACCTCAGATGAGTGGACAGGAGGGGTGTGCGGACGGCCAGAATCAGCCTGAATGTCATGGGTGCCCTCCTGTTGAGAGGGGGCACTGACTTTGGTTTTCTTTTTGGCCTTGGGTTTGGTGGGTGAGGCCTTTCGTTTGGCCAGTTGCTTAACCTTGGGTCCAGACTTAGTGTGAGTGGCCTCTTCCAGAATAGGCTCAACTGAGACCGGGGCAGGTTGTGTTGGGTCGAACACAACCGAGGTCTCAAGATGGTGTTTCAAATAAGGAGATCCGGAAGGAATGAGGGCCAACATATTGTCCGGAAGTCGTCTGACCGGACGAAAAGATGATTGGTCCGGAATTCTATAAGACTTAACGAGTTTGAAAGATACACATACCTCCGGAGGAATCGTGCTCACCGGAATGGGGACGTTAAGTTCCTTGAAGATCTGTTCAATCGTCAGGGACCAAAATCTAGGGCTCGAAATCTCGTTCGGTTTCCTCTTGATGGAAAATTTGCAAAAGTCTTGCCATAACACTTCCGGAAGGTCGACAACATTATTACATCCGGAATAGATGCTAGATACCACATTCAGCTAGTCCTTGCTTAGAGTATCAGTGCCGCCATGCTTGCCCGATAGTCCACGGATGATGAAGTGCATGAGAACGGTCCAGAGCCCTAAAACTGCAGTCTTCTTAAAATCCTTTGCCCGATAGTCTTGATTGTACCCGATGAAGTTAAGAAACGTCTGTAACTCTTCACCAGTTGGTTCCACCACTTTGAAACCAGCAGGGTTGGGTGACATTCCAATGGCCTTGAGAAAGGTCGCTTTGTAAACGGGAATGGTGCGATCATCGATGATGGAGGCTAACAGAACATCATCTTCAAGTTTGATGCTTGTGAATGCATGATGAAGATGAGAAAGATGGAGTGGGGGATCTAGGATTTTGGTAAGTGGAATGGAGAGAGGATGATGAGCAAGGAACTCAATCATGATCCTGATTGATTCGTCGTAGTCAAGGGGGTTTAAGGAAAACAGTTGGGTAGTGTCCCTTCTGCAGTAATATGAAAACCATAATAATGCTCAGGTGCATTCCTAACTCTGGTGGAATGCCTCAGAGGTATAGATTCTTCAGTCGGCTCAACAGAAGTTTCCTCCTCAGGTTGAGGGCTAGGGTTTGAGGTTCCTTCACCACTTGACTCTTGAATTTCCTCAAGGTCAATTTGCCTCCCACTGTCTCCTTGGCTCATGAATTCTCTCTCTCGAAAGAATCCTCTTCTTGCTACAAAGACCACATTATCATTGGGTCTGTAGAAGATGTAACCAAAGGATTTATGTGGGTAGCCGATGAAAATACACATTTCGCTTCGGGGTTCGAGCTTATCGTGAGTCTAGCGTCTCACGAAAGCCTCGCAACCCCAAATCTTGATGTGGTCTAGATTTGGAACTTTTCCAGTCCACAACTCGTGAGGTGTTTTGGCAACCTTCTTTGTAGGGACTGGATTAAGGATATGGGCGGCAGTCTCTAAGGCATACCCCCAAAATGAGATTGGTAGCGAAGCTCGACTCATCATGGAACGAACCATGTCCAACAAGGTCCGATTGCGCCTCTTAACTACACCATTCAACTGTGGTGTCCTAGGAGGTGTCAATTGTGAGACAATCCCACATTCCTTAAGGTGGTCAAGGAACTCATTACTATGATACTCACCACCACGATCGGATCGAAGCATCTTAATGTTCCTGCCCAACTGATTCTCCACTTCTTGCTTAAACTCTTTGAATTTCTCAAAGGTTTCTGACTTATGCTTGATTAGGTAGACATATCCATATCTACTAAAATCATCAGTAAAAGTCACATAGAACCGATTAGCATCTCTTGTGGCGGTTCTGAAGGGTCCACACACATTCGTGTGTATGAGGTCCAACAAACCTTCACCCCTAGCACAAGTGCCAGTAAAAGGTGACTTTGTCATTTTATCAAGCAAACAAGATTCACAACTATCATCTGACTTTAGGTCAAATGACTCCAAGAGTCCATCCTTTTGGAGTTGGCCTATGCGTTTCTTGCTTACATGTCTAAGACGACAATTCCATAAGGATGCTTTATCTAAGCTAGTGGAAGAGTTAATACACAATACATTATTTCCTAGATTATCTACAACAGATACAGTTTCATACACGCCATCACAAGGTAATGCTTTAAAATAATGAACATTGTTAAAGAAAGCATCAATACTACCATTATTATTATCAAAATAAAAGGTAAAACCTTGTTTATACAATGCATGAAAGGAAATAACATTTCTTGCCACTTCTGGCGAATAATAACATTTATTCAAATCTAATGTAAACCCACTATTTAGCACTAAGGAATAAACTCCTATCTTGGTTACAGGTGAAGCTTTCCTGTTTCCCATGCTCAAGTTTATCTTTCCCTGCTCCACATTCTCACTTCTTTTTAGTCCCTGCAAATCACAACATATGTGAATACCACAACCTGTATCAAGGACCCAAGACTTAGAATAAGGTGAGTTATTAGACAATATAGTGTATATACCTGCATGGTTGGGTTTTACTTTCCCATCCTTCAAATCTTGCTGGTACTTTGGGCAGTTTCACTTCCAGTGCGACTTTTCATGGCAATAGAAGCATTCAGCCTCATTAGGGTTAGCAGAAGGAGTGACAAAACCTTTCTTGGTTTTGCTTGAAGAGGAGCCTTCAAGGGTCTTACCCTTGGTACACTTAGAAGGGTTCTTTCTCTTCTTCCCTTTGTCATGCCCGATTGCCAAGACATTGGCCGCAGTTGGAGTAGGAGTAGGAGTAGGAGTAGTAACAACCGACTTACCCTTTAGACCACTTTCGGCGGTCTTCAAGAGTCCTTGAAGTTTGCTGAGGGTGACTTCTTCCTTGTTCATGTGATATGTCATGCGGAATTGATCATAACACGATGACAAGGAATGCAAAATGATGTCTATTGCTAACTCCTCAGGGAAGTTCACATTCAGCTTCAGTAAACGGTCCACATACCTTTGCATTTTCTGCATGTGGCCCGTGATGGGTTCACCATCCTTCATTCGGGTTGTTATCATGGAGGAGATTATTTCATATCGCTCTTGACGAGCACTTTGATGGTAGCGGTCCATCAAGTCCTGGTGCATCTCAAAAGGATAATAGTCCTCATAGGACTTTTGGAGGTCGGCTGTCATGGTGGCCATCATGATGCATGCCACTTTTGTAGCATCTCTTTCATGTACCTCATATTCAGCAAGCTCTTCAGGAGTAGCAGTTGGATCAGGTACCTTCAGCTCCTTGTCGAGAACATATTCTTTGTTCTCATACCGAGTGACCATCCTGATGTTTCTGATCCAATCTGTAAAGTTGGACCCATCAAAGATGACTCTCCCACAAAGATTCATGAGAGAGAAGGAGCTAGTAGGGTTTGAGCCAGAAGCATTGTTATTGGAAGACATCTGAAAAGAAGAGGGAATATATTAGATTAGATATAGAGATAGTCCTTAACAAAACACCCAAATGTAATATTAAGGCTAGGACCCAACACAATATTTTATAACTTAGAAGAGGGATGCCGTAATCTAAGCTATAAGATATTAGAAGGTAGGTGAATGACGATTCACGAATTTCCACCATGAAAAACGAAATATTTAATTAGGTTTTAATTGGTTTAGAAACTCCTAGATTATTTGAGATTCATTGAACTTTCTTCAATGGCATGTTTCAATCTCGAGTGTGCCCTTCAAGTTTTGTGACTGGGATGCCGAGGATCACAAAACAAGGTGTGAAGTAACCATGCAAATTACTTGGTACCCTTAATGTATTACCCCTCAATCGATGTGCCGGTTAACCACACACGCTCCATCGATACTATGATAAACATTAAGTCACCTTTTACCTACCTTGTTAAGTTCAAGTTAGTGTGCCGGTTAACCACACACGCTCCACTAACGACTTAAACAAAGTGTAAAGTGTAATTTCATGGATTAGCACCTTATTCACATTTTCCTAAAATAACTAAGATTGGGAATTCAATAAAGTTTAGTTACTTTAGTATTATCATTCTACTTTTAATGAAAATTTATAACTCCTTGTCCTACCCGTTCGGCTAACGACCCTCCACCGATCAAGGAAGCGGTGGGTGAGAGTGGACACCCATTAAGTTGCCATTTTATAGGCAACAACCTTATACCCCCCTTATAGACCGGCTTCGTGAATGAGGCATACTAGAGGTAAGACGACTTGATCTTATACATATATAAATATTGTTAAACTTATAATATTATAAAGTATAAGGGTTGAATTTTAACTTTTAAAATTCTAGGGGTTGGAACTAAAGTTTTTAATATGACTTTACATGTTCCAAAACTTGAGGGCAAGTTTTATAAACTTTCAAAACTTTTCATTTCTCATAACTTATGAGTTAATGGTTATTAAAAATGAAGACTCTTCATTTTTTGTAACCTATGTGTTCTTTTAATGGTTATTTATAAATGTGACTTTTGGTTATCCATAACTTAAGAACTAGTTATGGACTCCATTAAAACACATAAAGATCAAGAATTAATCTAATCAATTATTAGCACATAATTTCTATGATCTTCTAAACTCATATGTTTATGAATGTTCATATCAAAAATTTCAAGAATCGTAAGTACATATACAAAACTTGAAATTTTGATACGAGCTTTTGAACAAAACTTCGATTTTCAAGTTTTTTTTTTTTTTTTTTTTTTTTTGCATCAAGTATCAAATAAACAAACCAGGCTCTGATACCACTGATGGGTTTTGAGCATTCTAACACTCCTATGGTGTACATGCAACCCTAGAAACCTTGGATCTATGTTTGACTAAGATACATGCAAATAATTATTTTTCCAAGGTTCTTATCCTAACTAGCATGGCATGGGGTACTTGAATCAAATAAAACTAGTAAAATTACTTACCTTGTAGTAGTAGTTGATTGCTTGGAGTTTGAGAGCCTAGCACCAATAATATGGATGCCTCAAATGGAAGTCACAAATCACCACAAACTTGGAAACTTGAGAGAATAGTCACAAACTTCTTGAAATCGGCCCTCTTAGTTTACACACATCAACTAGTGTTATTTCAAGAACCAAAGCCTCCTTTATATAGTGTGGTGGATTAGGGTTACATCCATGTAAACCCTAATACCCATGTCTTTTCATTTCCATGAGATTCATGGGTTAAAGCTCCATGGAGTATCCATGGACTTTCCATGCAAGCCTAGCCCATTCCAAATAAGCATTAGCCCATACTATATAAATACAAGAGCCCATATTTAATTAGTCATACTTTTGATCTCTAAATTAATTCTAAATTAATTATAGATCAACACTAATTAAATAATATGATTTTATATTAATATATTAGAACTTATAATATATTAATAAATCATAACTTATACTATTCTCAAAAGATTATCCGTAAATTGTTCGGGTGAAGTGCAACCCAAGTGGACCATGCCGGGTCGGGTCAAGTACATACCAAATATAGTTATGGACTTAGACACTATCTCCAACAGTCGCGACTCTGATCAAGGATTTATGTTTGACGATGACAGTGATTACCCCATTATTAGAGCAAATTTGAGAGGTTCAGATTGAGGCTATGAAGGAAGAGCACCGAAAGAGTAAGCGAATTGTGGTGCAAGTGGCTTTCTACGATTATGATAGCCGGGGGTTACTGACCATTCATCAGAGGGTGTTGGTTCCATATTGGGGTGGTGTATGTGGAGCGGTGCTTGATTTGTAGGGAAGTCAAGGCCGAGAATCAATGGCCCCATGGAAAAATGGAGTCGTTGGATATTCCTGTTTGCAAATGGGAAGAGATTACGATGGATGTTATCACTAAATTGCCCGGGACAGTGCATTGAGTGGATTCAATATGGCTCATCGAGATCGACGACCAAGAATACGCATTTTATCCCGATCTAAGAGAGTATCTCTGCGGAGAAGTTGGCAGGCATCTACATTTGGGAGGTTGTGGCACGCCATGGGGTGCCGGTTTCTGTGGTCTCAGATAGGGATGTTCGGTTTACTTCCAGGTTTTGGAAGAGGTTCCACGAGGAGTTGGGTACTCGTCTGCACTTCAGCACGACTTTTCACCCACATACGGATGGTCATAGTGAGCGGACCACTTAGACATTGGAGGATATATTGCGGGCATGCGTTCTGGATTTTGGCGATAGTTGGGATATGTATCTTCCGTTAGAGGAATTTCGTATAACAACAGTTATCATTCCAGCATTGATCGACCTCCTTTGGAGATGCTCTATGGGAGGAAGTGTAGGACCCCAGGTAATCTGGTTCAGGAAGCGGGGTAATCTGGGCCCCAGGTATATTGGTCCTTTCAGGGTTGCAGCTTGGGTAGGGAGAGTAGCATATCGAATAGATATTATGAAGGAGCTCAGTTAGATTCACAGTACTTTTCACGTCTCTCCGCTACGGAAGTGTTTAGCTGATGATTCCGAAGTAGTTCCATTGGAGGATATTCAGGTGGATGACCGCCTGAACTACATTGAGAGACCAGTGGCGATCCTTCACCGAAAGACGAAAACCTTGAGGAACAAGGTTGTGGGATTGGTGAAGGTGCAGTGGCAACACCGGAAAATGTTTGGAGTGGACTTGGGAGCCCGAGGAAGAGATAAGGGAGCATTACCCAGAGTTATTTTTGGCAGCGGACTTCGAGGACGAAGTCTAATTCAAGTGGGGGAGAATGGTAACGCCTAAATCGCCAGGTAAAACCCTTTTGCAATTATTTTTATTATACATGGACTAGAACGGAGTACGTTGGGCGTACACAAGGTACGCACCGTGTACTCCCATGCATGCACGAATCGTGGGTATCCCCTGCGTACGTTGGGTGTACCCATGCGTATGCGGGGCGTACGCAAGCCAGGGAAAAACCCTAATTTTTAGGGTTTGCACCCTATTTAACCTCATTAAACCCCTCAATCCTTTCACCTTATCAGCCCCTATTTCCTTTTTGAGCTAATATCGAAACCCTATCCATCTTGAGAGCATTGTTGAGCTTACAAAGAGTTTTTGGGTGTTCTTTTGTGATCTTGAAGAAGAAGAAAAAGGCTTGAGGAGAAGCATTGAACAACATGGAGCTTCTAGATCCAGAGGTTATTCATAATTTCTAGCTCATTGGAGGTATAAAGTCTAAAACTTGTTCATTCTAAGTCTAGATCTAGGTTTGGTGAAGAACTTAACATCTTTTGGTCCCATAACTTGGTCTCATGGAGTATGGACTACTCCAGACCATATAAGCTATCCTTTTGGGTAGTAAAAAAAATCGAATCTTGGAGGCTAGAATTCAACCATGCATGTGTTGGTGACCACTTAAGGGAGATACAAGGCTTAATTCATGGTTTGAGTCCCAATAAGTCATGCAAAAGCATAAAGTTTGCAACTTTATGGCTTAACACACTTTAATGACCTTGGATCTGAATTTCAACGTCAAAAGCTCAATGGGTTAACACAATTCGAGATGGGTGGCTGTCCGACCAGTACGTCGGGTGTACTCATGAGTACATTGCGCTTACTGGGCCAGCGCCCTGTTTTTGGATTAGCGATAGCAACGTATGTCCGGCGTATGAGCCAGGTATGTGGTACATACGTCCATATGTCAGCCTTTAGATTTTTGGGCTCGGAGTTAGATGGGCTCGTTGTCTTGTTTGAGTTGGGCCTTAGGTTTAATTATGGTATCATGTCATTAATGGGCTTAAGGCCATCAGGGAACTCTTGGGCCCATGTTGGGACTTAGGGTCCTTTTTGGTTGGACTTAGAATGCCTTTCGGGCTAGTTTGGACTTTGGCCTTGGTGGAGTAGGCCCAATAAGGCAAGGAGTAAGCAGCATGTGTTCCCTTAAAGTCAGGATTTAAGGTTAGGGATCATGGATTGGATTATTGACCTAATTTCTAATTAGGACCTCTTTACTTGTGATTAGTGACAGGATTTCACGAGCCAACAGCCCGAGTGTGATTTGATATATTCAGCCTGAGGTAAGTTTCCTTCACTGTATCTGTGGGTCAAAGGCACCAATGTCGAACCACTAGATTATGTTTGTAGTATGATGATTGTCTTCATGACAATTACTTGTTATGCTTGTATCTGCTTGATGTCTCTGTAACTCTTATTGTTATGATTATATGTGTTAGTGGTAGGTGTGAGAACAAGATCTTTGCGCAGGGACAAGGTTTGAGAACTCAAACCTTGAGTGAATACTTGAGATCAATGTCTGCTTAATAATGGATGTTCAAGTCGAGACTGGAAAGACCAGTCAAGTCTTAGATAATCAATTCAACAAATGATCAAGACATTAATTTAGAACAAGTAAATAGTGATCAAGGTAAAGTTAATAAATGAGGAACAAGAAGAATGTTTTAAATGTGATAAGAGTAAATGCCAAAAGTGAGAGAAAGATCCGTTGTTGACTTGTATAGAATACTCCTATTTAAAGGAGAGAATGTTACAGCGAATTAACCCAAGTGTTTACATAGGACCGGACAAAAGATACAAGTCTGACATTCTGATTGTCCTAAATCAACTTTAGACTAAGTCCTATGAAACGTTACATCAAAATGCAAGACAAAAGTAATAAATGCATAAGAGACAAAATAACTTCATTCCGGACAAGTGATGTTCCAGAGATGAAAGTTTGGTTCCGGATCAGCATGCATTCTGGACTTCAGGATTAGTTCCGGAATGCGTTCCTCTTCAAAATACTTCACTCCTTTTCTTTAGGTCCGGATAGGTTCCGGATCACATCTTCCTTCGGAACCAACAGCCTTCGAAATATGTACTTAGGATTGCTAGAGGTTCACTTTCAGGTTCCAACAATCTCCCCCTAAGTGAACTTAGCAATCCATCGAGCTTAGTTCATTTCTTCCTTGATGAAGGTGTATGCTCGGAACAACTATTCTCGCACTGCAATGTACCAAGTCAGTTGACTTACAAACTTCACCTTAACCTGTTCCGGAGCATTAGACTTGGACGCTCGGGAAATGAACTTCTGCAGAGCTTTGGTAGGAACCAGGTGTTTGTCAACGACTCGGAAGAAGTCCTTCTTGTTTGTTCTTCTGGTGGTGTAGACAAACCCTAGAACCGGTTCTTCGATCGGACCATCTGCAAGAATTTCAGCTTCCGGAAGAACAAAGTCGATCTTTGCCACAAATTGTTCGGTTCCATAGAGGTGAGCAAGTTCGTAATCACATCTGCAAAACTCAGCAACATAGTCTTTGAGAAAGCTGAGAGCTGCGTGATAGGCACCCATACTGATGTCATCCTTTTGGTTTTCTCTGAAGTACGCAGCAAGAGTAAGGATGTCGTTCGGATTCATAGAAGGAAAATCTGCATCAGTAACAGTCTTTGGAGTTGGTTTGTTCCGGAGAAGATGGAAACGGAACAGAGGACAGTTCAGCTCAAATTTTACCAAGATTTTTCTTCCGAAGCCATGAACCTTAGTGATCCTCTTTCTTGTCCATACCTCCTTGAAGGGTAGATCATTATTGGCGTAAAAGGTTTTGAGCCTTTCACGTTCGGTCCGGATGATCACTTCCGGATTGTCGTTTGGGTGGAGCGGAGCAAACTTTGTGTAGAACTTGCTGAAGGGAGAGAGAGGAAGATCCAGTTGATCAATGTCTTGTGAAGGAAGGTCATAGTAGAGAGTTGGGATGATATCCTTAGCTTGAAGGATGCCTTCTCGACACAGAGAAGAAATGCCACGCATCGGATCGGGATGATCTTTTAATGCTTGAATTAAGATGTTGTCCTCCAATGCCTTGTGAATTTCTTCCTCAGACCATCCAAATTTTTGTTTAAGGGGAGGTCCGGAATGAAAGGCTTGTTGTTCGGAAGTCATCGGTTTCTTGCCTTTGTCTCTCTAAAGAGCATCAATAACCATCTTCATGTTTTTGTCAATGACGAATTCCGGAGTAGGAGTTGGAAGTGGTTCTTCCGGAATTTCATCTGGAGTATGGAGAGGAGAGCCTTGATCAATTGGGGCTATTTTTGGTTCCGGAATGGGAGCAGGAGGCATCATGGAGGGAGTGGCTCGGAAGGCTTGAGCAGTAAGGAAGGATTTTGCCTTAGCCATTTTAACGGCCATTTCAAAAGCATCCGGAAGAGAGGATGGCCATGAGACGGCGGACCAGATCCTCTTCTGTTCTTCTGATAATACTTTTGGAGCAGTCAGCTTTGGGGCTTGAAGACCAAGAATCCCTTTGGGAGCTTCATCCGGAATGTAAACATCATAGTCTTCATCTTCTTCGTTTCCTTCAGTAATACCCAAGATTCCGGAGACAAATTGGACATCTTCTTCGGAATCGAGGTCTTCATCCCGGAGTGAGAATTCCGAGGTTGGCTTCCATTTCTTGCTTGGGCCTTCTCCCCCTCTTGCATCGGTGACCCTGGAAACTGGTGCAAGCGATAAGTCCTCCTTGATGTCATCAAGTTTGGAGAACACCTTCTGAAGACCGGTGGAGAGTTGAAGAGTCAGGGTGTCATAGGCTTCAGAAGTGGGAGCTTGTTCGGATAGATGCTTGAAGGTGCTCCTAAGGATTTCAATCATCTCATCAAACTTCCTGTTCGAAACATCAAAAATGTTCCAAGTTGAGCGCAGGAGTTTGATGAGGACTTGTTGGATGATCAGATTCATCTCATCCTTCTTCCGGATCTCCTTCTCCAATCGTTGAATTTGTTTCTCATGACGAACATGAGTCTTCTTGATAAGATCATTGGTAGCAGACACAAGATCTCATGAACCTTGAGCATGGAAGAGATGGTGTTGAGGTAGTTGTCGACAAGCATCGTACTTGGAATCAATATGCTCAATGGTGTGTTTCAGCCGGATGGAGATCAGCTGGTCAAGATGGGCTTCTCTTTCTGCTATGGAAGGTCCGGACTGGTGGGAGAGAGACTGAAGGATGGCATCAAGTTTTGAATCAAGTCCGGAGACTTTTTGATCCAGTTTCGAGTTCAGCTCTGTCACAGAAGTCTCTACAAATGACACTTTAGCCATAGTGTCAGAGACATTGGTGCGTATCTCCAGTAGGGCGAATGGGTCAACATGATCACCAGCAGAATATTCGGAATCGGAGTCTGAGTGTTGCGTAGGAGGCTGGTGAGCATCCGGATTGGAAGAGGGACCAGGTTTGGCAGCATCATCATCTTCTTGAAGTTGTGAGTTGGAGCCGTCGTCCGGAGTGGAAGTGGAGGAGTTTCCGAAGTCAAAGGCAGACTTGGATACAGATGCTTTAAACTGATAATGAATGGATGTCATGAGATGAGCATCCGGAACTGTTGTTGCTTCTTCCTCCAACATAACCTCTTCGGAAATCTCTTCTTCCGGATCAGTATGGAAGATGCTTTGGTGAATGACTATTGGGGGCAGTTCCGAAGTGAGTTCCTTGATGGCGTCATCGTCTGAGGGAAGGACATAGGGCATGTTGCTTTGGATAGCCCGGTTCCTCATGGAGATGAGAGTGGATTCAATTTGGGCACGAGTCAGGTCCGGACGCCTTGATGCAGCCCTGTTCACATAATCTTCCCACAAAGGGTCATTAGAACCTGGTCGTCCTGTACGCCTTCCGGGTATCAGACCAGTTGGGGCATCGGAAGTTGGAGAGACTGCTCCTCCTTCCGGATGCTTGGGTTTCGGAACAACGGTTCCGGAGTGTGTGCGTGTGGAAGAAATAATAGGATTATCAAAAGTGACACATGGGTGTGTTCCAGGGGGCTGCAAGGAACTTTGTTCAACACCGAAATCACCCTTTTGGGAGGGTGAGGGTGGAATATGTGTAGACTCCCCGTGAGTGTGTACTTGTGATGATGAAACATTGAGGGGTACCTCAGATGAGTGGACAGGAGGGGTGTGCGGACGGCCAGAATCAGCCTGAATGTCATGGGTGCCCTCCTGTTGAGAGGGGGCACTGACTTTGGTTTTCTTTTTGGCCTTGGGTTTGGTGGGTGAGGCCTTTCGTTTGGCCAGTTGCTTAACCTTGGGTCCAGACTTAGTGTGAGTGGCCTCTTCCAGAATAGGCTCAACTGAGACCGGGGCAGGTTGTGTTGGGTCGAACACAACCGAGGTCTCAAGATGGTGTTTCAAATAAGGAGATCCGGAAGGAATGAGGGCCAACATATTGTCCGGAAGTCGTCTGACCGGACGAAAAGATGATTGGTCCGGAATTCTATAAGACTTAACGAGTTTGAAAGATACACATACCTCCGGAGGAATCGTGCTCACCGGAATGGGGACGTTAAGTTCCTTGAAGATCTGTTCAATCGTCAGGGACCAAAATCTAGGGCTCGAAATCTCGTTCGGTTTCCTCTTGATGGAAAATTTGCAAAAGTCTTGCCATAACACTTCCGGAAGGTCGACAACATTATTACGTCCGGAATAGATGCTAGATACCACATTCAGCTAGTCCTTGCTTAGAGTATCAGTGCCGCCATGCTTGCCCGATAGTCCACGGATGATGAAGTGCATGAGAACGGTCCAGAGCCCTAAAACTGCAGTCTTCTTAAAATCCTTTGCCCGATAGTCTTGATTGTACCCGATGAAGTTAAGAAACGTCTGTAACTCTTCACCAGTTGGTTCCACCACTTTGAAACCAGCAGGGTTGGGTGAAATTCCAATGGCCTTGAGAAAGGTCGCTTTGTAAACGAGAATGGTGCGATCATCGATGATGGAGGCTAACAGAACATCATCTTCAAGTTTGATGCTTGTGAATGCATGATGAAGATGAGAAAGATGGAGTGGGGGATCTAGGATTTTGGTAAGTGGAATGGAGAGAGGATGATGAGCAAGGAACTCAATCATGATCCTGATTGATTCGTCGTAGTCAAGGGGGTTTAAGGAAAACAGTTGGGTAGTGTCCCTAAGAAAGGGTTCTTGATCTGCCGACGATGATGATCCCTTCGATCCTTTCGATGATTTCTTCCTGGCAATGGATTTCTTTGGAGTTTGAGCAGTAGAGGCCTGGTTCTTGGAGGACTCCATTGTTGAAGATGATGAAGGCTTGAAGAACACGAAGAACTGTGAGCGTTTTAGAGAGGTTTGAGAATTGAGAGATTGTAAATTGGTAAAGGTAAATGTGAAAAGGTATTTATAGGTAGGAAAAGTCGGGTCGGGTCAAAAAAGGTAATCATGAGGATCCGAGATCCATCGGGTCGCATTTAATGTGGGGAAAATGAGATTAGACAAGTGAAGTGAAAGGGCAAGGCAATTGGTCTAAAATAGGGGAATGTAACCGTCAATTCGTTTTCCATTTTAGAGGGCGTGCAATCGTGTCACGCAAATCGAGGAAGATTAGATAAGGATCTTCCTAAAAAGTAACCGTTGAGAAAAAACCGTTTCACCTTATTGCCTCATGGTATTCCGGATGAATTGTTCCGGACAGTGCATGATCCGGAAGATAAAAGAAATGTTCCGGAATATATATGATAAAAAGGGTTTCCGGAGCAATTTTGAAAATTCCGGAGCATATTTGAAAATTCCGGAGCACTTTGAAATTCCGGAGCAAATTTTGAAAATTCCGGAGCAAGTTTTGAAATTCCGAAGCAATTTGAATTTCCAGAGCAAATTTGAAATTCCGGAGCAAGTTTAAAATTCCGGAGCAGATTTTGAAAATTCCGGAGCAAGTTGAATTTCCGGAGAAAATTTGAAATTCCGGAGCAAGTTCAAAATTTCGGAGCAGATTTTGAAAATTCCGGAGCAAGTTGAATTTCCGGAGCAAATTTGAAATTCCGGAGCAAATTTCCTTTTCCGGAGTCGGTTTCTGGAAAGAGTTCCGAAATGGTGATCCTGATGATGGTCGATCTAGATCGTTGTGAAGAAGAGAATAAACTGTACAGCTTAAGAAACTCAAGGTATAATTAGTAAAAAAAAGACAGGTAAAAAGATCCTATGTATTTAGAGGGAAAATAGTTCCGAAGCAAAAATAAATGAGTTCGGAGCATATTTTTCATCTGATTACTTCTATAAAAGAGAACATGTCTCCTGAAAGAATTGAGGACCAGGCATCATCATACCCATTTTGTTCAGAAAACCATTAAATTTGGTTTCGTCTAATGCCTTAGTAAAGACATCAGCAATTTCATCGTCAGATGGAACAAAAATAAGTTCGATGTTACCATTTAGAACATGATCTTTAATAAAGTGGTACCGAATGTCAATGTGCTTCTTCATGGAGTGTTGAATTGGATTGTGTGAGATTTCAATGCCACTTTGAGAATCACAGTAGATAGGAATGCGTTGAAATCGGTAACCATAATCCAAGAGTTGAGATTTCATCCAGAGAACTTGAGAGGTACAGCTGGCAGCAGCAATGTATTCAGCTTCGGCTGTAGAGAGAGCAATACAGTTCTGTTTCTTGGATGACCAGCTGACTAAACGACCACCTAGGAATTGACATCCTCCTGATGTACTTTTCCTATCGAGTTGGAGACCACCATAGTTCGAATCAGAATAAGCTTGTAGAAGGAAACTTTCATTCGCTGGATACCAGATTCCGAGGTTCTTTGTACCTTTGAGGTACCGGAATATTTGTTTCACAGCCAAAAGATGAGAAATCTTTAGATTGACTTGAAATCTGGCACATAAGCATGTTGAGAAAATTATTTCCGGACGACTTGCAGTGAGATAGAGTAAGGATCCAATCATTCCATGGTACTTCTTTTCATCTACTGAACCCGAAGGGTCGGCAAAGATTTTGTGACCGAAGCCCATAGGTACCTTGGCTGAGGCACAGGTGTCCATAGAGTATTTCTTGAGAAGCTCATAAATGTACTCCTCTTGGTGAATGAAAATATCTTTGTTAGTCTGTTTGACTTGAAGGCTAAGAAAGAAGCTTAATTCTCGATTCATGCTCATTTGAAAACGACTGACCATCAGTTTGGCAAAATCAGCAACCATAGATGAATCCGTAGATCCAAAAATGATGTCGTCCACATAAATTTGTACTAGCATGAGATGCTTTCCATTTGATCTTCGAAATAAAGTGGGATCAAGTATACCTCTTTGAAAACCTGAGCGCTTGAGAAAATCGGTGAGTGTCTCGTACCAAGCCCGAGGAGCTTGCTTGAGTCCATAGACAGCCTTTCGGAGTTTATAAAAGTAGTTCGGAAAGGAAAGATTAATAAATCTGGGGGGCTGTTGAAGGTATACTTCAGTGTCAAGTTCACCATTAAGAAAAGCACTCTTAACATCCATTTGATAAACTTTGAAATCTTTGTGGGCTGCATAAGCAAGAAAGATTCTGATAGCTTCAAGTCGTGCAACAGGAGCAAATGTCTCGTCGTAGTCAAGACCTTCAATTTAAGTGAAACCTTTAGCTACCAATCTTGCCTTATTTTGGATGATAACTCCTGCATAGTCTAGCTTGTTGCAAAATACCCATCTTGTACCAACAATAGGGTGATGTTGAGGAGGAGGTACGAGAGTCCAGACTTCATTTCGGTCAAATTCTGCCAGTTCGTCTTGCATGGCTGTAATCCAATCAGCATGCTCTAATGCTTCCTTGATGGATTTGGTTTCAACCATGGATATGAATGCTGAAAAATGGCATTCATTTTGGATGTTGGTAGCTAAGCGAGTTTGTACACCAACATTCGGATTGCCTATCACTTGGTTTGGAGGATGATCCTTCGTCCAAACATGCAATCGAGGGAGTTCTTGTGCAGCGGAGGATCCTACATCAACAGTAGAATTGATTTTCTCCCCCTGAATGATTTGAATATTGGGATGATGCTCCCCCTGAACTTCTGAACCGGAGAGGTTTACATCATCATCAGAAGGAAACTCAAAGAAGTTTTCGTTTTCATCAATGTTGAGAGGATTTGAGTCATCGAAATCAGCAGCTGCATCTTGGAAGCCATCCACATTTAATTCAAGAGAGGGATTTGCATTATTCTCCCCCTCAACCTGAGAAGGTTGGAACGGTTCGGAATCAAATGGAGGTAGGCTCGGAAGGGAATCGGAGAGGTTGTGAGAAACTGGGGCTTCCGAAGGAGGAATGGGAATCAGAGATGGTTGTGATCGAGATTCGGAATCAAGAGTTGTTTCGGAAGGACCAAAGAGGGTTTCAAAGTCAACCTCGAGAATGGTTTGAGGGTTCGGACATCCTGGCGGAGGAGCATCAGACTCCATGATGTGAGTTGTGATGTGAGTGGGGCCAGAATTCAGAACAAAGTTGTCATCAAAGGTAATATCGAAGCTTTCTTCCAGAACACGAGTTCTTCGGTTGAGAACTCTGTAAGCTTTGGATTTGGAAGAGTACCCTAGAAAGATCGCTTCATCAGCTTTAGGTTGGAACTTTGTAAGCTGATCACGGTTGTTTTTGATGAAGCATCTACATCCGAAGACATGTAGAAATGAGATCGTTGGCTTTCGACCATTCATTGCTTCATATGGTGTCATGTTGAGCCGTCGATTGATAATACTCCGGTTTTGAGTGAAGCAAGCAGTGGATACAGCTTCAGCCCAAAGATAGAGTGGAAGGTTTGCATAGTTCAGCATGGATCGAGCAGATTCAACGAGTGTTCTATTATGTTTCAACTACACCATTTTGTTGTGGAGTGTATGGAGCTGAGAAGTTGTGATCGATTCCTTTTTCTGTGAGGAACTTCTCAATGGTGGAATTAACAAATTCCGAACCATTATCACTTCGGATTCTTCTGACCGGGAGTTTGATAAGAACTTCTATTCCTTTGATAAAATTAATGAGCTTAGAGGCTGTTTCGGATTTCAGCCTTAGGAAGAAGACCCAGGTGAACCTTGTAAAGTCGTCAACAATCACAAGAATGTATTTCTTATGATGAAGACTTTCTACAGTGGATGGTCCACAAAGATCAATGTGTAGGAGTTCTAAGGGATCCGAAATGGATTTTTCGATGATAACAGGATGACCCTTCTTTGATTGCTTACCACACTCGCATGCAGCACATAAATGATCATTTTCGAACTTGAGAAGAGGTAAACCTCTTACCATTTCACCTGAGACAAGATCATTCATGTACCGAAAGTTTAGATGTGCGAGCCTTCGGTGCCATAACCAACTAACGTCAGGAACAGCTTTGGAGAGAAGGCAGAGTTGTGGTTTGCCAATGATCATATTGATGTCAAGTGGTTACATGTTTTTGTTGCGAAGAGACTTTATCAAACTTTCTTTTCGGTCTTTAGTCATCACATAGCTATATTTTTTGCAAAATTCCACACGTCGGCATGAGTCGGTGAGCTGAGCAACACTTATCAAATTATGTTTCAAGTCAGCTACATAAGCAACATGTGAAATAGAGAAGTTTTCATTGGTGAGAGTTCCATAACCACGAATTTGAGAATTGGAGTCGTTGCCATACGTCACGTAACCAGCATTTGGAGAGAGCTTTAAATCTTGCAGAAAATCCTTCTGCCCCGTCATGTGCATGGAGCAAGCACTATCAATATACCATATTGTTTCTTGCTCCGAAGCACAAAGTGCCTGCAAAATTAATGAGCAATGGAGCTTTTAGGCTCCGAGTTAGACTTTGGGACGTAGGCATGGACTTTGGACTTTGATTGTGACTTTGGAACAACTACGTGTTTCTTGGTGAGATTACTTGAGTTCTTTGGAAACAGACAGAATGCTACAGTCTTTTAATCTATCCAGTAGTCATATTCAACTACTGGTGGGTTCGGAGCTAACTTCTTCGGAACGGTGGTATCCGAAGGATTGACACTTTTTGTTATCTCCGAGTCAGTTGTTTTGTTAACAGATGATTTGATTTTCCACACAAGATTTTTGTTTGAAGATTTTGAAACAGTGGTTTTTGAACTTGTGGATTTGTTTGATGACACATT
The DNA here is from genome assembly GCF_052849685.1 of Lactuca virosa. NCBI lineage: Eukaryota > Viridiplantae > Streptophyta > Magnoliopsida > Asterales > Asteraceae > Lactuca > Lactuca virosa. Next base: position 172,722,247 of record NC_136434.1, on the reverse strand, counting down.
GTTCTTAGAAATTTTTGGTTTAAAAATTGTGCCATCAGATTTTGCAATAAAGACAGATGAAACATTTCGAGGTGCCGGTGAAGTGTTTCGGATGGTTTTGACATTAACATGAGCTTGAGGAAATTTGGAGCTAAGGACTTCCTTTGGTTCCGAACGAACAGGAGGTTCGGAAGGTCTCTTTAGGATTCTTGTCGGAACAAACGAATTTTGACTACGGTTTTGACACAAGGACTTCCTTGTGTTGTTCCGAGATGAGTTTGGTTTAGAGTTAGCAAGGAACCTGAAATTTTGTCTATCCTTAACTTCCTTTTTGTAAGCATTCCTAGCTTCTACCTTGGGATCTACAACATCTTTTCTATTCAACATTGGTTTTCTCTTAGGATGAGGAGAGGATCCAGAGGTTTGTCATTTGGATGGATTTGAAAAGTTAGGAGTAATGGGAACCAATTTGGTTTTTGAAAGAACTACGGAGTCCGATTCACATGAATCAGAGGACACATTGCTTGAGACTTCAACTTTATCATCTAGAGATGCCCATGCAAATTCTGAGGCATTGACTTCAGTTGTTTCCGGAATAATTTCCTCAATCACACAGTTGTTGACGTGATTGCTTATAGAAACATGGTCCAAACAATTTGGAAGACTATAATGATATTCCGTGGTCCGATTCAGGTCCAGGTTTATCAGAGGCGGAAGAGGCGTGGAATCAGGACATTTGACAACTATTGGTTGGAATTCAGGAATTAGGGACTCGAAAGATCTTTTAGCCTCCGGAAGGGGTGACAATGGAGAAACAGGAGTGTCCGAATGTTTAATGTTCGGAACCTCTCCCATGAATGTCAGATTCTGCAAATCCTTCAGGGGACTGACAATTGGTTTCGGAAAGTCGCTTCCGAGACCAGGAGCTTTGGACCATGGATGACGAAAATTATGAGTCATCCGAATGTCAGCTTCAAGCATGTCAACAGAGTTATGCAAAGCATCTATTTTGGTATTGAGACGTTTGTTATCAGAAATCAAAATATTTCGTTCGGAATAAGTGATTTCATATTTATCTTTCAAAATGATACATTCATCTTTTGACATTACAAGTTCATGCTCTAAAGACTCGATTTTCAATTTCTTATCCTCAAAACGTAATCTAAGACGACTTAGTTCACAGTCTTTCTTCTCACTGGCTTCTATGGCGGACTCATAGGCTTTATAGATGGTGTTCATATCTGTTTGAATCTGGGTCAGATAAGGTTCACATAAAGTCAAATCAAAATTATTATCAGAGATCATGGATTTTGCATGTTCAACAATGCTTCGACCTGGTGGATCGTTAGTGGCCATGTAGCAGTAGTAAGTTCAGCAACATCGTCTTCATCTTCGGATCCAGAAGACCAATAACCTTCATCACATACAACTGTTTGTCTTGCCATCAAACACATGTTTCTTCCAGTTACTACATCATCATCATCTCCGGATGACCAGTATCCTTCGACATATCTTGAAACAGTAGTAACAAATGCTTTCTCACTTTCAGCCATTTCATGTGCTTTTCGGACATAATAAGTTGCGTCCTTGACTTTTGGTTTTTGTGGAGCATCAGCTAGACAATCTTTGGCAAAGTGGTTAGCATGACCACATTTATGACACAAGATCTTTGGTTTTTCTGAGTTGGAATTTTTGGAAGATTATGGGGCTGAGTTTCGTTTAGTGAGGTTAGGCTTGTATGCAGGAGGATTTTCGGAGGGGTGTTTTGGTTCCAAAGTAGAATATGGTTGAGGATGGTTTTGGTGAGGAGCGTTGAATCTGTTTTGGTATGGTTTGTAAGAAGGATTGAAAGGTCGTTTGTATTTCATGGAGAGTAAGGAAAATTATTGTTGGAAACAGAGTTCAGAATCCAAGGTTTCGGAATCATCGTCAGGATAGATGTGTGTGGGTAAAGAAGTTAAGGATGACTGAGTTAATGGAACAGTGGGTTTGTAAGGTTCCGGAGCAGGTGGATTCGGAATGGTTGATTCAAAAGAACTGACTAGAGCAAGTGGTCCTCCGGAAAGTTCTCTTATGGTTTAAGCAACATTTGATTCATGTCCTTGAAGCTCATCAAAAAGTTGATAGAGTTTCAACTTTTTTAAGGAACCATTACTTTGAAGACAAGACTTTACATTTCCCCATCCTTTACCAAGACTGTTAATGAACTTGAGATTGTACTCAAGAGGAGTTCGAACAATCCCATGAGCAGTCATGTTGTTGACAACGATTCGATATCGGTTGGAGGCTGAGGCTACTGATTCACCTGGGGTAGTAGTGAAGGTGTTAAAGTCATTGACAACGGAGGTGAGGCGTTTGTCCTTCATATTTTCGGAACCTTCAATCAGATCCTGAAGATTGTCCCAAATTTCTTTGGCTGATTTGCATAGCTTGATGTGCTCAAAGAGTGATGGAGGAACACCAAACACCATTTCAGAGAAGGCGACTTGATCAGCATGCAGCTTTTCAATATCATCAGCAGTTATAGGGGCTGGACGAACTTCATCTTCTCGCATGAGTTGAGCAGTTGCATCTCTTACAACTGTTCTTACAGGAACATGAGGGCCTTCTTTGACGGATCTCCACATTTTTTCACCTTTCTCTTTGGCTAGTAAAAACCTTTCCATTCTAACTTTCCAATGATCATATTCTTCCACAACTAGCAATGGGGCATGTGTAGGGCCACCCACGCTATTTGCGATTTGCATTGAAATCATTTGTTGAGGATTTGAAGTAGCCATTGAAGTCAAGATATCTTCAAGCTTAAGTTGTATATAGAAGAACTTTTATCCTTAACACAGAAATGGTTGAAATACCAAGGTAAATTCAAACCAACTATGATCTGATCTTATGGATTCAAAGGACAACCACTCGAGCTCTGATACCAATTGTGAGAACAAGATCTTTGCGCAGGGACAAGATTTGAGAACTTAAACCTTGAGTGAATGCTTGAGATCAATGTCTGCTTAATAATGGATGTTCAAGTCGAGACTGGAAAGACCAATCAAGTCTTAGATAATCAATTCAACAAATGATCAAGACATTAATTTAGAACAAGTAAATAGTGATCAAGGTAAAGTTAATAAATGAGGAACAAGAAGAATGTTTTAAATGTGATAAGAGTAAATGCCAAAAGTGAGAGAAATATCCGTTGTTGACTTGTATTGAATGCTCCTATTTAAAGGAGAGAATGTTACAGCGAATTAACCCAAGTTTTTACATAGGACCGGACAAAAGATACAAGTCTGACATTCTGATTGTCCTAAATCAACTTTAGACTAAGTCCTATGAAACGTTACATCAAAATGCAAGACAAAAGTAATAAATGCATAAGAGACAAAATAACTTCATTCCGGACAAGTGATGTTCCGGAGATGAAAGTTTGGTTCCGGATCAGCATGCATTCCGGACTTCAGGATCAGTTCCGGAATGCGTTCCTCTTCAAAATACTTCACTCCTTTTCTTCAGGTCCGGACAGGTTCCGGATCACATCTTCCTTCGGAACCAACAGCCTTCGGAATATGTACTTAGGATTGCTAGAGGTTCACTTTCAGGTTCCAACAGTAGGGGTGAAATAGACTCGATACCAGTTGAAAGATATCGAAGGGGGTGAAATAGACCCCATATCAGTTGAAAGTTACCGAAGGGGGTGAAATAGACCCAATACCGGTTGAAAGATACCAAAAAGGGTGAAATAGACCCAGTACCGGTTGAAAGATATCGGAGGGGGTGAAATAGACCAAGTATATTTTGATTGTTATATATGTATGGTATGGGGTATTTTTGTGGAAGTCACTACGCTTTGTGCTTATGGTTTTCAGTTTATGTTTCAGGTAATTGCAGCTCGATTGGGAAGGGTCCAGCCTGATCGCACTACATCCACCTATGTTTTTTCGCATCACATGATTTTGAGATTTTGTACTCTAATAACATTTTACTATGATATACTCTTGACTGTTTTGATATGATAATCGTATGAATGGAATCAATTTTAAAATAAAAATTTTCTCTGAATTTTTTGGGATGTTACAAAGAGCTTTCTTGTTTAGATGTTTTCAGCAGATGCTAAAAGTTCCATTGTCCAACAACACTACGAACAAGAAGCTTTTCACATTTTATGTTGATTATTCAAATCCTCAATATGAAGTATGGACTCTAAAGAAGATAAGTGTTGTGAAGAAAAATCAAGAAGTGAAACTGGGTGAATTTACGAACTACAAGTTTATTGTTTCGAGGGGATCAAACAATGAAAAATCAGAATTCACTTTTGCTAATCTTCCTTTCACGAACCATATGATTGTATTATTTTGTTTAGTTTGCTAATGAAACATGAATCAAAGTTCCAAACTCAACTTCAGAAATTGAAGAAAATGTTAAGAACTTACATCATTGAGATATGTAAGATGGATATTGAAGTTGTTGAGATCATGCAAAATAATGTTAATGTTAAACTTGTCAAGGAACCTAAAATCTTGAAAAGATAAGAGATGGATTTATTCAAAAGAATCCATGGGGTGTTGTATACAAAGTCCATGAGAATCTGTGAAGAATTGTATGTTGTATCTCCAAGATAAGCGTTGCTACAAACCAACAACACTAACTGGCATCCTTACAAAGACTGAGATATGCAAGTCAAATTCCAAAGATGATCTCAAGTGCGTCTAAAATATGCTTAGATAGTGGATGATAGTTCGTATTTTGTTTATTAGATTGATACGAGAAGTTTTCCAAAATGCAAGTTGAATTTCTCTTTTGCAACTCAACACAAAGGGGGAGATTGGTGAGTTTCGCAGCTTAATTGTGTTGTGTTTAAGTTCTGATGTGCAAGAGTATTCATAGCTATATGTTATAGGTCTTGACATGTATACGCTAACTACTTGTTTGTGTTCGTATTTTTGTTTAGTTAAGCTTCATAGTTTCTTATTTAAGCGACATGTTGTTGTTAGCTTAGGTGTCCTGACCTCATTGCTTAGAGCCTAACCGACTCTCTTCTTACGCAGTATATATAAGAGGGTTAGTTAGAAAAAGAGGGTATTCTTTGCTAGATTGGTTATGTGGTCATTGTATAGAACTTTTCTTTTACTCTTTAATGAAATTGACGATCTTATTTACTTTGACGTGTTCATTTGATTTGATATTTGCAATTATGATTTCGTTGGTTTAGAATTTATTCGTTCCTAACAAATATAAACGATTTAACTTTAACAAAAAATGATATGGATATAAATATAAATATAAGTTTGATTAAAAATAATTACATTATTATTATCTATAACATATAAAATTTTATACTAATTTGATACAAATTTATATAATAATTTGCATTATATGATAATATAAAATTAGTTAAAACTAAATTTGTTAACGATCTATAACTTGTGATTTAAACGTATGTGTGACTACAATTATATATAATTCTTTTATTAGTGTTGCTTTCTAATATTCATATTAAAATTGTGTTATTAGTTAAAAAACAGGTTTCACTTTTTACCCATAAATAAACATATATGTTGAATAAGGTCATAGTCATTAAAAATCTAAAAAATTTAAATATACAGTTAACGGGTAGTTAACGGTATCGATTCCAAAATAATGTATGTTATATAAAGCTGGTCATCGAGCTTTATGCGACTAAACTCAATTTAAATCTTAGTTGATACTTGAAAATTTTTTTGACTCAGATATTTTGGGTGAACCAAGTTGGTAATTTTTTTTATGTAACTTTTAAGAACAAAATGATAATATATCACAAATTTTAAAAAGGGAAAAATTATGATGCACTTCAATTTTATCAAACAACGTCAGCTGTTATTTAAAATGAAAGTTGTCATTTTTTATACTCCCTCCGTCCCAAAATTATAGTCCATCTTTCCTTTTTGGTTTAATAAAGTTAGTGGTAATTAATGTTTTTCTTAATATGTGTGTTTTTTGTCTTTGAACAATAATATTGGGACGGAGTGAGTAACGTAAAAGATTAACTTTTGAAATATTATATTCTATAGAGTGTGTAGATACCCTTTTAATTTAGTATTTATGAAAGATGATGTATTTTCATATTAATAAAATGACCAAAGTTGTATCATATAGGCAATGGTTACAATGAAACTAAACAAGTGCATACATGTGAATGACTAAAAAATCCGTTCAAATATGCAAAAAAACTCTTCAAAAAATGTTGTATGATTTCTATAAGCTAACATATTTCTTTTGTTTATCGTGTGTAGCTGAAGTATAATAACAGATTCGCGAGATGGTGGTCTGCTTTTATTTATCTACCTAAATAATTTTTTACACATCGTTAGCTATATATTCAAGTTTCCTATGTAAACAGGGGCGGTTTCACTATGGTGTCTGTAGTATACCTCTATTTGTACCGACGAGTTGTCGTCGGCATAGGTCTGGTCGGCATAGGGTTAAATTGTTGTATTGTAAATTGTATTGCAGGTTAATATAGACAGCCAACTTTTGTTCATAACGCATTGTTAATCGAGCAAGGTATATGCATGCTTATGATATATGTTCTAGATTTTACTGGATATACAACTCTTTTTGGAATTTCTAGCACCTCAACGGATCGATCCAGGAGAGATTTATGATTTAAGACCGTAAACTTCTTCATCTACGTACAGGTAATATTTTGTTGTCAATCAAGCTTAAAATATAACAATTATCGCTCGTATTAAACCAACAAAACATGTAGTATACACGTGAATTAATACCAATGCTCTTTTTTTTTCAAAGAAAGAATTAGAACTCGAAAAGAAAACCGCACACAGTTAATTTTGAATGAACCCAAACAATAATCACACGAACTGAACAACAGTTCTAATCATATCCTTCTGTCATTAGAATCTTTGAAACTCTAGAACTTCGCTTGTAGCTGATCCACCACACTCTTATCCACTTGAAACGCCTTGGCAAGAATATCCGCTGGAATTGCAGGATTTGCACCGAAAACAGCATTCCCAATTGTTATGGCACCTGGGTTTTGACTGCTTAATGCAGCAATAACCACAGCATATCCATTACCCACATTGCGTTGGAAATGAACAAGCCCCACTGGGAACACGAAAACATCACCCTTTTGAAGCACCTTTGTGATAAATCTGTTATCGGGATTAGAAGTTACAAATCCAACTTGTAGTGTCCCTTCAAGAACAGTAAGAATCTCGGTGGCTCTTGGGTGAGTGTGAGGAGCATTAAGTCCCCATGGTGCATAGTCAATCCGAACCATTGAGATGCCCAAAGTGTTTAGTCCTGGTAACTGAGTAGCAAACACCGGGGTCACCTTTGATCCCAATTGGTTCGATGTGTTACCCCTGACGTGTAGCCCACTGAAGAAGAAATCCTCTGCTTGAACTTGCATCGGGTTCTTACATGTCACACCATTTACTTTCACTGCATGTTATATAAAGCCAATATTTTGTTACGGAAAACATTAACTAAAAGAGAACAGGAGATTTGTGACAAGAAGTAAAGTCTTAGAGTACCTGACGAATTGGGATCGGCTACACAAAAATCTTGGAGGGAGCTAGGCTCATAGGCTAACGCAAGGTAGCTAAAAGTTAGAGCTACAACACTCAACAAAATGAGTTATGAAAGCAAAAGCTAAATCTCTTTTAGGGATAGAAGATATGTTTTTTTGTGGTGAGACAAACAGCTGCTTAGTGACTCCATATATATAGACCTAATCTGCTTGATTCTTCTATATATCCTTTTGCATTTATTTTAACATAAGTTATCTTGAAGGATTTGCCGCCTTACACATTGTAAATGAATAATAGGCATGGAGAGTACGTTTATCTATCATGTACTATACGGAGTAGTCTGGAAAAGGAATTGGCCAGCCGGCTTCCCAACACCTGACTATCTTTTGTAGTACTAAGAATTGGTCAATCAAAACCTGATATCTTAAGCCTACCTTGGACCTCTTAAGTGCTAACTTTATTAAACTAATCACACACGACATGAAAGCGATTACCAGTTTGTAGTGAGGTGATGGGATAGTTTCGGCCGGGCTAACTACAAGAGACATGCCCTTTAGCTACGCAGCTAGAGCATGTTGTAGGTAAAATTCACCATCGCTAAAACAATAATTAATATATAAAACATACTTTTTCATCAAAATAGAAAATCATGTTTTTTTTTCTTTTTGTCGTTGAAAAGCTATTGCAAGTACTACTAGAAAAATGGGCAATTTCGACCGGCCATATCCGTCGGAAACGGGTCGCTAAGACGATATCCGACGGTACTAGAAATTGGTCAATTTCCGACGGCCATATCCGTCAGAAACCCGCCGCTAAAGCCGATTTCTGACAGAATACCGAAGGAATTAGGTATGTCGTAAAAAGCCCTGCGGGTAAATATCACCGCGGAATTAGGTATGACGAACTACGGACTACCGACGGACAGATAATGCGACTGATTACCGACGGACGAAATTTTCCGACAGATAACCGACCGGCTTTAGTGACAGATATTTTTGTCAATAATCCGTCACTAAAATGATTTTTATTGTTTTAAAAAAATAGAAAATTAAAAAAAAATCATATCTTTTTCTGTCCAAAACGCAAAAAGAAAAAATCCGATACATCTATAATAATAAGAATCCAATAAATAAATTTATAATGATTCAAACTTCCAAACAAAAAATTGTTACATTTACCTATCGATACAAATAAAAACTTAGTAAAAACCCTAAAATTTAAGAACCTTATCCTTCTCCAGGTTCTCTTTAATACTAATTTTTGGGACAAAATATATTCAGGTTTCATCATCTTTCGTTGCATAACAAGAGGATTTAAATGTGTCATTATGAACTGCAGATCCAGATGGTGCTTCACGCTTGTCTTCACCGTAAGTGCACCCACACCGACTCACACTTAAATGACAAAAAAAAAACTACAAATTTTAACATAATGCAAGAATTGTAAAGAGGAAAGTTCAAGTGAGAATCTCAAAGAACTCAACCTTTTGAATATAAATAGATGGAAAAAGTATCTATACAAAGTACAATGTTTTAAAAGGGATAAATGAAAGCAAGATGGTGTCATAAACAAATAAATGAAAGTATGTTGTTATTTCTTGCATTTAACCATCTTGAAATGATGAAAGAAAATTACATGGTGCTCATGTTACAGTTTCTCAGAAAAAATGCAATCGTTCTAGGTTTGCCTAAAAAAAGATCATATTAAAAAATCATCTAATCAATTTCAACAATAATGAGAAAGAAAGAAATGGAAGTATGAAGCCATAATGCACAAAAAATTGAAAGTACATTGTCGTTTCTTGAATTTAGCCCTCTTTTTATTGGTAAGATGGTTAATACTAATTCTAGTCGTATAGGGAGCTAATATGAAAAATCAACAAGTCCATCTGATAGAATAAAATTTATCAATTTAAAGATATTTTAAGATGCAAAATATACCGATTGTAAAGTAGTTCATGGTAATTGCAGAAATCATAGAATAATAGCATGACCTAAGGCTATTGAACAATAAATTAGTGAAAATCTAACTCATAGAGGCATGATAGTTACATAAAAGTTTACTTGAGCTTACCTAAATGCAAATAGAATCCTTGGATTCTCCTTTCCTTTCCAACCACTTAAGCAAATTTAGTCGCAAAATACCCAATCGGTTTTATGAGAAAACAATATATATTGTACCTGTGTAAATGGATAGCTTAGCTTAGATATAGGATTATTTAAATGTTTGTTGTAAGTATAGATTCATGTATTTAGGATCTAATTCTTATCTCTGTAATGTTGCTGTATAAATGTTGAGAGAAAAACTTAGAGACACACTTGAACAAACGTTAGAACAAGTATATTGCGGAATAGTTAATCTCGAAGGATCTAAAAGCTCAACAATAATATTAATAAGTTAGTGTTAGATAGTTAGAGAGTTAGTTGCGGAAAAGTAAAGAAATAGAAATGACAACAATTGTTATATCAAGAATACACATAAGTTGATTCATAACGAGGAATGCATTCAATCCAGGTTAATAAGGAAGATCAAACTTAGTGATTAAGTCACAGAAGACTTGCTCCGAAGAGAGGTTATAATCAGTTCTATTCTAGTAAGATTTGAGAGTAAGAGGTGATGCGTAATTAGATAGAGAGATAGAAAAGATAACTTCAGAGAAGTGTATTCAGAATAGATAGATGCGTGTAAGTGTTTTTAATACAAAGAGAATGAGCTCTATTTATAGAGACTCACGATGTATACTATATTACCTCTCTAAGAGTAGCCATGCAAGGCATACTGGACAATAGAGAGTGTTACAATAAAAGACAAGTAAAGTAATCTAGTTAAGTGACTGCGGTAGGTAGAGACTCCGGATGCGGTTGTTGAAGAAGGAGCTTAACTGCGGGTGCTGGATGGCTGCGGTAGCTGAAAAGGTTGCGGTAGCTGAAGTTCAAGAGGGTCACTTTTTATGATTCAACAATTTCCCCCTAAGTGACCTCTTTAACTTCTGATCAGCTATCAAGTTTTAGAAATTTGATCAGGATCCACCAAAACTTCCTGATGTTTTCCAACCAGATGATTCTTCTTAAGATCTCGAACTTGACTTCTGCGGTAGTGTGCTTCAATCTTTCAACTGCGGTTCGGCAGATGTCAAGTTGCTTCTTGGTGAGGCGATGTATGGCAGTCATAGGAATGAAATATTTGACATTATCGATCTTCCTTTTGAAAATGACTCCAAGTTCAGGAAAGTTGGTTGCGCCTAAGGATCTTTCTTGATAGCCTTCAGTAGGCATTGGTGCAGGGTCAAGTGGTGGCATATCAAATTTCTTAGCAATGATGGGGTAGATGTCTGCGTCGATCTTGGCAAAATCACAGACCGTTTCCTTTAAAAAGGTATTAGCCCTTTCAAGCGCAATCTTCATTTTTTGGTGGTTCTCTGACTTGTTCTGGAACACCTTGGCAATGAGAAAGATTTCTTCCGGATTCATACAAGGGAAGTCTGCTTGGGTGCGGACATAGTCATGCTCCCTTCTAGTGAGGGTATACTGGATGTAGTCAGCCTTCATGAACATCCAAATCTTGTAGTTCTTGACTGCGGATGGTCTATCGTTAGACCATATTTTCTCAATGGGAGAGGCATGCTTAGCATGAAAAAGACTAAGTCTCTCAAATTCCATTGGCAGTCTTTTGTGATCTGGAAGGCTGCGGTCGAATTGCTTCAATACTGTGAAGTATTTGGCATTTGGAGATATTGGGACATCCCAGTAGCCATCAGTAGGGGGTTCAGCATAGGTGAGGTGGGGTTTGTAATCTTCGTCCAGCAGTCTGCGGTGAGGATTGATCCAAGAGTTTATCAAGGATTCGTCCATCACAGTATCAAAACTGCATTCTCTCCATATGAGCTCTGCAAGTTTGGCTGCCTTCCAATCTTGTTTCCTTTGGGTGGTGGCAGGAGAGTCATTTGAGCTTGGAGAGGACATGTGCTCAGCCAGGTTTTTAAAGTGAGGGGGAGTCTCTGGTTTCTCAGGAGTGACCTTCTCTTGCGGTGGAGTGTTATGAGGTGGAGTATGATGAGATGGTTGCGGTGAGGGTTGCGGTGTAGGAATTTTTTCTGTGATGATGGGGGGGCTCTGATGTTGTGAGATGGAATGATTGGAGTGATGGACTTCATCTTCACTGTGATGGACTTCGTCTTCACTTCCCCCTCTTGAGGAATGCAACGGAGGAGCTTCCTCAAGCCATTTTCTAAGGCCATCAACCTTGGCAAAAACGTCTTCAAATTGAGCTTTAAGGGCGTCGGCTAACTGTTGATTATTGGGAATGGTGGGGTTGAAGAGCAGCTTGTGAATGTCCTTGGTGAGCTGAAGAATTTCGGGACCATGGAAGTTGGAGGACAGGGATCGTTGCAGTCTATTGATTGTGGCTTGAAGAACTGAGATAGTAGACTCATACGTAGTGTGAGTCTCAGCTATCAGTTTTTGAGACTGTGTGGCTTGATCCGCAATGGCTGCTTGGAGATCCTTTTTTATTGCGGTCACCTCAGAGATGAGGCGTTTCGCAGCAGCCATGAAGTCCTTGTGATCTGCTTTGCGGTTGTTGTCAAGGGACCGGATCCCCATTTCAACTTTGAGAGAAATTCTCTCAGCAGCCAAACGCTCACGTGTTTCCAGGCGTTCTATCCGTTCGATCAGTGACTGCGGTCCGGGGGAGTCTTCTGGTTGCGGTTGGGCTGGCTTGACCGCAGCTAAGATTCGATCAACTTTTGCTTGTAAGCTCAGAAACTCCTTTCTCGTGACCGCATTCTTCTTCTTTTTCTTCTTCTCTTTGGGTTTAGAAGTTGAATGGTGAGAGCCACTGGATTCCTCTTCTTCGTCGAACATCATGAGGTCATCATCAGAGGGAGAGGGCTTGTTTACCTCCTGAATGTCATCATCATCAAGACCGAAGGTGGGAGCAGAACTGACTTCTATTGCGGTTCCTTCGTCTTATGATTCATGAACTGTTGGAGTTGGAATTGGATTTGGAGTTGGAGTAGGAGTTGGAGTTACTCTGGAGGTACCTGCACCTTCACCAGTTGCTTGAGCCTTGAGGATTGTTTCATCCATCTCGGTCATCCAGTCTTGAACCTTTAGAATGGTGGCTACGGTATTGGCATTACTGATTGCATATGCCCAATACTTCGCCACTGACTGGCTTTCTTGTTCCTTTTGTTGTTGTTGCTTGATCTGTTGTTCCTTGCGGGCTTGGAATGCCCTTCTGAAAGCGGCATATTTCTTGATTTCTGACTCAGTTACCGGAGTGTAGCGTAACCATGAGTCGTTTGATTCATCTCCGTCAAATCCTTGGAAACGCACCGAAGTGTCCTTCGGGTCCACGGATCCTTGCACGTTTGTGCTCACCGTGCCTAAACCACCTGCTGCGGATGTAAGCAGAGTAGGATTTCCTGAGCTTCCTTGGTCTCCTTGACCCGTGGTCAAGTTTGGCCTCGGCTCAGTTCTGGCATGAGCGGAAGAAGTGCCCTACGGTTGGGAAGGTGTTTGAAGTGTTTGGGTGACATTCAAAAGGATGGAGTGAAACTCCTCAGGAGAAAAGAAATGCAGTCGGTAAGCCCTGGAGACCTTAGGGCGTGCACGAGTGTCATCCTCTTGGGAGTGAACTGGGGGGGAGTCTCCACGATGTTGTGAATCAGACTCACTTTCTGAGTCTGATTGGAAAATGATAGTGGTGTTGAACGGGTCTGCGGCCACCCCAAGGACTACCGGAGCCTTTTGAGAGGCTGAGGTATCAGTCCGGTCACGCATATGGCCAGTAGGATTGGTCTTTCTTTTCTTAAGGATAGCAATTGGTTGCCTATCCTCATCAAAATCACTATCAGGTGTGGTTGTGGTGGGTTTGGTTTTCCGTTTCTTTGTGGGTGCGGTTCGTTTGGGAGCATCCTTCTTGGGTGTTCTTTGTTTCTTCTTGGTGGCCAATTGCTTTCTTCTTTGAGAAATATTGGAGAGAGTAGTGGCAGAAGGGACTGCGGTACCTTCAGGGTTAATGATTGCGGATGGGTTCTGAAGAGGCGGGGTAGGAAGGTATGGGGCAATACCTTCCATAGCCTCAATATGATCTGAGACATCAGCAGTCTCAAGACCAAGTGTGGAAAAAATGTGGGTAGGGAGTCTTCGAATTGGTCCAAAATTAGATTGATCAGAGGAGGGATTGTACCTTTTAAGATCCTTGGTGACAAAGAAATTGATGTCACTGCCCATGTCGATTCCTGCATCTGCATGAAGGTCTGAAATGCAGAGTGACCAGAACCTTGCAAAGGTGAGCTCGGTTAGGTTCTCCCTTGGGTTCTCCTTGGGAATGTATTGAATAAAGTCGTCTCATAAGATCTGCCCGTAGTTTACATCGTGTCCTGTGAATATACTCCATACCAACTCTAGAAGCTTGAGTCCCATATTGTATGTGCCTCCGGTTCTGCCGGATAGACTGCGGATGACGAAGTGGCAAACAAATTGCCAGACCGCAGGCAGTTGGTTTTTCTTGAAATCCCCAATTCCCCTTATCTTTTTCTGATAACCCATTTGGTAAAGGGCTGAAGTAACGTCTGCCATGGATGGGGTGAAAATCTTGATGGAGGGATGAACAAGAAGGTTAATGGCAGAAAGAAATTTTTCTTCGGACAGAATGACCAAAGAATCGTCAATCAGATTAAGGTGAACTTCTTGAGGGTTTTCGATTGGACGATAAGCTGAGAAGGCACACTTGAAAAGGGTTGGGAGTGGAACAACATCTGTGAAAGCATCGAAGGGGCCAAACAGGGGATGATTCTTCAGAAACTTGATCATTAGCTTGATCGGAGCATTGTAGGAGGGATGATCTTCGAACACCGCTCTGAAGTTGCTTGATGCAATCGTGGGAGAGTTTGAACCATAAGGGTTCACTGATCCTGAAGCCTTGGATTGTTTCTTAGATGCACCGGATTTCACCATTGTAGGATTTTGAGAGAAAGAGTAGAAAAACAGAGTTCTTGAAGGATTAGAGAGGGAAGGTTCAATGTTCAGAAAGCGTAAAGTGACTTTGGGGAAGAAGACGGGTTTATATAGGTGGTGAATTGGAACGGTAACTGTTTTTACCCTAGGTAAAAAGAAAGGATAAGGTAAAACGTCGTTTGGGGGGAATCTTTTGAATTGGAGAATAAATCTCAGCCACATAATATGAAACGGTTTAAAAAAGTTTTTGAGATTTTACCAAAAAGGGATTTGCATTTAATGAAAAGTCAGACGTACATCAACACGTCAGGTGATCGTGGGGTGAGGGGAAAGGAAGTTGTAATGGATGGGACGTTCTGGGTAAGCGGAAAAGACAAATTAAGGATGTGATTACGGAAAAACGTTCTTTTTGTCATCATACCTAAAAATAGGTCTGACACAAGGTTTATTCAGAAAGAGAAAGAGACGGTTTCTCAAGGAATGTTTTTTTCAATGTTTTATTTAATGAAGGATCATTAAATAGCACACAAAGATTCAAGGGTTGATGAAACAGTTGAGAAATTATCAACGTGATTGCGGATGGAAACTTCATTGCGGATGGACAGATGTCATTGCGGATGGACAAATGTCATTGCAGATTGGACAGATGAATGTTTGTAGTATAGGAACTGAGGAGAGCACTTGTACAAAAAGTTACTAATAACAAACAATAAGGACCCAGGAAAGATAAGTATGATATATGGTTGCGGTACATAGACTGCGATACCAAAGCCATCTATCATAAGTAACTTTCAGTTAGAACTGCAATGGAGACTAAGGATGGTCTGCGGTATCTATCAATTCAAAAAGAATTTCGGGTCGGGATTCATCATTCCTAATATTTGTAGGAAGGTGTTAAGTTTTGTGGATTCAAGTGCTTTTGCGAACACATCAGCAATCTCTTCATGAGTATGAACAAAGATGAGTTCAATGTTACCTTCCAAGATGTGGTCTTTGATGAAATGATATCGTAGTTCAATATGCTTAGTCTTGGAGTGCTGAATAGGATTATGAGAAATAGCAATAGCACTTTCAGAGTCACAATATATCGGTATCCGCAACATTCAGTATCTGTAGTCCATAAGTTGTGTCTTCATCCATAGGACTTGTGAACAACAGCTGGCTGCGGCCACATATTCAGCTTCTGTGGTAGACAGAGATACACAACTTTGTTTCCTTGAAGACCAGCTGACGAGTCTTCTACCCAAAAATTGACATCCTCCTGAGGTACTTTTGCGGTCTAATCTGCATTCGGCGTGATCCGCATCTGTGAAAGCTTGCAGGCTGAAGTCATTGCCTGCGGGGTACCATAGACCAAGAGATTTGCTTCCTTTCAGGTACCGTAGTATCTGTTTGGCTGCGGTCATATGTGACACTTTTGGGTCAGCCTGATACCTTGCACATACACCAGTTGCAAAGACAATGTCTGGTCGGCTTGCGGTGAGGTACATTAGAGAGCCAATGATACCTCTATAAGTCTTGTGATCCACAGGTTCTCCTGAGGGATCAGCAGAGATCTTATAACCGAAGGCCATGGGGACCTTAGCCGAAGAACAACTGTCCATACAATATTTCTTTAACAGTTCGGTGGTGTATTTTTCTTGATGAATGACAATTCCTTGTGGGATTTGTTTCACTTGAAGACCTAGAAAGAAGTTAATCCCTCTATTCATGCTCATTTGGAACTTGTTAGTCATGAGCTTAGCAAATTCATTCACCATTTCTTGATCAGTTGATCCGAAGATGATGTCATCCACATATATTTGAACGAGCATAAGGTGGTTACCATTTGCTTTTCTAAATAACGTGGGGTCAATCACTCCTCTCTTGTACCCGGATGAGACAAGGAATTCAGAAAGAGTCTCATACCATGCTCTTGGGGCTTGCTTCAGACCGTAGACTGCTTTTTCAAGCTTGTAGTAGTGGTCTGGGAATTCAACATTTTCAAAACCTGGAGGTTGCTGAAGGTAAACCTCTTCTTTAAATTCCCCATTGAGAAAGGCACTCTTAACGTCCATTTGGTGTACATTGACGTTCTTGTGGGCTGCGTATGCTAGGAAGATCCGGATAGCTTCCATGCGTGCTACCGGAGCATACGTTTCATCGTAGTCAATGCCTTCAAGTTGACTATACCCCTTTGCAACTAGCCTTGCCTTGTTTCTGACTACCGCACCAGATTCATCCAGCTTGTTTTTGAACACCCATCTAGTGCCAACAATGGTGTGACCACGTGGCTTCGGAACGAGCTGCCAAACTTTGTTTCTTTGAAATTCTTCTAGCTCTTCTTGTATTGCAGCTATCCAGTCTGGTTCGAGCAATGCTTCTTTGATCGTTCTGGGCTCTACCGAGGACATAAATGTTGCGTAGTGGCAGTGATCAGATAGGTCCTTGGAAGATCGAGTATGGATACCTTCGGATGGGTTGCCAATTATTTGACCTGGTGGGTGGTCCTTCGTCCAAACGTGTAGACGGGGCTGCAGATGATCAGCAGCTGCGGTAGAGGGAATATCTTGAATATCAGAAGAATCTGCAGTTGGAGATGGCAGTTCCCCCTGGACTTGAGAACATCCTGCTGAGTCATCTTGGTTTGTTGGAACGAGAATGGAATTTTCTTGAGCAGTTGGAAGAGGTTCCCCCTGGATTGCGGATGGGAGTTCCTCTGGAACCTGAGAAGGTTCCCCCTGGACTGCGGATGGGAGAGTGATAATCCTTTGATCGGTTCTCGTGTCAATGTTCTCTATGAGTTCATCATCCGAATCCGAAGATACGTTTGATGGTAATGATTCTCTCCGGATAGGAACTTGAGCAGCATCAAGTAGTAGAACCTCGACGGTTGTTGCTAGATCCGGAGTAGAGCTTTCCCCCTCAACCGGAGAGGTGAAAGTATTGAGAGATGCTACTTCAGATAGAGATGGTCCAGAAACATCAGCGTGTTGTTGTTGAGCTGTGGGTGACACAAGAACTTCGGATAGTTTCGCCGTTTCAACAGGATCGAAAAGATCGTCATAATTGACTTCAACTAGATTTAAAGGACCTGAAGAGGCAGGAATATCGCTTTCCATGATTGCGGTGGTTTCAGTGGATGGAGGGGCGTTGCGGATGTGAGAATCATCAAATTTCACATCGAAGCTTTCAATGATCAGCCTTGTACGTCTGATGAGCACTCGATAAGCAACCTTGTTAGTGGAATAACCAAGGAAAATGCCTTCATCAGACTTCGGTGCAAACTTGTTAAGCTGATCTCTGTTATTGATCACGAAACATCTACACCCAAAGATATGAAAGAAGCGAACATTTGGCTTGCGGTTGTTAAGGCCCTCATATGGTGTTTTGTTGAGACGTTTGAACACAATGCTTCGGTTTTGAACGAAGCATGCGGTGGCTACAGCTTCAGCCCAGAAGTAGAGAGGAAGGTGTGCGAAGTTGAGCATAGATCTGGCTGCTTCTACTAGAGTACGGTTCCTTCTCTCTACTACCCCATTTTGTTGCGGTGTGTAGGGAGTTGAGAAGTTGTGAGATATGCCTTTGGACACCAAGAAACTGTTGAGGAGATGATTAGTAAACTCGGTTCCATTATCACTGCGGATCCTTCTTACTGGAAGCTTGATCTGAAGTTCGATCTCTTTGATGAAGTTGATGAAAATCTGCGGTGTTTCTGACTTGAGTCTGAGGAAGAAGACCCATGTGAAGCGTGTAAAGTCATCTACAATAACCAGTATGTATTTTTTATGATGGAGACTGGCTACGGTAGATGGACCGCAGAGATCAATGTGCAATAGCTCCAGTGGTTCAGAAATTGAAGAGTCCATTACCAGAGGGTGACTTGCTTTGGACTGTTTACCACATTCACAAGCCGGACAAAGAGTATCGTTGCTGAATTTGATAATAGGGAGACCTCTGACTAGTTCTCCTGTGACCAAGTTGTTGATGTACCTGAAGTTGAGATGAGCTAGCTTGCGGTGCCATAGCCAGCTGACTTCGGATACAGCTTTGGATAGGAAACATAACTGCGGTCTGCCAATGATCAGAGAGACATCCAAAGGATACATGGTACCTTCGGATCTGGATTTGATCAGACAGGTGTTTCTGTCACTAGTCATTACATAGCAGAACTGATCATCAAATTCAACTCGATGTCCTGCCTTACATAGTTGGCCAACACTGATGAGATTGTGTTTAAGGCTTTCTACGTAGGCAACCTTATGAATAGAGAAATTCCCCGTAGTGAGAACACCGTAACCTCGGATGACCCCATTCGCATTGTTGCCGAATGTGACATTTCCACCATTGCATATAGGCCTGAAATCCCGAAGGTATTCTAACCTTCCGGTCATGTGCAAGGAGCAGGCACTGTCAATTAACCATTCTTCTTCTTGTTCCTCCTTGCACAAAGCCTGAGAATTACACGGTTAGTTTAGGCATCCAAACTAGTTTGGAGCCTGGGGAAATTGGTGAATTGCAGAATGATGAATGAACCGAGGTTGCAGGGACGGGTCTCTTGTCAACTTAAATCCTAGTCCTGGATGTTTGTGCAGAATTGGAGTGTTGTGAGTTTTCGAAAAAGTACGAGGTTTCTGACTCCGACTAGATTTGACATAGGATAAATCTTTTTGACAACTACACTAACATTTACAAAAAAATATTTTGTCATTTGATCTGACACTATGCTTGGTCAGCGGTCTATAGGATGAATTGGACTTGTTACCGGTCCGAGGTTGGTGATCCCTGACATGAAAGTTGTTGGATTTTGAAAAAGTTTGTTTTTGAAAAGGTTTGGCACGTGCAAATCTTTGAGTCCTTTTTGGTGGATTTGGTAGAATACCCTTCCATTTGTTGAAATTTTGACGTGACTTTGAAAGTGTTGGAGTGGGTAAAATATCTTTCCATTTAGGATCATTTGAGGAATAGACCTGAAAACCATTGTTTCAAAAAGACTGAACACCCTTTTGGGTTGTGTCAGAAGAAGTAGGAATGACTTTTGAAGCTGGACTTTCCCTTTTGTTTGTTTTCTTGGAGGGAGAGTTTTTTGAAAAGTAGTGTGAGAAAACAAATTTTTCTGGACTCTTGGACTTTGGAATTATGACATGCTTCTTATTTTTTGAAAAAGTTTGTCTGTTTGTGCCTCGAGATCTAATTTCCTCTTTGAAGGCCTTTTTGGCCAAGGATTTTAGTGAAC
Organism: Lactuca virosa; assembly: GCF_052849685.1. Taxonomy (NCBI): domain Eukaryota; kingdom Viridiplantae; phylum Streptophyta; class Magnoliopsida; order Asterales; family Asteraceae; genus Lactuca; species Lactuca virosa. The sequence goes on along the minus strand of NC_136434.1, from coordinate 172,702,565 downwards.
CGCAGTCATTGTTGTTCAACTGCGGTTTCCTGGAATTCTTAGAATGATTTTGAAAACGTGGGCTTAAGTCATCCGAACTTGAAGATTTTGGGGTCTGTGAGCATTGACCCACTTCAAAGTTCTCTATAGGTAATTCATGATGAATCGCCTGAAGGGTCACGGTTCCTTTTACTGAGGACTGCGGTAGTGAAGATTTGACTACTGCAGAGTAAGTCTTAGTTGGGACTTCAGTGGGACTCTTGAGGGACTTTTGACTATAGTATGAGACACTGCGGTCTGAGGGCAGAGATGGAAAGTCTTTTGAGACTTCGGGGCCCTCAATGACAATTTCTTCATCAACTACGGATGAGGTTTGAGAATTTGGGTAAATGGTGCCACAGATAGGAATCAGATCACTTGTGTGACCCGAAACCTCAGGCACAATTTCCTCAATGACACAATTATTGCTTAGATTATGGAGTCTACCGAAGTGAGTTTTGATGTCCGCGGGGAAGGTCTTGTCATTGACTGGGAAATGAAATTCTCGGTCTGGAGGGACATACAGTCTGTCTTTGTTGAACCGGGGTGAGGAATCCATTGCGGTAGGATATCCATTTGACCAACCCCAATTGTATGTATTGTCCACGGTGCCATTATTTACCAAATTTTCAATAGCTTCACTTTCATTGAACAATTTTTCGATTAAAAGATTTAAGCGTACAATTTCACTCTCAGCTAAATCTTTCTGGTTCAAAGCTATCTCTAATTGTGTTTCACTCAACATTCTTGCATCTTTCTCTAACTCTAAGTCTTTTTCTAACATAGCCATTTTGAGTCTTTTGTTATCCAGGCGTCCTCTCACATGGAACATTTCTTGGGACGCAATGTTCTTCTCATCTAAGGCTTTGTTATAGTCTGTAAGGACGGCAGCACAAGTGTCATTAAGATCATCTATGTATGGTTGACAGTCATGCATGCTATAGTTTAGAGTTTGGATCATGAGTTTTACCTGTTCGACGATGCTTAGAGTTCCATCCTTTGCCATGTAGCAGTAGTTCTTTTCCAGCTTTGTAGACTCATCATCATCCGCAGTTGCCAGCATGCAGATTTTCCCTTTTCCTTTGACACTGCTGATGGCTTCATCTTCGTCTCCGGATGACCAAACTTGATGGTCTCTTTTGACATGGGCTACGTATGCCCTTGCCTTTTCCTTATCTTCCAATTCTTGAGCCATTCTAAGATAGAATGCTCTGTCTTTTACTACATTGGCCTTACAATCTCTTGCAAAGTGATTCTCTTTGTTGCATTTGTGACAAATCACGACATCAGTCTTGTCTTCAGAGGTAGTACCGGTGTCAGTGGTTGGGGTAGACTGCGGTGCCTCTTTTGGTTGATTATTTTGAGATTGCGGTGGTGGATGAGAACTTTTGGGATATCGAGGATGGTTGTTTTGGGAACTGAAGTTACGGTTGAATGGAGGTTTGTTGAATTGTTGATTCTTGCGGAAGGAAGGAGGTGGTAGACGGTTGAACTGTTGGCTAACCAGATCAATAGCCTTCTAAAATTCTTCTTCATCATCATACTCTGAATCAGCTTCGTATGACTATGGTGGTGTGTCATACGATGGAGAGTAAGATTTATTATGGGGAGCTTGTGCTATGAGAGCAAGTGGTCCTCCGAAGTCAGCACAGTCTTTGAGTACGGTGGATTCTTGTGCTTGCAATTCTCCATAGAGCTTGTAAAGTAACAAGGAATGAATCTTTCTATCGCCTTGGACTATCATCTTAGCCGTAGTCCAATGTCTTCCCAAACCATTAAGAAACTGAAGATTTGTTTCATGGTTACTGCGGATGGTGCCCGCATTGGATAACTTGGTGACTATCAGGTTGAACCTTTTGAAGGAATCTTCCAAGCTTTCGCTGGTATGAGCTTTGAAGTTGTTGAACTCATTGAGTACCGTAGTAAGCTTCTTGTCTTGTGCTTGTTCTGAGCCTTCGTACAGATTCTTAAGAACTTCCCAGATCTCTTTTGCTGATTTGCAATTTATGATAACATCGAAGTTGTCAGGAGCAACTCCACAGGAGATTTCATAAAAAGCAACAGCATCATTTTCCATTTTATCGAGATCATCCTTGGTGGGACGGCTCATGACTGGTTGTCCTCCTCCTAGTCTGGTTGTAGCGCCGTCAGTTTGGACTGGTGTAAGGACTGGGACATGTGGTCCTTCTTCTACGGATCGCCATACATCTCTACCAAGTCTCCTTAAGTATCTTTCCATTCTTTGTGACCAGTGATGATATTCATTTTGTACCAGTATTGGGGCTCGGTTAGAACCACCAACACTGTTGGAAACATTCAGAGATAACGATTGTGCCATTTTTGAAGTTTTTTTTTTAAGAAATGAGCTTTAGTGGTATAGAAGGCCTTTTGAAAATCAGAGTTCCGTTTTCAAAAAGCAACCACTATGGCTCTGATACCAATTGTTGAGAGAAAAACTTAGAGACACACTTGAACAAATGTTAGAACAAGTATATTGCGGAATAGTTAATCTCGAAGGATCTAAAAGCTCAACAATAATATTAATAAGTTAGAGTTAGATAGTTAGAGAGTTAGTTGCGGAAAAGTAAAGAAATAGAAATGACAACAATTGTTTTATCAAGAATACACATAAGTTGATTCATAACGAGGAATGCATTCAATCCAGGTTAATAAGGAAGATCAAACTTAGTGATTAAGTCACAGAAGACTTGCTCCGAAGAGAGGTTATAATCAGTTCTATTCTAGTAATATTTGAGAGTAAGAGGTGATGCGTAATTAGATAGAGAGATAGAAAAGATAACTTCAGAGAAGTGTATTCAGAATAGATAGATGCGTGTAAGTGTTTTTAATACAAAGAGAATGAGCTCTATTTATAAAGACTCACGATGTATACTAGATTACCTCTCTAAGAGTAGCCATGAAAGGCATACTCGACAATAGAGAGTGTTACAATAAAAGACAAGTAAAGTAATCTAGTTAATTGACTGCGGTAGGTAGAGACTCCGGATGCGGTTGTTGAAGAAGGAGCTTGACTGCGGGTGCTGGATGGCTACGGTAGCTGAAGAGGTTGCGGTAGCTGAAGTTCAAGAGGGTCACTTTTTATGATTCAACAATAAATACAAGTTCACACCCTATTGGGTTTTCACGGCAAATATCATTCTTAACTTGGTATCAGAGCCAATCCTAGAGCTCCGAATTCTCTTGTTCTTTTCTTCATTCCGGCTGCTGGCTTCCTATCCAGTTTTCACTGTGTCTACCTTTGCTTCTCCTGTTAACTCTGCCCAGATTGCCACTGCAATCTCTTGCAAATTCACTCGCACCAATTTTCTCTTATGGAAAGCCCAAGTAGTCCCTATACTGCGAGGAGTCCAATTGTTTGGGTATCTCGATGGCACCATACCCAAATCTAATGCCAAAATCACAACTAGAGCGGGCGCAGATACCAGAGAAGTCGCTAACCCTGAATATGCTTCCTGGGTCGTTCAAGATCAAGCAATTATCGGTGCTCTTCTGTCCTCCATGACAGAAGAAGTACTCGCTCAACTCACAAGATGTACAAACACGTCCAATGAACTCTGGACTTCCTTTCAGATGATGTTCTCTGCAAAACATCGAGGTAACTTCATTCAAATACAAACTCAACTCTCCACAACCAAGAAAGGAGACTTGACCGCTTCAGAATTCTATCACAAGATGACCAGTCTTGCCGATACCATGGCCAACATAGGCCACTCGATGACAGATGAAGAAGTCATTGTATATATTCTCACTGGACTTGCGCCAGGCCATGGTGATCTGGTCACTGCTATCACAATAATGAGCAATCAAAACCCGGTAACCCTACCCAACATCTACTCATACTTAATTGCTCATGAGGCACATGCTAGTATTATGAATAATACACCTGAGTTCTCGGCCTCTACCAACACTGTGACTCGTCAAGATCAGAACCCCACACGCCGAAACAAGAACAGGGACAACAATCATGGGCGTGGACGAGGAAGAGGCAGAGGCAATGGTGGTCTAAGATGTCAAGTATGTGGAATCCCTGGTCAGGGTGCTTTAACTTGTCGTAATAGGTTCAACCATGCTTATCAAGCTGAAGAATATCGTGGGGGAAACAGTGTTACCACAGGCATCTACAACAATGACCCACACTGGTACATTGACTGTGGAGCAACTGATCACTTGACAAGTGATTTGGATGGTCTCACGGTTCAAGATCGTTATCAAGGCAAAGACCAAGTCCAAGTAGTAAATGGAACAGGTTTGAACATATCTCATATTGGTCATTCCAAAATTTCTGGTCTAGTAAAATCACCTGTCCTTCAAAATATCCTACGAGTTCCACAAATTTCAAAACATCTACTTTCTGCCTATAAACTTGTTTCGGATAATAACATTTTTATTGAACTTCACTCTCATGCTTTCTTAGTTAAGGACAAGGTAATGAAGAAAATACTTCTGGACGGTAGAAGCAAAGGAGGATTGTACCTGGTGCCACTTTGTCACTCATCTCTTCGATCACCTCATCAGGTGTTTTCAAGTTCTCGAGTGACTAAATCTCAATGGCACCAACGGTTGGGTCATCCAAATTCAGGAATAGTCAATTCCATTATAAAGTCAAATAAATTAGGATTTTCATTTAATAATAATAAATACTTGGTCTGTGATGCTTGTCAACGATCCAAGAGTCGTCAATTACCTTACAAAAACTCTTTAATGTTTCCTATTTTCCACTTGAGCTCGTCCACACGTCTGTTTGGGGACCAGCTCAAGTATCTAGTGGTGGCTATAAATATTATGTTAGTTTTGTTGATGATTTCAGTCGCTTTACTTGGATATATCTTATTAAACACAAATCTGATGTGGAGCAAATATTTTATAATTTTCAACATCATGTTGAACGTCTTTTGAATACCAAAATTCGTATGATTCAATCCGACTGGGGAGGTGAATACCACAAACTCAACAAATAGGTATTTCACATCGTGTGTCTTGTTCACATACCTCACATCAAAACGGTATTTTAGAAGATAAACACCGTCATATAGTTGAAACAGGCCTAGCTTTGCTTGCTCACTCTTCACTCTCACTTCGCTTTTGGGATGAAGCTTTTCTCACTGCCTGCTATCTTATCAATCGCATGCCTAGTCCTACTACACACAATACTCCTCCCATCACTCGTTTACTTCATATCACACCTGATTACACATTTCTGAGAAACTTTGGGTGTGCATGTTGGCCAAGCTTACGAAAGTACAACTCCCATAAACTAGATTTTCGGTTCAAAATATGTATTTTCACTGGCTATATTCTATGAAAAAAGGGTATAAATGTCTTGATAAATTACTGGTAGAATATATATATATATATATATATATATATATATATATATATATATATATATATATATATATATCATGTGATGTCATTTTTGATGAATCTAGGTTTCCCTTTGCATCATCATCTAACAGCCACACACCGATCTCATATCATGATATTGTCTCTTTTCCTCAACTAGAACCAGAAATTACTAATGACCATATGAGTCGATATGATCTTTCTTTGTTGTCTCACAGTTCTCATACAGATACAGATACAACTCGAACTCAAGGACTTCCCAATGTAAGCTCTCATGCAGATACAGATACAACTCGAACTCAAGGACTGTCCAATATAAGCTCTTCCCAGCCATCGCCACAGCCACATACAGCGCCTGAAGTATCTACAGCCGCACCATCAGCTAGACCTATCCCAGCCGAGCCAGTCACCAATGATGATCCACCATCTCCGACAGTTGTGTCTCCCAAAACGACTGCTCAGTTAACTCCTTCTCCTCTAGGAGTCACTACTACAGGTTAAGCTAGTATCGTACGCCCTCACAAATTCACTGATGGAACTGTCCTTTATGATGTCACGAGACGAGCCTTTATGGTTGTACCAATTACCCATCACGAAGCTTACGCTGATCCTGCATGGCGTCTTGCCATGGAAAACGAGTTCTTGGCACTTCAGCAAAATAAAACATGGACTCTTGTGCCTAGACCACCAGGTGTCAACATCGTCAGTTGTAAATAGATTTTTAAATTCAAACAAAAACCCGATTGGTCTCTTGATAAACGCAAAGCTCGTCTCATCGCTAGAGGGTTTACTCAGTTACATGGAGTAGACTTTCATGACACCTTCAGTCCAGTGGTTAAAGCTGCCCCAGTTCGATTAATCCTTTCATTGGTTGTTTCTCGCCAATGGCATCTCAGACAGGTGGATGTAAGTAATGGTTTCCTTCATGGCTTTCTAAATGAAGAAGTATAGATGCAAAAACCGCCAGGGTTTAAGGATCCGACTAATCCTCGTTATGTTTGCAAGCTTCATAAATCCATATATGGCCTCAAGCAATCACCTCGAGCTTGGTTCTCTCATTTGAGTGATAAACTGTATCAGTTGGGTTTTAGCTCTTCCAATATAGACACTTCTTTGTTCATCTTTAATCATGGTGATGTCCTTATTAACATGCGCGTGTAAGTCGATGACATTGTTATTACTGGTTCCTCCTAGCATGCTATTGACAAACTGGTTTGTGCTCTAGCAGGTTTATTTCCTATCAAAGATCTTGGTAGACTCAGTTATTTTCTTAGACATGAGGTACTTCAGAATTCAGGGGGGATCACACTTTTGCAACACAAATATGCTATTGATTTGTTACATCGTGCTCACATGGAGAATTGTAAAAGTATCTCAACTCCGATGTCAGTAACAGATAAGTTGTCTCTTACTCATGGCAAGTCGCTACCTGAAGAAGATGTGTTCAAATATCAAAGAATAGTTGGAGGGTTATAGTATCTTACTCTAACTCACCCCGATATTTCTTTCGCTGTAAACAAAGTGTGCCAGTTCTTGTCAACACCCACTAATATTCATTGGGAAGCTGTCAAACGAATTTTGAGATATGTAAAGGGAACGGTGGACACAGGACTGCGTTTTACTCATTCCACATCAACACTTCTAAGTGTATTCACTGACGCGGACCCAGGATGTATAGATTATCGACGATCCACAAGTGGTTATGCGATATTTCTTGGTCCAAACTTAATATCATGGAGTTCTCGCAAACAACTAACAGTTGCTCGATCCAGCACCGAAGCTGAGTATAAGGCGCTTGCCAATGGTACTGCAGAAGCTACATTGATACAGTCATTACTGAAGGATCTAGGAGTTCATCAACCAAGACCACCTGTGTTGTGGTGTGACAATCTTGGAGCGACCTACCTAAAAGCAAATCCCATATTCCATGCTCGAACGAAGCATATAGAGGTGGACTTCCATTTTGTAAGAGAAAAAGTGGCCATGGGTGCACTTGACGCTAGATTCATCTCTTCTGGTGATCAATTAGCCGATGGACTCACAAAGCCAATGACCAAACAAATGCTACAACATCTAAGACACAATCTAAACCTTGTATCAGTTAAGATTGAGGGGGAATGTAAACGGATAGCTTAGCTTAGAGATAGGATTATTTAAATGTTTAATGTAACTATAGATTCATGTATTTAGGATCTAATTCTTATCTCAGTAATGTTGTTGTATAAATACAAGTTTACACCCTATTAGGTTTTCACGGCAGATATCATTCTTAACTACATGTACATGGGAACCCAAATTATTTCGTACATGGGAACCAAACTATTACATAAGCATAAACTTGCATCAAAAACATCTACTCCAATAATCACAGTCCATACACATAAGTTAGATTTAAAATCAATCATTTTCTTGAATTTATGCAACCTACAATCGACATGGTGGTGTCTTGATATTGGATTCACAATAAGCATTTTATGCAAATTACAACTCGAACAGCCCTAAGAACAACAAATTCCCATAGCTCAATAACTCGGTTTTTTATCTCCTTTACAAAGAAAGTAAAAAGGATGTTACTAGAGTCTCAAAATCAACATATACAAGTCTAAAGCGGTGATGGTAGCATCTTTTTCCTTTTGAACTTGTAACAAAAGAAACATATAGAAACAATAAACCTACGGTAAATGTAAACCAAAGAAGAAAAAGGATTAAAGCAAACTGTGACAAAGGTCCAATTAAACACTAAGAATATGAGGCAATCCAACGCAACAACAATGTATTAGCATTGAGCTCGACAACTGGTGATGAAAAAAAACTACAAACCAAAGGAAAAAACAGAAAAAGAAATAAAAACTTTAGAAAGAGAGAGTGATGGAATGCAGGAGGTAGATCACCGGACGCCAGAGGGAACACCGGATGCAGGGGTGAAGGTTTATAGTGACTAGAATCATGATGCCTTTTTTTTATTTGAGTCGTGAAGGCTTCAAGCAAAGTGGACTGGTGAGGGTTTCCAGCGAGTCGAAGCTTTTGTGGACCAGTGGTGGATGTTGAATTGGTGATGGTGACGCGGATGAGAAACAAGGAGAAGGCGGAGGACTGACGTGAAATATGAGGAAGAGGAGCAGAGGTATGCGATGTTATGATCAGATGAGCGAAGGTCGATGTGAGATATGCTCCAACTTCAAACCCTAAAACAGAATAAAGTGGGAGAAAACAAGAAGGTAGGTGATGGAAGTCGGAACGAGTAATTAACACCATGTTCCCATGTTTAACATAACGAGGGAAATGAAACGAAATAGGTGGAAGTGGGAAGAAATTAAAAGAAATTGGTGTTCATGAGTTTCACTAAAGAAAGGAAGTGGAAGGAAATGGAAGGATAATTTTCATTCCTAACTTTCCTTCCAATTTGGAAGGATTTGGAGAGAAAGAATAAAATGTTTAATTTATTGGGTTTTTATTCAAAAATTAGTTTCAAAAACAAGATTTTAGCAACGGAAGACTTGAGTATTTTTTTTAACAATTATAAACTACTTATAACCAACCATGGATCTTCTTGCAAAGTTTGGAAAGAAAACAAGCATCAAAGAAGAAGAATAGTTTAATTAACAACCTTTGTAGACTTTGAATCCTCTACGGTAGGCTTGGAATGGAGAATGTGGAACCTTTCATACACCAACAAGAACTTAACTTGATTTAAGATGCTAGTCTTGTAAAACACTTATAACTCTTAAGCTTAAAGTTCATAACCAACATAAACTTCAAGAGAGCAAAAGCAACATGCAAATAATCTTCAAGGCATGAACAAAAAGGAGAGACACTACAAGAAATTAGAGTATTAGCGGCGACGGGCGTCGCCGCTAAAGGTCAAATATGTCGCCACTAAAGGTATTAGCGGCGACATGTCGCCGCTAAAGGGTCGTTGATGTTGGTTCGTCGCTAATGCTCTGTTGGTCGCCGCTATTGCCTTCCGTCGCCGCTAAAAGTGCGTCGCTGCTAATACTATCTGTCGCCACTAAAGGTGTCGTCGCTATTTATATGTATTTTTATACATACAAATACACATACATACATAATACACATACAAAATACACATATACATATAAAAACACATACACATACAGAATTCACATACAAAATACACATATACATATAAATGATCATACAAAAACACATATACCTACATAAAATACACTCAAAATACACATATACATACAAATGCAAATACAAATACATATCCACATCTACAAACACAAAATACACATCTAAATTATAAAAATTTCGTCATGAACAGTGGTGGTGGCGGTATACTCCGGCGAGCACGGTGGAGGATCTCAAAATTACGACAACCAAAACAAATTTAGTAGGGAGAAGATAAAAGGAAAAGAAAAGGGGAAAATTGAGAGGAATAGGGGTGAAGTTTTCAAGATTCCGGTGAAATTCCGATGTGATCGACGGTGGTGAGCAGAGAGAAGAGAGAAGAAGGGAAAACACAGAAGATTAGGGAAGAAAGTGAAGACGAAGCTGATTTTATTGTCGACGCTTTTTAGCGGCAACGCCTTTAGCGGCGACGGGCAGCCTTTAGCGGCGACACATCGGAGGGAAAACAATCTGGGGTTTCCTACATCGTTGGATCATCGCTTAAATCGACGGATGGGGTTGAAATGACGCGGATCGCCAGAACAGGCAATAACAGCGACACACCGGAGGGAAAACAGCGCGGGGTTTTCTACGTCCTCCTAATCGTTGGATCATCGCCTAAATCGATGGTTAGGATTCAAATGACACGGATCGTCAACATAAGCCTTTAGCGGCGACGGACACTTTAGCGTCGACAAAAAACGCGTTTGTTTGATGTCCCCGCTAAAAGTGTCCGTCGCTGCTAAAGGTGTCGCCGCTATTGCCTATTATTCTTGTAGTGAGAGTAGCTAATCTCTTACATGTTATGGTTTTAGTGCTCAAAAGAAGTCACCAAATGAAAGTCTTTGATGTTAGTCTTAAAGTAAGAACAATATCTAAGAGTCCTTACCCATTAAGCACTTTTGACTTTAGACAAACATGTCATCAATGCTTGTTAAGACTAGCCATTACTTTTGATTAAATAAACATGAAATCTATGTCATATTTTTGTCTCCTCCATTTTGGAAAATATGAGTAAAAAAGATGACAAATTTACTGGATATACAACTCTTTTTGGAATTTCTTGCACCTAAAGAGATCGATCCAGGAGAGATTTATGATTTAAGACCGTAAACTTCTTCAACTACGTACAGGTAATATTTTGTTGTCAATAACGCTTAAAATATAACAATTATCGCTCGTATTAAACCAACAAAACATGTAGTGTACACGTGAATTAATACCAATGCTCTTTTTTATCAAAGAAAGAATTAGAACTCGAAAAGAAAACCGCACGCAATTAATTTTGAATGAACCCATACAATAATGACACGAACTGAACTACAGCTCTAATCATATCCTTCTGTCATTAGAGTCCTTGAAACTCTAGAACTTCGCTTGTAGCTGATCCACCACACTCTTATCCACTTGAAACGCCTTGGCAAGAATATCCGCTGGAATTGCAGGATTTGCACCGAAAACAGCATTCCCAATTGTTATGGCACCTGGATTTTGACTGCTTAATGCAGCAATAACCACAGCATATCCATTACCCACATTGCGTTGGAAATGAACAAGCCCCACTGGGAACACGAAAACATCACCCTTTTGAAGCACCTTTGTGATAAATCTGTTATCGGGATTAGAAGTTACAAATCCAACTTGTAGTGTCCCTTCAAGAACAGTAAGAATCTCGGTGGCTCTTGGGTGAGTGTGAGGAGCATTAAGTCCCCATGGTGCATAGTCAATCCGAACCATTGAGATGCCCAAAGTGTTTAGTCCTGGTAACTGAGTAGCAAACACCGGGGTCACCTTTGATCCCAATTGGTTCGATGTGTTACCCCTGACGTGTAGCCCACTGAAGAAGAAATCCTCTGCTTGAACTTGCATCGGGTTCTTACATGTCACACCATTTACTTTCACTGCATGTTATATAAAGCCAATATTTTGTTACGGAAAACATTAACTAAAAGAGAACAGGAGATTTGTGACAACAAGTAAAGTCTTAGAGTACCTGACGAATTGGGATCGGCTACACAAAAATCTTGGAGGGAGCTAGGCTCATAGGCTAACGCATGGTAGCTAAAAGTTAGAGCTACAACACTCAACAAAATGAGTTTGCTCGACATTTCTTTTGATATTCTCAACGGGAACTACAGAAAGTTATGAAAGCAAAAGCAATCTCTTTTAGGGATAGAAGATATGTTTTTTTTTGGTGGGACAAACAGCTGCTTAGTGACTCCATATATATAGACCTAATCTGCATGATTCTTCTATATATCGTTTTGCATTTATTTTAACATAAGTTATCTTGAAGGATTTGCCGCCTTACACATTGTAAATCAATAATAGGCACTGGAGAGTGACGTTTATCTATCACGTACTATACGGAGTAGTCTGGAAAAGGAATTGGTCAGCCGGCTTCCCAACACCTGACTATCTTTTGTAGTACTAAGAATTGGTCAATCTCAACCTGATATCTTAAGCCTACCTTGTACCTCTTAAGTGCTAACTTTATTAAACTAATCACACACGACATGAAAGCGATTACCAGTTTGTAGTGAGGTGATGGGATAGTTTCGGCCGGGCTAAGCCTACAAGACACATGCCCTTTAGCTACGCAGCTAGAACATGTTAATTGTAGGTAAAATTCACCATCGCTAAATCAATAGATAATATATAAAACATACTTCTTTATCAAAATAGAAAATCTTTTTTTTTCCTTTTGTCGTTGAAAAGCTATTGCAAGTACTACTAGAAAACTCGGCCATATCCGTCAGAAATCCGTCGCTAAAGCCGATTTCTGACGGAATAGCCAAGGAATTAAGTATGCCGTAAAAAAAACTCGTGGGTAATTATCACCATGGAATTTGTGACGAATTACCAACAGATAGCGACGTCCCTTTGTTAAACTTGTTTGACCAAATTAACGACGAAATAGTAACACACTAATGACGGACAAATAATGTGACGGATTACTGACAGACGATATTTTCCAACAAATTACCGACCGGATTTAGTGACAGATATTTTCGTCACTAATCCGTCACTAAAATGATTTTTATTGTTTTAAAAAAATAATAATAGATAATTAAAAACAACCATATCTTTTTCTGCCCAAAATGCAAAAAGCAAAAAAAAATCCAATACATCTATAATAATAAGAATCCAATAAATAAATCTATAATAATTCAAACTTCCAAACAAAAAATTGTTACATTTACCTATCAATACAAATAAAAACTTAGTAAAACCCCTAAATTTTGAGAACCGTATCCTTCTCCAGGTTCTCTTTGATACTAATTTTTGGGACAAAATGTATTCGGGTTTCGTCATCATCATTTGTTGCATAGCAAGAGGATTATGTGTCATCATGAACTGTAGATCCAGATGGCGCTTCACGCTTATCTTCACCGTAAGTGCATCCACACCGACTCACAGTCAAACGACAAGAAAAAAAATTACAAATTTTAACATAATGAAAGAATTGTAAAGAGGAAAGTTCAAGTGATAATCTCAAAGAACTCAACCTTTTAAATATAAATAGATAGAAAAAGTATCTATACAAAGTACAATGTTGTAAAAAGAAGAAATGAAAGCAAGATGGTGTCATAAACAAATAAATGAAAGTATATTGTTATTTCTTGCATTTAACCATCTTGAAATGATGAAAGAAAATTACATGCTGCTCATGTTACAGTTTCTCAAAAAAATCCAATCGTTGTTGGTTTGCCCAAAAAAGATCATATTAAAAATCATCTAATCTTTTTCACCAATAATGAAAAAGAAAGAAATGGAAGTATGAAGCTATAATGCAAATAATAATAATAATAATAATAATAATAATAATAATAATAATAATAAAATTGAAAGTACGTTGCCGTTTTATGAATTTAACCCTCTTTTTATTAGTAAGATGGTTAGTACTAATTCTAGTCCTATATAGAGCTACTATGAAAACTCAACAGGACCATCCGATAGAATAAAATTTATCAATTTAAAGATATTTTAAGAGGCAAAATATATTGATTGTTACATAGAATAATAGCATGACTTGAGGCTATTAAGCAATAAATTAGTGAAAATCTACCTCATAGATGCATGATAGTTACATAAAAGTTTACTTGAGCTTACCCAAAATAGAATCCTTGGATTCTCCTTTCCTTTCCAACCACTTCAGCAAATTTAGTTGCAAGATACCCAATCGGTTGTATGAGAAAACAATATATATTATACCTGTACATGGGATCCCAAACTATTCCGTACATGGAAACCCAAACTATTCCATAAGCATAAACTTGCTGCAAAAACATCTACTTCAGTAATCACAGACCATAAATATAAGTTAGATTTAAAAGGAATCATTTTCTCGAATTTATGCAACCTACAATCGACATGGTGGTGTCTTGATATTGGATTCATAATAAGCATTTTATGCAACCTACAACTCGAACAACCCTAAGAACAACATATTCCCCTCTTTTCACATCTAAGATTCGAATTTGGTGCTTCTAAACATAAACTCATAGCTCAATAACTTGGTTTTTTATCTCCTTTACAAAGAAAGTAAAAAGGATGTTACCAGAGTCTCAAAATCAACATCTACAAGTCTAAAGCGGTGATGGTATCATTTTTTCCCTTTTCAACTTGTAATAAAAGAAACATATAGAAACATTAAACCCACAGTAAATGTAAACCAAAGAAGAAAATCGATTAGAAGCAATGTGACAAAAGGTCTGATTAAACCCTAAGAATATGAGGCAATCCAACGCAACAGCAATGTGGTGGCATCCAGGTCGACAGCTGGTGATGAAAAGAAACTGCAAACCAAGGGAAAAACAGAAAAGAAAGAAAAACCTTAGAAAGAGAGAGTGATGGAATGCAGGAGGTAGATCACCGAAGGCCGGAGCGAACACTGAATGCAGGGATGAAGGTTTACAGCGACTAGAATCACGATTCCTTTTTTTCTTTGACACGTGAAGGCTTCAAGCGAGGTGGACTGGTGAGGTTTTCCAGCAAGTCGAAGCTTTGGTGGACTGGTGGTGGATGTTGAATCGGTGATGGCGATGCAGATGAGAAACAAGGAGAAGGCGGAGGGCTGACATGAAATATGAGGAAGAGGAGCAGAGGTACGCGGTGTTATGGTTGGAGGAGAGGAGGTCGATGTGAGATATGTTCCAACTTCAAACCCTATAACGGAATGAAAGGGGGGAAAAATAGAAGGTATGTGACGGAAGTCAGAACAAGTAATTAACACCATGTTCCCGAGTTCAACATAACGAGGGAAAGGAAATGAAATAGGTGGAAGTGGGAAGAAATTAAAAGAAATTGGTGTTCCTGAGTTTAATTAAAGGAAGAAAGTGGTAACTTTCCTTCCGATTTGGAAGGATTTGGAGAGAAAGAATAAAATGTTTAATTTATTTGGTTTTTATTCAAAAATTACCTTCAAAAACAAGATTTTAGCAACGGAAGACTTGGCTTTTTTTTAACAATTATAAACTAGTTATTACCAACCATGGATCTTCTTGCAAAGTTTGGAAAGAAAACATGCACCAAAGAAGAAGAAGATTTTAACAACCTTTGTAGACTTTGAATCCTCTAAGAGAGGCTTGGAAGTTGATGGAGAATGTAGAACCTTTGACACACCAACAAGAACTCAACTTGATTTAAGATGCTAGTCTTGTAAAACTCTTATAACTCTTAAGTATGATGTTCATGATCAATATAAACTTCAAGAGAGCAAAAGCAACATGCAAGTAATCTTCAAGGCATGAACAAAAGGGAGAGAGTCGCTACTCTCTTACATGTTACGGTTTCAGTGCTCAAAAGAAGTCACCAAATGAAAGTCTTTGATGTTAGTCTTAAAGTAAGAACAATATTCAAGAGTCCTTATCCCATTAAGCACTTTTGAATTTAGACAAACACGTCCCCCGTGCTTGTTAAGACTAGCCATTACTTTTGCTTAAATAAACATGAAAGCCATGCCATCTTTTTGTCTCCTCTATTTTCGAAAATATGAGTAA
Source organism: Lactuca virosa (assembly GCF_052849685.1). Classification (NCBI taxonomy): domain Eukaryota; kingdom Viridiplantae; phylum Streptophyta; class Magnoliopsida; order Asterales; family Asteraceae; genus Lactuca; species Lactuca virosa. The sequence goes on along the minus strand of NC_136434.1, from coordinate 172,687,047 downwards.
AAAACATGACAAGTTTTATAAATTCTATAAGCTGGTTTATAAAATATAAACTTTAACTTTTTGGTAAAAGACAAAAGGATTTATCTAGTCCAAAATGTTGTGCATGACATTTAAATCATACAATATGATATATATTATGTTAATTGTTAATGAAAATTATTATTTCCAAGAAATAAATAATTTCCAATTAATTATAAGAGTTTAATGAATAATTATTAAAATCAATTTCTAATAAATAATAAATTGTGTCAAGTTGTTGTAAATATGACCCTTAGGATCATATGTTAAATAGCAATATCACTTTAATATGACTCTTGTGTATACTAGATATTTCAAAAATTTTCTCTCACTTCTCTCCAATTCGTGAACAGAATATACAAATTTATTTTTTCTCCTTACTTTCTTTTCTTTTCTTTGCTAAAATTCGGAAACTAGGCATAAGCGCGAAGAAACAAAACCTAGCAAAATATAAATATTTGGGGAAAGGAAGCAGTAAACGAAATTTTTTTGGAATTTATTCATTCTTCAAAAAAAATAAAATAAAATAAAAAGCAAAAATTTATCAATATTTATTACTATTAATATTATTATCGTATTTATTATTATCATTATTATTAATTGCACCTACACAATAATATACATACCATCATTTTTAACACACACTTACACATAATATATATATAATTTGGTGGAAATAAAGTATTTAATGTGTAAATAATTGCGAACAATGAAGCAAAAAAAGCAAAGTATATATATATATATATATGTATGTTTATGTATCTGTATGTATATGTGTGTAATTGTATTTGTATTTGTATGTATATGTGTATGTGTATATATGTGTAGATGTATATGTATTTATGTATGTATGTATGTGTATGTATTAATCTATGTATGTATGTGTAAGTTTATGTATGTATGTACGTATGTACCCATGTCTATGTATGTGTATGAGTATATGTTATATATGTACGCATATGCATTTATGTATATTTATATGGATGCATGTATGTATGTTTATATATACTACGATTAACGCCCGCAGATTCGGGCTAGTCAATTTAGAGATAATGAGCGTTAAAAATGACTTTTTGATAGAAGATTATTTAGGATAAATAATCTTAACCAAAGTTATAGTATATGTCATAAGGATTTCGTACATCTAAAGAACGCTGAAATCCGACTTATAACGAAGAAGTTATGACATGTCGAAGTTTCGCGATTAAACCAGCATAGCTCCACGTATCGTAAAAAGTAAATTTTTGACAAAATACTTTTTAGCCTTAGAGATCTAAAATAAAGACGTAGTAGACATTAAACCGAGAGCGTGCATATAGAGAACGCCCAAATCTGACTTCATTTGAGGAGATTATGATTTTTCTAAGATTCAGCGTAGCAGTATACAGATCAGAAATCGAATTTTAGATCGATCGATTATTATATGACACAATCTAAATGAGATTTGAAGATCTCGTTAATAGGAGATCAACGATATAAAGACAGTCGAAAACGGACGTCGGATAACAAAGTTATGAATTTTTAACGGACTTTAACTGTCTAAGTCTATTAAAATATAATTTAAAAATAAAGTCAAAATTAGCCGACGAAGTCTAAACGAAAGTTTTAGATCACGTCGATACCTACGCGTGGATATAAAGAATGTTAAAAATGGAGCTCGATGCAAAAGTTATGAATTTTATAAGATAATTAATTTTCGGATTAACCAGAAATCAACATGTTGCATGATCTAAGACCACACCTTCTTCCCCACGGCTTGCCACCAGATAGGGACATGTGGCATGAGTCTGCCCAGTATACTGCAGTATGCCTCGCATACCCTTTGAGTACGCCCCGCATACTCGGTTGCTGGTAGTTATAAATAGAGCTCGAAAATCTCTCAATTGTTCACACCTTTCTATCCAATTCTCTCCCAACCCACCCCCCCCCCCCCAGGGCCTCAATGCCTTTCTCAAACACTTCCTAGGTGTTAGTAACGAAGCTCCGGAGCGTCAGAGAGCCCCGAGAAGTAGAGCTTTCGGCTTAGAAGTTCTGCCCACACAAAGTCCGGGTTCTCACTAAACCACCTGTAAGTTGAGTTATGCTTAGTGTACTTCAAGTATAACTTATATTTAAGTTCATTATCGTTATTATGAACCTATAAACAAGATTTATTAGTGATTCCAAGTCTTTATACTGATTGATCTACCTGTGGGAGAGGTTTCTAGAATGGCCACGTTGGCTTGGTTGTTGGATTTCAGAAAGTTTATACGTCGAAATGGTCCTGCCTCCCAACTGTCCTGCCTGGCTGATCCTTACTTGATAGATCTTGAAGTAGACTTTGAATTAATGATGAATCTAGACTAATAATTAGTTGCAATAAATATTACACTAATACTTAGTGATAACGATACTAGGTTACGTCAAAGGAAAAGACAGTTGCTAGAAGGGAAGCGTTGTCGGAATTTCGAATCGTCACTTTAACAAGTGAGTGCATAGTTACTTTCATATTATACATAGATATGAAGTATATAATATTAATATATGTTATTTGTTCTTATTATCTGTTTTCCTGATATCTATGCTAGATGAACGATCTATACATGTTTTACTTGATTTAAACTTTATGTTTTTTTATACTTATAAATATATTGGGCAAAGATGGTAGATGAAAGATGATATAGATGAAAGATGCAATACATGTTGAGATGCCTTGAATTTAAAGATGACATTATCTAGCAGAGTATATATGACAACCACAGACTATTCTAGACAGTCCAGTGGAACGCTAGCAGGCTCGCAACCTGTGGGTGTTTTTGAACTAAGTGTTCACCAGATGTACTCAAAAAACCCATTTACATGTATTATGGGTGGACTCCGTAAAATAATGTTGTCAGTAAAGGAGATGAACCCTAGCAGCTATAGACATAGTGCCCTATAGATGAACATTGGTAGCTTTGGACTTAGTGCCTTATAGGTGAATACGGGCAGCTATAGACTTAGTGCCTAATAGATAACATTGGCAACTATGGACTTAGTGCCTATCAGATAAACCCTGGCAGCGATGGACTTCATGCCCATTCCTTAGGAAAAATCCTTAGGATTAAATATAAAAGAATACCTACTGACAAGTATTATGGAGGAATTCCTTAACTACTATTGTCAGCATAGATGATCCTTAGGGTAGATTCCTTAAGAATAAAGAAGATAATGCGGATGTGAAATTAGGTTAATTGTTTGATGATTAAACATAATAATTATATTATTGTGGGTTGAAAACCCTATGTACTCAATAGGTTTCCCAACCTGACCCACTCAGTTTATTGTATCAAAGGTAGCGATATTAAAGATACATTATGTTGAGAGATTCAATGAGTATTAGGCCACTAGTTTAATTACTGTAAGGCTTGTAATATTTCATTATGCTTATGTTTCTGTATTTACGATGACATCCCAATGTTTTAATATAAATAAAATACATTTCTTCGGAAATGCTTTGATAATATCATTATCATGTTTTCTAGGAACAAATTTCGCAATGTTATTCCTCAAAAAGTATACTATGATTTTTAAATAAGCATAAACAAATAGGTCTTTTCTGGCCATGAAATTGGGGATGTCATAGTTGGTATCAGAACATTAGTTTAAGCGAACTAGGAATTTTAGGAAATTTCTAGACTTAAACTTAGAATGCTAAGCAATGATTGTGAGATGAGTGTCTGATATATTTAGGAAGCATGACTGAATAGACACGAGCACTAGCTTATTTAGGGAATATGCCTAAATTGTTTTTATGTGAAAAATGAGTTATGTTATAAGATGCCTTATATGCTTTATGATGTTAATGTTTGATCGGATCTATGGCCTATTTCCAGCCAGATCTGGAAATTTTATGTGCTCAAGTTTCTAAACGTTTAATTACGGCATTAGAACTAGCATGTAACTTTTCGGAGAAATAAGGAGGATTACACGTCTAAACCTTCTCCATCTATATTTTCGTCCCGATACACTGAATGTATGCTTCCGTGAACATAACGTCATGGTGAATAAGCATAGCAAATTGAGTAAATGGAGGAAATGAGAAGTCTTACGATAGTGAATGATACCTATCAGAAGATATCGTAAGAGTGGTATCTTACTTTTAGAATACGTCTGATAAAATAACAGTACGTATAGAGGGGTACGGTACGTCCGAATGTACGCCTTTGATTGGCAGGATGATAGAACGATTGGTGTAATTCCTAAAGTTGTCCTATCGCCTGGCGTTCCCACCGCCAACCAAGTAGAAGAAGAATTGTGGTTGAAGGTACGCATGGAAGAAGTCCTAGTAGAGTAGAGGAAAATTTTATGAAGCTTGTATCTATAAGTGCTACATGCTATAATGTGATTATATCATATTAGAACATGAAGGAAGGTATCTTCCATTCTAGAATCTGACTCAAAAAGACCTGAGTCAAAGCACCGCATCATACGATGAGAGGTCATTAGAACATGACCCATTGGTCTATTATGGTAATCAAAGTAAAGAAATTATCTTAAGTTAAGTCTGTTTAAGAAGGATTAGGAGTCTCTAATAAAGATCGAGTTTATAACTCGAAGGTTACGATTGAAAATCCAACATAGTATGAAGAGCGGGTGCAAGATTGAGCACCGTCAGCAGTCAATAATTCCAAGAGTTAGATACTCATTTGAAAGGACATAAGAGTTACGGTTATTACCTAGGATGGAAAGATAACATGAGGAGTCATTATACAAGCCTTGTTTTGTTGATAATTCGGGGACGTAATCATCCTAAGGGGAGATAATTGTAACGCCTACAGATTCGAGCTAGTGAATTTAGAGATAATCAGGGTTAAAAATGACTATTTGATAGAAGAGTATTTAGGATAAATAATCTTAACCAAAGTTAAAGTATATGTCACAAGGATTCCGTACATCTAAAGAATGCTGAAATCTGACTTATAACGAAGAAGTTATGACTTGTCGAAGTTTCGCGATTAAACTAGGATATCTCCATGTATCGTAAAAAGTAAATTTTTGACAAAATACTTTTTAGCCTTAGCGATGTAAAATAAAAGTCGTAGTAGACGTTAAACCGAGAGCGTGCATATAGAGAACGCCCAAATCTGACTTCATTTGAGGAAGTTATGATTTTTCTAAGATTCAGCGTAGGAGTATACAGCTCGGAAATCAAATTTTAGATCGATCGATTATTATCCGAAACAATCTAAACGAGATTTGAAGATCTCGTTAATAGGAGCTCAACGATATAAAGACAGTCGAAACGGACGTCGGATGACAAAGTTATGAATTTTTAACGGACTTTAATTGTCTAAGTCTGTTAAAATATAACTTTAAAAAATAAAGTCAAAATTAGCCGACGGAGTCTAAACAAAAGTTGTAGATCACATAGATACCTACGCGTGGATATAAAGAACGTCAAAAACGGAGCTCAATTCGAAAGACACGGATTTTATAAGATAATTAATTTTCGGATTAATCAGAAATCGACATGTGGCATGATCTAAGACCACACCTTCTTCCCCACGGCTTGCCACCAGATCGCGACACGTGGCATGAGTACGCCCAACGTAGCTTACGTATGCCCAACGTACTGCAGTAAGCCCAGTGTACTCAGTTGCTGGCAGTTATATATAGAGCTCGAAAATAAATGCATTATTCACACATTTCTATCCAATTCTCTCCTAACCCCCCCCCCCCCAAGGCCTCAATTCCTTTCTCTAGCACTTCCTAGGTGTTAGTAGTGCAATCCATAGTGTTAGAAATCCCCGAGAAGTAGAGCTTTCGGCTTAGAAGTTATGCCCGCACAAAGTACCGGTTTCTCGCTAAACCACCTGTAAGTTTAGTTATGCTTACCATACTTTAAGTATAACTTATGTTTAAGTTCATTATCATTATTATGAACCTATAAAAAAGATTTATCAGTGATTCCAAGTCTTTATACTGATTGATCTACTTACGGGAGAGGTGTCTAGAATGGTCACGTTGGCTTGGTTGTTGGATTTCAGAAAGGCTATATGTTGAAATGGTCCTGCCTCCCAACTGTCTTGCCTGGATGATACTTACTTGCTAGATCTTGAAGTAGACTTTGAATTAATGATGAATCTAGAATAATAATTAGTTACAATAAATATTTGACTAAGACTTAGTTATAATGATACTAGGTTACGTCAAAGGAAAAGATAGTTGCTAGAAGCGAATCGGTGTCCGAATTTTGAATCGTCACTTAAACAAGTGAGTGCATAGTTACTTTCATCTTACATATAGATATTAAGTATTTAATATTAATACATCTTATACATGCTTATTATTTTTGTTCCTGATATCTATGCTAGATGAACGATTTATACATGTTTTACTTGATTTAAACTTTATGTATTTTTATACCTATAAATATATTAGGTAAAGATGGTAGATGAAAGATGATATAGATGATGAGAGATGAAAGATGCAATAGATGATGAGAGGCATTGACTTTAAAGATGACGTCATCTAGTAGAGTATGGATGACAACCACGGACTATTCTAGCTAGTCTAGTAGAACGCTAGCACGCTCGCAACCTGTAGGTGTTTTTGAACTAAGAGTTCACCAGATGTACTCTAAAAACCCATTTAAATGTATTGTGGGTGGACTCCCTAAAATAATACTGTCAACAAAGGAGATGAACCATGGCATTTATGGACATAGTGCCCTATAGATGAACGTTGGCAGCTATGGACTTAGTGCCTTATAGGTGAATACTGGCAGCTATGGACTTAGTGCCTAATAGAGAACATTGGAAACTAGGACTTAGTGCCTATCAGATAAACGGTAACACCCAGAATCCCAAAGACTAATTAAGGAAAGAAAAAACTTTAATTAAGAAGCCAATTCGTCGACTTCAAGGATGAAAACTCGACGTGTTGGAATGCAGGACTGCACGTTTTGGAAGACCAACTCGACGAGTTGGGGAGGACCAACTTGATGAGTTTTGAAGAAGAAGATACTTGAAGAAGGAGCAAGGAAGTGTTGGAGAAGAGTAGATCCAACAGTCTAACTTCATTTCTGGTTCATCATAGGTATAAAGCTCCTATCTTGTCTATAGTATGCTTAGATCTAGTTTTAGGGCATTTTCTCCATATTTTTGTCCAAGTAGCATGGTCCTTGGGAAATGGACGTCCCAAGTGAACATACTTCCAGATCTAGCACCTTAAAGGGCTTTCATGGCATAAAGGTGCAAACTTTATGACCATTGAAGCCCCATGCAAGCTTTAGGATGTCATTTTGGCCTTTTAAGCTCCAAAAGGCCATGCATGGAGAGAAAGTCAGAGACTTTATGTGTTCATGAAGTATCTAGGGTCAAGATCTCATTTTGTATGCCTTAGCTTGAAGTGTTAATGGCTTTTGGATCAAGATCTAGGTCTTAATGAGTTAGGGTTTGAGCTAAATCCATTAAGGAAGGGTATTAACGGGGTAAAGTTGGAAACTTTACCCTTAAAAGGACATTTTCAGTATGAATATGAAGTATGAAGCTTAGATATGAAGGATAGGAGCTTAATCCATTAAGAAGGGCTTAACAGACTAAAGGACTCGGCGAGTTCATGAGAGAACTCGACGAGTTGTTCTTGAAATGTCTCGATTCTAAAAAGGAAAAATTCGACGAGTTGTCGGAGGACTCAACGAGTTGATGCGAAAAGTCATGATTTTGAGATTCATGAGAACTCGACGAGTTGAAGAGCAAACTCGACGAGTTGATTCAACTTGGAGCGTTGACTTCGACTTTGACTTGGACCATTGGGAATAGAGAAGCATTATTGGGCCCTAGGTTGAGGCCCATGCGAAGGGATGGGGCCCGATTGGAAATTAGGCCATATATTGGGCTTTTATGGATATTATGGTTTTGGGCTTGGGCCTTAATTATGGGTCTTGTTGGGCCAGGGGTAAAATGGTCATTTTACCCCAAGTAAGGATTATCGATCATGATTTGGAACCCAATTTCTAATTGGGTGATGTTTTGGTATTAATAGCCCTTGGAATTGGCAAGACAGCAGCTAAGGATTTCCTGCAATGGACTTCAACAGTGTGAGGTGAGTTACATTCCCATAAGAGTGGGTCTAAGGCACCAATGCCAGCCCACTAGTAAGAGTATAGAGTAGAGATGATTGTCTTTGTGATAATTGTCTAGTGTGCCACTATATGATGTGATTTATATGTTATATGTCATGTTATATGTGATAGTGGTAGTAGGGGTGGTTAGACCCTGTAACCGGTTGTGTTAAACCGGAGGGTAGGTCAGGCACCTAGATATGCCTGGCATTATGTTTACGATATGATATTATGTGGTAGGGGTAGGGGTGAAATAGTCTTCGTAACCGGTTGAGATAAACTGGAGGGTAGGTCAGGCACCCAGATATGCCTGACGGGGGTAGGTCGGACACCCCGGTATGTCTGACAGTCGTAGGTTGGGCACCCCGGTATGCCTAACATGGGTAGGTTGAGCACCCAGGTATGCTCAGCAGGGTAGGTCGGGCACCCAGATATGCCTGACAGTATGTTATTTGTATGGTATGTGGTATGATGGGGGAACTCACTAAGCTTTGTGCTTACGGCTTTCAGTTTTGGTTTCAGGTACTTTTTCTTAAAAAGGAAAGGAGTCGAGATGATCGCAGCGCATCACACTCTGATTTCCGCATATGAGATCTTTGAGAGTTGTAGTCTGATAATATTTTCTATCACATGTTTTGGTTAATTAACATACTGGTTTTGATATGGATTGGTACTAATGATGTTTCAGACTACTGGTTTTGATAATTACTTATTTATAAATGAAATTTTTAGTTATGAATTTTTGGGATGTTACAAGCTGGTATCAGAGCCTTGGTCTGAGGGATTCGGATACACTTTCGGGGGTGTATGGACTCAAATCGAGGGCTTGAAAGTTTTTTACAAGAAAATAATTTTTCTAAATTTAAAATTAAGGGTTTTGAGAAAGAAAAAGGAGTGTGATGCGTGCAATCCGTCGAGCTCAAGTAAGTTTTCCCCAAGATACCCATACATTTTATGTTATGTTATGATATGATTATGAGAACTGCATGCTAGATTAGGGCTAAGGATCTAGGAAGGATGCCTTATATGCCTATTGTATGTGCTTGTAGACCTGCATATTAGTACTGATCAGTCAGTCGTCGGATGGCCTATTTAGGTTATGACTGATTGTATGAGCCTTAGAATTTCATGTCGGTATAGATTCCTTATAAGATGATTGAATGGCTTGATTGGATTATGTTTGTTAGTTTTTTCCGTTGTCTGAATGCTGCTTGCTTTGTGCTTTGTGGGACTCTTAGCAATGTGAACTAGCTATTAAGTAAATATGCTAAGTCACATGTGGCACAGGTTGGATCATCTCAGAGTAATAGACTTGGCCCTATTGCGCAGCTCTTGTCTGAGTCCAACCGTATTAGGAATGAGTCTTTTACTCGAAGGATTATCTGATCTCTGTTGTATGTGACTATATTCATGAGGTAGCTAGTTGACATTACTGGGAATCTTTCAGCAGCTGAGGACTGGGTGGGTACGGGAACCTAGATAAGCCAAGGATATGCTTCAGTGGGTTAGTAGTGCAGTTTAGTGAGACTTGGGTGCATCAGTTTGAGGAAGTGACTTAGAGGATTCGGGAGGATTGTTGGGGAAAGTATGGATAGGTGTGGAAGGTAGTATTGGGCCCGTACTACTGAAAGCACAGGATCCATACTCGAATCGGCGAGAGTCTTGGAGAATCTGAGAAGCTTCGGGGAGGAGAATCCTTGAGTATGTTTTGACCATTGGTTTTGTGGTTTATCAGTCTCGAGATGAGCACTCAGGGAGGCGGTTCTGGTTCAGGATTATGTATCGGCTCAGGTGGTGAGCCAGTCGTGGAAAGCACTGTCAAGATTTGGAGTTCGCGTTGAATTAAGGAAGGTGTCTCCCGTACTAGTCCCTACCCGTTAGGAGCCGAGGTTCGGTTCGCCTTGGATCTCCTGTATCGGGCGGCAAGGAGTTTTTGGGAATTGATTGGGCGATCTATTATGATTTCTGAGTTGGAGACTATGTCTTAGAAGGAGTTTGTGACCCGGTTTAGGGCAGAGGATGTTCCAGGTGTTGCAGTTCAGTTAGTGGCAAGTGAGCTGGTGAGCATGACAGGGTGTCAGACCCTGAAGGATATGACTTCTAGAGTTTGAGGGTGCGAGATCGATTTGGAGCACGTTGGGAAGAGAGGGTCATGCCAGGTACGTATAGTAGAGGGTCCCAGGAAGAGACTCAATACTTATGATCACCAGGTAAAAGGCCAGCGGGGCCGGAGTCAGTGCAGCACGTGCGGAAAAATGCATAAGGGAGTTTGTCGTTCCAGGGGTTTAGGTTGCTACAAGTGTGGCAGGGTTGATCACGTCAGCAGGGATTGCCCTCAGGAGGAAAGTCCGTTGTGTTTTCTCTGTGATCGGGTGGGCCACAAGGAGGCCAATTATCTGACGAGCGGAGGATCAGCGAGCGCGCCTGCCCTAGATACTTTGAGGATCACCAATGGACGAGAGGGTAGAGCAGGAGCCCCAACAGAAAGGATTTTGACCTTGCAGGAGAGATCAGGATTACAGTAGGTGACGTTGCGGGTATGTACTTTTTCCTCTTTTCGGTTCTATCCGTATTTTATGTATGTTTTCTTGCATCAGATTTGAGCAAGTGTATCTATGGGTTCATCTCTTTGTTTGTGTTTGGATTATATTATCAAGAAATGTCATATGCCAATTGCATACCGTGAATTACTAAGTAGTTAGTGAAAGGTCGTTTCCCTTTTGCTGGATAGGGGTGTATAGTGTTCACTCGGTTCGAAGTAGAGATCGGTCAAGGGTATTATGTGGAAGGCCTGTGGTTAGCTTCAATGAACTAGTCCACCCGTATCGATGGGATATAGTGGTTTCATCAACTGTTCTGGTATGATCGGCGGTGGCCTATGGGAGAACTTCTGGGTTCTAGCACTACCGTCACTAGGAGGGGAGTGGTAGCAGAAGGATACGAGTGTAGTCGCATGGGCTGTTTGACCATTGGATGTTCCAAGGAAATTGTATTTTCGCATGGGTCGTGTTTGATTAGAGTTCAGTAGTTTTGCGAGGATTCGTCAGTCAGAGTAAAGGTTAAGGTTTCTAGTCGCCAGCAGGGAAACTCAAGGAGTTGGTATATTATCATGGAAGGATGATTGAGGCATCAGAATGGACCAGATTTCAAGAGTACTCTTCAAGATTTCCGAGGAGGGGCGATCTTAGGGTTGACTAGTAATCGATCGTTAGCACTGGTAAGCGTTGGTTGTCAACAACTGAATTTCACAAGGTAAGAAGGATTGGGAATCCTTCAATTCTCAGGTGTCGTGAAGACTTAGTAGAATCTAAATGGGGGAGAATCGATCAGGTATTCAGGAGCAGAAATAGGTGTGAAACTAGGATGAGTTTTTCATCCCCATTAGGGAGAAAGACGGTCGAGTGGCCGTCTAGGTGGAGGATTGTGAGAGTTGGGAGTTTGGAAAACGTTCCAACATTTGGTCCACGCTTTCCCTTAGCATCGGATACCAAGCCTCGGGAAACAGGTTAGGGGTCCTGTTAGGACTCAAGTTCAGTGGATAGTTAGGTCGAGTGCGTGTTCGACTTAGGATGGGTATAGATGGATTGGCGAAGGACCAAAAGTTGGCAGATAGTGCTAGAGTGTTGTAAGTCTGCGGGTGTAGTCGTAACATTCACGAGGTTGGCAGATAGTGCTAGAGTGTTGTAAGTCTACGGGTGTAGCTGTAGCATTCACGAGGTTGGCAGATATTGCTAGAGTGTTGTAAGTCTGCGGGTGTAGCCGTAGCCTTCACGAGGTTGGCAGATAGTGCTAGAGTATTGTAAGTCTGCGGGTTTAGCAATAGCATTCACGAGGTTGGCAGATAGTGCTAGAGTGTTGTAAGTCTGCGGGTGTAGTCGTAGCATTCACAAGGTTGGCAGATAGTGCTAGAGTGTTGTAAGTCTGGGGGTGTAGTCGTAGCATTCACAAGGGTGGTAGATAGTGTTAGAGTGTTGTAAGTCTGCAGGTATAGTCGTAGCATTCACTAGGTTGGTAGATAGCATGGGAGTATTTCTAGATCACGGAAGGAATAGTAGTACCCATCAGTTCGGGTGCAGCAGTGCGGGCATGGAAAATCCACGGATTGGGTTACGGAATTACCCAGATGGGTTAGATCTAGTTGAGCCAGTGACAAGACCGTAGGAACACCACGACAGTCATGGGGTCAAGGAGGCAATGGACTGCATAAGGTCGTTTGTGATATAATGTTATATGTAGTCATGTTGCATTCACTTTTAGCTTTGGGTTTAGTGACGTCAGGATTCAAATTATGGACCCGAGCGGTTGGATCAGGAGGTTATTAGAGCTACAGTGGCAAGATAACTAGTGGAAACTATTGTAAGACGAGGATTTCGTTCGAAAGTCGTGTGGGGCGACTGTGTGGGAGTCTTTTGGCTCATCAACCGGGTCAGAACCTGGTATTTCAGATGACTGGCAAACGAACTGAGACTAGGGAGGTCTCGGTGGATTTTGGAAAGTAGACGGGAGGCATCATACTGTTTCAGGCAGTTCAGTGTTTCAAGCAGTTCAGTTTTTCGGGCAGTTTCAGTGTATCGGGAAGTATTGTTGTTTTAGGATTTCATGTATGGGCGGAGTAACTGATTGATTTGGAGGTGATAAGTCACTCGTAGTGGGATTAAATAATCTCAGAGTAGTTGATTTGACTCTGTTGCGCAGCTCTCGTATGAGTCTAACCGTTTCAGGGATGGATCTTCTGCTCGAAGGATTATCTGAGCCTTCTGTCATGTATAAGTGTTCTGTAGCCGTTTATGGACAGTGACTTGTTTCCCTTTTCAGCAGCAGCGTGATGGGTGACAGTTCGGTTTGAGGGGTCCGACAGGAGCCAGACCACTGAGACCTTAGGGTTCGGATGTTGGACCGCACGTTTCGGAAGACCAACTTGACGAGTTGGGGAGGACCAGCTCGACGAGTTGGACTGGGTTTGGGAAACCCTAAAATTAGGACTTTGCACTCTATTTAAACACTTTAACCTCCAAAGGCTGACCTCATTTACAGCCTCCATCGTCCCAACCCCTAGCCACGAAACCCTAATACACTTTTTAGAGTTTTGAGCCATTCTTGGTGCATTCTTTGTGGTTTTGAAGCAGAAGATACTTGAAGAAGGAGCAAGGAAGTGTTGGAGAAGAGTAGATCCAGCAGTCTAACTTCATTTCTGGTTCATCAAAGGTATAAAGCACCTACTTGTCTATAGTATGCTTAGATCTAGTTTTAGGGCATTTTCTCCATATTTTGGTCCAAGTAGCATGGTCCTTGGAAAATGGACGTCCCAAGTGAGCATACTTCCAGATCTAGGACCTTGAAGGCTTTCATGGCATAAAGGTGCAAAGTTTATGACCATTGATGCCCCATGCAAGCTTTAGGATGTCATTTTGGCATTTTAAGCTCCAAAAGGCCATGCATGGAGAGAAAGTCAGAGAGTTTATGTGTTCATGAAGTGTCTAGGGTCTAGATATCAGTTTGTATGCCTTAGCTTGAAGTGTTAATGGCTTTTGGATCAAGATCTAGGTCTTAAAGAGTTAGGGTTTGAGCTAAATCCATTAAGGAAGGGTATTAACGGGTAAAGTTGGAAACTTTACCCTTAAAATGACATTTTCAATATGAATATGAAGTATGGAGCTTAGATCTGAAGGAAAGGAGCTTAATCCATTAAGAAGGTCTTAACAGACTAAAGGACTCGGCGAGTTCATGAGAGAACTCGACGAGTTATTCTTGAAATGTCCTGATTCTGAAAATGAAAAACTCGACGAGTTGATGCGAAAAGTCACGATTTTGAGATTCATGAGAACTCGTTGTCGCACCCCCAAACCAGAACGGCGGAAACATTCGGGGGCGGAAGACTTTAGGTAAGTATCACAACACATGAAATTTAGTAATCAAAGTACAAACAACCATTGCATTAATAAGTATAAGTTTTACATAAGTGTTCAAACATTACATATTCAAACACTAAAGTAGGTACAACAGAAGACAAGAGTTGCGGTACGGTACTAGGTAGTCTTCTCAAAAGCTTCGGGAGTGTACCTGTCTACTGGATTCCTGAGAATACAAGTGATTTGGAAAGAGTAGATCAGCATTTAAGCTGGTGAGTTCATAAGTATTTTAGTTCTGTTAAGTATACCCTAAGTTTTTTGAATAAGTTCACTGGTTTCTCAAGAAAATCCCATATTTCCTTAGGTGATTAACTGATAACCTCAATAGTTTCCCTCTGTAATTACCTAGTTTATAATGATTATACATAACATAATATTGAATTGACAGTTAAATGGGTGTATCTGCCCTAAGCCCACAACCAAACAAGGAACAGGAAGTAAGGCGGAAGTCACACATTTCACTGTCAATCGGACATTACTTATGTACAACTCTGATGTAATAACTAAGGAATTATAGAATTAACCACTAAAGGTCTTTTATGTTATACTAGTTTACAAATATTGAATGACTAAGTTTCATTTGATAAGTGGTTTAATCCCATAAACCGTTTCCTTTGTATAAGTGGTTTAATCCCATAAACCGTTTCATTTGTAAAAGTGGTTTAATCCCATAAACCGTTTCATTTGTAAAAGTGTTCTTAGTTATATCTGTTCTACAGTAACAACCTTAGTATTAATCATGGAGAGTATTCTATTATTCATAATACTGCCTTGTGGTTTTAAATGTTCAAAACCAGAAGTACAATACTTGATTTCATGATACATAGCTCTTACTGTAAGTAAAAGCTACTGAAGGTATATCTGGTCGGGATGTAATTAACTTTTCTTACTGTTATAAGAGAAGTATATTACTTTGTAATTCACTCGTTGTTTTATCCATGTGAGTCCTATCAACCATACTAATATGACGGAAATGCCTGCAGCGACGTTCTTTAGGCGTCGGAACGGTATGATATTTGACACCCTAGGCCTGCCGGCCAAACTGTAGCGAACAGTAAAGGTGCGGGATTGTCAGTCCCATATAGATCTATACACAAATTCACGCTCTCCCTACAAGAGATTCTGGCTAATAGTTCAGGACTTAAAAAGGTCGTACTTAGATAAGTACACCGTGAAGGGTCTCACAAATTTATTGTTTCAACGAGATTTCCGATGTATTATTATTATTACCCGATAAATGCTAACTCTGGTACTTTGTATCGTACCCTTGGTTAATGCAAACCCGGTAAGATGTATTATTACCTCGAGTTCGCTAACTCGGGTACTCTGTATAGTACATTTGCTAATGCCAACCCGGCAGAATGTATTATTACCCGTGATTGCTAACTCTGGTACTCTGTATATCGTACCTTTGTTAATGCAAACCCGGTATGATGTATTATTACTCGTGATTGCTAACTCTGGTACTCTGTATATCGTACCTTTGTTAATGCAACCCGACATTACCACGTGTTTGCTAACCCTGGTACTCTGTATCGTACCTTTGTTAATGCAAACTAGGTATGATGTATCTTTACTTCTTTAATATGTTGTTCGTATATTGAAGGTATTATACATATCTTGGTATAGTTGAATGAATTTTGGTAATTTCCTTGGAAAGTATACAGTTGTAAATCATACTTGTATCTTTAGTTTTGAATGATAAATTATACCTATTATAATTTATATGTTCTATCTGATTAGCATGGTTTCTCATGGATGAACACCTTTGCTCAGCCTGATACAAAGGTGAAGATACCAAAAGGAGTAACCTTTGGTACTCATATATGTATAATATATATACATAATTAAGAAGGAAACGACCTTCGGACAAACAATACAACCCTAATTCCACATCCAAACAAGGAAAAGGATATAGGATACTTCATTAGTCCTAAGCCCTTCAAATCTTATTTATATATTTATACATATATAAACATGATTTTGGCATTTATACTTTGAAATAGCTTATAAAACATTTTTCAAAGAATTTAACGGAGTTTTTACTGTTGGGTTATGAGCATTCTAACACTCCTAAGTGTACATGCAACCCTAAATACCTTGGATCTATGTTTTCTCTATTATACATACAATTATGAACATCCAAGGTATTATCCTAATCTAGCATACAAAATAATAAATATAACAAGATAGAATACATACCTCTTTGATGTAGAATGTCTTCATGAAGCTTGAGTGCCTAGTGCCCCAAGTGTGACACCTCAAATGGTTCACACAACACCAAATACACTTGGAATAACTTGAGAGAAACTTGAACACTCCTTGAAATCGTCTAGCCCTCACACTCACACATTAGTGCACGATTTCTTGAGCCATGGGATTCTTTTATATGGTGGCTATTAGGGTTACACCATGTAACTCATAACTTTACCCATTCCTTATGCTCCATGGATTTTAACCTCCATGGAGTATCCATGGGTCACCCCATGGACTTAGTCCAACATAAGGAATCTTGGATCACAAGCCCACATATATAAGAATGAATGACTTACACAATCAACCCATATATTTAATTAGTCTCCTTTTGATCACTTAATTAATTCCAAATTAATTCTTGATCAATACTAATTAAATAACCTTATTAATATATTAGAACTTATAATATATTAACCAACCTTAAGTGTTATTTCTCTCATTATAGTCTATCCAAATGCATGATGCCATGCAACCCAAATGGACCATGACGGGTCGGGTCAAGTCTTACCAATTATAGTTATGGACTTAGACATTAATCCAACAGTCTCCCACTTGGATAAGTCTAAAACTATTATTGCGTATGACTTCAGGAACCGATCAGCAATCGTAGCTCTCAAAAGCTTCTGTCGAACTCTGACCTTGTCGATGAACTCTGACCTTTGTCAATGACTTGTCCATTAGATAAGGGATCATATATTCCTCCATTCTAGATATCATATGGACTGAGACATGGATTATCAATCATTCTCTCTGTCCATTTGTTGTTTCCCGATTTCCGATTCATGATGACTGACTGATTAAACAAATCAAATCAGTCCTGGCTTGGCCAAGCACTCACATGTATCATCTTTAAATCATCGAGGGTCCCACATATATCGCTTTTATCCCGAAGGTAAAAGGAATGGATAAACTTCGACTCATATGGCTTGTTCTACTACTTGTTGAATCATACACAAGGCATGTTTTATAACATCGAGTTACCAATGCGTTTTCGTGCAATCAATGTATAACCAACTCATAGTAACAACTCATATCTCTAGGTTTGAAGAATATAAGATATTATCGTCTCATTATCACTCGTGATAAAATCCATGAAGTGATTCAAATGAGCGTGGGTTGAATCCAATACTCAGAACTTATGAGCACTCATGAGTGTTGTAGCACCACTTTTGTCCACCAACTTGGACCTCTACAAACCAACCCAAGACAGTCTTGATTCATATCTACTTCCAATATATGACCGACTGTGGATGGTTTGAATAACTTAATCATTCAGGAAGAGCGACTTAGTTATTCTGGAAGTCAAAACATGCAAAGTGAAACACAAGAATAAATGAATCAAATATGGTATCAAACCCTATGAATATAAATAAACACTTTTATTTATCACCATACTGATTACTCATTATTCATTGGTTCGGTTTTATCAACTTTATACTTGAATTTAAAACAATAGTTGTCCCATGCTCCAAGCATGTACACTATGTTTTCTAAACACTAGTCATGCCATACACCAAGTATGCATACTATGTTTGTCTATGATCTTTACTTTGTAAAATAGATCAATTGAACATCACTCCAATGATCCTCTTTTCACAGTCCCAAATCCTTACTGCAAATGCAAGAATTCCAAATTCATGCCATTTACTGAAATCTGTTAGATTCTAAACTTATATGCATTGATCCTCTTAATGATTATGCACGAAGTCAGAAAGACTTGACAACAATCATTACAGAGCATTCCAAAGGAGATCAGCTCCTTGGAAACATCCTTCTTTCATTAAGTTTCCTAATCTTACACAGATTGAATAATTTCTAACTTTGAAACATTTCCATATTCCATTTTGACTATCACTTCTGAACAAGAGTTGCCTCCTTACAAATTATGTCAATATGGTCCTTCCAGAATTAACATTATACTTCCAACTGTCCTTGAGCAACCAATCTTTGGTAAACCTTAGATTGTCCTCGACAATTGCTTAATCATTTTAGTCATATCCAATTCTAGACCTTTTCCCTTCATAATGCCCCAGGCATTTGGAAAATTTTAGAAAGGATGAATATAGCACATGTAATCGATCCTATATCCAAAGCATATGGGACACGATTCATGATGTCTCACATAAAGACTAAACCAGTCTTTTGCTATAATATTTCCATTTCAATTTGCCAAGTTCTCAAAATTCAGATTATGAAAAGGGATGTCGTAATCATAATCGAATTTTAGAACGCAAATAATGGACCCATATATAGAATTTCCTTATGTTGAGCCATTCCAACATGAAATTCATATATATATCTTTGATTAAATACGATTAAAATCTCAATCTAAGCTTTTAAAATTAAAATGAAGTATAATTTCCTCTCCCTTAATTATAGCAAAACAACTTTTTCAACCCCTGCAACCTCACGAATTGAAACTTTTGTTTTCTATAATTAACATTGCTAACTTGCAACCTTTGTCATAATTATCATGCTCCCACTAACATGATGATTATTAGCATAACACTTATGCTCCCACTAGCTTTGACATGTACTCAGAAATCAGCTGAATTTCTTACCAAAGTTCAGATTTCTGATACTAGATTGTTTTGATAAAACTTTATCAAAATCATACACCTCTCTTAGATAGCTCACATGTGTGTCTAAACAATTTTAGAACTATGAAAAGGGATGCCGTAATCATAGTCTCAATTGTTTAGACCTTTGCCACTTCTCACAAGTCCATGTTAGTGTGCCGATAAACCACACACGCTCCACTAACGACTTTGAGAATGCAAATATCACAATTGCTATCTAGCTAAAATCTACTTAGTGAAAGTGTTTCCTCACCATCATTTTCATGAATCGGAGAGAAACCTTATGACACTTAGATTTAATAGTGTATGTGTTCTTATCCATGTGAATTTGTCAAAACCATAATCACAAGACAAGGTTAGTGACAAATCCAAACTCATATTGATTAAACTTGTGCAATCTTAAATTCTTGCCATTTGGCAGCTCAGGTGCCTGCCATTGCTTCCAAGTAGTTGTGCAACCAATTGAGAACTCTCAGAACTCCTATGCAAAGCCAACTTGAATAGGCACAAAAATTTCAACACGATAGGTTATAAACCTCAAGTCGTGTGCTAGTGAAGGACTTTAGGTTTTATTCTTGATTAAGTGTTGAAACTTTCAAGAGCTTTAAGACTCCCACTGTCCTCTTGACATATAAGACTCCCTTGTCAAATATTCAAGAGATAGTGCGGATTCTTTATCAAGACTAACACTTTACACAATTGGCCTAAGTTGGTCTCTGTTTTATCCAAAACATCACAACTTACCAATTTCAAATGTACAAGAGTAGATAACCTTTTACTCTTACATTTGACTAGTGTTAACAAACCCTCTTTAAGATATCTCACTCAAGTTACAATCTTGGTGTATGACTCTAAGAATTGTTTTGGAACGAAGTATGACTCATCTTTTTGATTTAACCATTTCAACAATTCATGACTCCTCTTCTTAGTCATAAGAATGCACTAAGATGACTTTAGAGGACCAATTGTGATATGGTATCTTAATCATTAAGATGATCATAAACATGATACTAAAGTACTCTACCATCTTTTCAGATTTGAGAAACTTTTATCTTTCTGCCATACTTTGATTCTTCTTATTCGTTCTGTCTCACATTGAAACTTCTCCAATGCTACAGACTTATACTTAAACTTATAAGTATAACCATATTTACTGAACTTAAGTAAATCATGACGAATAGTCTTCTTGATCTTTTGTAGTGGACTTGACCAGTGCACAAGAATGTGTACTCGATCCCTTAGTCCTTTCCTTATTCACATAAGGAATTAGTCTTAATTTTCCAAGCTGAAAGTTCTCATTCATCATACTATACAACTTGCATGATTCTAAGTTTCGGTCCAATTGAACCTTGGGTGATGAGAATCTTTCCTTATTTGGTAATATTAGACACTACCACAACCGAAAGAATCAAATCCATTTTTCCAATATTGCTATCAATGGAATCTTATAAACAACAACTTTTCACAAATGCCATTGTAAGGATACTTAAAATAAATAAAATCAAAACCTTTTTCTTTTATTTTAAAACTTTGCGGAAAAACTTATCCTTACAATCCATATGAAAACCTTGTTGTTATCTATTCCTAAGCAATATAAATATCATAACTCGTAAGTAATAGCCCAAAATTCTGATCACCGAACCATGCGATTGAAATCCATCTTCGCGATCAGAATCAGCATGTACTTAATAGAGTTAGACAATGGACTTTACCTGAAGTAGAGCCAAACTTATTGACTTTAACATCCTTAGGTAAATTTGGCAGCTTCGTAACCAATGCCCCTTCCTTTGGCAATAGTTACCTATGGACCCTTGATAATGGGACTATCTCAGACTTCGCCTCTCTCTTTACCATTGGGTCAACCGAGTTGACTATGGCCGATCCCTTTCCATTGGGAAGAGAGAGCTTTACTGGATATCCAATGTCATCATTGTCAATGTCCATAGCGTTTTAGGAAGTTGATCTTAGCAAATAGATAAGATCATTAAGGGTCTTGTCTTAGTCTATTTCATAGGATTCCCAAAAGAACTCACTATGTGACTTAGAAAGTAGTTGAGCCACCAACTTTCTCAAGACTTTGACACCCACCTCTCCCGGCTTGTCAATATGTGACTACATCTCCAAGATGTGATTACACCTAGACCTTGCCTTGCCAATAGGGCTTGAGTGACCTTAAACTTTTTAGGAACTTGTGGGTTAGGGAGAATAATTAGAGGAGATGAAAGAAGTATGATATCCATGGGACATCATCTTCATTTAGGAAAGCTTGTTTCAAGAGATTTGGGAAGATCATAAATGTCTAGACCAGACATCTTTTTGGGAGATATTCAAGATAGTTGATTTAAAGTCCTTAATATGACACCCAATATAAAATATTAAGGCTAGGACCCAACAAACTATTTTATAACTTAGAAGAGGGATGCCGTAATCCAAGCTATAAAATATTTGAAGGTAGGTGAATGACGATTCACCAATTTCCACCATGAAAAACGAAATAATTTATTAGGTTTTAATTGGATTTGAAAGTCCTAGATCTTTGAGATTCATTGAACTGTTCAAAGGCATGTTTCAATCTCGAGTGTGCCCTTCAGGTTTTGTGACTGGGATGCCGAGGATCACAAAACAAGGTGTGAATAACCATGCAAATATAACGACTTCCACCACACACGCTCCACTAACGACTTAAGCAAAGTGCAAAGTGTAATTTCATGGGTTAGCACCAAATTCACATTTTCCTAAGTAACTAAGATTGGGTATTAATAAGAGTTTAGTTACTTAGTATTTATCATTAATACTTTTAATGAAAGGAGAATTATAGTCCTTGTCCTACCCGTTCGGCTAACGACCCTCAACCAGTCAAGGAAGCGGTGGGTGAGAGTGGACACCCATTAAACTACCATTTTATAGGCAGTAACCTTATACCCCCCTTATAGACCGGCTTCGTGAATGAGGCCTACTAACGGTAAGACTGACTTTACTCTTATACATATATATAAATATTATTAACTTATAATATTATAAAGTATAAGGGTTGAATTTTAACTTTTAAAATTCTAAGGGCTAACTTGGAATTAAAGTATTCATAAGTGAAAACTTTTCAAATTCCAAAACTTGAGGGCAAGTTTTGAAACTATTCAAAACTAATTAATTCCATAACTTATGAGTTTAAAGTAGTTTTAATTAAAAAAAAAAAAAAAAAAAAAAAAAAAAAAAAAAAAACTCTTCAATTTCCATAACTTGAGGACAAGTTATGGAAGACTTTAAACTAATTAATAAAAAAATAACTTTTTTTTTATTGTAACTTATGGAACTAATTAAGGTTACACTTTTTTTTAATTTAATGAAGAGACTCTTGAACCTCCATAACTTGAGGACAAGTTATGGAGTCATAAAACCATTTAATTAGAACTAGACTCTTCATTTTGTAACCTTTGCCAACTTTTATGAGTTTTATTATTCTTAAATGTGACTTTTCATATAACTTGAGGACAAGTTACAAAAACACACTTTGGAATCAACTCTTAGATTAAAATGGATTGAAAACAACTATTTCACACAACTTTTCTATTAATCTAAGAACCTCATAAGAACAAGATAATTCAAATCATCAATCTTCAAGAAATTAGCATGAACATACAAACTAATACAAATCTTGAAATTATGACAATTATCTTAGAAATTGGATTAGCATGAACATTACCACATCAAAAACAAGTTTATAAGTCCAAAAACATCTTAGGGTAATGTTCCTAGTCCAATTCCAGCCAAAACAATCGAATATATGCATCCAACTCGATTTTTCAGCTACTTTTGCAAGTATAACAAGAAAACAAGCCTAGGCTCTGATACCACTGTTGGGTTATGAGCATTCTAACACTCCTAAGTGTACATGCAACCTTAAATACATTGGATCTATGTTTTTTCTACTATACATACAATTATGAACATCCAAGGTATTATCCTAATCTAGCATACAAAATAATAAATATAACAAGATAGAATACATACCTCTTTGATGTAGAATGTCTTCATAAAGCTTGAGTGCCTAGTGCCCCAAGTGTGACACCTCAAATGGTTCACACAACACCAAATACACTTGGAATAACTTGAGAGAAACTTGAACACTCCTTGAAATCGTCTAGCCCTCACACTCACACATTAGTGCACGATTTCTTGAGCCATGGGATTCTTTTATATGGTGGCTATTAGGGTTACACCATGTAACTCATAACTTTACCCATTCCTTATGCTCCATGGATTTTAACCTCCATGGAGTATCCATGGGTCACCCCATGGACTTAGTCCAACATAAGGAATCTTGGATCACAAGCCCACATATATAAGAATGAATGATTTACACAATCAACCCATATATTTAATTAGTCTCCTTTTGATCACTTAATTAATTCCAAATTAATTCTTGATCAATACTAATTAAATAACCTTATTAATATATTAGAACTTATAATATATTAACCAACCTTAAGTGTTATTTCTCTCATTATAGTCTATCCAAATGCATGATGCCATGCAACCCAAATGGACCATGCCGGGTCGGGTCAAGTCTTACCAATTATAGTTATGGACTTAGACATTAATCCAACATTTACATGACTTTAAAGATTCAACATGGCTTCACGTTATTTTGGAAGTATTTGATAATTCTTAAAAGCATACGGAATCATTTTGTGTGATTATTATCACATACAGTTATTAACACAATTTAATATTGTGTTAAACTTGTATTCCCCCCCCCCCTAAAAATTATTTAAAATCCATTGAAAACATAAATTATAGGGGTATGAACTCATTTTGATAGGCGGTGATTCGGGCAGCGTTTCGTTTCCCGGAAATAGTTTGTTTAACGAAAAACCGGCTCAAACCGGGCAGAGTTTCGACAGGAGAGAGGATGACTTCTCGAGAATTACGGGGCTCAGGGGCTTGCTTTGGGCTTTAGACACGATACCGGGGCCTTGGGGGGTCATGAGAAAGTCGAGGGGGTGAAAATGTGAAATTGGGTGAAAAATGGGGTGAAAAAGTCCTCTTAGCCGAGGAGTCTCGCACCCTTTATATAGGGGTGCGAGGGTGCGGTCCGAGAAGAGGAGTCAGCAGCCACCTGGCGAGGGCGAGGAGTCAGCAGGACACGCGTCGGACATGCGGACTGTACACGTACGAGGCTCGGACCCAGTGGCGAGGCGGTGGCTTCGGACCATGTGCGAGACACGTGACTTCGGACAGGTGGCCTCTTCTAAGTGGACCGAAGTTCGGTCCAATGGGGAAAGAAGGTGACGACTTCGGACCAATCAGGAGACAACACGCGAGGCTGCGGTCCAATAAGAAGCGAACACATGGAGGCCTCGCATGCGAGGTGACGTGTCCGAGGTGACTCATGCGAATTTGCCCGGTTTTCCACATTTTCTTGATTTTTGTGCCAAAAAACTTGCGAAAATCATAACTTTCGCATACTAGCTCCGTTTTTGGCGTTCTTTATATGCATGCGTAGGTAAAATCATACTCTACGACTTTCGTTTAGACATCGTCGGCTGATTTTTACGAGACCTTCGATTCTCGTTTAAGTTGAGTCGGCTAAATATCGATTGATTTACATTTCGAATTTTTAGCTGTCTACTGCTAAACCGAAACTTCGAAAAATCATAACTTCCTCATACGAAGTCGGATTTTTACGTTCTTTTTATGAACGTTCTCGGTTTAAAATATTCTACAACTTTCATTTAGATTGTTAAGGCTAAAAAGCCTTTTATCGAAAATTCACTTTTTACACTGAACAGTGTTTTGCCGGTTTTTCCGCGGATTTTCGATTGGTCATAACTTCTTCGTTATAACTCGGATTTCAGTGTTGTTTATGTTTTTGGAAACTTGTTACAAACTCTACCACTTGGTTCATCCCAATTACGATTATTGATCAATTTATTTTTGACCAAAACTTGACTGGTGTCACATTATCCCCCCGTTAGAGGGAATTTCATCCCGAAATTAAGTCTAAAGTGATACTCATGGACTAGGTCTAATCTTTCCTTTCCCCAGTGAATTCAGGTCCCTGGTTTGTAGTCCAGCGAACCTTCACTAACGGGATAAGACTTTGCTTGGTTATTTTGATTTCCCTATCCATGGTTTTCATTGGTTCTACTACAGAGTGTAGACTTTTATTTAACTTGATTTCATCGAGTGAAATAACAAGTGTTTCAGCGGGTAGACACCTCTTTAGATTAGATATGTGAAAGATGGGATGAATGTTATTAAGTTTTTGGTGGTAGTTTAAGTTTAAAAGTACAAGACCGATTCTGGTAAGAACCTCAAATGGTCCTATGTACTTTGAGTTTTGTATTTCACGCTTTATCAAGCGCATCTTGTCCTTCCTGAGTAAGACCTTAACATGACAAGGTCATCAATCCTGGAATTCCAAGGGCTTTCTTTTATCGAAGTCGTAGCTTCTCTAGTTAACTTTGGAAGCTTTATGGCGCTTCCTGATTCGTATTTTGTTTTTGGTAGTTTCTCGGATGAATTCCAGATCAGCAAGGGTGCTGTGTGGAAATTGGATCTCTAGCTAGTTGCGTATTACCTACTTTAGTCCAGTGCAGATAGAATCTGCACTTTTGACTGCAGAAGGTTTCGAATGGAGCAACTTGAATGCTAGCGTGATAAAGGACTCGACTAATTGGTAAATAGATATCCCATTCTTTACCATAGCCGATCCCATAGAATCATGACTACTCTGGTTCCTAGAGGTTTTTGAGTGACGGCCTGAACTGGGAGATGATTTTATTATCTTAGTGGAGATAACAGATATTGGCATACCATACACTCACACGTTCTAGTTATCTTCTCTACTTACCACATTTTCAGGTTTCAAGGCTTCCTGTTGAGCCTCCTTACTTTGTGTGGAGAGATTTGAAAGGGTTATCATAGTCCGTGAGTAGCACTATGACCTGGGTACTCTTTCCGACTTAGGGTGTCAGCTACTATATTGGCTTTGTTGAGATGATAATGAATTTCAAATTCGTAGTCATTTAGTAGCTCGACCCACTGTCGTGGTCTCATGTTGAATTCTACCTGGTAGAATACATGATGCTGGCTTTTGCTCCGAAGTTCATGATTAGACTCATACTTGGCTCATCCACCATAATCTCGTGTATACAAGTCGTATATAATCTAGATTTCACAAAACGTTCGGATGGGTGACTCTGCCCCAGGTCCACAACCAAACAAGGAACAGGAGATAGGGCGGAATCACATATCCTTAATCTTGTTAAGTCTAACGTATATACCACTCTCGTGTATACACTTAGTAGCGATAGATTAACTCAATGAGTTCTTAGTCTCTATTCTTGAACTTAAACTATGGTTCGATGATTTTCCTATGAGATCTATTGAGGTACTTCGGTAGTTACTGACTTCCAAGACTACTTCGGTGCTTTTCGTTTGAAGTTTCCTGTCTACTGAGTAGGCTAGAATGGCGGGGTACTCTTCGCATGAGTACTTCTGAAGTTTTGAAATGAGAGACAACCTAAGGGTTTTGCGTTATGGATTGGAATAATTTCATCTTATGGCTGATTAAGGAAAAAGTTCTCTTATACAGCATAAGAATTTTCACATGGTAAGGGCCAGGCCAAACCATGTCGAATGAGGATGTCAGAATTTTCTCGACGAAATAGATATTAAGTCGTTCTGGGACGAATGATTACTAGGGTGATATCCTATGTACTTAAGTTTTCCGTGCTTCTGGTTTTATTCTGTTATTATCACTACGAACCCCTTTTGATTCGAATTTGGCGGGTACTACCAATACGAGGGTCCTGATAATTTGAAATTATGAACTTTCATGAAATGATCTTTACTAGGTCTCTCTATAATCGCTTGGTGTATAAAGTCATGTATAATTAAGATTGGTAAGACTTTTGACTGAGCAACCCTGCCCTAAATCCACAACCAAACAAGGAACAGGAAATGAAGCGGGATTACTCACTCTAAGTCTACAAATCTTAATTATAAATGACCCTTATGTATATACTAAGTTATCATAGCTTACCTGTTAGGGTTTCAAATTTTTATATAAGTAATTATAGATAATTATCGGGGTTTGGAAGCGTACCAAAATATAGCAGGGTTCTTTGATGTTTTCCCATGTATTGGGATCAAAATCCTCCTGCTCCCCCGTCGTTCTTCTCTGTTGGACAATCCCTTTGTAATGTCCTATTTTGCCATAAAGGTGACATATGGGAATGGTTCCAACATTGGCAGTTGAAGTGATGAACTCGATCGGAGTTCTACAGATGCGGGCGGTATGCCCGTTCATGTTGCATCTATTGCAATGCAGCTCTCGGCAAACTCCATGATGATGGTAGTTGCACTTGCTGCAGTGTGGGAGGTTTCCTAAGTACGGCTTGGTTGGTGCTAGAATAACAGGGCTGATGGGGGTATCGACTGCCCCAGTTCGTTGTCCTCTGCTAGGTTCTTGAGTTGAACAACTCCCTTCCTTGTTCTCGAACTTTCGTTTAAGGATATTAGGCTTAAGGTTCGAGGTGTTCTTACAATTAGGTGCTCGTTGCTGTACTTGGCCATCACCACGATCGGGGTTACCGATAGCATTATTACTAACATTTGTATTGTTAGCATTAAGGTGTGCCATGACAGCTGCTACAGCTGCTGTGACCGCAGCTTGAAACGTAGCCGCATCTATCTGAAGGATTGGTGTTTCGCTGGTGGGTTGGTTACACTTCTTTGGAGGCATGATTCTGTTACATGATAAGAAAATGAGTTTGTGAGCGACTATCGTGTCTTTAGATGTATTCTAACCATTTGTATCTATGTATTAATCTTTTGTTTTGTTATATTGTTCTCAATGATTCGACCTGCATCCCTATGATGCAGTCCTGGTAAGGAACATAGTTAAGTTTCTAGAATGGTTAGGAACCGGGTATCATCCGAACTAAGTTACCTTCGTTTGGTGGATATCGTTTCCCAATTTTCGAAAATATTCGAAAACAATTCATAATGGTGTCTACATAAAATAGACTTATGAATTTGAGAAGTAATCACAATCAATTAAGATTTCATGATCTGATTTATTGTTATTAGTTGTGATAGGAAAAGAGGATAAGCTCCAAACCTAATGTGAGTAATGAAGTCACTAACTCACTAGGTTGAACCGATTTACAAGTTATTACTTAGATGAAAAGGTGCTCGAACACTTCACATGAATCATGTGTGGTTTCCCTTTGTTCTATTTTGGGTAGTAATGATTTGTTCTCTCCTGGTATCTATAGGGTGTCCTTCTCCTCTGTAGGTATATTGAATTCCCGAGCTATCTTACTTCCGATTCTGACACTGACCCCCATTACTTCGTAATGAAGATTTTGAATCTTGGAAGTTCATGCGAATATCTCATTGGTGTCCTTAATAGGGTAAAGGCACTAAATGGTTTCTATAGTTTATGTACTTCTCATATGTTTCTTTCTTGGGATTCCCCTAATCAAATTCTGTTGGATCCTCCTTGACTCTTCTATTGATTGCTGGAGTAACTATGTTTATCTAACGGCTTTATATGAGAATGGGAATGTCTAAAGAATCTATGAGAAAATTTTTACGAAGGTGATTCTTTCTGGTCCTTCTATAATCACATGGTGGGTACCGATTATATATAATCCAGATCAAATAGACCTTTGAATAAGTAATCCTACTCTAAAACCACATCCAAACAAGGAAAAGGAAGTAGAGTGAAAATCACATATTCTAAGTCTATAAAATCTCGGCTATATATAACCTTAACGTATCCACTTAGTAATTATACACCTATCAGAACAGATCTTTTTAACATTTTCCCAAAGGTATGAAACATACCTCCATGTTATTTTAGTTATGAGTTTGATTATTGGACTCCTAGATACAAGAACTTAACAAGTTCCCAGTTTTCTTGTTATAGCATCCTAAAATACTCCCATAGTATTTTAGTCTTTATGTTTGGTTCTAGAATTCTTCTGGTACTTAGGTAAGTTTTAGACCAGTTGCAACACTACAATCACTCCCCTAAACACTTGGTGGTCATATCTCGGATGAATATAGTTGATCAGGCTATATTGATCCCAGATATGATTATATCACTGTCTAGGTTTAACTGCAATGTCCAACATCTAAATACTTTTAGTTTTGTTCTTCTTGTGATACTCATTCTGGTATATGTACTCTGCATGTACTTATACTTTTATAAAATATTGATATATTTTTAAAGTATAACTCTTGGTCAGAGTGTTTTTATCCCAATGGGTTTATAGTTGTATATCTTTTATGACTGATACACCGAGTTCACTATAAACACTGCTCGGATACCAATCTGTCGCACCCCCAAACCAGAACGGCGGAAACGTTCGGGGGCGGAGGACTTTAGGTAAGTATCACAATACATGCAATATAGTAATCAAAGTACAAACAACCATTGCATTAATAATTATAAGTTTTACATAAGTGTTCAAACATTACATATTCAAACACTAAAGTAGGTACAACAGAAGACAAGAGTTGCGGTACGGTACTAGGTAGTCTTCTCAAAAGCTTCGGGAGTGTACCTGTCTACTGGATTCCTGAGAATACAAGTGATTTGGAAAGAGTAGATCAGCATTTAAGCTGGTGAGTTCATAAGTATTTTAGTTTTGTTAAGTATACCCTAAGTTTTTTGAATAAGTTCACTGGTTTCTCCAGGAAATCCCATATTTCCTGAGGTGATTAACTGATAACCTCAATAGTTTCCCTCTGTAATTACCTAGTTTATACTGATTATACATAACATAATATTGAATTGACAGTTAAAAGGGTGTATCTGCCCTAAGCCCACAACCAAACAAGGAACAGGAAGTAAGGCGGAAGTCACACATTTCACTGTCAATCGGACATTACTTATGTACAAATCTGATGTAATAACTAAGGAATTATAGAATTAACCACTAAAGGTCTTTTATGTTATACTAGTTTACAAATATTGAATGACTAAGTTTCATTTGATAAGTGGTTTAATCCCATAAACTGTTTCCTTTGTATAAGTGGTTTAATCCCATAAACCGTTTCATTTGTAAAAGTGGTTTAATCCCATAAACCGTTTCATTTGTAAAAGTGTTCTTAGTTATATCTGTTCTACAGTAACAACCTTAGTATTAATCATGGAGAGTATTCTATTATTCATAATACTGCCTTGTGGTTTTAAATGTTCAAAACCAGAAGTACAATACTTGATTTCATGATACATAGCTCTTACTGTAAGTAAAAGCTACTGAAGGTATATCTGGTCGGGATGTAATTAACTTTTCTTACTGTTATAAGAGAAGTATATTACTTTGTAATTCACTCGTTGTTTTATCCATGTGAGTCCTATCAACCATACTAATATGACGGAAATGCCTGCCGCGACGTTCTTCAGGCGTCGGAACGGTATGATATTTGACACCCTAGGCCTGCCGGCCAAACTGTAGCGAACAGTAAAGGTGCGGGATTGTCAGTCCCATATAGATCTATACATAAATTCACGCTCTCCCTACAAGAGATTCTGGTTAATAGTTCAGGACTTAAAAAGGTCGTACTTAGATAAGTACACCGTGAAGGGTCTCACAAATTTATTGTTTCAACGAGATTTCCGATGTATTATTATTATTACCCGATAAATGCTAACTCTGGTACTTTGTATCGTACCCTTGGTTAATGCAAACCCGGTAAGATGTATTATTACCTCGAGTTCGCTAACTCGGGTACTCTGTATAGTACATTTGCTAATGCCAACCCGGCAGAATGTATTATTACCCGTGATTGCTAACTCTGGTACTCTGTATATAGTACCTTTGTTAATGCAAACCCGGTATGATGTATTATTACTCGTGATTGCTAACTCTGGTACTCTGTATATCGTACATTTGTTAATGCAACCCGACATTACCACGTGTTTGCTAACCCTGGTACTCTGTATCGTACCTTTGTTAATGCAAACTAGGTATGATGTATCTTTACTTCTTTAATATGTTGTTCGTATATTAAAGGTATTATACATATCTTGGTATAGTTGAATGAATTTTGGTAATTTCCTTGGAAAGTATACAGTTGTAAATCATACTTGTATCTTTAGTTTTGAATGATAAATTATACCTATTATAATTTATATGTTCTATCTGATTAGCATGGTTTCTCATGGATGAACACCTTTGCTCAGCCTGATACAAAGGTGAAGATACCAAAAGGAGTAACCTTTGGTACTCATATATGTATAATATATATATATATATATATATATATATATATATATATATATATAATTAAGAAGGAAACGACCTTCGGACAAACAATACAACCCTAATTCCACATCCAAACAAGGAAAAGGATATAGGATAATTCATTAGTCCTAAGCCCTTCAAATCTTATTTATATATTTATACATATATAAACATGATTTTGGCATTTATACTTTGAAATAGCTTATAAAACATTTTTCAAAGAATTTAACGAATTTTTTACATGACTTTAAAGATTTAACATGGCTTCACGTTATTTTGGAAGTATTTGATAATTCTTAAAAGCATACGAAATCATTTTGTGTGATTATTATCACATACAGTTATTAACACAATTTAATATTATGTTAAACTTGTATCCCCCCCTAAAAAGTATTTAAAAACCATTGAAAAGGTAATTATAGGGGTATGAACTCACTTTGATAGGCGGTGATTCGGGCAGCGTTTCGTTTCCCGGAAATAGTTTGTTTGACGAAAAACCGGCTCAAACCGGGCAGAGTTTCGACAGCAGAGAGGATGACTTCTCGAGAATTACGGGGCTCCGGGTCTTGCTTCGGGCTTTAGACACGATATCGGGGCCTTGGGGGGTCGTGAGAAAGTCGAGGGGGTGAAAATGTGAAATTGGGTGAAAAATGGGGTGAAAAAGTCCTCTTAGCCGAGGAGTCTCGCACCCTTTATATAGGGGTGCGAGGGTGTGGTCCGAGAAGAGGAGTCAGCAGCCACCTGGCGAGGGCGAGGAGTCAGCAGGACACGCGTCGGACATGCGGAGTGTACACGTGCGAGGCTCGGACCCAGTGGCGAGGCGGTGGCTTCGGACCATGTGCGAGGCACATGACTTCGGACAGGTGGCCTCTTCTAAGTGGACCGAAGTTCGGTCCAATGGGGAAAGAAGGTGACGACTTCGGACCAATCAGGAGACGACACGTGAGGCTGCGGTCCAATGAGAAGCGAACACGTGGAGGCCTCGCATGCGAGGTGACGTGTCCGAGGTGACTCATGCGAATTTGCCCGGTTTTCCACATTTTCTTGATTTTTGTGCCAAAAAACTTGCGAAAATCATAACTTTCGCATACTAGCTCCGTTTTTGGCGTTCTTTATATGCATGCGTAGGTAAAATCATACTCTACGACTTTCGTTTAGACATCGTCGGCTGATTTTGAATTTATTTTTAATATTATTATTTTAAACAGACCGGGACGGGAATCCGTTAAAAATTCATAACTTCTTCATCCGACGTCCGTTTTCGTCTGTCTTTTTACCGTTATGCTACTTTTGACGAGACCTTAGATTCTCATTTATGTTGTGTCGGCTAAATATCGATCGATTTACATTTCGAATTTTTAGCTATCTATTGCTAAACCGAAACTTCGAAAAATCATAACTTCCTCATACGAAGTCGAATTTTTACGTTCTTTTTATGAACGTTCTTGGTTTAACATATTCTACAACTTTCATTTAGATTGTTAAGGCTAAAAAGCCTTTTATCGAAAATTCACTTTTTACACTGAACAGTGTTTTGCCGGTTTTTCCGTGGATTTTCGATTGGTCATAACTTCTTCGTTATAACTCGGATTTCAGTGTTCTTTATGTTTTTGGAAACCTTGTTACAAACTCTACCACTTGGTTCATCCCAATTACGATTATTGATCAATTTATTTTTGACCAAAACTTGACTGGTGTCACACTCGTCGAGTTGAAGAGCAAACTCGACGAGTTGAGTCAACTCGGAGCATTTACTTCGATTTGACTTGGACCATTTGGACTAGAGAAGCATTATTAGGCCCTAGGTTGAGGCCTATGCGAAGGGATGGGGACCAATTGGAAATTAGGCCATATATTGGACTTTTATGGATATTATGGTTTTGGATCTTATTGGTTTTGGGCTTGGGCCTTAATTATGGGTCTTGTTGGGCCAGGGATAAAACGGTCACTTTACCCCAAGTAAGGATTATGGATCATGGTTTGGAACCCAATTTCTAATTGGGTTATGTTTTGGTATTGATAGCCCAAGGAGTTGCCAGGAGAGCAGCTAAGGATTTCCTGCAATGGACTTCAGCAGTGTGAGGTGAGTTACCTTCCTATAAGAGTGGGTCTAAGGCACCAATGTCGGCCCACTAGTAGGAGTATAGAGTAGAGAAGATTGTCTTTGTGATAATTGTCTGGTTTGCCACTATCTGATGTGATTTATATGTTATATGACATGTTATATATGATAGTGGTAGGAGGGGTGGTTAGATCTCGTAACCGGTTGTGTTAAACCGGAGGGTAAGTCGAGCACCGAGATGTGCCTGGTAGTATGTTTACGATATGATATTATGTGGTAGTGGTAGGGGTGAAATAGTCCCCGTAACTGGTTGCGATAAACCGGAGGGTAGGTCGGGCACCCAGATATGCCTGATAGGGGTAGGTCGGACACCCCGGTATGTATGACAGGGGTAGGTTGGGCACCCCGGTATGCCTAAGATGGGTAGGTTGAGCACCCAGGTATGCTCAGCAGGGTAGGTCGGGCACCCAAATATGCCTGACAGTATATTATTTGTATGGTATGTGGTATGATGGGGGAACTCACTAAGCTTCGTGCTTACGGTTTTCAGTTTTTGTTTCATGTACTTCTTCTTAAAAAGGAAAGCAGTCAGCATGATCGCAGCGCATCACACTGTGATTTCCGCATATGAGATCTTTGGGAGTTGTACTCTGATAATATTTTCTATGACATGTTTTGGTTAATTAACATACTGGTTTTGATATGGATTGGTACTAATGATGTTTCAGACTACTGGTTTTGATAATTACTTATTTATAAATGAAATTTTTAGTCTTGAATTTTTGGGATGGTACATAAACCCTGGCAGCGATGGACTTCATGCCCATTCCTTAGGACAAATCCTTATATAGAAGAATACCTACTGACAAGTATCATGGAGGAATCTCTTAACTACTATTGTTAGCAAAGATGATCCTTATGGTAGATTCCTTAAGAATAAAGAAGATAATGTGGATGTGAAATTAGGTTAATTGTTTGATGATTAAACATAATAATTATATTATTGTGGGTTGAAAACCCTATTTACTCAATAGGTTTCCCAACCTGACCCACTCAGTTTATTGTATAAGAGGTAGCGATATTAAAGATACATTTTGCTGAGAGATTCAATGACTATTAGGCCACTAGCTTAATTACTGTAAGGCTTGTAATATTTCGTTATGCTTACGTTTCTGTATTGACGATGGCATGCCAATGTTTTAATATAAATCAAATACATTTCTTCGGAAATGCTTTGATAATATCATTATGTTTTCTGGGAACAAATTCTGCAATGTTATTCCTTAAAAAGGATACTATGATTTTTAAATAAGCATAAACAAATCCGTCTTTTCTGGCCATGATATTGGACAGTATATATAATCATATATGTCATTGGGCTAGATGTGTGTACCGGTGTTCGTGTATGTATATTAGCTACAACTTGTTCAATATATAGTAATTGATGTATGATAAATATGTGAGAAAAACAATAGTGGAAAAAACGATGTTTGGTGCTCGAAAACTTGAAAATTAGAATATAGAATGTTGGTTCTGATGGTGTACACAAGTATAGGTATGTGTATATTAACTATAATTTGGTAAATATATAATAATTTATGTATTATATACGTGTGAGAAAAAAAAACGGAAAAAACTATGTATGGTGCTCAAAAACTTGAAAATTAAAATTGTTCCGTCGGAAATTGGTCGGTAATTATCGATAGATTAGTGATTAATTCTGATAATCTGTCGCTAATCTGTCAGTAATTACCGACGGATTGCCGACAAAACAGTTCTAATTTACAAGTTTTCAAGCTCTATATGTTGTTTTTTTTTCCGTTTTATTTTTCCCACGCCTATATTATACATAAATTACTACATATTTACCAAACTGGAGCTAATATACACATACATACACCCGTGTACCCCATCGGAACCAATATTTTAATCCTAATTTTTAAGTTTTCGAGTACCAAACGTCGATTTTTTCGCATTAATCTCACACCTTTATTATTATGCAAACTAGTACATATTCAACAAATTATAGCTAACATGGTATATACTTCCATATACACCATCGAGATCTCATGTACATGGTAAAGCATATGATGAGTAACTAGCTCTAATAGTGTTCATGGGTGTTCGAATGTGTATATTAGCTATAACTTGTTCAATATATTAATTGATATATAATAAACGTATGAGAAAAATAAAAGCGGAAAAAACGACGTTTTTTGCTCGAAAATTTGAAAACTATAAAACGTTGATTCTGATGGCGTACACGGGGGGTATGTATGTGTGTAATAGTTATAACTTGGTAAACATATTGTAATTGATATATATGTGTGAGAAAAATAAAGCAGAAAAAACGATGTATAGTGCTTGAAAACTTGAAAGTTGGAACTATTCTGTCCGAAATCCGTTGGTAATTAGCGACGGATTTCCGACGGATTCAAACAATCTATTACCGACAGAATAGTTCTAACTTTCACGTTTTCGAGTACCATACGTCGTTTTTTCTGCTTAATTTTTCTCACACATATATTATACATCAATTACAGTATGTTTACCAAATTATAGCTATTATACACATACATACATCCATGTACGCCATCGGAACCAACATTTCAATTCTAATTTTCAAGTTTTTTAGCACGAAATGTCGATTTTTTCGTTTTATTTCTCTCACACCATTAGTATACATCAATTAATATATATTGAACAAATTGTAGCTAATATAGTACATATACATGTATACAACATCGGGATCACATGTATTAATATGCATTTAAATGTTACATCATAAGATGAGTAACAGGCTATGATGATATGCATGAGTATTCGTATGTGTATATTAGCTTATAACTTGTTCAATATATAGTATTTTCTGTATAATAAAGGTGTGAGAAAAATATAAGCGGAAAAAAAAAGATATTTTGTGCTCGAAAAACATAAGCAGAAAGGGCTAGCGGCGCAGCTTATTGCCCGTTTGCCTTCAATCGATATGTATTGAACTATATTAGTCGGAAAAAAAACATCAAATGTGATGGGAAGATTATCATCTAAAAAAAATTTGTGCTCGAAAACTTGAAAATTAGAATTGAAATGTTTGATAGTGTACACGGGTGTACGTATGTGTATATTAATTTGATGAATATATAGTAATGGATATATTACACAGTTGTGAGAAAAATAAAGCCGAAAAAACGACCAATGGTGCTTGAAAACTTGAAAGTTAGAGCTATTATGTCGGAAGTCCGTCGGTAATTACCGACGTATTAGCGACGGATTGTTTGAATCCGTAGGAAATTCGTCACTAATTACCACCGGATTTCCGATAAAATAGTTCTAACTTTCAAGTTTTCGAGCAACATATTTCGTTTTTCCGCTTTATATTTTTCACACATATATTACACATCAATTACAATATGTTTACCGAATTATAGCTATTATACACATACGTACACCCATGTACGCTATCGGAACCAACATTTCAATTCTAATTATCAAATTTTCGAGCACCAAACATTGATTTTTTTGCTATATTTTTCTCACACGTTTATTATACAACTATTTATTATTATTATTATTATTATTAATTGTTTTTACTTATTAATTATTATTGTTATTATTATAATTGTTTATTATTATTATTATCATCATAATCGCCATAATCGCCGCCGCCGACATCGTCGTCTTGTTATTATTATTATTACTAATACCAACAATTATAATAAACCGTAATAAATAATAACAATATTATTATTTAATTAAAGAAAACTATTATTATAACATTTTTGTTGGTAATTTTTTTATTAATTTTAATTAATAATAATATTAATACTGATGAGTTGAATTATTTACTTAATAATTATAATAATTTAATAATAAAAGTTGATAGTTATTTAATTAATAATAATACTAATAATAATAATAATAATAATAGTAATTATTGATTTGTTTTTATAATAATACTAGTAAAAAATTATTTATTTTCTAAAACGATATTTACGTTCATAATTTATTATTTTTCTTAATAAATAGTAATAATAATAATAATTATTATTAGTAAATTGAATTATTTGGTATATATATATATATATATATATATATATATATATTATTTTAATTAAAAATATTAATTATTATTTAATTAATAATACTAATACTAATAATTGAATTATTTATATAAAATTGAGTAAATTACACGAATCGTCCATCGTGCATGTGTCAAAAGACAAGTTCAGTTTCTATTTTCAAAAATTAATTCGGGCCGTCCCTCGTTAGTTTAAAACTTACACGCTTCATCCCTCCACACATAAAAATACTATTTTTCCCTTATTTATTTCTTTTTTAATTTATTTTCTATTTATCTGTTATTTATTATTTATTTACTCATTTGTTTATTATCAAAAAATATTATAATTGTCATTTAAAAAAGACAAAAATGCAAAAATGGTCCCTGTGGTTTGTAATTTTTTGTGGATATGGTCCAAACCTTTTAAAAATTGGCTTTCTGGTCCTTATTGAGAGGTTTGTTTGTGGAACAAGTCCCTGGAGTTAACTTCCGTTTGTTTGTGGCTGTTAAACCCCTCACGTGCATTGCACACGAGGGCATAAATGTCTTTTTACTTGAGGGACCATTTTTACAATTCCTGAACTAATATATAGAGACTTCCCCAACATTCAAGTTCTTCCCCTAACGTTGTTCTGTAACTTTCAAGTTGTTCTTCCTTCTCTCATTTCTCTTTGTTAACGGTCGTCTTGTCAGTTAATCACACGATGGTTCTTTGTTTTTGTGGTAAGTTTGCTGTTGTTAAATGCTCATGGACACCGAAGAACCCAGGTAGACGTTTCTATGCTTGCCCTCAAAAGGTAAAGAAATCCGTTTGCACCCATTTTGATTTGTAATTAAATAACATTTGTTATTTTCCCCTTTTTGAAGGATTCTGCTTGTCGCTTCATTGGATGGGTTGACCCCCCCATGTGTGAAAGGTCTAAAGTCATTATTCCTGGACTATTGAGAAATATGAACCGAATGTAAGCTTGGTGCACAGCTCTAAAGATTTTGTTGTTGGCTAGTTGGGTGTTTTTTGTGATTTTGTTCATAAGGTCTGTTTAGGTTTAGGTAATAGGGCAATGGGGTGGGTTTTTTTTGTTGAAGATCGATAAAAGTGTGGTTTTTGGGTGGATTAATGGTTTTTGGTACTTTGACCTAGGTTCTTTGTAGTTGTTTGTAAGGTCAAAGTAAGTTGTTTATGTAGTTCAGTTCTTCCTGATATAAATATGAATTTTATGGAATTGCTTATGTTGTTTGTAAGGTTCTTTGTAGTTTTTTGTAAGGTGAAAGAAAGGTTAATGTGAATAATTGACTGTAATTACATAATACACAATAATAACCAAAAACCATAATAACCAATGTTGCAATTACATAATAGACTACAAGCATATAGTGCAATTACATTATCCCAAAATATGCAACCATATATATGTTCTAATACTTATCATACTAATGAAAACCAAAATAACCATAAGTCATAAGTTTTTTAACATCAAAACACTTCCAAAAGTAGCAAATAACATCTGCCAAAACAAACACAGCCTTGATCTTCAACTTCCACCTAACTTCCACCTCCTTGACATTTGTATGTCCTTGAGTTGTGACCTTTGTTTTTGCATTTTGCACACATGTTACACTGACATATTTCCTTGTTAATTTTTGAACTCCATCAGGACCAACTTTACAACCTTCTTCCTGACTTACACCATGAGTACCACTCTGACTTTGACTCCCTCTTTGACTCTGACTCAATTTTTCATCCTCACTTTTCTTCCTCTTCTTTGTAGGCCTACCTGGTCCCTCAAGTAAAAAGACATTTATGCCCTCGTGTGCAATGCACGTGAGGGGTTTAACAGCCACAAACAAACGGAAGTTAACTCCAGGGACTTGTTCCACAAACAAACCTCTCAATAAGGATCAGAAATCCAATTTTTAAAAGGTTTGGACCATATCCACAAAAAATGACAAACCACAAGGACCATTTTTGCATTTTTGTCTTTAAAAAAGGTAGAGTAAATCAGCTCGTCTCCCCCTTCTTCTTCTTCACTACATCTCCTATCCATCATCACCACCCACACCAGCTGACTCCAGACTCCGATGACATCTCCAGCCACTACAAGACAACTCCGACGCCATCAAACACTCACCCACCACACCACAACCGGTGAAGAGCGCCACCTCAGTTCTAGGGTTTCAAATTCAGTTCAGCCTTAGCACCATCGACAAAGGTGTATGGTTCGATCAAAGAGTTGATTTCAAGTGACAACCTATCGAGTTATAGAGAAACCAAACACACACACAGATCTGGAACCCACTTTCAGATCTAAACGACTACTGAACCCTAGGAAGCGACGACGGTGAGATCTTAGACGATGAAATTGAAGGTTCGAAACCAAATAATGTGTCGGTGACTTTCCGACTTAGCGATGACGTTAGTGAGAGTTGAGTCGGTAAGTTAATCCACCGAATAATTGCAGCGGTTGAGACAATGTTGAGAATCGACCAGAGAAATATGGAGATATTAAATATTGGTATATAGCAACCATAGCCTACTGAAGACCCTCTTCCGAAGAGGGGTTTGTCACCGGTGGAAGAGGGTGGATCAGGAATAAAGTAGGTGGAAGAGATGTCATTTGATGGAATTATTGTGGTGGTACTGTTGCAACTGTTGGTTCTGGATAGGAGAAGACGATCGTGATTCATCATCAGAGTCAGAGAAACCGAAAGTAATGACGATGTTGGGATAGAGGGGTGAATTTAAATAGGAAGGAGTAGGTCGTGTGTGAGTGCTCTGTTTAAGATCTCCATTTATGTGTGTTTTGCGTTACATTTTTGGTGGTCAGTGGCAGTAAAAGGGTTTCTAGTGGTGGTGCAAAATTTTGGCGGTGGTGTTTAACTGTTCTCAAGCAAAAGAGAAATTTATATAGTAGGTTCAATGTTTTAAAAGGGTTAGGTGGACCCACAAATGTAATTAAACAACTTTTTAATATAATTAATAGTAACCAAAAATTAAAAAAATAATAATAAATAAATTGAAAAGGACATTACAGTGATTAAATGTATCGAAAGGGATGAAGCGTGTAAATTTAAATTGACGATGGATGAAACATGTAACTTTTAACCAAACGGGTGACGGTCTGAGTTAATTTTTAAAAATAGGGACTAAACGTGTATTTTAGCACCTGGGACGATCCGTGTAATCCGTGTAATTTACTCTATAATATTACTATTAAGAAAAATTGATTTATTTTCTAAAAAGGAGCCCTTTTTTCTTTCTTCCCTATGCAACTAGGGACGTAACCAAAAACTTTCATAAGGGTAACACCAATTATTCTTATTTTTTAGTAAAGTTCTAAAAATCTCGTCATGGTTTCAAGTCTTGTACTTGATTTCATTCTTTAATAAAATGCCGTCTTAAGTCATATATGTATATAAAAATAAATAATAGTAGAAAAATATATAAAATTATTAATTATATATAAAATTGTCGCTTTAAGGTACGTCTTACAAACGATGTAGCTCGCCACGACTCGTAAAAGCTTGGCGTTTGACGTTGCAACAAAGTCATGTCTAACATTGTTTAGAACCTTACTCGTAAAAGCTTGAGAGTAATTATAACTAACTATCAAAAGCACTTCTTTTTGTACGGGTTCATTAGTAATGTACATCCATCTTAATGTTTTAACATTAGTGCACTTTTAATTTTTGAAACTGAAGAATTCAACTGGTGCATCAGAACGAAGCTTCGAGCAAGGTGGGAATTTTGCAAATATATCTTTTACTCTTGAGAAATTAGAGCTTGAAAAAATGATGAAACAAAGAACCTTTACTAGGTCAGTCTTCCTCTT
Source organism: Lactuca virosa (assembly GCF_052849685.1). NCBI lineage: Eukaryota > Viridiplantae > Streptophyta > Magnoliopsida > Asterales > Asteraceae > Lactuca > Lactuca virosa. Next base: position 172,645,981 of record NC_136434.1, on the reverse strand, counting down.
TCTACATTCACACATTGTTTTCATGTACTTTATTTTGCATATTTGAACAATATTGTAAAAATCTCGAGTAAGTCCCAATTAATCTCCGATTAGTCCCTAGGCGTTGACTGACTACAAGGTGTCTAGCGACCAATACATGCCTACAAAATGAGTGAAGCAGAAGTAAACAATGAAATTTTAACACATTGAAGTTCTATCTCAATAGAATCTGTTTGAGGAATGATTAGTGTTGTATTAATCATAAGAACTTGTTTTGTTATGATATTAATGGTATTTACGAACTTCGTTATGATATTAGCATATTGATTTTTTTTAAATTCAACAAGTTAGCAATTTAGGGTCCCCGATTAATCCCCACCTAGCCGGTTAATCCTCTAATCCTAGACCACCGACTAACTAACGTCGAACACTTTTTACAACCTTGATTTGAACTTGAGTGTAACATCCCAAAAAATCATACAAGTTTTTTTTAATTTCATTCAAATCATACGTCACTAATATCAAAATAGTCGAAAGAGTATCATAGTAACATGTTATCAGAGTAAAAATTCTCAAAATCTCTAAATGCGGAAATCATAGGGTGATGCGTTGCGATCAAGTCGGGCCCTTCCCTTTCGAACTGGAAGTACCTGAAACATAAACTGAAAACTGTAAGCACAAAGCTTAGTGAGTTCCCCCAAAATACCATATACTAGACAAACATACTGCCAACCATATATGGGTACTTGCCTACCCCTTCGGTCTATTTCATCCGGATACTATCAAGCATATATGGGTGCTTGCCTACCCCTTCGGTCTATTTCAACTGAATACTATCAAGCATATGTGGGTGCTTGCAGTCCCCTTCGGTCTATTTCAACCAGATATCGAGTCTATTTCACCCCCTACTACTACCACATAATATCATAACAGGAATCACAGAGTCATCAAGCAAATACATACATAACTGACAATTGTCACAAAGACAATCATCACACTACATCATAAACTAGTGGGCCGGCGTTGGTGCCTTCGACCCACGGATACTGCGAAGGAAGACTCACCTCAGACTGTAGGTATCAAATCGCATTCAGCAGATAACTCGCAAAATCCTCTCCTTATCGCACAAGCATAAAACCCTAATTAGGAATTAGGCCACATTTGAACCTAAAAGTCTAAAACCCTAATTCTTGACTTAAGGAAAAAAGGGTTCCTTTACCCTTGCCTCAATGGGTCTCCCTCCCTCTAACGCCCAAATCCATAAAAAGCCCAAAAAGGCATCCAAGCCTAACTATAAGGCCTCTAAAGCCCAATATGGCCCAAGAACCCCCAACATGGCCTTAAGCCCAAAAATGACTTGCTACAACAGGTGGGCTCGAGGCCCAACTTAAACAAGTCCAAAGCCTAATTAATACACGATGCCAAAAATCTCTCAATTCCACAGACGGCGTACGCACGGCGTACATGGCTCGTACGCCCAACATACGCTGATGACAATCCAGAGTCGGGACACTGACCCAGTACACGAAGCATACTCTAGAGTACGCTCAGCATACTGGCCAGTCAGCCCATTTTCAATCCTAAGTCTTAATCCATTCAGCCTTTACGTCCAAAACTTAGATCCAAGCTCAAAATAATGTCCTAAGCCAAAAAGTTGCAAACTTTATGATTTTTCATGCATGGATGGGGGTCAAATAATGAATTAAGTCCATAAACTCACTTAGTTGGTCACTAACAAATACATTCCTGAGTCTTAGCTTCCAAGATATGATTTTTATGACTTCACACACTTCTAAGAGTCCAAAAGGACATCTCAAATGGTCTGGAGTTGCTCTGTAACGCCCCGATTCTAAGGTATTAATTTAAATAAGAATTTCTTTGGTTTTAAGTCCTACTCGACGAGTTGGTTTCCCTACTCGTCGAGTAGCAGCGGGGTGGGATCGCGTGTTTAGTGGCCTACTCGCCGAGTCCATGAAGGGACTCGGCGAGTAGGTGCTGGCAGATGAAACCCTAAATCCCGGGGTTTTCACCCTATTTAAGGAAGCATAAGCCTCCTTTGGCCTCTTTGCAGTCCTTTGAGAGCTCAGAAAACCCTAATTCGTGTGGTGTTTCATTCTTGTGTGTCTAAAGCTTTGGAGAGGAGATCTTTTGAGAAGAAGAGCTTGGAGAACAAAAGGCTAGGAGCAAGGAAGTGTGGGAAATCTAAAATCTACCTCAGATAGCATCATTTGGAGGTATCAAGTCGTCACCTCTTCTTCTTTTTCCTTCTAGACCTCTTTTGGTTGAGATCTAGGGTTTTTATGGTTTGGTTGAGATGGTAATGTGGGATATGAGCTAGATCTGAAATTGTAACTTCAGATATGTACCCTTCTTGGGTTCCAGAGTCATAAAGCTCCGAATTTGGTCCTGTATGAAGCCTCTTTGAGTATGAAACCCCCATTGAGGGCTTGGATTTGACATTAATAGCCTTTGTAGCCATGCATGCACGTAAAGTTTGCAACTTTACGTGAAAAGCATGCCATAGAATCTTGGATCTGTAGTTTGAAGCCGCTGCATGGCTCAAATGAGTCTGTATGGCAAAAAGGGCTGAAGGGACTCGGCGAGTCGCATGGTCGACTCGGCGAGTCATATGAAGATAGGCATGAACTCGGCGAGTTGGAAGAACAACTCGGCGAGTCCGATGAAGATTGTCGTAGACTCGACGAGTGGATGAACAACTCGGCGAGTCGGTTGAGGTTTCCCCAATTTATGTATGCGCGTGTAACCGTCGAGTTGCAAGAAGGAAGCTCGACGAGTGGCCTTGGGGTCTCGATCGTAAACCGAAGGAACTCGACGAGTCATCGAGGTGACTCGGCGAGTGGGTTAGTACTTCAAGGAACTCGGCGAGTAGCCGAGGGTACTCGGCGAGTAGCCGAGGGTACTCGGCGAGTCAAGGTCAACATGGATTGTTGACCTTGACTGATGACTTTGACTTTGACCAGGGTTTGATTAGTTGGCTTTTGGGTTACCTTGAAAGGTTGGGAACTTATGGGTATGATTATACTATGGTAATAGGTGGTGGAGTTTGTGGCAGTGATCCGAGGGTTGAAGTTTATCTACTGAGTCGACATCTGCAAGGTGAGTTATCCTCACTATATCGATAGGGTCTAAGGCACCAAGGCCGGCCCTTTAGTTGTTATCGTTATGGTATGCTACATGTGGATATGATCTGTTAGATCGGAATCAGGATAGACAGTATGTTATGCTCTTATGATCCGTAGGGATTGATATGTTTGTGACCTGCTAGGTCAGTGCTCTAGTTATGAGAGATTTCTATGTTTGGTGATCAGTAAGATAAATATGCTTGATGTTGTATATGCCAGTATATGTTAGTTATGAGCACATGGTTATTTGCTTGTTGCTTGGGTTGAGGTGGTCCTGCTTTGTGCTGAAGGCCAACACACCCTATGAGCGGTCCGGGGAGACTATAGGCCTACGTGGCGGTCCAGTTATGCCAAAGGCTCGGGACAGATTCAGATAGACTGTAGGCCCTGTAGGGCGGTCCAGTTAGGCCGATGGCCCAGTATGCATGTTGATTGATTGATTATTACGGATATGGTATTATCAGTGTGGTATTGGTATTTTGGGGGTAGCTCACTAAGCACTCGGGCTTACAGTTTTCAGTTATTGTTTCAGGTACTTCAAGAGATCATGGCAAGGCGAAGGCGTGACCGTACTGCTCCTCATCCTTATGATCTGGTTATTGGGACACTCTAATGAATAATGATTGAAAACATTTTTGTAAAAAAATACTATTTGGTTTTATTTATGATTGAAAAAGTTTAAATTTGGCGTAAAATTTTGGATGTTAGAAGTTGGTATCAGAGCCTTGGTTTGAGTGAATTGGGGGAGCACTCGTGTGAAACCAGTCTCAAATCAAGGAAGTTTTCGGAATAAATTCCAAAATGGTTTTCAAAATAAAGGATGGAGAATGCAGAGGGTATGATCAGCCGGAGCCTGTAAGTAATGTAACGTCGTAAATTCCAAAACAATTTTTCACTTTTAAAAATATAATTTCATTCATAAATGTCATAAATCTCCATGTATCACATATCAAATCCAGAAAATTCATCCCAAGATCACAATACATAAAAACTCCACAAGTGTGTACTGATCATGCCGGCGCCTTCCCGCGTTCCTCGCTAGTACCTGAAACACATAACACAACAACTGTAAGCATAAATGTTTAGTGAGTTCCCCAAAATACCACATACGCACATACGCCGCTCAAGGCTATAAGACCTTCCGGTCACTGTGTCTCAGAGAACTTCCGTCCCACAACCCTGGTAGACCTTCCGGTCCTACCCGTAATGACCTTCCGGTCCATATCATCTTGACCTTCCGGTCCTACCCATAATGACCTTCCGGTCCATATCATCTTGACCTTCCGGTCCATATCATAATGACCTTCCGGTCCTTAGCATTCACAACATACATAACACATCAATATCATATAACAGTATATAGCACATACTTCTCATAGCATATAAGACCTTCCGGTCACACATAGGTACCACTCTAGGTACAATATAGTGAGAAGACTCACCTCGGGTAACTCGGATAATCTCGCACACGGATATACTGATCTAGCCCCCGCCTAATCACATAAACAATATCCTCAAATAAATAATGGCTCTCAAAGGCTAGATTAAATCCCTTTCTACAATCCCACAGAAGGGTAAAAGACCATTTCACCCCTCCCTGACCCAAAAGTCCAAATGTTGACCAAAACCCTAAAAGTGAACAAAAGTCAACCCTCCGGGTTACGCTGCGCGTACCAAATCTGTACGCTGGGCGTACCCGACGACTTCACAGAATCGGGGAACGCGACCCCCTACGCTGCGCGTACTGGGATTACGCCCCGCGTAACTCCCAGTTCCATACTCCTTTTGATTTTGGGTCTTAAATGGTTAAGACATATACCCAAACTTCAGATCTGACTTCTCTAAGGCCACTTAATCCATAAAGTTGAAACCTTTAAGCCTTTGAATGGCTGTAAAGGTCACTAATCACTCTAACACCTTTCCTCTTCCCTCATAAAGCCTAGATCTCATGCATTGCTTAATATTCACGTCCAATATTGGATTTTTATGAACCCTCAACTCACAATACTCTTAAATATAGAAGATCTAAGCTTATGGAGACCTTTTGCTCATAAAGTCTCCACCTTGGGACCAAAAACCCTAAAAATTGGTCCATGAAGCACAAATCAACAATAACAAGGAAAGCTCAGAGCTTTTTACCTCCAAGTAAAGCTCCTCCCTCTGTAGAACTCAGATCCAAGCTTGCACTCCAACTTCTAGCCTTCACAAGAACCTCCTCTTCTTCTTCACTAACACACCAAGGCACTTTTAGCTCAAGAACACTCACACACAAGCTTAGAACGAAGGTTGGCTCTCTCTTAGGGTTTCACTCACTCAAATGGTGGCTGAGGATAAGGCCATAACTTTCTTTATATAGGGCTCAAGTCTCATTTAGGGTTTTGAGTCTGGACCCGCTACGCCCAACGTAGCCTAAGGTACGCCCAACGTACCGGGTGGAGTCCGCGTCCAAAACACGCCCATGAGTACGCGCAGCGTACTCTTCCGTACGCCCAGCGTACTCATTTGCCACAATCTACTTTTAAGGGCTAAACAAGACAACTTAGAAAAAAGGAAGGGTTAAATAGATATACCCAAATTCCCGGATGTTACAATTCTCCCCCACTTGAATTAGATTTCGCCCTCGAAATCGCTCCTTAACCACACATAGCTCGAACCTATAATTCAAGAAACACTACTGCAAGGACCTCATAATCCACCGATATCTTTTTCCACAGATGCCTAGATTCAAACGGAACTCCCAATCCCGGAACCAAAGCCGACTCCTCAGTCGCTGAGATATCCCTTTCTAACCTTCCCAAAATCAGAAACTCTAGTGGCCTGGCCCGCCGCCAGACCGCCCACCCATGCTATCACCATGCTATTTGCCCCTCGAACATCAAACCTTGATAACTCACTGCTCCTCTGATTTCTCCCAAGACAAAAAAACCCACAATCGGCCACCGATCACTCATACCAATGTACCAACAATCTAAAACATGCCCCAAGAAACGGGAGGGTTCACACCCCACCGGGGTTCAGCCAGTAAACTGCTATCAGACCTCATCCGAACAAAGAATCCCCAACACTCTGTCCTCAGACATCACCATAATAAGCTCCAGTTTCGTTTCTCATATCCCTTTCCAATAGTGAGCACCAGATCAATTCCTGAGTCCACCGATGAACCTCCAAAGGTCACCCATAACATGTCCCGAAATGTCTCACTGACTCTTTCCCTACAACAACTATCTCGACCCAGTGACACATAAGTCACGAAATTTGCTTAACCCTAAGAGAATGCTACCTTCCCAACTGGAGATCGACTCAACCCCGACCTCTATCATCTGTTACTCATCGTTCCATGCAACTTACGACACCTCCCGTACCCGAGTACTGACCGACACAGGTCTAAGACATCATATAACAAACAATACTCCTCAACATGGAACCCACCTCAGAATCCAGAATCTCATTTCGCCTATCGAACGCACCACCAGAGCCAAACTCAACTCGAGAGTTTGGTTCGACCAAGAGTTGGAACCACTCGTCCCAACGAAGCACTCAACTTAGAACTCATTTCCCGCAACCCATGCATACCTCACTTATCCCATTCTTTCGGATTGCGATGACCACACCTTACTCCGACCATAATGACTCCTTATCATTAAGGAGACCCCGGTCTCGCCCCTGGTCCAACCACCAGGTTCCCAAAAACTCATAAATTAGGACCACCCCATGCCTAAAACTCTTCTGCGCCATGCTCTGACCAAAGAGTACTTTATCATGACAACTTCTCGCTGACTAACGTGAACTACGTTTTCCCCACACATCAACTTCTCACTGACTGGTGAGTACTACGGCTTCCCGCGGCATCACCACGACCTCTCACTTACTGGTGAGCACTACAGCTTCCCGTAGCATCACAACAACCTCTGACTAGTGAATATTGTGGCTTCCCATAGCATCACAACAATCTCTGACTAGTGAGTACTACGACTTCCCGTAGCATCACAACAACCTCTGACTAGTGAGTACTACGGCTTCCCGTAGCATCACAACAACCTCTGACTAGTGAGTACTACAGCTCCCCGTAGCATCACAACAATCTCTGACTAGTGAGTACTACGGCTTCCCGTAGCATCACAACAACCTCTGACTAATGAGTACTACGGCTTCTCGTAGCATCACAACAACCTCTGACTAGTGAGTACTACGGCTTCCCGTAGCATCAAACCAATCTCTGACTAGTGAGTACTACGGCTTCCCGTAGCATCACAACAATCTCTGACTAGTGAGTACTACGGCTTCCCGTAGCATCACAACAACCTCTTACTAGTGAGTACTACGGCTTCCCGTAGCATCACAACAACCTCTGACTAGTGAGTACTACGGCTTCCCGTAGCATCACTATATCTGGCGGCAATCGTCATAACAAAACACCCTTCCCTGCTACGATCCATACTCTTGGACAATCTCACTTGCTGTCATTAACTGAAAGGGCTCCCACTGGAATCATCGATACTTGACCCACCACTTGCCGTCTCCACTCAAGACTCAAAATTATCCAAAATCCAATGCATTAAATTCGGATACCTCGATACCCTACATAGGACCTTACGACGTCTCGTCTCATCCACTGATCTTCCTGTTCCACAACCTGCAATTGGTTGTCTAATCAACTTCTGCCCTTTCCAAGCTGAATAACAGCCCCATCATTGAACCATAATTTCTCAACCGCCGAACTCACCCTACGAGCCAACCATCTCGAAATCACCATTATGACCTTAAAGAATTCCCGTTTACCCCAAGGTCTCCGATCAACGGCCACTTGCCGTGGAGGCACTCATCTTGTTCAAACGTAACACATGCATTATCTCGCTCTGCACCTCGTCTCAATCACCAACAACCTTGGGCTCAATGGATTCGCACCGTCGGTCTCTATATCCAGATCTCTAACCATTCTCGATCGAATCTCTGATCCCCTCAATAAAATACCCGGTTCTCCCCCACTTAGGGTTCGAACCAACCCCAATTGGCGTGCCAGCAATCTATCACACCGACTGTTTACACCAGTAATCATCGCACCTACTCTTGGATGGTGCTACGCAACGCTCGATGATCTCCCGACAGAGACCGAGCAGATCCAAATGCCCTGAAACTCAGATGAAATCCTCAGAACTTCCCACCATGACTGCCTCTAGTCATTCAAAATCTCACACCATTCCATCACCGGACCTCCCAATTGTCCAGTATTAAAGCTGACTCTTAGTCTGGAAGTAATGATCTACCGTAATCCTCATCATCGACTCCTCAACCAACGTTCCATCACGTCACTTATAGTAAGAGCAGAAACCATATTTCCACTCTTAATACCCATCAAAGACAATAAGGGTCACCTCCCTGATATACTCCTCTTAATCATCTGACGCTGCAGCTAACACATGCCCTACTATACTCAATTAGGGTGTATCCGGGTCCTTGACCATCTCAGACCCCACTGACGACCTGTTCAGGCTATATCTTTACCTCGCGACAGACCTACTGCCATATACTCTGGTTGGAGATCACCATCCGTGCAATCCCACAGGGCTCACCCCCAAACTCAAAAACCGAAATCTCATCACCTCTTACGTCTCCCACAGGAAACGGAAATAGCACTACTCGGGTCTCAGAAAGTGACCTCTCCACTATCGGTCGCCCAGCCCAAACCGTATTCTCCCATAATGCACCATCCATGCTCATCCCTGAGTCTTGCGACTCCAACTGGCATATCACCCACAATCCCTCGGAGCTCACTCGATTTCCCTTTTCAAGGGATGCTCCACAAAAACTTGTTCATCAAGGCCTTCTGGCCCCATACTCATTCACCTCTGATCTCAGCCTAGACAATCCCCACGGAATAACCGGTAAAAACCAGGAATACTAACCGCCACATGCCATGGTACTCAAACCGCGTGGCCACCTATCGGTCTGCTATGAATCATGGTACCTGCACCATGTTATCCCCTCTTAATCTTCTACGAATCATGGTACTCGAACCATGTTCCCTCTTCTCATTCCACCTCACATCATGGCACTCGAACCATGACATCACCTCTCAACCTGCTACAACTCATGGTACTCGAACCATTTCATCACTTCTCAATCCGCTACTTATCATGGTACTCGAACCATGTCATCACTTCTCAATCCGCTAATTATCATGGTACTCGAACCATGTCATCACTTCTCAATCTGCTAATTATCATGGTACTCGAACCATGACATCACTTCTCAATCCGCTACTCAAAATCCTCCGGATTAGCCTTCCCGATCGCCGCGGTCATCTTGTCATGAATCATACGACGAATCTCATCATCGCTAACACCGCTGCTCTCCGGCGTGTGTGGTGTACCAACACAACACCAAGATCCCAGAGACTCGATCGAGTATACTCGCACTCGATCGCCCAACCCTACTTGTTCCTTGGTACCCTAAGGATTCTTACTTGGACTGCTCACTGATCCGGTGTCTTCAGTAGTACGGGCCCTATACTACCGTCCACATGGCATCGGTATTCACCCCAAGTCCTCCTCCTAGGATCCCAGATCACAAGTACTCTACACCTCGCTAGCATAGGCTACCCTTCGGTAGACCTCTCATAAGCTCCTCACTGCTACCTACTCACTCTCAAGCATCACATAGCAGCAGAAATCTTCCTAGGCTAAGGCATCACAAATCAGGCCACTCTAGTCCTAATATGAATACCTAGCCTACTCTAGCATGCATAACATATCATATCATATCTCATAATACATAATGTAAGGGTATTTTGGGAAATCACCGTTCGGGCGCTAGCCGATCGTACACATTGCTCCTTTCTGCTTTTCTCAAAGTCTTTTACTCTTTTAGAAAAATTGTTCCTTTTTATGAAAACTTTCTGAAATCCTCAGTTTCAGTTCAGATACGCCCGAAGGTGCATCCGAATCCCTCAAACCAAGGCTCTGATACCAACTTGTAACGTCGTAAATTCCAAAACAATTTTTCACTTTTAAAAATATAATTTCATTCATAAATGTCATAAATCTCCATGTATCACATATCAAATCCAGAAAATTCATCCCAAGATCACAATACATAAAAACCCCACAAGTGTGTACTGATCATGCCGGCGCCTTCCCGCGTTCCTCGCTAGTACCTGAAACACATAACACAACTGTAAGCATAAATGCTTAGTGAGTTCCCCAAAATACCACATACGCACATACGCCACTCAAGGCTATAAGACCTTTCGGTCACTGTGTCTCAGAGGACTTCCGTCCCACAACCCTGGTAGACCTTCCGGTCCTACCCATAATGACCTTCCGGTCCATATCATCTTGACCTTCCGGTCCATATCATAATGACCTTCCGTTCCTTAGCATTCACAACATACATAACACATCAATATCATATAACAGTATATAGCACATACTTCTCATAGCATATAAGACCTTCCGGTCACACATAGGTACCACTCTAGGTACAGTATAGTGAGAAGACTCACCTCGGATAACTCGGATAATCTCGCACACGGATATACTGATCTAGCCCCCGCCTAATCACATAAACAATATCCTCAAATAAATAATGGCTCTCAAAGGCTAGATTAAATCCCTTTCTACAATCCCACAGAAGGGTAAAATACCATTTCACCCCTCCCTAACCCAAAAGTCCAAATGTTGACCAAAACCCTAAAAGTCAACAAAAGTCAACCCTCCGGGTTACGCTGCGCGTACCAAATCTGTACGCTGGGCGTACCCGGCGACTTCACAGAATCGGGGAACGCGACCCCCCTACGCTACGCGTACTGGGATTACGCCCAGCGTAACTCCCAGTTCCATACTCCTTTTGATTTTGGGTCTTAAATGGTTAAGACATATACCCAAACTTCAGATCTGACTTCTCTAAGGCCACTTAATCCATTAAGTTGAAACCTTTAAGCCTTTGAATGGCTGTAAAGGTTACTAATCACTCTAACACCTTTCCTCTTCCCTCATAAAGCCTAGATCTCATGCATGGCTTAATATTCACGTCCAAGATTGGATTTTTATGAACCCTCAACTCACAATACTCTTAAATATAGAAGATCTAAGCTTATGGAGACCTTTTGCTCATAAAGTCTCCACCTTGGGACCAAAAACCCTAAAAATTGGTCCATGAAGCACAAATCAACAATAACAAGGAAAGCTCAGAGCTTTTTACCTCTAAGTGAAGCTCCTCCCTCTGTAGAACTCAGATCCAAGCTTGCACTCCAACTTCTAGCCTTCACAAGAACCTCCTCTTCTTCTTCACTAACACACCAAGGCATTTTTAGCTCAAGAACACTCACACACAAGCTTAGAACGAAGGTTGGCTCTCTCTTAGGGTTTCACTCTCTCAAATGGTGGCTGAGGATAAGGCCATAGCTTTCTTTATATAGGGCTCAAGTCTCATTTAGGGTTTTGAGTCTGGACCCGCTACGTCCAGCGTAGCCTAAGGTACGCCCAGCGTACCGGGTGGAGTCCGCGTCCAAAACACGCCCATGAGTACGCGCAGCGTACTCTTCCGTACGCCCAGCGTACTCATTTGCCACAATATACTTTTAAGGGCTAAACAAGACAACTTAGAAAGAAGGAAGGGTTAAATAGATATACCCAAATTCCTGGATGTTACAAGTAAACCCCAAAATACCATACAGTTATTTGATATTTTGATATGATAGAACAGTATGCTAGTGCTAGGCTAGGGATCTTCAGGAATCGCATGATAGACTTGCCTGATTATATGATGCCTACTAGCCTAGGGTTTCTTGTATATGGAATTGACATCATTACTGTAGTCGTTAGTGTAGGCATCACGGTTGTGCGTAATCAAGATCTTATAGCCTGAGAATGTTTGATTCAGTCTTCGGATTGGATTGGATATTCGAAAGTCTATTGGGTCCAGTGTTATGTGCGACTAGCCTGCACTAGCACTGCAGGGGTTGATGAAAGTTTCATGGATGTGTGTGTTGTGAGGAGCTGTGAGATCAGTTGTGAGATAAGCGATGTTTCCCTAGGAGTAAGAGTGGAGCGCATTTTTTTTATGTTGATGATAGTGTTAGGGTGTTGTGGTGATACTTGAGACAAATATGGGTAGGTGTGGAAGGTAGTATGAGCCCATACTACTGAAAGCACAGGACCCATACGCATAGCAAGGAAGTCACAACCCCTAGGGTGGTGGGAATTGGTCTCCCGATGTATGTTGCTTATCTAATGTCTTGGTTATATTTTCAGTATGGTGGTGACGAGACGTTTTACTACTGGATCTGGGTCAGGATCAGGATCAGGATTGGGAGATGGAGGGTTAGAGGTGCCGGTAGCACCTGAGCCCGTGGTACAGATAGGGACAGAGGAGTTGGATGCCAGGATCCGGGAGATTCTGCACGACGAGATTGCTGCAGCATTCCGAGCACAGCTGCCAGAGATGTTTGGGTCGATTAAGATCGTGATGGTTGAGTACTTTGATGAGCGTTATGCAGCTCTAGCAGAGACAGCTATCGTTGCAGCCACATCGGCTGTAACTGCGGTAGGGGTTGGAGGAGGAGTCGACAGGGCTTTCCAGTACCGGGACTTCGATAACACGAAGCCCCCGACGTTTGATGGTACACAGGATGCGATCAGGGCTATGAGGTGGTTATCTGACGTGGAAGGATGTTTCTTCACGTGTTCATGTCCTGCTGACCAGAAGGTTAGGTGTGCCCTGAACCTGTTGAGGCTTGGGGCAAAGGACTGGTGGAGATTGACGACAGGGTCGTACACTAATGATCAGCGAGCTGCTATTACTTGGGAGCAGTTCCGGGATATGTTCCGCACCCGCTACATTCCACGCGTTGAGCGGGAGCGGCTTGCCCAAGAGTTTTTAACATTGAGACAGGATGGGGAGTCAGTTATGGAGATCACTCGTATGTTCACGGAGAGGGCTATGTTCTGCCCGGAGTTTGCGTCAGAGCAGTCTCAGATGACTCGTTATCTGAGTATGATCAAGACTGATATTCGAAAGTTTGTTGCTACGCAACGTTGTGAGACTCTTTTGGATCTTCAGGAAGCCACGAGGCAGCGCGAGTTGGAGATAGAGCTGCAGTTGAAGGAGCAGCGTCAGGTTCCGGCACAGTCTCAGCCGGCACCTAAGCGTTCCAAGACCGCTGATACTCGGACCGGGGGTCAGCAGAGCCGCACTTGTGGAAAGTGTGGCAGGGGTCATTCTGGGATTTGTCGAGCGGGAGATGGTTGCCACAAATGTGGAAAGGAGGGGCACTATGCCAGGGACTGTCGCCAGTCTGCCCCTCCAGTAGATATGAGGATTTGTTATCATTGTCATCAGGTTGGTCACGTGAAGACCAACTGCCCGCAGCTCGCCGCCAAGCCGGCGCAGGGATCCGTACCGGCTACTTTGAGGATGGGAGATGGGAGGCCAGTCAAGGTGGAGCCTCCGAAGGCTCAGGGGCGCGCTTTCCAGCTCACGGCTGAGGAGGCCAAGGCAGCACCGGATGTGGTTGCTGGTATGTTTCTATTTTCTATTTCAGTTATTGTATCTATGTTATGCTTATCGGTGGTACCTGTGTTTAGGTACGTTTTTAGTAAAATCCTTGCCTGCTTTGGTTTTATTCGACTCGGGGGCGAGTCGGTCGTTTGTATCTCAGACTTTCAGTAGAGAGTTCAGTGTGTCGGTAGATGAGCTTGAGTGTCCGTTGCGAGTTTCGATCGCCAACTAGCACGGGATTTCTGCTTCTTCGATTTACCGGGGATGCGAGCTGGAGATTTTCGGGGTATCATTCCCGATAGATTTGATTCCTATTCCCATGGGGGAAGTATGTGTGATCGTAGGGATGGATTGGCTCAGCCGGTTTGGCGCCATGATCGACTATGAGGGACATCGAGTAGTAGTTCGAACCCCAAGTGGGGGAGAACTGGTGGTATATGGTGAGGGCACCAGAGTAGGATCAGGGTTTTGTTCGGCCGCCATGGCTCGACAGTATATTCAGCACGGGTGTGCAGGTTATTTAGCTTGTGTGGTGGACACGCGGGTCAGGGATCAGACTTCAGTTTCAGAGGTCCCGGTGGTTAGAGAGTTTGCTGACGTATTTCCAAAGGAGTTACCTGGAGTGCCTCCGGAGAGGCAGGTGGAGTTCAGGATTGATCTGGTGTCGGGTGCGGCCCCTATCGCTAAGGCGCCGTACCGACTGGCACCACCAGAGATGCAGGAGTTGTCATCTCAGTTGCAGGAGCTGCTGGGTAAGCAGTTTATTCGTCCGAGTAGTTCCCCATGGGGAGCACCGATCCTTTTTGTCAGGGAAAAGGACGGTTCGCACAGGATGTGCATTGACTATAGGGAGTTGAACAAGTTAACGGTGAAGAACCGTTATCCACTCCCAAGGATAGATGATCTCTTCGATCAGATGCAGGGTGCATCTTGGTTTTCCAAGATCGATTTGAGATCCGGGTATCACTAGGTCAGGATGAGGGAGGAAGACGTGGAGAAGACCGCGTTTCTAACTGGTTATGGTCATTACGAGTTCGTGGTAATGTCGTTTGGGCTCACCAACGCGCCGGCAGTGTTCATGGATTTGATGAATCGGGTCTGCAGACCGATGCTCGATTGCTCGGTTATTGTGTTCATAGATGATATCTTGGTGTATTCCAAGACCCGAGAGCAGCACGAGGAGCACCTCAGGGAGCTGCTGGAGGTTCTGCGACGAGAACGGTTGTATGCCAAGTTCTCGAAGTGTGAGTTTTGGTTACGAGAGGTCCAGTTCCTCGGACATCTCGTTAACCAGGAGGGGATTTTGGTCGACCCGGCCAAAGTCGAGGCGGTTATGCAGTGGGAGATTCCGAAATCTCCCTCAGACATCAGGAGTTTCTTGGGATTAGCAGGGTACTACCGGAGATTCATTCAAGATTTCTCTAAGATTGCAGTACCCCTCACTCGTGTAACGAGGAAGGGGGTGGATTTCCGGTGGGGCCCTGAGCAGCAAAGGGCGTTTGAGACCCTCCGACGATGTTTATGCGAGGCGCCAGTGTTGACACTCCCCGAGGGAGTCGAGGATTTTGTAGTATTTTGTGATGCATCCATCACAGGCCTGGGGGCAGTCCTCATGCAAAGGGGACAAGTGATAGCCTATGCATCGTGGCAGCTGAAGCCGCATGAGACTAGATACCCTACGCACGATCTTGAGTTGGGAGCGGTGGTATTCGCTCTCAAGATTTGGAGGCATTATCTGTACGGGGTCCGATGTACTATATACATGGATCACAAGAGTTTGAGGCACGTCATGGATCAGCCGCACCTGAATATGAGGCAGCGCAGGTGGCTGGATGTAGTCAAGGACTATGATTTTGAGATCCTTTACCATCCTGGTAAAGCGAATGTGGTTGCGGATGCTTTGAGCCGCAAGTCAGTTAAGGTCTTCTACCCCAACAAGGTGTATGAGGATAGCGGTGGATTCCCCGCTTGTGAGTTTGATTAGGGATGCTCAGGTTGAGGGCATGAGATCAGAGAACTAGAAGTTGGAGCGGATTAAGGGCGAAAGCACCCGGTTTGTTCAGGATAGCCGCAAATTATTGACCCGACACGGTCAGGTTTGGGTTCCGATGACTGGAGGGGTCCGATAGACAGTGATGGAGGAGGCTCATAAGTCTTATTTTTCTATACACCCGGGGGGCACCAAG
The DNA here is from genome assembly GCF_052849685.1 of Lactuca virosa. Taxonomy (NCBI): domain Eukaryota; kingdom Viridiplantae; phylum Streptophyta; class Magnoliopsida; order Asterales; family Asteraceae; genus Lactuca; species Lactuca virosa. The sequence goes on along the minus strand of NC_136434.1, from coordinate 172,630,176 downwards.
ATGTACCGGGATTTGAGTTTGAGCTACTGTTGGCAATGTATGAAGCGAGAAATCGCTTGGTATGTTGAGAGGTGCCTGACTAGTAGAATGGTCAAGGCCGAACATCAGAGGCCGCATGGTAAGCTGCAGCCTCTGGAGATTCCCATGTGGAAATGGGAACAGATCACGATGGACTTCATTATGAAATTGCCGAGGACGGCGAAGGAGTTCGATGCTATATGGTTCATCGTGGATCGATTGACCAAGAGTGCCCATTTCTTGGCAATACGGGAGAGTTCGTCGGCCGAGAAGCTGGCGGACATATATGTCTGCGAGATCGTCGCTCGCCATGGGGATCTGGTCTCCATTGTTTCCGACCGGGATGTTAGATTTACCTCCCGTTTCTGGCAGAAGTTCCACGAGAAACTGGGCACGCGGCTGCACTTTAGTACATCATTCCATCCGCAGACCGATGGTCAGAGCGAGCGGACCATTCAGACCCTCGAGGATATGTTGAGGGCGTGTGTTATTGATTTCGGTGGGAGCTGGGATTCTAACCTACCGCTTGCAGAGTTCGCCTACAACAACAGCTATCATTCCAGTATTGGCGCTCCGCCCTTCGAGCTGTTGTATGGACGGAGGTGTCGCACCCCAGTTTGTTGGGGTGAGGTCGGACACAGGGTGATGGGACGGACGGAGGTAGTCTTGCAGACTACCGAGAAGATTCAGCAGGTTAGGCAGCGGCTGCAGACCGCTCAGAGTCGGTAGAAGAGTTACGCCGACCGGCACCGATCCGAGCTAGTGTTTCAGGTCGGTGATATGGTACTCCTGAAGGTCTCGCCCTGGAAGGGTGTGATCCGCTTCAGGAAGAGTGGAAAATTGGGTCCCCGATATATTGGGCCGTTCAGGATCATTGCCAGGGTTGGCAAAGTGGCTTATAGGCTAGAGCTTCCGGAGGAGCTTAGCCGGATCCACAGCACGTTCCATGTTTCGCAGTTGCGAAAGTGCATCATGGACCAGGAGGCAGTAGTATCGTTGGATGATATTCAGGTCGATGAGCGCCTGAATTACGTGGAGAGGCATGTGGCCATCTTGGAGAGGAAGAAGAAGATCTTACGGAACAAGGAAATACCTTTGGTGAAGGTGCAGTGCGAACATCGGAGGGGATCCGAGTGGACATGGGAGCCGGAGGTGGAGATGCGCGAGCACTACCCGACATTGTTTATTCCATAGGACTTCAAGGGCGAAGTCTAGTTCAAGTGGGGGAGAATTGTAACGCCCCGATTCTCAGGTATTGATTTAAATAATAATTTCTTTGGTTTTAAGTCCTACTCGACAAGTTGGTTTCCCTACTCGTCGAATAGCAGCGGGGTGGGATCGCGTGTTTAGTGGCCTACTCGCCGAGTCCATGAAGGGATTCGACGAGTAGGAGCTGGCAGATGAAACCCTAAATCCCGGGGTTTTCACCCTATTTAAGGAAGCATAAGCCTCCTTTGGCCTCTTTGCAGCCCTTTGAGAGCTCAGAAAACCCTAATTCGTGTGGTGTTTCATTCTTGTGTGTCTAAAGTTTTGGAGAGGAGATCTTTTGAGAAGAAGAGCTTGGAGAACAAAAGGCTAGGAGCAAGGAAGTGTGGGAAATCTGAAATCTACCTCAGATAGCATCATTTGGAGGTATCAAGTCGTCACCTTTTCTTCTTTTTCCTTCTAGACCTCTTTTGGTTGAGATCTATGGTTTTTATGGTTTGGTTGAGATGGTAATGTGGGATATGAGCTAGATCTAAAATTGTAACTTCAGATCTGTACCCTTCTTGGGTTCCAGAGTCATAAAGCTCCGAATTTGGTCCTGTATGAAGCCTCTTTGAGTATGAAACCCCCACTGAGAGCTTAGATTTGACATTAAGAGCCTTTGTAGCCATGCATGCACGTAAAGTTTGCAACTTTATGTGAAAAGCATGCCTTAGAAGCTTGGATATGTAGTTTGAAGCCGCTGCATGGCTCAAATGAGTCTGTATGGCAAAAAGGACTGAAGGGACTCGGCGAGTCGCATGGTCGACTCGGAGAGTCATATGAAGATAGGCATGAACTGGGCGAGTTGGAAGAACAACTCGGCGAGTCCGATGAAGATTGTCGTAGACTCGACGAGTGGATGAACAACTCAGCGAGTCGGTTGAGGTTTCCCCAATTTATGTATGCGCGTGTAACCGTCGAGTTGCAAGAAGGAAGCTCGACGAGTGGTCTTAGGGTCTCGATCGTAAACCGAAGGAACTCGACGAGTCACCCAGGTGACTCGGCGAGTGGGTTAGTACTTCAAGGAACTCGGCGAGTAGCCGAGGGTACTCGGCGAGTCAAGGTCAACATGGACTGTTGACCTTGACTGATGACTTTGACTTTGACCAGGGTTTGATTAGTTGGCTTTTGGGTTACCTTGAAAGGTTGGGAACTTATGGGTATGATTATACTATGGTAATAGGTGGTGGAGTTTGTGGCAGTGATCCGAGGGTTGAAGTTTATATACCTAGTCAACATCTGCAAGGTGAGTTATCCTCACTATATCGATAGGGTCTAAGGCACCAAGGCCGGCCCTTTAGTTGTTATCATTATGGTATGCTACATGTGGATATGATCTCTTAGATCGGAATCAGGATAGACAGTATGTTATGCTCTTATGATCCGTAGGGATTGATATGTTTGTGACCTGCTAGGTCAGTGCTCTAGTTATGAGAGATTGTTATGTTTGGTGATCAATAAGATAGATATGCTTGATGTTGTATATGCTAGTATATGTTAGTTATGCGCACATGGTTATTTACTTGTTGCTTGGGTTGAGGCGGTCCTGCTTTGTGCTGAAGGCCAACACACCCTATGAGCGGTCCGGGGAGACTGTAGGCCCACGTGGCGGTCCAGTTATGCCGAAGGCTCGGGACAGATTCAGATAGACTGTAGGCCCTATAGGGCGGTCCAGTCAGGCCGATGGCCCAGTATGCATATTGATTGATTGATTATTATGGATATGGTATTATCAGTATGGTATTGGTATTTTGGGGGGAGCTCACTAAGCTCTCGGGCTTACAGTTTTCAGTTATTGTTTCAGGTACTTTAGGAGATCATGGCAAGGCGAAGGCGTGACCGTACCGCTCCTCATCCTTATGATCTGGTTATTGGGACACTCTGATGAATAACGATTGAAAACATTTTTGTAAACAAATACTATTTGGTTTTATTTATGATTGAAAAAGTTTACATTTGGCGTAAAATTTTGGATGTTACATGCTCATACTCCAAGAAACCAAGCTATGGGACCAAAAGATGCCATATTCTACCCTAAATCTATATCTAAGCTTGTAATTATCAAGGTTCAAACTTTATACCTTCATTAGGCTAGAAATGGTGCACAAACTCTGGATCTACAATCTCCTTCTTCTCCTTCGCTTCTTCCCAAACCTCCTTCTTCTTCAAAACCACCAAAGAACACCAAAACACTCAAGGTAAGCTCAAATATGCACTTAAGAAGGATAGAGTTCGAGTTTGACACTAAAAGGGAAGAGAGGGATGAAAGGGTAAGGGACTTGAGGGACTTAAAGTCTTTAAATTAGGTGCAAACCCTAAAAATTATAGTTTTCCCTTGGCTTGAGTACGCCCAACGTACGTCGGGGATCCTATGATAATGCGCGTGAAAGGAGTACACCGTGAATACCTAGTGTACGACCAACATACTCACAATCCTCCATCACCTTTTATTTGAATTAGAACACATATTAAATCAAAACTTCATACCTGGTGACTCAGGTGCTACATTGAGGGTGTATCGATAACTTTGATAACAATAACTGTCTACCAACACATCAGCTTGAACGGAACACTATGTGACAATAAGTTTGCTATTCTTTGATTTCTTTGAGGACTTAATGTAACGCCTGCAGATTCGGGCTAGTTAATTTAAAGATAATAAACATTAAAAATGACTTTTTGATAGAAGCTTATTTAGAATAAATAATCTTAACCAAAGTTATAGTATATGTCACAAAGATTTCGTACATATAAAGAACGTTGAAATCTGACTTATAACGAAGAAGTTTTGACCCGTCGAGGTTTCGCTATTAAACCGACACGGCTCCACGTATCGTAAAAAGTAAATTTTTGATGAATTACTTTTTTAGCCTTAGTGATCTAAACAAAAGTCGTAGTAGTTGTTAAACCAAGAGTGTGCATGTAGAGAACGTCCAAATTTGACTTCATTTGAGGAAGTTATGATTTTTTGTAAGATTCAACGTAGCAGTGTACAGCTCGAAAATCAAATTTTAGATCGATGGATTATGTAACGCTCGGTTCCGAATTGACTCCTAGTCTGAGACTATGGCTCGAAGGTCGGTCACTATAAGGATTATGGCTCTTGGGAAGGAAAGATCTAGGCCCTTTTGGGTGTGGGTGTGTAACATCCCGTGTATTAAATAGATAAATGGATTAGGGTTTATATGAATAGTAGCCTAAAATCAATAATAATATAGCAAGATGTTGGCCTCGAGGAGCTAATTGTCACGATTTAAGAAGTTGGGGGGTTAAAAGTGTAAGTTATGGAGTGGTTTGCAAATATTTACGAAAGTGGGGGCTGATTGGTAAATTATTGGGACTTAACTTGAATAGATTTTGGGAAGAAAGGGCTAAATTGTAAATTTCGGATTCAATGTGTAAAGAATTCTGAGGGCGGGGGTTATTAGGTAAAATTTTGGACTTAGTTTGAAGAAAATCGGGTAAGGAGGGACTGGATGTGATAAAAGTGAATGGAAGTTTGGAGGGATGCAGGATCAACCAGTGATCTATATTCCCTCCCGTATACCCGACGCAACCCTAACCCTAGGGCACGGGATTCCAGCCGCCGCTATTGGAGTACCTCCCGCTGCCATTGTAACGCCAAGACCCGCCGCCGCCGCTATAGTGCCGACGATTCCGCCATCACGACACTTGCTGCCGGAGGTGCTGTGCGCAACCGGAGGACCGTCGGGATCGGTAAAAAGGAGGTGGTGTTCGTCGTTGTGCAGTGTGAGTGTGAAGAGAAGGCTTTCGGTAAGACTATTAGCCACCATCCTCTTTCTTCTTCTTCGCTTCTACCAGTTTGACGTCGTGGGACTTTTGTTGACCGGAAGGTCTCAGTACATATAGACCGGAGGGTCTTTGTACGTTATTGACCGGAGGGTCTCGGTACATATAGACCGGAGGGTCTTAGTATATTATCGACCGGAGGGTCTTATTTGTTATAATGTGTTATCGTGCGTACTGTCTTTGTGACTTATGTTGTTATATTAATCTGTGTATATGTTGATCTTATGTGTTTATTTGAGTACTGTGATATCCTACATTGTGTGATTCCTACAATGTATTATTATGAGTACCAGAGTTAGGACCGGAAGGTCCATAGAGTTAGGACCGGAGGGTCCATCAGAGTTGTGGGACTGGAGGGTCCCATTGAGACACACATACTGGAGGGTCTTACAGAGTTATAGCCTCGAGTGGCTAATGGGCTGTATGTGGTATCTTGGGGAACTCACTAAGCTTCGTGCTTACCGTGTTATGTGTTATGTGTTTCAGGTACTTCTCAGGATCACGGGAAGGCGCCGGCTTGATTGTACACACGAGATAGAGTTACGTTTTGAGGATCCTCGATTTTTATTCAAATAATTATGAACATGTGTTTTGATAATATATATATTGAGATTTTGTGAGATGTGTTGATGATATTTATGTGATTTTAAAAATGAAAAATTTATATGAAAATTCACGGTGTTACAAGTTAGTATCAGAGCCTTGATTTGAGGGATTTGGATATACTCTCGGGAATGTCTGAACTCAAACTGAGGATTTGAGAAAATTTTCTAAAAAGAAATTATTTTTATAAAACGAGTAAGAGTTTTAAAGAGAAAACGAGATAGAGCAGCGTGTACAATCAGCCAGAGCCGAACGGTGATTTCCCAAAATACCATTATTTGTTTTTTGTACGACATATTTATGAGATATTAGAGCTGCATGCTAGAGGATAGGCCAGGTATTTCAGAAATTAGGGCTAGAGTTGTCTGATTCATGATGCAGTAGCCTAGGGGATGCTACTGATTGATATTACCTGCTATTTTCCCTATATGTACTGAGTAGAAGCACTTAGCATGAATCTTTTAGAGAGAGTCTTGAGTCAAGGAGTAATCTAGGAGAGATACCTAGACGAGCATTTGAGGAATCTACTGAGAGAGTAGTTAGAGATCCACAAGAGGAAGGATTGCCTGAGTTCGGTGATGCCTTTTGAGTTATGAGAAGAGCGAGTGGAGTGGTATGCTAGAGTGGTTTCATGTGCTGGTTATTCGATGCCCGAATGCTGCTTGCTTTGTGCTTTGTGGAACTCTCGAATGATGGGAGTCAGCTACTAAGTGAATATGACGATATTCAGGAGGTAGATGGTTGGCATCACGAGGAGCTCTTCAGCAGCTAATGGCAGAGAAGAGTGAGAACCTAGAGAGTAATCGTAGACTGATGAGTACGCTGTTTAGAGGTGAGTATTCGCTAGAGAGCGAGCAGGTGTAATGGGAATGGTGATCGAGAAGGTTGAGCAGTTACTTAGAAAATCTGGGACGCTCCGTGTGGAAAGTATGGGTAGATGTGGCAGGTAGTATGGGCCCGTACTACTAAAAGCAGAGGACCCATACTCAAAATAGGGAGAATTCTGAAGGTTCTAAGTAGCAGAATGAGGAGAAATAAAATGGTCCGGGTACCATGATTCGTAGTAAAGTGTGTTTTCGCTTTTATCAGTTATCCAATTGTGATTATTCAGACTGGGAGTGGATATGGGAGATTATGGGGCCAGAGCGCCATGTCGGTTGAGCTTAAATGGAGTATACCCTGGGTGGGAAAATTTGAGTTTAGATCTCGAGGGTTTTTTTCTGGTGAGGTGCCAGTTGGAGTCACAAGACTCAAATAGGAGTGGAGATGATGCATCATGGAGGATTGCCGTCTGAGTTGAGTGGTCGGGTGATGGCCTGTGATGTCAAGGTTCTATTTTGAGGATTATATTATTCCTTTTTCCCATTTTTAAGAGGATGGGTGAGTGAGTTTCTGATGTTATAGATTAGAAGAAGTCCCTGTGGGGCACCAGGGAGTTGCGATATTGGAACCAAGAGTATTTTGTTGTATCAGAGCATTGAGTTACATTCTTATGCTGGGAAGAGTCATCAGTGAGTACTGTGACTAGCGAAGGCTCGAACATGCCTTGTTTGAGTTTGGTAAGTTGTATACCAGAAACTGTTTTCGGAAAACGAGAGGAGTATATCGAGTTGTCGGCTTGCGTGGCTATGCAGCGGATCGACTGTGAGGGTGAGGTCTTCCATGCTATGTCGATTCTTGCAGTGGAGGTGATGATTGAGGATTCAGAGAACGAAGTGTGTGATAGTCCATTATTTCCAGGAAAGGGGATAGTGCTATCCTAGGACCGTCTGTAACACATATAAAATTCGAGCCATTTTAAAACTTTTTAAATCATTTGAAACCATTCAATTATTACAATTTGTTTTCAAAAAAGAGTTTATACATCGGAGTTCCCAGAAATCATAATCGTCAATCGAGGAAGTGTACGGCCACGCCTTCGCCTACCTACGGCCATCCGTTGAACCTGAAACAATAAACTGAAACTGTAAGCCCGAAAGCTTAATGAGTTACCCCCAAAATACCAACCTCATATAACCATAATCATATCATATCAACAAACACAGAACAACCATGCATCTCAAGTCTACAGTCTGACTGGTCCACCCGCACCGGGCCTTCAGTCCACCTGGTCCACTCCCTGAGTCTATAGTCTGACTGGACTGCCCACACCGGGCCTTCAGTCTATCTGGTCCAATCTTTGAGCCTCGGCACGTCTGGACCACCCTCTCGGGGCCTTTAGCCTATCCGAACCGCTCGCCGGGCCTTCGGCCTGACTATGTGCCCTCCCGGGTCTGCAGTCTATCCGGTCCGCCCTGGGTATGTTGGCCTACAGCACGAAGCAGGACCCGCCTCAACCCAACCCCAATCAAACAACAAGGTGCACATATAACAAATAATCACATAACAGTCTATAGGCAAACAAACTGATCAAACAGATCATATAGCATAGCAACATCCTATAACCAGGATCCCGACCTAACCAGTCACTAACATAGCATCATCGTATATACCAGGATACCGACCCAAACCAGGTCACTAAACATAATACCGTCCTAACTACCAGGACGCAGATCAACAGATCAGTAAACATATCATGCAAATACCTGGATACAAATTCGATAAAGGGCTGGCCTTGGTGCCATAGACCTTGTTGATATAGTGAGGATAACTCAACTTGCAATGCTAGACCGAACCACGAAATCACGCTCCCGAAACACTGCCCCAAACTCCAACACCTATAACCATCAATGATCCAATTCATAAATATCCGCTTACCAATTATCCTCAAAACTCAAAACGGTCAACCCTTGGTCAAAGTCAAAGTCAACTATCAAGGTCAACAGTCCATGTTGACCTCAACTCGTCGAGTACCCTCAGCTACTCGCCGAGTTCCTTGCATAACTTGCCAACTCGCCGAGTCACCATGCCACTCGCCGAGCCCAAGGCAATCTTCATCGGACTCGCTGAGTTGTTCATCCAACCCGTCGAGTTCATGACCATCTTCATATGACTCGCCGAGTCTACCATGCGACTCGTCGAGTCCCTTCAGACCTTCTTCCATACAGATGCTTTTTAAGCCATGTAAAGGCTCCATATTGTAGATCCAAGCTCCTAGGGCATGTATATCACGTAAAGTTGCAAACTTTACGTGCATGCAAGGCGCTAATCACATAAATCAAGCTAAAGAAGAGGTTCTAGGCAAAAGAGCTTCACCAACAAGCTAAAGTCTGAGACTTTATGATGATAAGATCCAAGATGATCCTAGATCTGAAGTTGCAACTTCAGATCTTGGCTCATCACTCGAAATTCAACACCAAGTGCCCCAAAATGGTCCCAAAACTCAAATATAAAAAGGGATCTAGCTAGAAGAAGCTCAAGGTGATGACTTGATACCTTCAAATGATGATAAACTGAGGTAGACTTCAGATCCCCAACTGTTCCTTGCTCAAAGCTTCTTGATCTTCAAGCCTTTCCTCACCAAGATCCACCTTTCAATCTTAAACACACAAGTATGGAGAGAGAATGGAGATCTAGGGTTTCCGGACTCTCAAGAGGCTTCAAAGGGACTAAGGGAGGGTAATGATCCCTTAAGTAGGGTGCCAAAACCCGGAAATTAGGGTTTCACCGTCCAGCTCCAACTCGTCGAGTCACTCCTCCGACTCGGCGAGTTGGTCACTTAAACACGTGGCCCAAACCCGCTGCTACTCGGCGAGTCAGGCTACCAACTCGTCGACTAGACCTCGAAATCATGACAATTTAACCATAAATTGATAGTCGGGAAATCGGGGTATTACAATTCTCCCCCACTTGAACTTGACTTCGTCCTCGAAGTCTGCTGCGGTGAACATCCTTGGATAGTGCTCCCGCATCTCTGCCTCCAGCTCCCACATCCACTCGGACCCTCTATGGTGCTCCCACTGTACCCTTACCAAAAGGCACATCCTTGTCCCGCAGAACCTTCACCACTCTCTCCAGAATGGCCACATGCCTCTCCACATAATCCAGGCGCTCACCGACCTGAATGTCATCCAACGATACTACCGCCTCCAGATCCATGACGCACTTTCTCAAGTGGGAATTGGGAAAGGTGATGTGAATCCCAATCGAACCTTTTCATAAGGTCTATCCTTCATGCCACTTTGCCAAATTGACAAAACCCTGATGATCCAAAGTATCATAAACCTAACTTTCCCTTTTCCTGAAGCGAACCCTTTTTGCTGACATGATAATGCATCCTTCAGCTCTCAGAATATCATACATAATCAATCCACTAATGAATACGAACACTCATGCCTGGACCAATCAGCCTCGGGCTGGAATACCAAACATATCAAGTACAGTCAATCATAGGGTCCGGTCATCCTCAGGATGGAATACCCTAGATTGGAATACCTCCATGAACATAACTCGGGTCTACTCATAATCGGAGATCCAAGGATCTGTCCTTGCGTCTCATCCACAATCCTCTTATTCGTCACAACCGTGTACAACTCCCCTGAACCTTTGCAAAACATTCATTCGAACGCGCTCCGGCACCTTGAATCCTGGAATCCCGAAATCGGTCTGACTTCCTAACAGACAACTCTACTGAACCGTTGTCACTTCCATACCACTTACACCCAATCCTGATAATTCGAGGTTCCCACCAAAACAGGATCGCAGATTACCTATTGTTGTTGAAATTCAGTGCCTTCATAGATTACAAAAACTATTGAACACTGAGCCTTCGGCATGACTGGACCGCCCTTTAGGGCCTACAGCCTCCCCGGTCCGCTCGCCGGACGTTTGTTCTGACTGGGCCGCCTTACCAGGCCTTCAGTCTATCCGGACCGCCCTGGTCTGCTAACCTCCTGTCCCAAGCCCGTTCCTCTACTGAGCCCCTGTGCCTACGACTTACCGTCGGCCCGAACAGGTTATCTTGGCCTACTGCCTCAATCCTACCGCTCTCCCTAGAACCTATGTGCCTACGTCTCATCGTCGGTTCGCACCAGGTATCTTAGCCTACTATATAGCGCAGGACCGGCTCAACCCCATCCCGATGCCATAAACGATTAAGAAAAGATCTAACCCGGTTCCCAGAACCCGAATAACGGAACGTTCTAATCCCAACCTTCCCAAACTAACGAATACTCATTCGGCCTGCTCCCAGTCCCCAACTGGAGTATTACCCGATCCGAGAAGATTAATCCTAGAGACACTCCGAACTGATTAGACCACCAAATCCTCTACACTCCATCCGATCTCTAATATCAACTTCGGTTCAACCAAAATACATCGGAGTCCACAGTCTACTCCAACAGCATGTTCAATACTTGGAACAAACCTATTGATCGCTATAGCATAGCAGTCTACTCAATACCCGAACATAGATCTACAAACATATACAGAGTCTTCAGCATGACTGGACCGCCTTAACAGGCCTTCAGCCTATCTGGACCTCTCTCAGAAACTTCATCATGTCTGGACCGCCTCTCCGGGCCTTCAGCCTGTCCGGACCGTTCTCCGAGCCTTCGGCCTGACTGGTACGCCCCACCGGCCTTCAGTCTATCCGGACCGCTCTAAACTGTTGAGCATATCCCTGGGCCATCCCTCCTGGTGCTCTCTCCCATGCGTCCTGTTCTCACCCACTTGGGGCTTTGAACTCCTGTTCTCAAGTTTGAGTCTGGCCCTATCTGTGTAAAGGATAGATGAGTTAAGATTTCAAAATCCTGGTGGATTTCACTTTGAGTGGTTGGGTTGCATATGATGTTCTAGACCTGGGAGGGTCAGTTCGATTGGGTTGAGAAGGATCGCAGCATTCATAGAGTTAGTGAGTGTTAGGCGACAGAGGTCGGAAATGACGTGTGACTACAGATAGGTTGTATCATTGCTTGGAGTAAAGCGAACCTAGTGGTTGCATGTATAATGTGGTCGGTTGAGATAGTTCTGTTGGATTGAACAGCTGGGGTTATGCTTGGGATTGTGGCCATATCGTTCAAGTTGTCGGGCGGGTAAGGGATGGTAAGGAATGATTTCGAGGACGAAATCTAAATTAAGTGGGGGAGAGTTGTAACATCATGTGTATTAAATAGATAAATGGATTAGGGTTTATATGAATAGTAGCCTAAAATCAATAATAATATAGCAAGATGTTGGCCTCGAGGAGCTAATTGTCACGATTTAAGAAGTTGGGGGGTAAAAAGTGTAAGTTCTGGAGTGGTTTGCAAATATTTACGAAAGCAGGGGCTAATTGGTAAATTATTGGGACTTAACTTGAATAGATTTTGGGAAGAAATGGCTAAATTGTAAATTTCGGATTCAATGTGTAAAGAATTCTGAGGGCGGGGGTTATTAGGTAAATTTTTGGACTTACTTTGAAGAAAATCGGGTAAGGAGGGACTGGATCTGATAAAAGTGAATGGAAGTTTGGAGGGATGTGGGATCAACCGGTGATCTATATTCCCTCCCGTATACCCGACGCAACCCTAACCCTAGGGCACGGGATTCCAGCCGCCACCATTGGAGTACCTCCCGCTACCATTGTAACGCCAAGACTCGCCGCCGCCGCTACAGTGCCGACGATGCCGCCATCACGACAACTGCTGCCGGAGGTGTTGTGCGCAACCGGAGGACCGTCGGGATCGGTGAAAAGGAGGTGGTGTTCGTCGTTATGCAGTGTGAGCATGAAGAGAAGGCTTTCGGTAAGACTATTAGCCACCATCCTCTTTCTTCTTCTTCGTTTCTACCGGTTGGACGTCGTGGGACGTCGCCGCCTGCTGTCGGTGACCTTATGGCCACCGTTTCTACTCATTTCGATTATGGCAGCTGCCTGTGAGGTTGTTGAGCTGTGTATGGTCGAGTATATGAGCTATTCTCGGTGTTTGTGGTGTTATATGAGAGTTAATGGACAGGAAAATCAACCACCACCACCTCAAGGTGGTGGCTGCCACCCATTTTCGCTTTCTGCCGCCCTATGCCGCCACTAGCCGCCATGGGTGGTGGTTGTGTGCATGTGTATTTTATGTTGAGGTTGTTTATGAAAATTGTAGGCAGGAACAACCACCACCACCATTGGAAATGGTGGCTGCCGCTGCCGACCACCACTACCCGAGGTGGCAGTGGGTGGTGTTGACCTAGTGGAACCCTAATTAGCCCAATTGATTAATATTGGACTGGGTTGGTTCGTGATTGGGCTAGAAACCCTAATTAGGGTTTAGAAAACCCTGATTTTGGGTTTGTTGGTTTGGGCCTATTGGGACCCGCGTTTGGACCAGTGGACTGAAGTTATGACTCATGCCGATCCCGTTGTATGATGGCTTAGTGGAAATATGGACTTAATGGGTTAAGTCCTTAATGGGTTAAGTGAGAAACATTTAACCCTAATCGTCATTTTATGCGAAAACCCTAATTGTTTTACAAGGGCCTTGTGTTGGGCCTTTCTATTGGGCTTTGGTGTTTGGGTTATTGATGGGCCTTCCAAGAGCAATTATGTGGACCAGAATATTTAGGTTGGCTTTAGGGTAAGGCCCATATGAGGGTTTGGTCCCAATTTAGAAAATTGGGCCATAGTTGGGACATTAGTGGACTTTTGTGGACCCATTTGGTATTGGGCCTTTGTGGGCCCATTGGGCTTGGTCTATTTATGGATCGGATTGGTGGATCATATTTAGACCTAATATGTGAAGGTTTGGTCTTAGATCCTAATGGGGTTAATTGTGGGTTTCTCTAAGTGTTAGAAGACGGAGTACAACAACAACATTTATAGGATCCGTTCGCCATCCGAGGTGAGTCTTCTCACTATACTTACCTGTGTAGTGATTTGTGTGTGACCGGAGGGTCTTATTCACATTATTGACCGGAGGGTCCCAATACATATATACCGGAGGGTCTTTGTACGTTATTGACCGGAGGGTCTCAGTACATATAGACCGGAGGGTCTTAGTACATTATCGACCGGAGAGTCTTATTTGTTATAATGTGTTATCGTGCGTACTGTCTTTGTGACTTATGTTGTTATAGTAATCCGTGTATATGTTGATCTTATGTGTTTATTTGAGTACTGTGATATCCTGCATTGTGTGATTTATGCAATGTATTATTATGAGTACCCGAGTTAGGATCGGAAGGTCCATAGAGTTAGGACCGGAGGGTCCATCAGAGTTGTGGGACTGGAGGGTCCCACTGAGACACACAGACCAGAGGGTCGTATAGAGTTATAGCCTTGAGTGGATAATGGGTTGTATGTGGTATCTTGGTGAACTCACTAACCTTCGTGCTTACCGTGTTATGTGTTATATGTTTCAGGTACTTCTCAGGATCACGGGAAGGCGCCGACTTGATTGTACACATGAGATAGAGTTACGTTTTGAGGATCCTGGATTTTTATTCAAATAATAATGAACATGTGTTTTGATAATATATATATATATATATATATATATATATATATATATATATATATATATATATTGAGATTTTGTGAGATTTGTTGATGATATTTATGTGATTTTAAAAATGAAAATTTTATATGAAAATTTATGGTGTTACAGGGTGATGTATTAGAAATGATTCGGGTGTTCGATTCGTGTTTTGGAGCCTAGGGGTATTTCGGTAAAGTGGCAGTTCGGCCTTCTGTGGAAAATGGATTTTCGTTCGGAAGGTCTTAAGAAAGGTTTGAGTTGTTAGAAGTGTAGGGATTCTCGTCACCTTTCCGTGGATATAAGGATCGTCGGAATCGGGCTTTTAACGAAGAAGTTATGGCCTTCAGAAGTTTCGTGGTTTTCAGGCTTAGCCTAGTACACGGGGCGTACACAAAGTGTACGCGGGGGTTACTAGCAAGGAAGGTGGTACGCTGGGCGTACTGACCAAGAGGGTCGCCAATGTTCCTCGGAGTACGTTGGGCGTACCATATGTACGCTGTGTGTACTCTAGTCAGATCAGAACCCTATTTTTGGGTCTTGGACCCTATTTAAACTCCTTATCTCATAACCTCACCCTAATATCTTCAGCCTCCACCCCTATAAACCCTAGAAATCATCTTATACCATTCATGGTGGCATATTGAGCTTATGGAGTCCATTTTTGGAGTGTTTGGCCCATTTTCAAGAAGGTGGAGTTAGATGCAAAGATGGAGATCAAGAAGAAGCTTATGGACCTGAATTTTGCGACTTATTTTCAGCTTGATGAAGGTATAAAGTTCTGAACTTGACCATTGAATGCTTAGATCTATTATGTTGAGTTTTTGGATCTTTTTGGCCCCAAGAATGGAGCTTTATGGTTCCAAATCCGTTTTAGGCTTAGGGTTGCCACCCTTGGTGCTAGCTAAGTCCCTAAGGCAGAAAGTTTCCATCTTGGAGGTCTTAATGGATTCATGCAAGAGTTATGGTCCTTTTCATGGAAGTAGATTGTTATACTCTGATTTTGGGTTCATGTGGGTCATATAAGTCACCAAGTCAGTGACTTTATGGATTAAGACGTTAGGTAGAGCTTAGATCTGTAATTTGGTCCCTTGGTTTGAAGCATTAAGCACTTAATGGATTTTGTGCATCAGCCGTTTGTATGCTGGGCGTACAATGTAGTACGCTGCGCGTACAACCCTTTTTCCTAGTACGCTAAGTGTATAGAAGAGGTATGTTGGGCGTACGCTTTTAGGAGGACATGGGCCTTAGTGGACTTCAGACCTTTGGGTCCTAATGGTTTTGGGCTTGGACTTGCTGTTTGTTGGGCCTGAATGTATCTTGGGCGAATATTGAAATAGTTGGGCCTATTGGGCCTTGTGGCCCAATATTGAAATGGACTTCACATTGTGGGCCTCGGTTTGGGCCAATTCTTGGATTAGGTTGTTGTGGGCCTTCGTGAGCCAATTAGGGTCAGGATTATTGATTAAGGAGAATATTGGGCTATAGAATAAGGTCCATTAGAAAGGTTCGGGCCCAATTTGGAAAATTGGGCCATTGATGGTTTTATGGACATTATTGTGTTAGGCTTTTGTTTTGGTTTGGGCCTTAGTTTTGGATCATACTGGGCCATGGGTAGAAAGGTAATTTTACCCCATGCATGGATTAAGGATTATGGGATGGGACCCAATTGCTAATTGGGTATATTGATTGGTATTGATAGCTCGGGAAGTGGACAGGGCAGCAGCTAAGGATTTCTTTCGGGAAGCTTCTGCATTCGAGGTGATTCTCCTCACCATACCAATGGGTCTAAGGCACCAAGGCCGGCCCATTATGCATTATGTGATATGCTAGTTGATTTCGTGTTATGTGGTATGCTAGTTGATTATGTGGTATGTGATATGCTAGTTATCTTTGTGATGCTTGCATGGATCTGACATCCCCATTTTTCACTGCCAGAAAAGACCGATTTTGTTTATGCTTTATAAAAATCAGAGTACCTCTTTTAATAAAAATGTTGCGGAATTTGTTCCCAGAAAAACATGATAAATACGTTATCAAAGCATTTCCGAAGAAATGTATTTTTATCCATTTTAAAACATTTGGGATGTCATCGTCAATACATAAACATAAGCATAAATAGAACTTACATTCATTTACACTAGTGATCTACATCTCTTTTAAATCCCTCAGTGTAAAGTAGCTTCATATCGACACCTGTGATACAAATAAGCTTGAGTAGGTCAGGTTGGGAAACCTGGTGAGTACATAGGGTTTTCAACCCACAATAATTTAATTATTATGTTTAAACATCAAACAATCAACCCAATTACCCATCCCCATTATCTTCCTTACTCTTAAGGATCTACCCTAAGAATCATCTATCCTGCATTCGTTCATTTCGAAGCCCATTACTTCCAGGGTTTATATGATAGGCACTAAGTCCATAGCTACCAATGCTTGTTCGTAAAGCACTAATTCCATAGTTGCTAAAGTTCATTCATCGGGTACTAAATCCATAGCTACCAGTGTTCAGCTAATAGGTACTAAATCCATAGCTACCAACGTTTATTTAACAGGTACTAAGTCCATAGCTACCAATGTTTATTCTATAGGCACTAAGTCCATAGCTACCGATGTTATTTGTTAGGCACTAAGTCTATAGCTGCCAATGTTCACTCATATCATCTTCCATCTCTCATCATTCATCTACCCATGTTTTACCCAACATATTCGTAGATATAAAATATATATACATTTTAAATTATTTAAAACATGTATAAAATCGTTCATCCAGCATAGAAAGCAAGTATTCAAATAATATGCACACATACCACGTAATTTATATAAAATACTTCATATCTATGTGTAAGATGAAAGTAACTATGCACTCACCTGCAATGGTGGTGACTCGGTACTCGGACAGCACTTCGTTTACTTTAAAACGAATTTCCGTTGACAAAACCTAGTATCATTTCCACTAGAGTTTAGTCTAATGTTCAATGAGACTAATTAATAGTCTAACTATTATTACTATTATATAAGCGTTAAACAATACTCTTCACCCACTATGTACAGACAGGGGCCAGACATGAAACACCCGAGGGCAGGATCATTTTGGCATATAGCACTTCTGAAATCCAACAACCCAGGTGGCCCTTGAAACCGGATTCCCCGTACCGCGAGTGGTTAAAAAGATATTATAACGACACTTATATAACTCGTAATAATAGGTCAAATAATTATTATAAGGTCCTAATAACGTTACTATATTTAAATAAAAGCTATATTAAAAATTAGGTAGGCATATCTTACCTACGAGGGGGTTTGGCTAGGAGCCGCGCTCTGCAGGGGCAGAACTTCCGAGCCGAAAGCTCTTCTTCTCGGAGCCGTCGAGCGCTCCGGGGCTTTCTTCTAGCGCTAGGGGAGTTTTGGGAGGTTTAGAGAGAGAAGGGTGGAGGTGTGAAGAAATGAGGGTGGAAGGGGTTGTATTTAAGGGTGAAATATGGCTGAAATTAGTGCCACATGTCACCATCTAGTGGCAAGCCTTGGGGAGAAAGCAATGGCCAAGATTGTGCCACGTCACCCCTTTTGCAGCAGCACCCTGCCGACTTCTAAACCATGTAACTTTCGCATACGAGCTCCGTTTTCGACGTTCTTTATATCCATGCGTAGGTAAAAATAAGATCTAAAACTTTCATTTTGACTCCGTCGGCTAATTCACGGCCGATCTTAAATTTAACAGTACGAGGAGCTTATACTGTTAAATGTTCGCGTAAAATTCATAACTTCTACATACGGACTCCGTTTTCGTCTGTCTTTTTACCGTTGAGTTCCTATTAATGAGATCTTCAATTCTCATTTAGGTCGTGTAGGCCAAAAACCGCTCGATCTAAAATTTGAGTTTCGGGCCGTGCACTGCTATGCCAAATCTTAGAAAATTCATAACTTGCTCATACGAAGTCAGATTTGGGCGTTCTTTTTATGGACGCTCTCGGTTTAACATATTTTACGACTTTCGTTTAGATTACTAAGGCCAAAAAGTACTCTATCGTAAATTCACTATTTACGTCTCCCGGTGCCGTGCCGGTTTTGCCGTAAAACTTCGACGGGCCATAACTTCTTCGTTATAACTAGGATTTCGACATTCTTTATATGTACGGAACCCTTGTAACGTATACTATGACTTGGTTAAGATTATTCATTCTAAATAATCTTCTATTAAAAAGTCATTTTTTGACGCTTATCGTCTCTAAATTGACTAGCCCGAATCTACGGGCGTTACAATTATCTTCCCCTTAGGATGATTACGTCCCAAAATCATCAATGAAACAGGGTTGTATAATGACTCCCTACGTTATCTCTTCATCCTAGGTAGTACTCGTAACTTCTATATTTCTTCGAATGCGTATTTAACTCCTGATCTTCTTGACTGCAAGTGGTGCTTGATCTTACACCCGTTCTCTATGTCTTGTTAGACTTTCAATCATGACCTTCATGTCACAACCTCGCTCTTTATCAGAGACTCCCTCTTCTTCTTAACAAACTTAAGTTAAGTTTATTTGATTTCCACGATAGACTGATGGGTCGTGTTGTAATGACCTCTCATCGTATGATGCAACACTTAGACTCAGGTCTCTTAGAGTCAAATTCCAGAATGGAATATACTTCCTTCATGTTCTAATGTCATATAATGACATTTTAACATGTAGAATTTCTAGCTACCAACTTCTTTAACAACGAGCGTGATACTTCTATTGATCGTTTTGATTTCATTCTTCTGGTTTAAGTCAGATGCTACATCGAACTTGGTTCTCTGAACCATGTAACATACTCGTCTTAGTCGGACTCGATTTGATATGACCACTAGGGTCGAAATAATCATCTGTCTTAGTCATTACCGAAACAATGGTAACGACATACACGAACAAAACGGAATCAATTACTAGGTTCTTGGTAACCTTGTGACTTTCCCTGATCCAAGTGCGAGTCCTGTGCTTCCGGTAGTATAGGCCTCTACTACCTTTCACACCTACTCATACTCGTCCCAAGTATTTGTCTCGCAGTTCTCCAAGTCAATATCACAAAAACAATTTTAACACATACAAATGTGTCCAAAAAAATCATAAAATTTTTCCCTTGACTCTACTAGGACTTCTTCCATGCGTATCTTCAATCATCAATTCTGTTTCAACTCGGTTGGTGATGGAAATGTTAGACGATGGGATAACTACATGGATTATACAAAAAAATCTTTCTTTCTGCTAATCGAAAGTGTACTTCTCCCGTACTAGACGTATTATTTCTTAGACGTATTCTAAAGGCAAGATATCACTCTCAAAATATCTTCCGATAGGTATCATTCAATATCGTAACCCTTTTCATTTCCTCTATTTACTCAATTCTCTATGAGTCTTCACCATGACGTTATTTTCACGGAAGCATGCATTCATTGCATCGAGACGAGAATATGGATAGAGAAGATTTAGACGTGTAATCCTCCTTATTACTTCAAAAAGTTACATTCCAATTCTAATATCATAATTAAACGTTTAGAAATCTGAACACAAAAAATTTCCAGATCCGGTCGGCAACAGACTATAGATCCGATCAAACGATAGCATCATAAAACATCACAATTCATTAACACATAAAAGCATGTTAGGCATTTTCCCTAAATTTGCTAGTGCTTGTGTCTATTCAGGTGTATTACATAAAATTTATTAGACACACTCCTCACCATCATCGCTTAGCATTCTAAGTTTAAGTCTAGAAATAAATTCTTATTCCTAGTTCACTTAAACTAATGCTCTGATACCAACTGTGACATCCCCATTTTTCACGACCAGAAAAGACCGATTTTGTTAATGCTTTATAAAAATCAGAGTACCTCTTTTAATAAAAATGTTGCGGAATTTGTTCCCAGAAAAACATGATAAATACGTTATCAAAGCATTTCCGAAAAAATGTATTTTAATCCATTTTAAAACATTTGGGATGTCATCGTCAATACAGAAACATAAGCATAAACAGAACCTACATTCATTTACACTAGTGATCTACATCTCTTTTAAATCCCTCAGTGTAAAGTAGCTTCATATCGACACCTGTGATACAAATAAGCTTGAGTGGGTCAGGTTGGGAAACCTGGTGAGTACATAGGGTTTTCAACCCACAATAATTTAATTATTATGTTTAAACATCAAACAATCAACCCAATTACCCATCCTCATTATCTTCCTTACTCTAAAGGATCTACCCTAAGAATCATCTATCCTGCATTCGTTCATTTCGAAGCCCATTGCTTCCAGGGTTTATATGATATGCATTAAGTCCACAGCTGCCAATGCTTGTTCGTAAAGCACTAATTCCATAGCTGCTAAAGTTCATTCATCGGGTACTAAATCCATAGCTACCGGTGTTCAGCTATTAGGTACTAAATCCATAGCTACCAACGTTTATTTAACAGGTACTAAGTCCATAGCTGCCGATGTTATATTTAACAGGTACTAAATCCATACCAATGTTTATTCTATAGGCACTAAGTCCATAGCTGCCGATGTTATTTGTTAGGCACTAAGTCTATAGCTGCCAATGTTCACTCATATCATCTTTCATCTCTCATCATTCATCTACCCATGTTTTACCCAACATATTTGTAGATATAAAATACATATACATTTTAAATTATTTAAAACATGTATAAAATCGTTCATCCAGCATAGAAAGTAAGTATTCAAATAATATGCACACATACCACGTAATTTATATAAAATACTTCATATCTATGTGTAAGATGAAAGTAACTATGCACTCACCTGCAATGGTGGTGACTCGGTACTCGGACAACACTTCGTTTACTTTAAAACGAATTTCCGTTGACAAAACCTAGTATCATTTCCACTAGAGTTTAGTCTAATGTTCAATGAGACTAATTAATAGTCTAACTATTATTACTATTAATAGTCTAACTATTATTACTAATTAATAGTCTAACTTAGTATATTATCGACCGGAGGGTCTTATTTGTTATAATGTGTTATCGTGCGTACTGTCTTTGTGACTTATGTTGTTATATTAATCTGTCTATATGTTGATCTTATGTGTTTATTTGAGTACTGTGATATCCTACATTGTGTGATTCCTACAATGTATTATTATGAGTACCAGAGTTAGGACCGGAAGGTCCATAGAGTTAGGACCGGAGGGTCCATCAGAGTTGTGGGACTGGAGGGTCCCATTGAGACACACATACTGGAGGGTCTTACAGAGTTATAGCCTCGAGTGGCTAATGGGCTGTATGTGGTATCTTGGGGAACTCACTAAGCTTCGTGCTTACCGTGTTATGTGTTATGTGTTTCAGGTACTTCTCAGGATCACGGGAAGGCGCCGGCTTGATTGTACACACAAGATAGAGTTACGTTTTGAGGATCCTCGATTTTTATTCAAATAATTATGAACATGTGTTTTGATAATATATATATTGAGATTTTGTGAGATGTGTTGATGATATTTATGTGATTTTAAAAATGAAAAATTTATATGAAAATTCACGGTGTTACAAGTTAGTATCAGAGCCTTGATTTGAGGGATTTGGATATACTCTCGGGAATGTCTGAACACAAACTGAGGATTTGAGAAAATTTTCTAAAAAGAAATTATTTTTATAAAACGAGTAAGAGTTTTAAAGAGAAAACGAGATAGAGCAGCGTGTACAATCAGCCAGAGCCGAACGGTGATTTCCCAAAATACCATTATTTGTTTTTTGTACGACATATTTATGAGATATTAGAGCTGCATGCTAGAGGATAGGCCAGGTATTTCAGAAATTAGGGCTAGAGTTGTCTGATTCATGATGCAGTAGCCTAGGGGATGCTACTGATTGATATTACCTGCTATTTTCCCTATATGTACTGAGTAGAAGCACTTAGCATGAATCTTTTAGAGAGAGTCTTGAGTCAAGGAGTAATCTAGGAGAGATACCTAGACGAGCATTTGAGGAATCTACTGAGAGAGTAGTTAGAGATCCACAAGAGGAAGGATTGCCTGAGTTCGGTGATGCCTTTTGAGTTATGAGAAGAGCGAGTGGAGTGGTATGCTAGAGTGGTTTCATGTGCTGGTTATTCGATGCCCGAATGCTGCTTGCTTTGTGCTTTGTGGAACTCTCGAATGATGGGAGTCAGCTACTAAGTGAATATGACGATATTCAGGAGGTAGATGGTTGGCATCACGAGGAGCTCTTCAGCAGCTAATGGCAGAGAAGAGTGAGAACCTAGAGAGTAATCGTAGACTGATGAGTACGCTGTTTAGAGGTGAGTATTCGCTAGAGAGCGAGCATGTGTAATGGGAATGGTGATCGAGAAGGTTGAGCAGTTACTTAGAAAATCTGGGACGCTCCGTGTGGAAAGTATGGGTAGATGTGGCAGGTAGTATGGGCCCGTACTACTAAAAGCAGAGGACCCATACTCAAAATAGGGAGAATTCTGAAGGTTCTAAGTAGCAGAATGAGGAGAAATAAAATGGTTCGGGTACCATGATTCGTAGTAAAGTGTGTTTTCGCTTTTATCAGTTATCCAATTGTGATTATTCAGACTGGGAGTGGATATGGGAGATTATGGGGCCAGAGCGCCATGTCGGTTGAGCTTAAATGGAGTATACCCTGGGTGGGAAAATTTGAGTTTAGATCACGAGGGTTTTTTTCTGGTGAGGTGCCAGTTGGAGTCACAAGACTCAAATAGGAGTGGAGATGATGCATCATGGAGGATTGCCGTCTGAGTTGAGTGGTCGGGTGATGGCCTGTGATGTCAAGGTTCTATTTTGAGGATTATATTATTCCTTTTTCCCATTTTTAAGAGGATGGGTGAGTGAGTTTCTGATGTTATAGATTAGAAGAAGTCCCTGTGGGGCACCAGGGAGTTGCGATATTGGAACCAAGAGTATTTTGTTGTATCAGAGCATTGAGTTACATTCTTATGCTGGGAAGAGTCATCAGTGAGTACTGTGACTAGCGAAGGCTCGAACATGCCTTGTTTGAGTTTGGTAAGTTGTATACCAGAAACTGTTTTCGGAAAACGAGAGGAGTATATCGAGTTGTCGGCTTGCGTGGCTATGCAGCGGATCGACTGTGAGGGTGAGGTCTTCCATGCTATGTCGATTCTTGCAGTGGAGGTGATGATTGAGGATTCAGAGAACGAAGTGTGTGATAGTCCATTATTTCCAGGAAAGGGGATAGTGCTATCCTAGGACCGTCTGTAACACATATAAAATTCGAGCCATTTTAAAACTTTTTAAATCATTTGAAACCATTCAATTATTACAATTTGTTTTCAAAAAAGAGTTTATACATCGGAGTTCCCAGAAATCATAATCGTCAATCGAGGAAGTGTACGGCCACGCCTTCGCCTACCTACGGCCATCCGTTGAACCTGAAACAATAAACTGAAACTGTAAGCCCGAAAGCTTAATGAGTTACCCCCAAAATACCAACCTCATATAACCATAATCATATCATATCAACAAACACAGAACAACCATGCATCTCAAGTCTACAGTCTGACTGGTCCACCCGCACCGGGCCTTCAGTCCACCTGGTCCACTCCCTGAGTCTATAGTCTGACTGGACTGCCCACACCGGGCCTTCAGTCTATCTGGTCCAATCTTTGAGCCTCGGCACGTCTGGACCACCCTCTCGGGGCCTTTAGCCTATCCGAACCGCTCGCCGGGCCTTCGGCCTGACTATGTGCCCTCCCGGGTCTGCAGTCTATCCGGTCCGCCCTGGGTATGTTGGCCTACAGCACGAAGCAGGACCCGCCTCAACCCAACCCCAATCAAACAACAAGGTGCACATATAACAAATAATCACATAACAGTCTATAGGCAAACAAACTGATCAAACAGATCATATAGCATAGCAACATCCTATAACCAGGATACCGACCTAACCGGTCACTAACATAGCATCATTGTATATACCAGGATACCGACCCAAACCAGGTCACTAAACATAATACCGTCCTAACTACCAGGACGCAGATCAACAGATCAGTAAACATATCATGCAAATACCTGGATACAAATTCGATAAAGGGCTGGCCTTGGTGCCATAGACCTTGTTGATATAGTGAGGATAACTCAACTTGCAATGCTAGACCGAACCACGAAATCACGCTCCCGAAACACTGCCCCAAACTCCAACACCTATAACCATCAATGATCCAATTCATAAATATCCGCTTACCAATTATCCTCAAAACTCAAAACGGTCAACCCTTGGTCAAAGTCAAAGTCAACTATCAAGGTCAACAGTCCATGTTGACCTCAACTCGTCGAGTACCCTCAGCTACTCGCCGAGTTCCTTGCATAACTTGCCAACTCGCCGAGTCACCATGCCACTCGCCGAGCCCAAGGCAATCTTCATCGGACTCGCTGAGTTGTTCATCCAACCCGTCGAGTTCATGACCATCTTCATATGACTCGTCGAGTCTACCATGCGACTCGTCGAGTCCCTTCAGACCTTCTTCCATACAGATGCTTTTTAAGCCATGTAAAGGCTCCATATTGTAGATCCAAGCTCCTAGGGCATGTATATCACGTAAAGTTGCAAACTTTACGTGCATGCAAGGCGCTAATCACATAAATCAAGCTAAAGAAGAGGTTCTAGGCAAAAGAGCTTCACCAACAAGCTAAAGTCTGAGACTTTATGATGATAAGAGCCAAGATGATCCTAGATCTGAAGTTGCAACTTCAGATCTTGGCTCATCACTCGAAATTCAACACCAAGTGCCCCAAAATGGTCCAAAAACTCAAATATAAAAAGGGATCTAGCTAGAAGAAGCTCAAGGTGATGACTTGATACCTTCAAATGATGATAAACTGAGGTAGACTTCAGATCCCCAACTGTTCCTTGCTCAAAGCTTCTTGATCTTCAAGCCTTTCCTCACCAAGATCCACCTTTCAATCTTAAACACACAAGTATGGAGAGAGAATGGAGATCTAGGGTTTCCGGACTCTCAAGAGGCTTCAAAGGGACTAAGGGAGGGTAATGATCCCTTAAGTAGGGTGCCAAAACCCGGAAATTAGGGTTTCACCGTCCAGCTCCAACTCGTCGAGTCACTCCTCCGACTCGACGAGTTGGTCACTTAAACACGTGGCCCAAACCCGCTGCTACTCGGCGAGTCAGGCTACCAACTCGTCGAGTAGACCTCGAAATCATGACAATTTAACCATAAATTGATAGTCGGGAAATCGGGGTATTACAATTCTCCCCCACTTGAACTTGACTTCGTCCTCGAAGTCTGCTGCGGTGAACATCCTTGGATAATGCTCCCGCATCTCTGCCTCCAGCTCCCACATCCACTCGGACCCTCTATGGTGCTCCCACTGTACCCTTACCAAAAGGCACATCCTTGTCCCGCAGAACCTTCACCACTCTCTCCAGAATGGCCACATGCCTCTCCACATAATCCAGGCGCTCACCGACCTGAATGTCATCCAACGATACTACCGCCTCCAGATCCATGACGCACTTTCTCAAGTGGGAATCGGGAAAGGTGATGTGAATCCCAATCGAACCTTTTCATAAGGTCTATCCTTCATGCCACTTTGCCAAATTGACAAAACCCTGATGATCCAAAGTATCATAAACCTAACTTTCCCTTTTCCTGAAGCGAACCCTTTTTGCTGACATGATAATGCATCCTTCAGCTCTCAGAATATCATACATAATCAATCCACTAATGAATACGAACACTCATGCCTGGACCAATCAGCCTCGGGCTGGAATACCAAACATATCAAGTACAGTCAATCATAGGGTCCGGTCATCCTCAGGATGGAATACCCTAGATTGGAATACCTCCATGAACATAACTCGGGTCTACTCATAATCGGAGATCCAAGGATCTGTCCTTGCGTCTCATCCACAATCCTCTTATTCGTCACAACCGTGTACAACTCCCCTGAACCTTTGCAAAACATTCATTCGAACGCGCTCCGGCACCTTGAATCCTGGAATCCCGAAATCGGTCTGACTTCCTAACAGACAACTCTACTGAACCGTTGTCACTTCCATACCACTTACACCCAATCCTGATAATTCGAGGTTCCCACCAAAACAGGATCGCAGATTACCTATTGCTGTTGAAATTCAGTGCCTTCATAGATTACAAAAACTATTGAACACTGAGCCTTCGGCATGACTGGACCGCCCTTTAGGGCCTACAGCCTCCCCGGTCCGCTCGCCGGACGTTTGTTCTGACTGGGCCGCCTTACCAGGCCTTCAGTCTATCCGGACCGCCCTGGTCTGCTAACCTCCTGTCCCAAGCCCGTTCCTCTACTGAGCCCCTGTGCCTACGACTTACCGTCGGCCCGAACAGGTTATCTTGGCCTACTGCCTCAATCCTACCGCTCTCCCTAGAACCTATGTGCCTACGTCTCATCGTCGGTTCGCACCAGGTATCTTAGCCTACTGTATAGCGCAGGACCGCCTCAACCCCATCCCGATGCCATAAACGATTAAGAAAAGATCTAACCCGGTTCCCAGAACCCGAATAACGGAACGTTCTAATCCCAACCTTCCCAAACTAACGAATACTCATTCGGCCTGCTCCCAGTCCCCAACTGGAGTATTACCCGATCTGAGAAGATTAATCCTAGAGACACTCCGAACTGATTAGACCACCAAATCCTCTACACTCCATCCGATCTCTAATATCAACTTCGGTTCAACCAAAATACATCGGAGTCCACAGTCTACTCCAACAGCATGTTCAATACTTGGAACAAACCTATTGATCGCTATAGCATAGCAGTCTACTCAATACCCGAACATAGATCTACAAACATATACAGAGTCTTCAGCATGACTGGACCGCCTTAACAGGCCTTCAGCCTATCTGGACCTCTCTCAGAAACTTCATCATGTCTGGACCGCCTCTTCGGGCCTTCAGCCTGTCCGGACCGTTCTCCGAGCCTTCGGCCTGACTGGTACGCCCCACCGGCCTTCAGTCTATCCGGACCGCTCTAAACTGTTGAGCATATCCCTGGGCCATCCCTCCTGGTGCTCTCTCCCATGCGTCCTGTTCTCACCCACTTGGGGCTTTGAACTCCTGTTCTCAAGTTTGAGTCTGGCCCTATCTGTGTAAAGGATAGATGAGTTAAGATTTCAAAATCCTGGTGGATTTCACTTTGAGTGGTTGGGTTGCATATGATGTTCTAGACCTGGGAGGGTCAGTTCGATTGGGTTGAGAAGGATCGCAGCATTCATAGAGTTAGTGAGTGTTAGGCGACAGAGGTCGGAAATGACGTGTGACTACAGATAGGTTGTATCATTGCTTGGAGTAAAGCGAACCTAGTGGTTGCATGTATAATGTGGTCGGTTGAGATAGTTCTGTTGGATTGAACAGCTGGGGTTATGCTTGGGATTGTGGCCATATCGTTCAAGTTGTCGGGCGGGTAAGGGATGGTAAGGAATGTTTTCGAGGACGAAATCTAAATTAAGTGGGGGAGAGTTGTAACATCATGTGTATTAAATAGATAAATGGATTAGGGTTTATATGAATAGTAGCCTAAAATCAATAATAATATAGCAAGATGTTGGCCTCGAGGAGCTAATTGTCACGATTTAAGAAGTTGGGGGGTAAAAAGTGTAAGTTCTGGAGTGGTTTGCAAATATTTACGAAAGCAGGGGCTAATTGGTAAATTATTGGGACTTAACTTGAATAGATTTTGGGAAGAAATGGCTAAATTGTAAATTTCGGATTCAATGTGTAAAGAATTCTGAGGGCGGGGGTTATTAGGTAAATTTTTGGACTTACTTTGAAGAAAATCGGGTAAGGAGGGACTGGATCTGATAAAAGTGAATGGAAGTTTGGAGGGATGTGGGATCAACCGGTGATCTATATTCCCTCCCGTATACCCGACGCAACCCTAACCCTAGGGCACGGGATTCCAGCCGCCACCATTGGAGTACCTCCCGCTGCCATTGTAACGCCAAGACTCGCCGCCGCCGCTACAGTGCCGACGATGCCGCCATCACGACAACTGCTGCCGGAGGTGTTGTGCGCAACCGGAGGACCGTCGGGATCGGTGAAAAGGAGGTGGTGTTCGTCGTTATGCAGTGTGAGCATGAAGAGAAGGCTTTCGGTAAGACTATTAGCCACCATCCTCTTTCTTCTTCTTCGTTTCTACCGGTTGGACGTCGTGGGACGTTGCCGCCTGCTGTCGGTGACCTTATGGCCACCGTTTCTACTCATTTCGATTATGGCAGCTGCCTGTGAGGTTGTTGAGCTGTGTATGGTCGAGTATATGAGCTATTCTCGGTGTTTGTGGTGTTATATGAGAGTTAATGGACAGGAAAATCAACCACCACCACCTCAAGGTGGTGGCTGCCACCCATTTTCGCTTTCTGCCGCCCTATGCCGCCACTAGCCGCCATGGGTGGTGGTTGTGTGCATGTGTATTTTATGTTGAGGTTGTTTATGAAAATTGTAGGCAGGAACAACCACCACCACCATTGGAAATGGTGGCTGCCGCTGCCGACCACCACTACCCGAGGTGGCAGTGGGTGGTGTTGACCTAGTGGAACCCTAATTAGCCCAATTGATTAATATTGGACTGGGTTGGTTCGTGATTGGGCTAGAAACCCTAATTAGGGTTTAGAAAACCCTGATTTTGGGTTTGTTGGTTTGGGCCTATTGGGACCCGCGTTTGGACTAGTGGACTGAAGTTATGACTCATGCCGATCCCGTTGTATGATGGCTTAGTGGAAATATGGACTTAATGGGTTAAGTCCTTAATGGGTTAAGTGAGAAACACTTAACCCTAATCGTCATTTTATGCGAAAACCCTAATTGTTTTACAAGGGCCTTATGTTGGGCCTTTCTATTGGGCTTTGGTGTTTGGGTTATTGATGGGCCTTCCAAGAGCAATTATGTGGACCAGAATATTTAGGTTGGCTTTAGGGTAAGGCCCATATGAGGGTTTGGTCCCAATTTAGAAAATTGGGCCATAGTTGGGACATTAGTGGACTTTTGTGGACCCATTTGGTATTGGGCCTTTGTGGGCCCATTGGGCTTGGTCTATTTATGGATCGGATTGGTGGATCATATTTAGACCTAATATGTGAAGGTTTGGTCTTAGATCCTAATGGGGTTAATTGTGGGTTTCGCTAAGTGTTAGAAGACGGAGTACAACAACAACATTTATAGGATCTGTTCGCCATCCGAGGTGAGTCTTCTCACTATACTTACCTGTGTGGTGATTTGTGTGTGACCGGAGGGTCTTATTCACATTATTGACCGGAGGGTCCCAGTACATATATACCGGAGGGTCTTTGTACGTTATTGACCGGAGGGTCTCAGTACATATAGACCGGAGGGTCTTAGTACATTATCGACCGGAGAGTCTTATTTGTTATAATGTGTTATCGTGCGTACTGTCTTTGTGACTTATGTTGTTATAGTAATCCGTGTATATGTTGATCTTATGTGTTTATTTGAGTACTGTGATATCCTGCATTGTGTGATTTATGCAATGTATTATTATGAGTACCAGAGTTAGGATCGGAAGGTCCATAGAGTTAGGACCGGAGGGTCCATCAGAGTTGTGGGACTGGAGGGTCCCACTAAGACACACAGACCAGAGGGTCGTATAGAGTTATAGCCTTGAGTGGATAATGGGTTGTATGTGGTATCTTGGTGAACTCACTAACCTTCGTGCTTACCGTGTTATGTGTTATATGTTTCAGGTACTTCTCAGGATCACGGGAAGGCGCCGACTTGATTGTACACATGAGATAGAGTTACGTTTTGAGGATCCTGGATTTTTATTCAAATAATAATGAACATGTGTTTTGATAATATATATATATATATATATATATATATATATATATATATATATATATATATATATATTGAGATTTTGTGAGATTTGTTGATGATATTTATGTGATTTTAAAAATGAAAATTTTATATGAAAATTTATGGTGTTACAGGGTGATGTATTAGAAATGATTCGGGTGTTCGATTCGTGTTTTGGAGCCTAGGGGTATTTCGGTAAAGTGGCAGTTCGGCCTTCTGTGGAAAATGGATTTTCGTTCGGAAGGTCTTAAGAAAGGTTTGAGTTGTTAGAAGTGTAGGGATTCTCGTCACCTTTCTGTGGATATAAGGATCGTCGGAATCGGGCTTTTAACGAAGAAGTTATGGCCTTCAGAAGTTTCGTGGTTTTCAGGCTTAGCCTAGTACACGGGGCGTACACAAAGTGTACGCGGCGGTTACTAGCAAGGAAGGTGGTACGCTGGGCGTACTGACCAAGAGGGTCGCCAATGTTCCTCGGAGTACGTTGGGCGTACCATATGTACGCTGTGTGTACTCTAGTCAGATCAGAACCCTATTTTTGGGTCTTGGACCCTATTTAAACTCCTTATCTCATAACCTCACCCTAATATCTTCAGCCTCCACCCCTATAAACCCTAGAAATCATCTTATACCATTCATGGTGGCATATTGAGCTTATGGAGTCCATTTTTGGAGTGTTTGGCCCATTTTCAAGAAGGTGGAGTTAGATGCAAAGATGGAGATCAAGAAGAAGCTTATGGACCTGAATTTTGCGACTTATTTTCAGCTTGATGAAGGTATAAAGTTCTGAACTTGACCATTGAATGCTTAGATCTATTATGTTGAGTTTTTGGATCTTTTTGGCCCCAAGAATGGAGCTTTATGGTTCCAAATCCGTTTTAGGCTTAGGGTTGCCACCCTTGGTGCTAACTAAGTCCCTAAGGCAGAAAGTTTCCATCTTGGAGGTCTTAATGGATTCATGCAAGAGTTATGGTCCTTTTCATGGAAGTAGATTGTTATACTTTGATTTTGGGTTCATGTGGGTCATATAAGTCACCAAGTCAGTGACTTTATGGATTAAGACGTTAGGTAGAGCTTAGATCTGTAATTTGGTCCCTTGGTTTGAAGCATTAAGCACTTAATGGATTTTGTGCATCAGCCGTTTGTATGCTGGGCGTACAATGTAGTACGCTGCGCGTACAACCCTTTTTCCTAGTACGCTAAGTGTATAGAAGAGGTATGTTGGGCGTACGCTTTTAGGAGGACATGGGCCTTAGTGGACTTCAGACCTTTGGGTCCTAATGGTTTTGGGCTTGGACTTGCTGTTTGTTGGGCCTGAATGTATCTTGGGCGAATATTGAAATAGTTGGGCCTATTGGGCCTTGTGGCCCAATATTGAAATGGACTTCACATTGTGGGCCTCGGTTTGGGCCAATTCTTGGATTAGGTTGTTGTGGGCCTTCGTGAGCCAATTAGGGTCAGGATTATTGATTAAGGAGAATATTGGGCTATAGAATAAGGTCCATTAGAAAGGTTCGGGCCCAATTTGGAAAATTGGGCCATTGATGGTTTTATGGACATTATTGTGTTAGGCTTTTGTTTTGGTTTGGGCCTTAGTTTTGGATCATACTGGGCCATGGGTAGAAAGGTAATTTTACCCCATGCATGGATTAAGGATTATGGGATGGGACCCAATTGCTAATTGGGTATATTGATTGGTATTGATAGCTCGGGAAGTGGACAGGGCAGCAGCTAAGGATTTCTTTCGGGAAGCTTCTGCATTCGAGGTGATTCTCCTCACCATACCAATGGGTCTAAGGCACCAAGGCCGGCCCATTATGCATTATGTGATATGCTAGTTGATTTCGTGTTATGTGGTATGCTAGTTGATTATGTGGTATGTGATATGCTAGTTATCTTTGTGATGCTTGCATGGATCTGACATCCCCATTTTTCACTGCCAGAAAAGACCGATTTTGTTTATGCTTTATAAAAATCAGAGTACCTCTTTTAATAAAAATGTTGCGGAATTTGTTCCCAGAAAAACATGATAAATACGTTATCAAAGCATTTCCGAAGAAATGTATTTTTATCCATTTTAAAACATTTGGGATGTCATCGTCAATACATAAACATAAGCATAAATAGAACTTACATTCATTTACACTAGTGATCTACATCTCTTTTAAATCCCTCAGTGTAAAGTAGCTTTATATCGACACCTGTGATACAAATAAGCTTGAGTAGGTCAGGTTGGGAAACCTGGTGAGTACATAGGGTTTTCAACCCACAATAATTTAATTATTATGTTTAAACATCAAACAATCAACCCAATTACCCATCCCCATTATCTTCCTTACTCTTAAGGATCTACCCTAAGAATCATCTATCCTGCATTCGTTCATTTCGAAGCCCATTACTTCCAGGGTTTATATGATAGGCACTAAGTCCATAGCTACCAATGCTTGTTCGTAAAGCACTAATTCCATAGCTGCTAAAGTTCATTCATCGGGTACTAAATCCATAGCTACCGGTGTTCAGCTAATAGGTACTAAATCCATAGCTACCAACGTTTATTTAACAGGTACTAAGTCCATAGCTACCAATGTTTATTCTATAGGCACTAAGTCCATAGCTACCGATGTTATTTGTTAGGCACTAAGTCTATAGCTGCCAATGTTCACTCATATCATCTTCCATCTCTCATCATTCATCTACCCATGTTTTACCCAACATATTCGTAGATATAAAATATATATACATTTTAAATTATTTAAAACATGTATAAAATCGTTCATCCAGCATAGAAAGCAAGTATTCAAATAATATGCACACATACCACGTAATTTATATAAAATACTTCATATCTATGTGTAAGATGAAAGTAACTATGCACTCACCTGCAATGGTGGTGACTCGGTACTCGGACAGCACTTCGTTTACTTTAAAACGAATTTCAGTTGACAAAACCTAGTATCATTTCCACTAGAGTTTAGTCTAATGTTCAATGAGACTAATTAATAGTCTAACTATTATTACTATTATATAAGCGTTAAACAATACTCTTCACCCACTATGTACAGACAGGGGCCAGACATGAAACACCCGAGGGCAGGATCATTTTGGCATATAGCACTTCTGAAATCCAACAACCCAGGTGGCCCTTGAAACCGGATTCCCCGTACCGCGAGTGGTTAAAAAGATATTATAACGACACTTATATAACTCGTAATAATAGGTCAAATAATTATTATAAGGTCCTAATAACGTTACTATATTTAAATAAAAGCTATATTAAAAATTAGGTAGGCATATCTTACCTACGAGGGGGTTTGGCTAGGAGCCGCGCTCTGCAGGGGCAGAACTTCCGAGCCGAAAGCTCTTCTTCTCGGAGCCGTCGAGCGCTCCGGGGCTTTCTTCTAGCGCTAGGGGAGTTTTGGGAGGTTTAGAGAGAGAAGGGTGGAGGTGTGAAGAAATGAGGGTGGAAGGGGTTGTATTTAAGGGTGAAATATGGCTGAAATTAGTGCCACATGTCACCATCTAGTGGCAAGCCTTAGGGAGAAAGCAATGGCCAAGATTGTGCCACGTCACCCCTTTTGCAGCAGCACCCTGCCGACTTCTAAACCATGTAACTTTCGCATACGAGCTCCGTTTTCGACGTTCTTTATATCCATGCGTAGGTAAAAATAAGATCTAAAACTTTCATTTTGACTCCGTCGGCTAATTCACGGCCGATCTTAAATTTAACAGTACGAGGAGCTTATACTGTTAAATGTTCGCGTAAAATTCATAACTTCTACATACGGACTCCGTTTTCGTCTGTCTTTTTACCGTTGAGTTCCTATTAATGAGATCTTCAATTCTCATTTAGGTCGCGTAGGCCAAAAACCGCTCGATCTAAAATTTGAGTTTCGGGCCGTGCACTGCTATGCCAAATCTTAGAAAATTCATAACTTCCTCATACGAAGTCAGATTTGGGCGTTCTTTTTATGGACGCTCTCGGTTTAACATATTTTACGACTTTCGTTTAGATTACTAAGGCCAAAAAGTACTCTATCGTAAATTCACTATTTACGTCTCCCGGTGCCGTGCCGGTTTTGCCGTAAAACTTCGACGGGCCATAACTTCTTCGTTATAACTAGGATTTCGACATTCTTTATATGTACGAAACCCTTGTAACGTATACTATGACTTGGTTAAGATTATTCATTCTAAATAATCTTCTATTAAAAAGTCATTTTTTGACGCTTATCGTCTCTAAATTGACTAGCCCGAATCTACGGGCGTTACAATTATCTTCCCCTTAGGATGATTACGTCCCAAAATCATCAATGAAACAGGGTTGTATAATGACTCCCTACGTTATCTCTTCATCCTAGGTAGTACTCGTAACTTCTATATTTCTTCGAATGCGTAATTAACTCCTGATCTTCTTGACTGCAAGTGGTGCTTGATCTTACACCCGTTCTCTATGTCTTGTTAGACTTTCAATCATGACCTTCATGTCACAACCTCGCTCTTTATCAGAGACTCCCTCTTCTTCTTAACAAACTTAAGTTAAGTTTATTTGATTTCCACGATAGACTGATGGGTCGTGTTGTAATGACCTCTCATCGTATGATGCAACACTTAGACTCAGGTCTCTTAGAGTCAAATTCCAGAATGGAATATACTTCCTTCATGTTCTAATGTCATATAATGACATTTTAACATGTAGAATTTCTAGCTACCAACTTCTTTAACAACGAGCGTGATACTTCTATTGATCGTTTTGATTTCATTCTTCTGGTTTAAGTCAGATGCTACATCGAACTTGGTTCTCTGAACCATGTAACATACTCGTCTTAGTCGGACTCGATTTGATATGACCACTAGGGTCGAAATAATCATCTGTCTTAGTCATTACCGAAACAATGGTAACGACATACACGAACAAAACGGAATCAATTACTAGGTTCTTGGTAACCTTGTGACTTTCCCTGATCCAAGTGCGAGTCCTGTGCTTCCGGTAGTATAGGCCTCTACTACCTTTCACACCTACTCATACTCGTCCCAAGTATTTGTCTCGCAGTTCTCCAAGTCAATATCACAAAAACAATTTTAACACATACAAATGTGTCCAAAAAAATCATAAAATTTTTCCCTTGACTCTACTAGGACTTCTTCCATGCGTATCTTCAATCATCAATTCTGTTTCAACTCGGTTGGTGATGGAAATGTTAGACGATGGGATAACTACATGGATTATACAAAAAAATCTTTCTTTCTGCTAATCGAAAGTGTACTTCTCCCGTACTAGACGTATTATTTCTTAGACGTATTCTAAAGGCAAGATATCACTCTCAAAATATCTTCCGATAGGTATCATTCAATATCGTAACCCTTTTCATTTCCTCTATTTACTCAATTCTCTATGAGTCTTCACCATGACGTTATTTTCACGGAAGCATGCATTCATTGCATCGAGACGAGAATATGGATAGAGAAGATTTAGACGTGTAATCCTCCTTATTACTTCAAAAGGTTACATTCCAATTCTAATATCATAATTAAACGTTTAGAAATCTGAACACAAAAAATTTCCAGATCCGGTCGGCAACAGACTATAGATCCGATCAAACGATAGCATCATAAAACATCACAATTCATTAACACATAAAAGCATGTTAGGCATTTTCCCTAAATTTGCTAGTGCTTGTGTCTATTCAGGTGTATTACATAAAATTTATTAGACACACTCCTCACCATCATCGCTTAGCATTCTAAGTTTAAGTCTAGAAATAAATTCTTATTCCTAGTTCACTTAAACTAATGCTCTGATACCAACTGTGACATCCCCATTTTTCACGACCAGAAAAGACCGATTTTGTTAATGCTTTATAAAAATCAGAGTACCTCTTTTAATAAAAATGTTGCGGAATTTGTTCCCAGAAAAACATGATAAATACGTTATCAAAGCATTTCCGAAGAAATGTATTTTAATCCATTTTAAAACATTTGGGATGTCATCGTCAATACAGAAACATAAGCATAAACAGAACTTACATTCATTTACACTAGTGATCTACATCTCTTTTAAATCCCTCAGTGTAAAGTAGCTTCATATCGACACCTGTGATACAAATAAGCTTGAGTGGGTCAGGTTGGGAAACCTGGTGAGTACATAGGGTTTTCAACCCACAATAATTTAATTATTATGTTTAAACATCAAACAATCAACCCAATTACCCATCCTCATTATCTTCCTTACTCTAAAGGATCTACCCTAAGAATCATCTATCCTGCATTCGTTCATTTCGAAGCCCATTGCTTCCAGGGTTTATATGATATACATTAAGTCCACAGCTGCCAATGCTTGTTCGTAAAGCACTAATTCCATAGCTGCTAAAGTTCATTCATCGGGTACTAAATCCATAGCTACCGGTGTTCAGCTATTAGGTACTAAATCCATAGCTACCAACGTTTATTTAACAGGTACTAAGTCCATAGCTGCCGATGTTATATTTAACAGGTACTAAATCCATACCAATGTTTATTCTATAGGCACTAAGTCCATAGCTGCCGATGTTATTTGTTAGGCACTAAGTCTATAGCTGCCAATGTTCACTCATATCATCTTTCATCTCTCATCATTCATCTACCCATGTTTTACCCAACATATTCGTAGATATAAAATACATATACATTTTAAATTATTTAAAACATGTATAAAATCGTTCATCCAGCATAGAAAGTAAGTATTCAAATAATATGCACACATACCACGTAATTTATATAAAATACTTCATATCTATGTGTAAGATGAAAGTAACTATGCACTCACCTGCAATGGTGGTGACTCGGTACTCGGACAGCACTTCGTTTACTTTAAAACGAATTTCCGTTGACAAAACCTAGTATCATTTCCACTAGAGTTTAGTCTAATGTTCAATGAGACTAATTAATAGTCTAACTATTATTACTATTATATAAGCGTTAAACAATACTCTTCACTCACTATGTACAGACAGGGGCCAGACATGAAACACCCGAGGGCAGGATCATTTTGGCATATAGCACTTCTGAAATCCAACAACCCAGGCGGCCCTTGAAACCGGATTCCCCGTACCGCGAGTGGTTAAAAAGATATTATAACGACACTTATATAACTCGTAATAATATGTCAAATAATTATTATAAGGTCCTAATAACGTTACTATATTTAAATAAAAGCTATATTAAAAATTAGGTAGGCGTATCTTAACTACGAGGGGGTTTGGCTAGGAGCCGCGCTCTGCAGGGGCAGAACTTCCGAGCCGAAAGCTCTTCTTCTCGGAGCCGTCGAGCGCTCCGGGGCTTTATTCTAGCGCTAGGGGAGTTTTGGGAGGTTTAGAGAGAGAGTAGAGAGAAGGTGTTGGATAAGATGTCTAAGTCCATAACTTATTTGGTATATACTTGACCCGACCCGGCATGGTCCATTTGGGTTGCACTTCACCCAAACTAGTTATGGATAATTTTATGAGAGTTGTATACTTACGATTTATTAATATATTATAAGTTATAATATATTAATATAAAGTCATGTTACTTAATTAGTTTTAATCTTGAATTAATTATGAATTAATTTAGTGATTAAAAGGAAGACTAATTAAATCATGGGCTATTATATTTATATGGTGTGGGCTAACACTCATTTGGGAATGGGCTAAGCTTATATGGAAGTCCACGGATGATCCATGGAGCTTTTACCCATGGATCCTTGGAAGAGGAAAAGACATGGGTTATTAGGGTTTCACCCTAACCATGTACACTATATAAACAAGCTTATGTTGCATGAAAAAGACACTAATGTGTGTGTAAGTGTGGTGGCCAAAATCAAGAGTTAGGATACTCTCTCATACATTTTCCAAGTTTGTGGTGATTTGTGATTTCCATTTGAGGCATTCACATTATTGGTGCTTGGCTCTCAAACTCCAAGGAATCAACAATCAACAAAAAGGTATGTAATTCATCTAGTTCTTTTATGGTTAAAAGTACCCCATGCCATGCTAGATAGATTATAAACCTTAGGAAAATAATATTTTGCATGTATCTTAGACAAACATAGATCCAAGGTTTAATAGGGTTGCATGTACACTTAGGAAGTGTTAGAATGCTCAAAACCCAACAGTGGTGTCAGAGCCTAGGCTTGTTTGTTTGATACTTGATGCAAAATAGTGATAAAAGGTCGATTTTTGCTGTCTGACTGATGAACTCGCCGAGTCCATGGGGGGACTCGCCGAGTTCATGTGTAAACTCATCCTACTCGCCGAGTAGGTTCGTGCACTCGGCGAGTAGGAGCCTCAGAATGCAGATTTTCGACTTTTGTTGTTGGAAATGGACTAGAAACATTACCCTAAACTGTTTTGGTGTTTTAAAACTTGTTTTAGTTGGTGTAATGGTTGTTCTAATCCATTTACAATAGCTTATATCAAAATTTCATGTTTTGTATGTGTTCATATAATTCTTGAAACTTTGATGATCATGTTCATGTTCTTATGAATTTAGAAGATGATAGGAATTATTTGCTGAATTGTTTAGGATTAATTCTTGATCATTTATGTGTTTTAATGGAGTCCATAATTTGTCCTCAAGTTATGGATATCCAAAGGTCACTTCTTTTAAACACACACTTAAAACACATAAGTTACATGGAAATGAAGAGTCTTCATTTTTATGAACCTTTAATTCATAAGTTATGAAATGAAAAGTTTTGAATAGTTTCAAAACTTGTCCTCAAGTTTTGGAATTTGTAAAGTTACACACACTTTAATATACTATAATTCCAAACCCTTAGAGTTTTAAAAGTTAAAATTCAACCCTTATACTATTTATAACATTAATAGTTAATTATTATATATATGTATAAGATCAAAGTCGTCTTACCGCTAGTACGCCTCATTCACGAAGCCAGTCTATAAGGTGGGTATAAGGTTGTTGCCTATAAAATGGCAACTTAATGGGTGTCCACTCTCACCAACCGCTTGCTTGACTGGTGGAGGGTCGTTAGCCGAACGGGTAGGACAAGGACTTACAAATTCTCATTAAAAGTATGATGAATATTATAAAGTAACTAAACCTTTTATAAATTCCCAATCTTAGTTACTTTAGGAAAATGTGAATATGGTGCTAACCCATAAAATTCACACTTTGTACCTTACCAAGTCGTTGGTGGAGCGTGTGTGGTTAACCGGCACACTAACTTGGACTAGTAAGGATCACGAAGGGTGACTTAATGTTTATCATAGATCGGTGGAGCGTGTGTGGTTAACCGACACATTGATTAGGTGATAATATTAAGGGTACCAAGTGAATTTGCATGGTTATTCACACCTTGTTTTGTGATCCTCGGCATCCCAGTCACAAAACTTGAAGGGCACAATCGAGATTGAAACATGACATTGAAAAGTTCAATGAATCTCAAAAGAATCTAGGAATTTCAAAAACCAATTAAACCTAATAATTCATTTCGTTTTCATGGTGGAAATTGGTGAATCGTCATTCACCTACCTTCAAGTATGTTATAGCTTAGATTACGACATCCCTCTTCTAAGTTATAATATATTGTGTTGGATCCTAGCCTTAATATTACATTTGGGTGTATTATTAAGGATTCGACATATATCTAATCTAAACTTGTTTTCTTCTTTTCAGATGTCTTCCAACAATAAAGCTTCGGGCTCTAACCCTACTGGCTCCTTTTCCCTCATGAACCTTTGTGGGAGGGTCATCTTTGATGGTTCCAACTTCATGGATTGGATCCGGAACATCAG
Organism: Lactuca virosa; assembly: GCF_052849685.1. Classification (NCBI taxonomy): domain Eukaryota; kingdom Viridiplantae; phylum Streptophyta; class Magnoliopsida; order Asterales; family Asteraceae; genus Lactuca; species Lactuca virosa. The sequence goes on along the minus strand of NC_136434.1, from coordinate 172,590,513 downwards.
GATGGTTACTCGTTACGAGGACAAGGAATATGTCCTCGATAAGGAGCTAAAGGAGCTTGATGAGTCCACTGCTACTCCTGAGGAGGTCGCTGAGTATCAGGCACATGAAAGAGATGCCACCAAGGTGGCATGCATCATGATGGCCACCATGACAGCTGAACTCCAAACGTCCTATGAGGACTATTACCCTTTTGAGATGCATCAGGATCTGATGGAAAGGTACCATCAGAGTGCTCGTCAAGAGCGGTATGAAATAATCTCCTCCATGATCACTACCCGTATGAAGGATAGCGAACCAATCACGAGCCACATGCCGAAAATGCAAAGGTATGTGGACCGTCTAATGAAACTAAATGTGAACTTCCCTGAGGAGTTGGCAATTGATATCATTTTGCACTCCTTGCCATCGTGTTATGATCAATTTCGTATGACATACCACATGAACAAGGAGGAAGTCACACTCAGTAAGCTTCAAGGACTTCTGAAGACTGTCGAAAGTGGTCTTAAGAGTAAGTCGGTCGCTACTCCTACTCCTACTACTACCCCTGTTTTGGCTATCGGGCAAGGCAAAGGGAAGAAGAGGAAGCACCCTTCGAAGGGTACCAAGGGAAAGTCCCTTGAAGGCTCCTCATCTGGAACCAAAGGTGGTTCTATCACTCCTTCTGCCATCCCTAAGGATGCTGAATGCTTCTACTGTCAAAATAAGGGGCACTGGAAGCGAAACTGCCCAAAGTACTTGCAGGATGTCAAGGATGGGAAAGTGAAACCATCCCATGCAGGTATTTACACTATATTGTCTAATAACTCACCATATTCTAATTCTTGGGTTCTTGATACAGGTTGTGGTATTCACATCTGTTGTGACTTGCAGGGCCTAAGAAGAAGTGAGGATGTGGAGCACGGAAAGATAAACTTAATCATGGGGAACAAGAAGGTTGCACTTGTTACCAAGATTGGAGTTTATACTTTGTTGCTAGATAGTGGGTTAAAGTTAGACTTGAATAAATGTGTGTACTCGTCTGAAATGGCGAGGAATATTATTTCCTTTCATGCTTTGTACAAACAAGGTTTTACCTTTTCTTTTGATAATGAAGTTGGTAGTATTAATGCTTTCTTTAATAAAGTTCTTTATTTTAAAGCATTACCTTGTGATGGTGTGTATGAAGCTGTATCAGTTGTAGATAATTTAGGAAATAATGTATTATGTATTGATTCTTCTAATAGCTTGGATAAAGCATCTTTGTGGCATTGTCGTCTTGGACATGTAAGCAAGAAACGCATAGGCCAGCTCCAAAAGGATGGAGTCTTGGAGTCGTTCGACCTCAAGTCGGATGATAGTTGTGAATCTTGTCTACTTGGAAAAATGACAAAATCACCCTTCACTGGTACTTGTGCAAGGGGTGAGGGTTTGTTGGACCTTATACATAGTGATGTATGTGGACCATTCAAAACCGCCACAAGGGATGCTAATCGATATTATGTGACTTTTATTGATGATTTTAGTAGATATGGTTATGTCTACTTAATCAAACATAAGTGAGAAACTTTTGAAAGGTTTAAAGAGTTTAAACAGGAAGTAGAAAATCAATTGGGCAGGAACATTAAGATGCTTCGATCCGATCGAGGTGGTGAGTATCTTAGTACTGAGTTCCTCGACTATCTTAAGGAGTGTGGGATTGTCTCACAATTGACACCTCCCAGGACACCACAGCTGAATGGTGTAGCTGAGAGGCGCAATCGAACTTTGTTGGACATGGTTCGCTCTATGATGAGTCGAGCTTCGCTACCAATCTCTTTTTGGGGGTATGCCTTAGAGACTGCCGCCCACATCCTTAATCTAGTCCCTACAAAGAAGGTTGCCAAAACACTTCATGAAATGTGGACTGGGAAAGTTCCCAATTTGGACCATATCAAGATTTGGGGTTGCGAGGCTTTCGTGAGACGCGAAACTCATGACAAGCTCGAACCTCGAAGTGAAAGGTGTATTTTCATCGGCTACCCACAAAAATCCTTTGGTTACCTCTTCTACAGACCCAGTGAGAATGTGGTCTTTGTGGCTAGGAGAGGAGTCTTTCGAGAGAGAGAATTTATAAGCCAAGGAGACAGTGGGAGGCAAACTGACCTTGAAGAAATTCAAGACTCAATTGGTGAAGGAACCTCAGACACTAGCAATCAATTTCAGGAGGAAATTCCTGTTGATCCAGCTGACGAGTATATACTTCCGAGGCGTTCCACAAGGGTTAGGAACACACCTGAGTTTTATTATGGATTTCATATTACTACGGAAGGTGATACGTTTATCAGTGACAGTACACTGGTAAATCTGGATGAACCTAACAGTGTTAAGGAAGCCAGGGCAGGCTTAGAGTCTGCTAAATGGAAGGAGGCTATGGACAGCGAGATACAGTCCATGTATGACAATCAAGTTTGGAACTTGGTTGACAATGTACCAGGCCGTAAGACAGTCGGGTGCAAATGGATCTTCAAGAAGAAGACCGACATGGATGGGAAGGTGCACACTTATAAGGCTCGACTGGTTGCGAAGGGGTTTACTCAGACTCAGGGTATTGATTATGATGAAACCTTTTCACCAGTAGCAAAGATTAAGTCTATTAGGGTTATGCTAGCCATTGCTGCATTTCATGATTATGAAATATGGCAAATGGATGTCAAAACCGCTTTCCTTAACGGAAAGTTGGCTGAGGATGTTTACATGAATCAGCCAGAAGGTTTTGTCAGTGCAGAGTACCCCAAAAGAGTGTGCAAACTTGAGAAATCCATTTATGGATTGAAACAAGCATCTCGAAGTTGGAATCTTTGTTTCGATGAGAAGGTCAAAGAGTTTGGTTTCTCAAGAAGTGAAGATGAGTCCTGCGTGTATGTCAGAGCTAGTGGGAGTATAGTTAGCTTTTTGGTACTGTATGTGGATGATATACTACTCATAGGAAATGACATCCCAACCTTGCAGGAGGTTAAGTCCTGGCTTGGGAAGTGCTTTGCTATGAAGGACCTTGGAGAAGCTACCTATATCCTAGGGATAAGGATATTAAGAGAAAGGAGTAAAAGACTAATTGGACTTAGTCAGAGTATCTACTTGGATAAGGTGTTGAAAAGGTTCAACATGCAGAATTCCAAGAAAGGAGAATTACCGATCCAAAGCAATGCCAAACTGAGCAAGGCTCAGAGCCCGAGTACAGAAGATGAGATAGCTGAGATGAGTCGATTACCTTATGCTTCCGCTGTTGGTTCGATCATGTATGCTATGACTTGTACCCGTCCTGATGTGGCCTTCGCTTTGAGCATGGTCAGCAGATATCAGGGGAACCCTGGCAAGGCTCATTGGACTGCGGTAAAGAATATTCTCAAGTACCTGCGGAGGACTAAGGATTGGATCCTTACCCTTGGTGGGAGTGATGACTTGAGAGTAGTAGGGTATAGTGATGCTAGCTTTCAGACTGATAGGGATAACTTCCGCTCTCAGTCGGCCTGGGTCTTTACCTTAAATGGAGGGGCAATCACTTGGAAGAGTTCCAAACAGGAGACTGTAGCTGATTCGACTTGTGAATCAGAGTACATAGCAGCGAGTGAAGCGGCAAAGGAGGCGATATGGCTGAGGAACTTCATCGGAGACCTTGGAGTTGTACCAGCTGTTAAGGAGCCTATGAAGATTTTCTGTGACAGCAATAGTACGGTTGCCTTAACCAAGGAACCAAGAGATCATGGCAGATCCCGACACATTGACAGAAAATATCACTTCATAAGACACAAGATAGAAGAGGAACTCCTCGTGGCAAAGAGGGTATCGTCAGATGAGAACCCTGCGGATCCCCTTATGAAGGGACTAACGAGGGTTAAGCATTTGCAGCATGCGAGGCGCATTGGGCTGAGGGACGATATTAGTTTTACAGATTAGATAATTTTTCTGAAACTTGTAAAATGTAATCGACGTTTGATGATGAATAAAATGTGTGATTTATTTATGAGTAAAGTGTTACTATCATTGTCAATTATTTACTATTGTTTCAGTTTTGCATGTTTTGACTTCCAGAATAATTAATTTATTCAAACCTCCACAATCGGTCATACGTCGAAAGTAGGTATGAATCAAGATTGTCATGAATTGGGTTTGTAGATGGCTAAAGGTGTTTAGACATAGCAATGGTTGCTACAACGTTCATGAGTGCTCATAAGTTATGAGTATTGGAATAAACCCACGCTCACTTGTATCACTTCATGGAATTTATCTCGAGTGATCGTGAGATGGTATATCATATAAGTCTTCAAACCTAGAGATATGAGTTGTTACCTATGAGTTGGTTGTGCATTGATTGCACGTAAACGCATCAGTGACTTGATGTTATAAAACGTGCCTTTGTGTGCAATTCAATAAGTAGTAGAACAAGCATATGAGTCGAAGTTTATCTGTTCCTTCTAGAAATAGAAGCGATATCTGGGCCCCTCGATGATTTTGTGTTGACCCATGTACCAGGCCCGGTCAGAACTAAATTGATGTGTTCAGTTAAGTTCTTTGTCAAACAAATCGGAAATCGAGAAACAACTGCTAGACAATAAGTAAGACATTGTTCCATGTATTTGTCCGGCTGATATCATGAGAGCAGAGGATTATATGATCACTTATCTAAAATGGCGCTTCATAGTTCACAAGAGTTTTCGAGAGCTACGATTGCCGGTTGGTTCCTGAAGTAATATAGGCAAATACAGTTATTAGACTTATCCAAGTGGGAGTCTGTTGGATAAGATGTCTAAGTCCATAACTTATTTGGTATATACTTGACCCGACCCGGCATGGTCCATTTAGGTTGCACTTCACCCAAACTAGTTATGGATAATTTTATGAGAGTTGTATACTTACGATTTATTAATATATTATAAGTTATAATATATATTAATATAAAGTCATGTTACTTAATTAGGTTTAATCTTGAATTAATTATGAATTAATTTAGTGATTAAAAGGAAGACTAATTAAATCATGGGCTATTATATTTATATGGTGTGGGCTAACACTCATTTGGGAATGGGCTAAGCTTATATGGAAGTCCATGGATGATCCATGGAGCTTTTACCCATGGATCCTTGGAAGAGGAAAAGACATGGGTTATTAGGGTTACACCCTAACCATGTACACTATATAAACAAGCTTATGTTGCATGAAAAAGACACTAATGTGTGTGTAAGTGTGGTGGCCAAAATCAAGAGTTAGGATACTCTCTCATACATTTTCCAAGTTTGTGGTGATTTGTGATTTCCATTTGAGGCATTCACATTATTGGTGCTTGGCTCTCAAACTCCAAGGAATCAACAATCAACAAAAAGGTACGTAATTCATCTAGTTCTTTTATGGTTAAAAGTACCCCATGCCATGCTAGATAGATTATAAACCTTGGAAAATAATATTTTGCATGTATCTTAGACAAACATAGATCCAAGGTTTAATAGGGTTGCATGTACACTTAGGAAGTGTTAGAATGCTCAAAACCCAACAGAAGGGTGGAGGTGTGAAGAAATGAGGGTGTAAGGGGTTGTATTTAAGGGTGAAATATGGCTGAAATTAGTGCCACATGTCACCATCTAGTGGCAAGCCTTGGGGAGAAAGCAATGGCCAAGATTGTGCCACGTCACCCCTTTTGCAGCAGCACACTGCCGACTTCTAAACCCTGTAACTTTCGCATACGAGCTCCGTTTTCAACGTTCTTTATATCCACGCGTAGGTAAAAATAAGATCTACAACTTGCATTTTGACTCTGTCGGGTAATTCTCGGCCGATCTTAAATATAACAGTACGAGGAGCTTGTACTGTTAAATGTCAGCGTAAAATTCATAACTTCTACATACGGGCTCCGTTTTCGTCTGTCTTTTTACCGTTGAGTTCCTATTAATGAGATCTTCAATTCTCATTTAGGTCGCGTAGGTCAAAAACCGCTCGATCTAAAATTTGAGTTTCGGGCTGTGCACTGCTATGCCAAATCTTAGAAAATTCATAACTTCCTCATACGAAGTCAGATTTGGGCGTTTTTTTTATGGACGCTCTCGGTTTAACATATTATGCGACTTTCGTTTAGATTACTAAGGCCAAAAAGTATTCTATCGTAAATTTACTATTTACATCTCCCGGTGCCGTGCCGGTTTTGCCGTAAAACTTCGACGGGCCATAACTTCTTCGTTATAACTCGGATTTCGGCATTCTTTATATGTACGGAACCCTTGTAACATATACTATGACTTGGTTAAGATTATTCATTCTATATAATCTTCTATTAAAAAGTCCTTTTTTGACGCTTATCGTCTCTAAATTGACTAGCCCGAATCTACGGGCTTTATAATGGAGGGTTTCCATGGCATCCCGAGGCACTAGGGTGTAAGACCTTGGAGGGTTTCCATGGCATCCTTAGTCAAGACCATGTGAGGGTTCCCATGACATTGGGCTAAGACCATGTGGGGGTTCCCATGGCACCCGGAGTAAGACCCTGGAGGGTTTCCAAGGCATCCTTATATGTATGGTTGGTATGACAGTGGGCTAAGACCATGTGGGGGTTCCCATGACACCCGGTGTAAGACCCTGGAGGGTTTCCAGGGCATCCTTATATGTTTGTATGCATGGCTTGGGTGATTGATAAGGTTTATGTAGTTGTTACAGCTGATATGGATTATGTGATTATGTGGGGTATGCTCTAGGGAACTCACTAAGTTTCGTGCTTACAGTTTTGTTTATGGTTTCAGGTATCATTGTTTTGGAAAGGAAGGGCTCAGCTTGATCGCAGCGCACGCACCCATGTTTTCCGCAATGAATGATTTTGGGATGAACTCTGATAAATGTTTTTAATTAACAATGTTTTGGAATGATTGGAATAAATGATATCTATGTTTGGGTTATATGACAAATGAAATTTTTACCCCTGATTTTTGGGTCATTACAGATTATTAGCCAACACAATCTAAACGAGAATTGAAGATCTCGTTAATGGGAGCTCAACAATATAAAGACAGTCGAAAACGTACGTCGGGTGACAAAGTTATGAATTTTTAACGGACTTTAACTGTCTAAGACTGTTAAAATATAACTTTAAAAATAAAGTCAAATTTAGCCGACGGAGTCTAAATGAAATTTGTATATTTTGTCGATACCTACGTGTGGATATACAAAACGTCAAAAACGGAGCTTGTATGCGAAAGTTGTGGATTTTAGAAGATAATTAATTTTCGGATTAACAAGCGGACGATACGTGTAGCGATCTGGCACACACCTTCCTCCCTAAGGCTTGCGATATAATGTTGACACAAGGCCCCCAGTACGCCCTACATAATTTGAGTACGCCCTGCATACTGGACCACTTCCAGCCTATAAATAGAACTTGATTTTCACTCTTTTCTTCAATCCTTTCCATCCAAACTCTTCCAAAACCCTCCCAAGGTCCCAAGACCTTTCTCTAGCACTTCCTAAGTGTTGGTAGCAAAGCTCCCGGGCATCAAAAAGTTCCGAGAAATAGAGCTTTTGGTTTAGAATCTCTGCCCGTGTAAAGTCCGGTTTCTCGCTAAACCACCTGTAAGTCGAGTTATGCTTACCGTACTTTAAGTATAACTTATATTTAAGTTCATTATCGTTATTATGAACCTGTAAACAAGATTTATCAGTGATTCCAAGCCGTAATATTGATTGATCTACTTACGGGAGAGGTTTCTAGAATGGTCACATTGGCTTGGTTGTTGGATTTCAGAAAAGCTATACGCCAAAATGATCTTGCCTCCCAACTGTCCTGCCTGACTGATCCTTACTTGATAGATCTTGAAGTAGACTCTGAATTAATGATGAATCTAGACTAATAATTAGTCGCAAAAAATATTAGACTAAGACTCAGTGATAATAATACTAGGTTACTTTGAAGGAAAAGGCAGTTGCTAGGAGCGAAGCGTTGTCCGAGTTTCTAGTCATCACTTTAACAAGTGTGTGCATAGTTACTTTCATCTTACACATAGATATGAAGTATTTAATATAAATACATGCTATATGTGCCTATTATTTGTGTTCCTGATATCTATGCTAGATGAACGATTTTTACATGTATTACTTGATTTAAATTGTCTATGTATTTTTATACTTATAAATATATTGGGTAAAGATGGGTAGATAAAAGATGATATATAGATGATGAGAGATGAAGTATGATGAGAGATAAAAGATGAAATATATTATGAGAGGCTTTGACTTTAAAGATTACGCCATATAGTAGAGTATATATGACAACCACGGACTATTCTAGACAATCCAGTGGAATGCTAGCAGGCTCGCAACCTATAGGTGTTTGTCAACCATGTGTTCATCAGATGTACTCAAAAACCCATTGACATGTATTGAGGGTGGAATCGATAAAATAGTATTGTCATTAAAGAAGATAAACCCTGGCAACTATGGAATTAGTGCCTAATAGATAACACTGTCATCTATGGACTTAGTGCCTATTAGATAAACATTGGCAGCTATGAACTTAGTGCCTAATAGATAACATTAGCAGCTATGGACTTAGTGCCTATTAGATAAAACTTGGCAGTGATGGACTTCGTGCCTATTCCTTAGGACAAATCCTTAGGAATAAATGTAGAAGAATACCTACTGACAAGTATCATGGAGGAATCCCAGAACTAGTACTGTCAGCATAAATGATTCTTAGGGTAGATCCTTAAGAATAAAGAAGATAATGGGGATGGGAAATTGGGTTAATTGTTTGATGATTAAACATATTAATTATATTATTGTGGGTTGAAAACCTAATGTACTCACCAAGTTTCCCAACCTGATCCACTCAGTTTATTGTATCACATGTAGCGATATTAAAGGTACATTCTGCTGAAAGATTCAAGGAGATGTAGATCATTAGTGTAAATTAATGTAAGGTCTGTCTATGCTTATGTTTCTGTAGTTATGATGACATCCCAATGTTTTAATATAAATAAAATACATTTTTTTCATAAATGCTTTGATAATATCATTATCATGTTTTCTGGGAACAAGTTCTTCAATATTATTCTTCAAAAAGGTACATTGATTTTTAAATAAGCATAAACAAATCGATCTTTTCTGACCATGAAATTTGGAGATGTTACAGTTGGTATCAGAGCATTAGTTTAAGCAAACTAGGAATTTGTAGGATTACTAGACTTAAAATTAGAATGCTAAGCGATAATTGTGAGATGAGTGTCTACTATATTTAGGAAGTATGCTTGAATAGACATGAGCACTAGCTTATTTAAGGAAGATGCCTAAATTGTTTTTATGAGCTAAATGATTTATGTATAGCTATAAATTGTCTTATATGCCTTATGTTACTATTATTTGATCGGATATATGGTGTATTGCCGACCGGATATAGAAATTTTATGCGTTTAGATTTCTAAACGTTTAATTACGGTATTAGAACTTGCATATAACTTTTCGGAGTGATAAGGAGATTTATACGTCCATCTTAAATAAAGCTTTCCTAGCTTAATTTTCGTCACTATACACCGAACATCCGCTTTGGCGTATTGATCGACATGGTGAGAACTCGAAGCGGATTAGGAAACGGTAATCGACAGCTTGAGCCACGAGTGATTGAGCATGCACCAGAGGTAGCAGCTGCACCCAAGCCAATCACGATGGCAGGATTCCAAGCAAAGATTTGGGCTATGATGGCCGAACAAGGGGAGGAGATGAGACAAATGTTGTGTTATAATAGGGATGAACCTAACGTACTTGTTGTGCAACTTGTTTTGAACGAAGGACAGTTTGAGAAGGGAAACTACGGTCGGACTGTTAGCCAAGCTGAGCCAAGAGTGGTTACAAGGTACCGACCAAATGAAGGAGATGATGGACGTGGATGCAAGTACAAGGATTTCATGATATCCAAGCCACTAAGTCTTTCTGGAATCCGAACACCGGTGGAAGTCATGGATTGGATCTTCGAGATGGAGAGGATGTTTGAAAGTTGTGACTGCAGCTAGGGCTGTTCAGTATTTGGATAAAACCGAATTGTCCAATTGGACAATTTGGATTGGACTATTTGGTTCGGATATTTGAATTTTTGGATTGGTTTTCGACAAAACCGAATTATTATTTTGGATTTCGGATTGGTTATGGTTTATAAAATAAGAACCGAATAGTCCAAAAAAACCAAATAATAGTTTATTATTTATTTATTTTTAATATATATCTATAATTATTTATTTATTTTTTGAAATAGGTTCAAAAAGTTTCACCTAATAAAAAATTTTAAAATGCTTTTTCTCTCAAAATTTATTAATCTATAAAATGTTAAAATATAATATACCTTCTTAATAGTTGTTTATAAATTTCAAATCATAACTAAATAATTTTTTTTTCTTCTTGTGTAAAATTCGGTAATATTATAATTATATGTTGTTTTAAAATGTTTTAGTTTTTAAAAACCGAATTATAAAAACCGATCCAACCGAATTGTAATTGGATCAGATCGGATCGGATTTGAATTTAGTTTGGACTATTCGGATCCATATTTTGAAACCCGAAATGAATTTGGATTCACTTGATTGGATTGGATCAAACCGATCCATCCAAACAGACACCCCTAACTGCAGCAACAAGCAGAAGACCGTTCTCGCGGTTACACAGTTGAAGACTGGGGTATTAATATGGTGGAAGCTACTGGCTGATACCATGCTCAAGGGGGAAGCTAGTAAGATGTCTTGGGAAGACTTTTGGTGAAACTGAAAATGTAGTATTGCTCTGAGCAGGATCTTCTAGAGATCAACAACAAATTCCAGAATCTGAAGAAGGTAAGGATGAGCGTCAATGAGTATGCTGCAAGTTTTACGGAGAAAATGAAGCTTGTTCCCTATTTGGTTCCAACTGAAATCTCCAAGGCAACAAGTTTGCTAATGGATTTCTAGCAGACTTTGGTCCAATGGTCAAACAAGCAACCACCTTGAAAGCCGCCATCTGGGAAACTAAGAATGTAGAGACCCAGATAAGAGAAAAGGGTCTAGAAAAAGATAAGGCGGTAGAAAAGAGGAAGTTTGAGGGGTCCTCAAGATCCGATAAGAAAGGAAGATTCTCAAAGTCTAACCTGCACGACCAAAATTCTGGGGGTAGTGGTGGAGCTAAGTGGTGTGGGAAGTGCAAGAAGAATCACTTTGGGAGATGCGACGGAGAAGTGACTTGTTATAAATGTGGGAGGATCGGTCACTATTCCAAGGATTGTACGTCTAATGATAAGGTATGCTACGGATGTGGAGAAAAGAGGCATATGTCAAAAGATCGCCCGAAGAAAAATGAACCAGCAAGACCGAATACGCTGTTGAAGCCAAAAGCAAGAGCATTCCAGATGATCCTTGATGAAGCAGGAGATGATGCAAGGGATCAAGAGTAAGGATCTATATATATATACCTAAAGATCGAAAGTAGCCATACAGATAGTATCATGTGGTGTAGCCTAATATAAGAGGCATAGTGTAGGGTGAACTTCAATATTTATGTAATCGTTTCCAAAAATAATATAAACCTTAGTTATGTTATCCGGTGTGTTAAATGACTATGTGAAATTCTTGTATGGTAACTTGGAAAACTAAGAGGCAATTCTTGGGACGAGTATGAGTAGGTGTGAAAGGTAGTAGAGGCCTATACTACCGGAAGCACAGGACTTACACTTAGATCAAGGAAAGTCACTAGGTTACCAAGGCAATAGTAATTAATTTTGTTTTGTTCATGTCTGTCGTTACCATCGTTTCGGTAATGACTAAGAAGATGAATTTATTCCGACCCTAATGGGCATATCAAATCGAGTCTGGCTAAGATAAGTATGTTACGTAGTTCAGAGAACCAAGTTCGATGTCGCATTCGACTTAATCCAGAAGATTGAAATAAAATATAGTCGAAACGATCAATAGAAGTATCGCGATCACCGTTAAAGTAACATGCTTGTAGATAGAAGTGCTACATGATAGAACGTGATTATACCAAATTAGAACATGAATGAAGGTATCTTCCATTCTAGAATCTGACTCAAAAATCCATGAGTCTAAAGCATTGCATCGTACGATGAGAGGTCATTAGAACATGACTCATCGGTCCGTTACGATAATCTAAGTAAAGAACTTATCTTAAGTTAAGTCTATTTAAGAAGGAGCATAGGTCGCCAATAAGGATCAAGTTTGTAACTCGAAGGTTACGATTGAAAGTCCAACATAAGATTAAGAGCGGGTGCAAGATTGACCACCGACAGCCGTCAAGAAGTCCTAGAGTTAGATACTCATTTAAAAGGGGCATAAGAATTACGGTTATTACCTATGATGAAAAAGATAACGTGAGGAGTCATTATACGAGCCCTGTTTTGTTGATGATTCTAGGACGTAGTCATCCTAAGGGGGAGATAATAGTAACGCCCGCAGATTCGGGCTAGTCAATTTAGAGATAATAAGCGTTAAAAATGAATTTTTGATAGAAGATTATTCAGAATAAATAATCTTAACCAAAGTTATAGTATATGTCACAAAGATTTTGTACATATAAAGAACGCTGAAATTCGACTTATAACAAAGAAGTTATGACCCGTCGAAGTTTCGTGATTAAACCGGCACGGCTCCGTGTATTGTAAAAAGTAAATTTTTGATAAATTACCTTTTAGCCTTAGCGATCTAAACGAAAGTTGTAGTAGTTGTTAATCTGAGAGCGTGCGTATAGAGAACGTCCATATCTGACTTTATTTTAAGAATTTATGATTTTTCTAAGATTCAGCGTAGTAGTGTATAGCTGGGAAATCGAATTTTAGATCGATCGATTATTAGCCGACACAATCTAAACAAGAATTTAAGATCTCGTTAATAGGAGCTCAACAATATAAAGACAGTCGAAAACGGACGTCGGATGACAAAGTTATGATTTTTTAACGGACTTTAACCGTCTAAGATTATTAAAATATAACTTAAAAATAAAGTCAAAATTAGCCAACGGAGTCTAAAGAAAAGTTGTAGATCTCTTCGGTATCTACGTGTGGATATAAAAAACGTTAAAATGGGAGCTCGTATGCGAAGGTTATGGATTTTACAAGATAATTCATTTTCAGATTAACAAGAGGGCAACACATGTCGCGATCTGGCACGCACCTTCCTCCCCAAGGCTTGCGATATGATGCTGACACGTGGCCCCCAATACGATCTGTGTAATTTTAGTATGCCTTGCACACTAGACCACTTCCAGCCTATAAATAGAACTCGATTTTCACTCTTTTCTTCACTCCTTTCCATCCAAACTCTTCCAAAACCCTCCCAAGGTCCCAAAGCATTTCCGAAAAATGTATTTTATTTATATTAAAACATTTGGATGTCATCGTCAATACAGAAATATAAGCATAAACAGACCTTACATTAATTTACACTAATGATCTACATCTCCTTGAATCTCTCAGCAAAATATATCTTTAATATCGCTACCTATGATACAATAAACTGAGTGGGTTAGGTTGGGAAACCTGGTGAGTACATAGGGTTTTCAACCCACAATAATATAATTAACTAGATTATAACCCGCGTTAAACGCGGGGAACGTATTAAAAAATATAAAAACATTTATATATATTGCATAATACTTATAAAAGAAAGTTTATGGCTATTGTTATTATTGAAATGTGAAGAAAAAACACTGAAATCGATAGCAGGACCTCTTTGTAGACAACGTTTTTTGTTTTATTAGTTGAACGACATTCCTCGTCACATATGAGTACCGTCAAACCTTTTTTGCTTGTTACACGAGAAACAGCTACATATAACTGATCATGGGTGAAGACAGGTCTACGCAAGTATAATCCAACATTTGATAATGACTGTCCTTGACTTTTGTTAATGGTCATAGCAAAACAAACTGCTATTGGGAATTGCCTACGTTGAAAATGGAATGAAATTTTTTTATCGGGTGGGGTCAACTTCATGCGAGGTATATAAGTAGTCTCGTTGAAAAATCTTATTTTCGACTGGTTTTTTCTACAAAACTCCAAACGTGAAGTCTCAATCTTGATGTAGATATCTACTACAAACTGTTGTAGCAATCTCCCTCCCAACAAAATTACATTATAATTTGACCGGATTTGAAACTTATAGCAATAGTACTCCCGCATACTTACAGTATTCCGCCCTCCTTTTGTATTAGAGTCCACACAATGTTGATGCCGTGAACAAAAAAAAATAATGATTTGTACAAACATGTAATCTTTGTTAATTTAACTAAAATTTAAAAATTTATGATATGTGTACCTTCTAAATTCCTGGATGTCTTCGTCTTCATTAATAATATTATTGATGGGAAATCCATGTCTTGGGATATTAGAATGCCATCCAGACTCACCATTAGGAAAAAATAAAGGATAACACAATGGATCATAACATCCCCAGTAAGATTGAATTGTTCGTAGTTTTTCGGATTTTCCATACATGATAATACTTCACTTATATGTGGCTATGTTGTCGTTACATTCAATCCAAATACCAGCGACCTGGAATTTTTATTATAAACGATATGATTATATATGGTGTGTAATATATACATTTGTATGTCATACATGATATTTTTTTTATAATTTGTATACAATAATTATTATGGTACCTCGGATGTGGTCGATCTGTTGTATACCCTTTGGTCAAGTTCTACTGATGTATTCAAAGTGGCTCTGTAATTGTCAAGCGGCCCCAGATCGGCAAGTCTTCGAAATATTTGCACGTATGGATTTGTGGCAAGAACACGGATCAACTTTTGAGCAATTTGTTTATCAATATTCTGCCATTTGAGTCTATGTGACATCTCATAATCAGCATCGTAAAAATATAACTGTAAATATCGAGGTTTTCCATCCCTTGGGATTAACTGATCGATTCTATGATATATTCCTCCATTCACACAAAACGTGTATACTCCAGATGTCATATTTGTCATTGTTTTATCCACATCCATGCCTATTGATGCAAATGAAAAGTTGTTGTCGTATGCTCGTATCATGTATCTAAAGGTCTTGCCTAATTCGTTTCGAGATGTGAAGAGTTCGAGTAATTCTTCGGGAATAGAGGAATATGCCAACTTTGTTTTACCATCCATGCAAATAAAGTGTTGGTTTAAGTGTTGCGTCTTTGGGCTCGTTTAATAATCCATTTTGTTTACCCGGTTTGGGCCTGTCCAACCGTGGATTATCATTAGGGTTAGATTATATATTATGCATGCATGTATAGCTTTGAGGTTAACGTTTTCATTAATAGCTTTTGCATTGTAACCCTAGCACACCTCTACAGTCGAAGTTCTTCATCGAGCTCTTCTGAGATGTGAGATATTAATCATTCGACACCATTTGATCCATTCTTGTGTTCTTTACTCGATTAATATTGCTTATCTGTTTAGAATCTATCGATCTATAGCGCATTATTCTCATCAATTGGTATCAGAGCAGGAGACTGTGTAACACATACGCATCTCTTCTGTTTGAAGAATCCTTTAGGGTTTCCGGTTTTATCAACATATAGAAGTCGTCTTCTTCTTGTCGACGGTATCTCTTGTGTTTGATAAAACCCTAAGTTCAACCTTACATGTCTGATTCTAACAGATTAAAAGAAAAAGTTCATCATGTCTCATGATGACTCTCAAATCAATCCAATCAACATCTCCAACAGTATAGGATCCACTACGAGGGTTCCCATTCTCTATACTCAAGATTATGAAGTATGGGCGCATCACTTCGAAGACTATGTCGTTGGATCTGAAGACAACAGCTATCTCATCTGGGAGGCAATAATATTGGGTCCGTTTGTTCACTCTGGAACAAATAGAATGATCAAGACTCAAAGATAGTATAACCAACTCTTGGCGGACGTAGAGAATATTCCTCAAGACGAAAAAGACAAGGTGTTATGCAACGTTAAAGCCATGAGGATGATCAGATTCGCTTTGCAATCCGACACTTTTCGTCTGGTAAGTTCATGCACAACAGCTGAAGAAATATGGGATAGGTTGAAAGAATTATATTCAATTGATGAGCATCTAGAGCACTCGATCCAAACCCTATTGCTCTCTAAATTCGGTGCTTTCGAACAAAAACCTGAAGAGAAACTCATTCAGACATTCGATCGTTTCAACCATCTGCTTAGCAAGATGATGAAGCACGATATTGAAAGGAAGGTGATCGAACAAAAGGTTACATTCATGAATGGCTTAAGGCCCGAATGGATGGCAGTGGTCTCGACCGTGAAGGCTCATGAGCAAGTTAAATCATATTCGCTGGTGAAACTGATGAGTATACTCAAATCTCATGAAAGCGTGGTGACAAAGGAAACGAAGGTAGTTTCGGTTGTGGGTTCACTGGCCCTTGTTTCTAAAAGCAAGAATGTAGCAGACGAAGAGGAGGAATATGATATGTCAGAGTGCGATCTGTCCAGTGAAGAATATGCAATGATGGTTACAAACCCAAAGAAGTTTGCTCGCATAAAGTTCCTTGTCAACAAGAACCGAAACTGGCAGGGAAGCTACAGCTCAGAAAAGGTGAAAGATGAAACCAAGAACACCTCTCAACAGGACGACGAAAAGAAGGAGAGTAAGATTGTGGGAGACTCTGGGTACGATTGCAACTACTGTCATGGCAAGAACCACTTTGCCAAGGATTGCATGCTAAGGTAGTGGCTGAGAAGAAGGATGGTGAAGATGACGAAGCTTACTACATGAGAAAGCTGGAGGAGATAAAGAAGAAGAAAACAACTAACGTTTCTATGAATGCTTTGATTGTGCAGGAAAATGTTATTGATGATGAGTTTGGAGGAGTAGAAGTCTGGTCTACAGACTCTGAAGATGAAGAGGTACGCAAACCCTCGCATGGAAGAGCTTATGTGGCAAAAGAAGGTGTTACTGATTCAGCAGGGAGGTGCTTAATGGTGTCAGCTGGGGTATCACAGATGAGGGGATATACAACCGAAGGTGAGCATGAGGAAGCGAAACTAAAGGAAGACAAATGTTTCGCTGCTAAGCATGTGAGCGAAAGGATCAACGATTGCGATCAGTTGATCAAGAAGATACAATCCATACTTGAATCTCTTAAAATACAAGTAACAAACTACGAAAAAAAAATTAAATGAATTAAAATTCAAGTTTTCTAACTTAAGTGGAAGTCTTATGCAAACTCGCTTAGCGAATTCTAACCTAACTGACCAACTCAGCAGGGAATCTTCCAAGAGTGAGGAGAGAAGGATGTGGATTCAGCTGAAGGAGTCGGAGTTAGTTAAAGCTAGGGATGAACTTATTTATTTGCAACGTGACAATTTAAAGTTTTTAAAACAAAGAAATGTTTTTTGTTTGATTGCTAAACGTTTATATACAAATATAACCCAATTGCATCTAGATTGTGAGATAGGTAAAAAGATTCATAAAATGATTTTTCCCTTCCTTGAATTTAAGGAAGACGAAGTCATTACTGAATGTGAATCTATAATGTCTTCAGATGAGATTTCAGTAACCTACAAATATGGACTGGACAATATTGAATCTTTCATTGAGTCTAAAGAACATAAATGCATGCTTAAGAATTTACTGGACGAAAATGATAAATTAAAAATCAAGACCGAGACTATACATAAGTTTGACTCATCCAACGCCAAATTAAGCTCAGAAAATAAAATAAATTTAGAAACCACTTCTGAATTTGATGAGGACAGTGAGATGATCGAAATCTCCGTAGAAGACGAGGTCGATTGTTCAGAATTTCTTAAGAGCGAACCTGATGCAGCAAAACCACTCATATCTGAAAATTCGGTTGAGTACGCTCGGGTGTCAAAGGACAAATCCAAGAAACTTAAAGAAAAGGTTGTTGTTTATCAGAAGGTACAGACTACACCAAACCAAGTGTATGCAGTCACAGGAGTAACTAAGAAACAAACGGCGGAGTTGACGTCCATGGTTGACAAAGATAATGCTGAAGGTTGCGACAACCTCTTCTGGTCCGCTCCCATCGATAATGAAAACGAAACAGTTGGTCTGTCAGAGCAAACCTCATGGAGAGTTAAGGGACGATATATTCCCGAACCCCTTAACAAGCCCTCAAGCTTTGATAAACCCAGTTCAAGTGGTACAAAAGAAATACCAAACGAACCACTGAAAGCTTCCAGCGTATCATCAACAACAACCGAAGCTCATGAGAAGAAAACAAAACCTAAGGCCAACATTCACTTGACTCAAGAGCAACTTGTTGAACAGAAACGCCAGAGGAACACAAGATACATGAAGAACCTTAATGAGAGAAAACAGTTTTGGCAATCCCAAAACCCCACTTATGTTCGCTCTCAAAAAAGTTTCTAATCTCAAGATGAAAAAGAAAGCACAAGCCAAGTCTCCTTCTTGCAATCACTGCCAGTCATGCAATCAGGTGAATCGAATGACCATTTTCGGTCCTAATACTAGTGGTCACAAGAACCGAAAGTCAAGTTTCGGTCCCAACTCTTACTACGCCAAGAACCGAAAGTCCTGTTTCGGTCCCAACACAAGTGCTCAGAACCAAAAGTCAAGTTTCGGTCCTAAAACCCATCATCCTCACTCCCAACCAAAGCCTAACTCTGTAAAGGATATCAAAGGAAAAGGAAAGCTCGTCACAGATTCTGAAGTCCAAAATACCAAAAAGTCAGCTAACCCTAGGACTCCAAAGAAAACCTCAACTATGAAACCAACTAACAATAACACACTCCAGTTAAAACAAAATAAAAATAAAATCAAAGTTTACACCATCTAACGAAAATATGAAACAACTTTAATAAAAAGAACATATATGGTTGATCTTTCGGTTGCAATTCCCTATTCTATAAAAGAGTCACCAGGGCCCAAGAGACTTTGGGTTCCTAAATCTGCTTAATTTTTGCAGATTATCAGTGACGAGCAGTTTGACGACGAATGGTATATTGACAGTGGCTGCTCTCGTCACATGACAGGAAGAAGGGAAGAGCTTAGGGAGTTTCGGTCCCTTAAGGATGGTGGATGTGTTAAATATGGAAACAACTCATACGGCACGATCAAAGGGTATGGGATGATCACCAACGGAGAATTCTCAATACGAAAAGTAGCCTACGTGGAAGGATTGCAGCACAACCTCATCAGTGTTTTGCAACTAGTCGTGGGAACCGGTTTGAAAGTCTCGTTCGATGATGAGGGCTCAGAAATAATTGAAAACACACGAAGAAAGTTCTGTTGAAATCTGAGAGCAAAGGGGAGATGTATCCTCTAAATCACAACCCGATAAAAGGAAAACCAACAATATGCTTGCTGTCGAAGGCGAACTCAGATGAAAGTTGGTTGTGGCACCGAAGACTATCGTATCTGAACTTCAAAGATATTAATAAACTGGTGCTTGGTGATCACGTGCGTGGACTTCCTGTTCTCAAATTTGACAAAGAACACCTGTGCACAGCATGCGAGATGGGCAAGCAAAGCAGAAAGAGTCACCCTTCTCGTATCAATACAAAAATCATCGAACCTCTTGAACTACTGCACATCGACTTATGTGGTCCTTCGGCTATCGAAAGCTTCGGTGGTAGTAAGTTTATACTTGTTATTGTAGATGATTTTCCTCGCTTCACCTGGGTTTTCTTTCTTAAACAGAAATCAGAGGCCACTCCTAAGCTGAAGGTTTTTATCAAGCAAGTGGAACTGCAGCTGCAAAAGGTGGTAAGAAACATAAGAAACGACAATCGTCTAGAGTTCAAAAACAAAGACTTTGAAGAGTTTCTGGCTGAAAAAGGAGTGACTCACAACTTCTCTGCTCCCTATACTCCACAACAGAATGGGATCGTTGAAAGGCAAAACCGTTCTTTATGTGAAGCCGCCCGAACCATGCTGAGCTTCGCTTCTCTTCCACTATACTTTTGGGCTAATGCAATTGCTGCTGCATGTTACATTCAGAACCGATCCTTCCTCAACAAGCGATTTTCCATCACTCCATACGAGATTTTGAATAATCGCAAGCCAAATGTAAAGTTTTTCCACGTGTTCGGTTCAAGATGCTTCATTTTCAACTCCAAAGAGAACCGAAACAAATTTGATGTTAAGGCAGACAAAGGGATCTTTCTTGGTTATTCGCTTACTTCAAAAGCATATAGGGTTCTGAATAAACGCACGAAGAAGATTGAAGAAACCTACTATGTTACTTTTGATGACAATTACATGAAGAAAATACGAACAACCAAAAGTCCAACGGAGGAAATCTTTCCAAAATCCGGTCAAGTCTCGGTTCCTATTTCCAATCTGTTTGAAGAGTACATGCTGCTCTTTGATGAACCAGAGAAGGCGATTCACTCAGAAGCGAAAGCAGCAGATAACAAAATCGACAACTTGAAGAAGATTATTGACGAAGCTGCAACATACATGGGTAGCGAGCCTCAACATCCATCCGAGAAGCAACCTACAAGCGAACCTCTAGAATCTAGCAAACGTCCAAATTCAAATGACCCTCCAAATAAAATCTCTACAATCCAGGGGGAGGGTTCGTCTACACCAAAAACAACCGACATGCCTTTCCAGGGGGAGAATCCATAACAAACCCCAACTCGTGAAGGTCCATTTGAGAGGGAGAGTACTGAACCTGACATGGGATTCGGTTCGCCATTTGAGGGGGAGAATGAAAATGCAAATGACGAAGGCGAAAAGTCAGAACTGGAAGAAGAAGTCAATGATGAGCTGGATTCTGCCTATGATCCAAATTACCCTCCTCTCATAAAATGGACAAAGGATCATCCTAAAACTCAAATCATTGGTGAATCATCTGAGGGTGTTCTCACACGCTCTCAAATGAAGGCGAAGCAAACTGCTTTATTCTCTCAAGTAGAATTCTGCATGTTTAATTCGTTTGTCTCTAAAGTTGAACCGAAGACGGTAAATGCTGCTCTTGATCACTCTGATTGGGTGCAAGCTATGCAAGACGAACTCCATGAGTTTAAACGAAATCGTGTTTGGAGGCTGATTCCCACACCAAAGGATGCATCTGTAGTCGGTTTAAAAAGGGTTTTTAGAAATAAGTTAGATAAAGAGGGTAACGTCATTCGCAACAAAGCGAGGCTGGTGGTGAAAGGATATTGTCAGGAAGAAGGAATAGACTATGAAGAGACCTTCGCTCCAGTAGCAAGGTTGGAATCAGTAAGAATCTTTTTGGCATGTGTTGCACATAAAAACTTTGAAGTTTTCCAAATGGATGTAAAATGTGCTTTCTTGAATGGAGAACTAGAAGAAACGGTATACGTTGAGCAACCACCCAGATTTGTGAACGAAAAGTATCCTGATCATTGCTACATACTGGATAAAGCAGTCTATGGATTGAAGCAAGCCCCGAGAGCCTGATATGAAACTCTAACACGCTTTCTCAAAAGGTCAAAATTCAAACAAGGTTCGGTCGACCCAACCTTCTTTCGCAAGAAAGAAGGCGAACACTTAATGATAGTTCAAATTTACGTTGATGACATCATCTTCGGCTCCACGAATCCTAGCTTAACAGCTGAATTCAGGAAGTTGATGAAGACTAAGTTTGAAATGAGCGCAATGGGTCCAATTAACTTTTTCCTTGGACTGAATATAAGACAGGGACCAGAAGGCATCTTCATTAATCAGGAAGCATACACGAAGACTCTGTTGGCGAAGTTCGGGATGACAGGAGATTCCAAAGTAAAGGTTCCAATGGTATTTGGCACAAAGATGACTCCATCTCTTGAGAAACCGGCTGTTGATGTGACTCTCTATCGTCAAATGATAGGATCTCTAATGTATCTAACAGCTAGTAGACCGGACATAATGTTTTATGTCTGCTATTGTGCCAGGTTTCAAGCAAATCCAAGAGAACCTCATATGGTTGCAGTGAAAAATATCTTCCGGTATTTGAAGCGAACCTCATCTCTCAGTCTTTGGTATCCTGCAAAATCTGGCTTCTTTGTTCAAGCTTTCTCTGACGCTGATCTTGGTGGATGTGGATCGGACCGAAAGAGCACAACCGGCGGGTGCCAGTTCCTTGATGGGAAACTCGTCAGCTGGCAGTCAAAGAAACAAACTTGCGTGTCTCTTTCCACAGCTGAAGCTGAGTACATCGCTACAGCATCCTGTACATCACAAGTCATATGGATACAAAGCCAACTTAGAGATTATGGCTTAAGCATGAAGAAAATTCCCCTCTACTGTGACTCTGAAAGTGCGATTTGAATTTGTCACAATCCAGTGCAACACTCAAAGACTAAACATATTGCACTGAGATACCATTTCATCAAAGACCATGTTGAAGATGGTAATGTTGAAGTTCACTTCGTTCGGTCCTCAGATCAACTAGCTAACATCTTCACTAAGGCCTTACCAGAAGCAAGCTTTAACAAGATACTCCAAGGCTTGGGAATGATGGAAGCTGAGTCGGTACCGAAACCCCTTTCTTCTCACTAAAATTGAACAAGCGAAATAGAGCGAACGCTCGGTCTATTTCGGCTCTAGAATTTTCGGGAACCGAAATGAACCGAACGCTCGGTCTATTTCGGCTCTAGAACTTTTGGGAACCGAAATGAACCGAACGCTCGGTCTATTTCGGAGCTAGAAATTTTCGGGAACCGAAATGAACCGAACGCTCGGTCTGTTTCGGCTCCAGAATTTTTCGGGAACCAAAATGAACCGAACGCTCGGTCTATTTCGGCTCTGGATTTTTTGGAACCAAATTGAACCGATCGCTCGGCCCATTTCGCTTCATCTTTTCTAAGGTATGATTTCGGTTGTATAATTTTGTAAAGCTTACTTATTCTTTCGCGTGTTTATCTTTAGTATTTATTTTCTTTTCTGTTTTTATTATTTTTCAGAAATTACAAAAATCCAAAAATATTTTCTTTTCTGTTTTTATTATTTTTCAGAACTTTCAAAAATCCAAAAATATTTTCTTTTCTGTTTTTATTATTTTTCAGTTTTATCTCTCAATTCTCAAAATTGATTCAAGATCACAGATGTGAAACACAATAACGTTGGGGCAGGTATAACATTCTTATCTATGTACTAGTTAAGTGTCCCTAGAAGCATGTTGCTGCAAGTAGACCGAAGCCTCCAAGACTCTGAGTGAAGCCTTAATGATTCGATAAACACCAATCGTTTCTTCCCAATCAGGCTGCTAAAATCACTCAAGTCACGAGCTACCTTACTATTCTCATAGTGAGTTAAGAGTTTTCTGCTTTCTCATTCTTATATAGCAGAGGTACTTTCGGTTCCTTAACCATCTCCTCACATTTCTCCATTAAGTTTCGCTTCATAAAAGTAACCCTTGAGACTCTCAGCAATTACCACTGAGGTTTATGGTTACACAATCTCTGTGTTGATGATCTTAGTTTCGTTTACCACGTGCTGAGTGAGACCCAAAATCCAACACCTTGAATAAATTGACGGTGAACGCTAAAATGTTCAAGCTGTTACTTGTTACCTCACGAAATCTCTTTTTATTTTTGCGTGATCTTTATGAAACCGTCTAACACCAAGACGTTTCTTCCCATAAGATCCAGTTTCATTTTTGTTTTTGAGATTTCTTAATATTATCCAGTCACTGAATATATTCTCCAACCTACTTGTTCAACAGACCACATCGGTCTCACAAGTACTTCATCCAACTTTCGGTCTTATTTTAAGTATCGATGTTCGGTTGAAGATAAACTACCCACTAAAGCCTATATTTGAAAAGATGCCTTTCAATGTTTCTTATCAAACATTTGATCGTATTTCACGGGAAACCACACAGACACTTCTCAGTCTCTCTTGAATTTGAAGGAAGAGATTCGTGCCCGGGATCCACAGTTTCGTGTCTAAATAGACATCACTTAAATCCCACAAATATTTTGCTTTATTTCTTTTTCATTGGCACACTCTTGCACAAAGATCTTTATGATTTTCCAAATTCTTGTTTGTGTTACTCATGGCCCTTTTCCATATTTGTGCTTTCGGCTCTAACAGAAATGGTGGTTCACTTTAATATGAAGCGAAGGTTCCTTAGTGTGAAGAGAAAGGATAAGTCTCGTTTATGGTGGTGTTGATTTATTTTAATAATAAAAATAAAATAAGGGTGAGTCAGCATGAATTTGAAACGGTTCAAAATTTGAACAAGAGATAAGGATGGAAAGGCGCGTGAATTTGAAACGGCACCTAATATCATGCCTGATGACGTCTTCTTCGGAAAACCCAGCTGTCAAATCACGCTTTTTCAAGCGTCGATTCAGAAGATAGTCAAATCATTACTGTGGATTTTTCTCCCTCCTAGCGACGGTATAAAAGGTTTTCTCACACCTCTTGGGTTACTTCACCAATTCTCAACTCTCTCAAGAACAAATCGGCGATTTTCTACTGTTCATCTTCTTCTTCCCACCTGCAACAATGGCTGAATCTTCATCGGTTTACGAATAATCCGCTCAGTCATCTCTTCTGACCATCAAACCCAATCAGAATCTGATCATCGAACTGAACCCCTTTGTCTATGATTCGTATATGCTATATGTGGTTGAATGTCTCAAGTATTCCGCACTGGTGGTTGCTCTCACATAGGTGGAATGCGTTCCAATGTCGATGCTCTCTCACGTGTACTCCACTACTATTTACGATAAAGCTAAGGAGCGTATCTTCTTCGAGATCGTCAATCAAAAGACGTCGATTTCAAAATCTAGGTTTTGTTTGTTGCTACACCTTGCTGTCGTCGATTCCATGATTAACCCTGATTCCATTACAACAACTCAGCTGTTCACGATGTTCTATGATATGGGGTACACAGAGCTTCTCACCACTGTCACCAAGTTCAAGAAATCTTGTCTTCCTCCTCAGTGGAACGGACTCTTTACTCTCCTCTCCAAGGGCTTATCGGAGAGGGTTGCAGGTTCAGATGGAACGAGCAGGGCGTTCATGACCCTTTTATATGGTCTGTATCATGGGGTTAATATGGATTATGGGTCAATCATATGGTCTCAACTAGTTCAGAGTATAAGCTCTTCTTCAAGGTACTCTGAAATTTCATGTGCTTGGTTTTGGACTATCGTCACTCATTGGGCAACGGAAAAGTTTAATGTTCCAACAATGGCGGATTCACTCATGCCATCTATTGCTACCTTCCACACGACGAGGATCCTTGTCTCAGATCCCTCCAAATTTCTCTTCATTGGTTCAATTCCGGAGTCAATGTACAGATGTGTTTCTCCTGAAAGCAAGGTTATCAATGAGTACAAGGAGCTAACCCCTACAGGGCCACGACAGCTTACTCCAGAGATGCAAAGTTCGCTAGAAGCTGCAGACAAACCAGTAAAACGAGGGAAGAAGCCTGATAAAAAAGGGGAAAAGGACGGTCAATCCTCCAAAGTTTCTACTCCCAAGAAACGCAAGTCTGAGCAAGCAGCGCCTACTGCTCCAAAGAAACGAAAGATCAAGATGAAAGCTCACAGACCGAAGTCTCCTTCCCCATCTTCCAGTGACTCTGAGTATGCTCCTTCTGACACACATCACGAACCCGAGTCAACTGACGACGAAGCTACTCAAACCGAAAGTCCACCTAGAGGTAATTCGCCTCCACCCTCAGCAACTAATGACAGTAACCGAAACTCACCTCCTCGTTCTCCTCCACACTCGGTTCCAATTACTATCGCTCCCTTTCCTCCACCCATCTCATCTACCACTGCTACCTCAATCCCAATTCCAACCGCTCTGTTCACTATAGTTACTACCACTACTACTACTCCAACCGAACCTAATGTTCGTGTCAACGTATCTGATACGGGGGCATCTACTTTCGGTTCTGATCCTCCTATTACCTCAGCACCTTTATCCCCACCTCCATCACATGAATCTGAAACTGTTCTTGGCAGGGAAGACATGGAATTCGACTCTGTTTACTTCAGTCCTTATCGAGTACAGAGTGATGATGATGATGATGACGCTCCTATGACAAAGAAGCATCTCAAGGCCATGAATGACAAACTTGACCAACTGCTCTCTTCCTCTTCTGGCAGTGCATATTCAGAAGCAGCACTCAAGGCTCTGTTCGCAACCGTTGTCAAAGAGCATGACACTTCCATCTCTAGTGCTGTTAAAGCCATTGAAGCCTCAAGCTCCACCTGTCAGAAAGCTTCACTTGCAGTCGAAGCCTCCACCAAGGATTGCAAGCAGGCGACCGCAACTATCGAAAAACTAGTTTCAGATGCACATCTATTTATTGATTCTCTTCAAGCTGCCGCCCAGAAGAATGCTCACACAGTGAACGCTTCAGTTGATAATCTTACGCGTTCACTGGAGGCCAAAAAGAAACATTTTGAGGAAGCTCGAGAAGCAATTCAGGCTGCTAACACTGAGCTTCACACTTCAGTTGATGCTCGTCTTACTCAACTCAAAGCTGAGCTTGCTGTCAAAAACAAGATTATGGATGAGCTGGATAAGCGCACTTCTCAGCTTAAAATTCAGAATCTCAAGCTCAAGGCTGCAAACAAGGAGATTATAGAGTTAAAATCTGAGCGTGAAATAATTAAACGTTCGGTCGGTGATGTACAATCCATTCTCCTACACCTCCTGGAAGCCCATGACTCCATTCTTACCATCTCAATTCGACGCCACTTGGCTGAGAAGTTGAGACCTGCTCTGGATGTTTTGAGCAAAATTGAGGGTGTTCCGGAGTCTGTTGTCCCTCCGAAACAAGGGGGAGATAATGTTACTCAGGGCAAGGGCCAATCTCATCCACCTCCAAAACCGAAAGTCACTACTGAGCCGAAGGGTAATGAAGCTTCGGGCAGTATGAAGGATAAGTGAAAGAAGAAAATTGGTGATGATGATGTGAATGAAAACGACGATGACGCTGATACAGAAGGAAACGCTTCTAAAACTAAATGTCTTAAAGTCAAGCCTAGTGATCAAGAGATTCAGGCGAAGGTTCGAAAAGAGAAGGAACTTCTTGATAAGGAGAGGAAAGCGAACGAAATGCTAGAACAAAGGAAGTCTATGTTTCCTGAGTGGTCTATAGAATCGCTTCAGAGAGAGGTAATCGATGCACCGAGCACTCATTGGCTCGAACCGGTTCTTTCTTTTGGGCTTGAGAACTCCAAGGACTCACAGTTTGACATGCCAATCACCCGAAAGGCATTCATTTTTCACTGTTTTGAGTCAATGGCTGGCATTCCTTCCCCAGACCCGAAGGTTGATCGGGATCTGCATGAGTATTATGTTGAGTTTGCTTAGCCGCAATACTTAACCTGGAGTAATCAGAAAATCACAACGGTCATGGTGTTGAAACCCACTTCAGCAGGGAAGTTTATCAACATCAAATTCAAAGTGACCCGAGGCTCTGATAGCTCGGTTCATATGATTTCCCTGGCTGATCTGCCGAACCTGAATCCTCATTATTGGGTACTCCTAAACAACATTTTGCTGACTAATCAAAAGGAGTATCAGCCTATTATCGATCACATCAAGCGAATGCTCGTGTGCTATATTCATGAAGTCGCAAAGATGGATCAGGAAATCGCTTCTGCCATACATAAGAAGACCACTATGAAGCCAACAGGGAGGGCAAGCGATGTCAATGTGATGATTAAGGGAAAAATTGACCCCAAGTTTCATATTGTTATGTTCATTAGGGGCGAAGGTCAAAAATGTATGTTCGCTCTTATTGACAAACACCTGTTCTCCACCGCCTGCTTGGAGCATATTTAGGAAATTATACACAGGTGTAATAAGAACAGCGAAGCCGATAAAAAGATGTTTAATAATATGCTTCGGTGGTATATTTTGTTTCGTCAAACTCTTCTTGCCATCATCCCCAGGCTGTTCAAGATTGTGAGGAAAACTAAAGTTACTCAACCGAAGTAGTCTCTCGCCTCTATTGACGCAAAGGGGGAAATTGTTGGGTTTAATTGTTGCATCTTTGGGCTCTTTTAATAGTCCATTTTGTTTACCCGGTTAGGGCCTGTCCAACCGTGGATTATCATTAGGGTTAGATTATATATTATGCATGCATGTATAGCTTTGAGGTTAACGTTTTCATTAATAGCTTTTGCATTGTAACCCTAGCACACCTCTACAGTTGAAGTTCTTCATCGAGCTCTTCTGAGGTGTGAGATATTAATCATTCGACACCATTTGATCCATTATTGTGTTCTTTACTCGATTAATATTGCTTATCTGTTTAGAATCTATCGATCTATAGCGCATTATTCTCATCATAAAGGATAAATAGTATAAGTTTGGGATAAATAAAAGGATAAGATTAACTAATATTTATATATATATATATATATATATATATATATATATATATATATATATATATATATATATATATATATATATATATATATATATATATATATATGTTGTTTTTTAGGGTAAAATATATTACCAAATATCCAATTAATATATAATTATTTACCAAAACAGCCCATGAGTTTACAATTAATACCAAACAACCCTTTAATACAATTGTTTGTTATGTAAGTATATTACTTTGAAAAGTATTCAATTTATAACATTGTACTTTCATTTTCATATAAAACACATGTTGCCTTGTGAAAATCCGTTTTATAGTAATGTACTTTCGATAATATGCTTTATTACCATAAAAACCAATGAATATAAATATAATACCAAACAGCCCCGTAAATAAAAATGAAAGTACTTTGATAAAAACAAAAGTAGGGTGCTATAATAATCAACCAATACAAAGTACATTACTATTATTTGAAATGAAACCTTCATAAAGTAGTATGTCACAATAATTAACCTAATCTATATTTGTAATTTATATCATATTATACTGATGTAAAGGTCTTCATCTATTTTTTTTGTATTCACCCAAGAGAGATTCATTGGTGTTGACGATCATCCATTGGCCATAGTTAATCCACCAATTCATTTGTGCATTCTCCTTTCCATAGATAATGTATTCTTGTTCCAAGGGTAGTTGTGGAATTTTGTTTTGCATACAATCTTCTTCATTCATAACTTTCTTATTTGGAAGTATAATGACTTCATCTTGTAGGGGTAATTTTGGAATTTTTATTTGCTTGTCATCTTCTGTTTGTGTATTCAAAAACTTCTTTTCATTTTTAGATTTGGTGGTTTGATTGTTGAATGGTTCCACTTGAACCCTTATAATATCGTAAACATCACCAAATTTGCAATCTTCACATAACCAATCATTTTTAGGTACTTCATCTTTAATGCTCTCCATACAATATGTGTGTCCGACGCCATCCATACATCTACAACATATACCAAGTAAGTGCTCATAGCCTACATCTCCACATATATCACACACAATGATATCACATAACTGGTCATCAACAACCTCAACATCTATTACCCTGAACATATAACTTGCAAAAAACCCTAAACCTGGAAAAAAAACAAGTGTTTCACCTAACACCCTATTTTTAGAAAGAAACTTATGAATATTGAAAAAATTGTAAATAAAATTACCCAATATATTTGTTATGCATGAATCGAGAAAGAGAGGCAATATGTCTGCTACCTATTTATGTATATGTTTCTGGACATGTAAACAAAAAACACAATCATTCAATTAAAGAGAGTTAGAATGTATATTAATTACATTTTACAAAGAAATTACCTATTAAGATTTATGTTTTATGCAGGAACCGAGAAGGAGAGAGTGCAGGGAAAAAAAGAAGGCTAAAATGCTGAATATTTCGGTCCTGTTAACACAAAAAACACACAGAGACACCATTAAAGATAAGAGAGAGAGGGAGTTTGTATATATATATATATATATATATATATATATATATATATATATATATATATATATGTATTTGTTTTGTATTTTATTAGAGAGAGAGTGTGTGTGTGTGTGAATTATATTGTGTTAGTATGTAAACACAGGTACACACAGTCGCAAACACCATTTAACATACCTGCTATGTTTGTTTTTTCTGCAGGAACCGAGATCAGATCCTGTTAACACAAAAAACACATAGACAACATTAAAGAAAAGAGAGAGATAAAGAGAAAGAGAGGGGAGTTTGTATATTTATTTATTTGTATTCTGTTGTATTAGAGAGAGAGAGAGAGAGAGAGTTATATTGTGTATGTAAACACAGGCACACACAGTCGCATACAGTCACAAACACCATTGAACATACCTGATATGTTTTTTTTTCTGCGGGATTCGAGAGAGATTGAGGGTAAGTTTATGTATTGGCCAAAAAAACACAAACACGCATACAATTTATGTGAATTCACAAATAACACATACCTGTTGCGGCTTATGTATGCAAAAGACACACACATACAACCAAACAAATTCACAAAGAACAATGATTATTTTTCTTCTGTAGTAATCGAGCAAATGAATGAATTTTAGATATTAGGGTTTCGGATGATCACAGATTTACGGTTTCAAGAATTATAGGTAGGAAGCTTTGATAATTTATAGTGGATTAGATCACCAAAAATATAGGAAAGGTAAGTATACATGGGACTTAGTTAATAAACCGTGATTATTATTTTGACTTTTTCTAATATTGACCAAATCAATATCCAAGATTACTCAATGCTTAAAATGATTGTAAACAGTGCCTAAGGGCTTGTACGACTTCAGCATTTGACTAAAAAGTCAAAGATAATATTTTGAATTTTTAAATTTAAGATAAGATTGATTATGTGTATCTCATTTCGAAATTCAAGTTTGTTTATTCTTATCCCTTAAATATCGGATGTGAAGCTAACAGAACTCATCTCGAAATTGAATTGGTCAAAAATTGAAACCATATTCTCTCTTATCATGCCTAATGAACCAGTCACAATTAATGTCTTTGCTGCTTCTTCACGCTCTCCATCTCTTCGGACCCAATCGACCCTCGCTGATGCCCTACCCCATTGTGTTCTTCCCTTCAAACCGTCGAACCCAGGACAACACATCGGTTTGCGAAGCCGACCGACGAACAATCGTTGCTTCTCCCTTCCATTTGTTCGGCCTCGTCGACCACCGGCGATGCTCCCTCTGACGAAATTGCCACCACCGGACCAAGAACCACCACCGTCACTTTCTTATTTCCTCAAATCAAATGAAAATTGGATTAGCATCTCTGATTTACCCAAGTCGATGCCCATTGGGGCTGCTATATTGCTATTCAATGTAACCTAATAAATTGAATGGAAACAATGAAATAATCCAAGGTTAGTAACGTAGGTGAATCAAGAAAACTTGTCGAACTAAAAGTTTATACAAACTAAATTACAAAATCGAAGCAACTGTTCAAACCCAAATGACATCCAAAGTGGAAACCCTTTCCCCCAAACACAAAACCCTTTCTGTGTCTTCTGATTGGGTCCTCAAGAAGAAGATATAATAAATATGTCCATCTGAATGGCTCGTGAAGAAGAAGATTGAATAAAGGTGAATGTGAGGGAAGATGGTGGTAACAAATTGCTACCGAAGTAGGAGGAGGCTAATACGCAGGGGTTTGACGAAGGTTGATATAAGGCGTTACAAAATGGCGTAGGCGTGTTAATTTTTTTTTGTGAGGATGAGATGACATCATCAAAATGATCCTAGGGTTGAGATGAATGAATAAAACCCAATAAATGTCCCTGATTTTTGCAAGTGATGTCATTAGGTTTCTGGTTTAATATATATAGAGATATGTTTAATCATCAAATAATTAACCCAATTTCCCATCCCCTTTATCTTCTTTATTCTTAAGGATCTACCTTAAGAATCAACTATGCTGACAGTACTATTTTAGGGATTCCTCCAGGATACTTGTCAATAGGTATTCTTCTACATTTATTCTTAAAGATTTGTCCTAAGGAATAGGCACGAAGTCCATCACTGACAGGGTTTATCTAATAGGCACTAAGTCCATAGCTGCCAATGTTATCTATTAGGCACTAAGTCCATAGCTGCCAGTGTTTATCTAATAGGCACCAAGTCCATAGCTGCCAGTGTTATCTATTAGGCACTAAGTCCATATCTTTCAGGGTTTATCCTCTATATTAACGGTACTATTTTAGGGAGTCCACCCTCAATACATGTCAATGGGTTTTTAGAGTACATCTGATGAACACATGGTTCACAAACACCTACAGGTTGCGAGCTTGCTAGCATTCCACTAGATTGTCAAGAATAATATGTGGTTGTCATCTATACTCGACTAGATTACGTCATCTTTAATGTCATGGCCTCTCATCATCTATTTCATCTTTCATCGCTCATACTCTATATCATCTTTCATCTCTCATCATCTATATCATCTTTCATCTACCCATCTTCACCCAATATATTTATAGGTATAAAAATACATAGACAGTTTAAATCAAGTAAAACATGTACAAATCATTCATCTAGCATAGATATCAGGAACACAAATAATAGGCATATATAGCATGAACTTATATTAAATACTTCATATCTATGTGTAAGATGAAAGTAACTATGCACTCACTTGTTAAAGTGATGACTTGAAACTCGGACATCGATTCTCTCCTAGAAATTGCCTTTTCCTTCGACGTAACCTAGTATTATTATCACTGAGTCTTAGTCTAATATTTCTTGCGACTAATTATTAGTCCAGACTCATTATTAATTCAAAGTCTACTTCAAGATCTAGCAAGTAAGGATCATCCAGGCAGGACAGTTGGGAGGCAGGATCATTTCGGCGTATAGATTTTCTAAAATCCAATGACCAAGCCAACTTGACCATTCTAGACACCTCTCCCGTAAGTAGATCAATCAGTATAACGATTTGGAATCACTGATAAACCTTGTTTATAAGTTCATAATAACGAGAATGAACTTAAACATAAGTTATACTTAAAGTACGGTAAGCATAACTCAAGTTACAGATGCTTTAGCGAGAAACCGGACTTTGGGCGGGTAGAGCTTCTAAACCGAAAACTCTATTTCTTGGAGCTTTCTAACGTCATGCAAACTCAAATAAGGTGGTTCTGTGTTTACTCATGTTTAACAGATGAAGAGTTACATTTACAAACCTGAGAACCTAGATGTTGTCTTTGAGGAGAACCTAGCATTGGATCTCGTGCCTGGTTCTCTAAAAGTTCATATAATAATTTTATCATGATTTATCATTTGAACAGTGTAGACAAGACAAAGATAGAGCTCTAAAGTCTCCTCCAAACAGTTGAAGCTATCATAAAGAAAACTTGTGTTGTGCCAACCAATCCAATCATTTCCATCTAAAGTGGTGGTGGACACAAGAGAAATCATTCCAATCCCAAGTGGAAAGGAAAAGCAACTTTACATTACCAAAGTGGGAATAAGGCAAAAGGAGATGTTTCTTATCCACATGTGAGTGTTCCTAATGAAGCATTGTGCTTCTACTGTGGCATGAAGGGGCATTGGAAATGAAGTTGCCCCAAGTACTTGAAAGATCTCAAGGATGGCAAGGTTCAAGTGACCGGGTCCAGTTCAAGTACTTATATGCTCGAACTTCATAATATTAATGCTTCTAATTCATGGTTTATTGATATTGGATGTAGTTTTCACATATGATTAGTATTGCAAGGACTAAAGGGAAGTAGAAAGCTTAAGATTGGGGAGATTAATCTGATCATGCGAAACCGATGAAGGCTTCCTGTCATGATGATTGGAGAGTTCTATCTGAAGCTTGCTAGTGAAGTTATGATTAATTTAGTAAATTGTTATTAGTCATCTGAGATGTCTAGAAACATTATTTATTTCCATGCATTGCATAAAAAGGTTTTCATTTTTTGTTTGATAATGAGAAGGGTGACAAAATAAGAAGCACATCGTCAAGCTCTAATCGGAAGGAATCTTGTTTGTTGGGCGAGATGACAAAATCACCATTCACATGGACTATTGAAAGAGGTAAGGGATTGTTGGATCTCTTACACACATATGTGTGTGGACCCTTCAAATGCACCACAAGAAATGGTAAACACTACTACATTGCATTTATTGATGACTACAATAGTTATGGCTATGTTTATTTGATTAAACATAAGTCATATACTTTTGAAAAGTTCAAAGAGTATCAGAACGAAGTAGAGAATCAATTGGGCACGAAGATAAAGGTTCTCCGATCCAATAGGGAAGGAGAATACCTTAGTATTGGGTTCAATGATCATATTAATACTTGTGGAATAGTCTCACAATTGGATCCTCCAAGGACACTACAATTGAATAGTGTTTATGAAAGTAGAAATCGGACCTTTTTAGACATGGTTCAATCTATGATGAGTCGTGCTTCTTTACTAAACATGTTTTGGAGCTATGCATTTAAGTTGTTATTTGTTTTTTCGAAGCCAAAACGTTTGCAATCTGCGGACCACGTCTGCAAACCTCTGCAGTAGAAGAGGTTGACAAAACGTCTGCAATCTATAATAAGAAGTCTGTTTGTTTTTTTAACGTCTGCAGGCTGCTGAAAAAAACTGAAATTTAATTAAACTATTTTACAAACTTAAAATGTTTTTTCAACGCCTAAACTTTAATAATAATATTCTTACAACATTGATATAAAATTCATACAACCAAATTAGTATTACAATAACAATTTCATTTAAAATAATTCATTCCTTATTTTGCATCAACTCCTCATCAATTTCATCTCGTAACTGATTCATACATTCCCGGTCCATTGTAGTACCTTGTGTTCGAACCTCATAATCATCATCATCACCAACTAGCACATTGTTATTTCAAAATGAGATATTAGGTCCATTGTATCGTGCAAAATACTCATCACTCATCCCCTCTTTCAAATAAGCATTTTAGATGACCATTAGTCTACTGTTGTTTCTTACCTATTTCTAGTAACCAAACAGACATAACAACAATAAAATTAAAAAAAAAACTTAATTTCATAACAAATTTCAGCAAAAAAAACTGATTTTTGAAACCATATATATGATATAACAACAATCAAAACAAATTTCAGCAACCATATAACAACAATCAAAAATCTCATTTCACAAATCTGATTTCATAACATATTTCAGCAACAAAATTTGATTTCACAAGCATTGCAGCAAATTTCATGTCATTAGACATTGCAAGGAAAAAAATTAACAACAAAAATGATTTCATCAAAAGATTTTATAACATATTTCAGCAAAAAAAGCATTGCACCAAATCTGATGTTATTACACATTGCGAAAAAAAATAATTAACATTGAAAATGATTTCAACAAAAGATTTCATAATATATTTCAGAAAAAAAAAATATGATTTCACAAGCATTTCAATAAAATATAGTAGCAAAATACAACAAATCATTGGATTCAATATTCAGTAAAAAATAACCGCAACATAAACCAAACCCTAGAAAATATAGTTAAGGAAGAAGGGGGTTATATGGCGACGACGGAAGAATGCAGCGGAAATAGGGTAGCAGCTATGGAAGGTGGCGTCAGAATAGAAACTGTGGAAGGCGTAGACAGAGGCGGGATACGACAGCAAGGTAAGCAATAGGCCTCCGGCATCGACGTGCTGAAGAGATCGTCGGAGAAAAGGAAGGAATGATGGTCGCCGGTGTATGCAATGAAGAAGAGGATCCGGCTATGTTTTCTCTTTTCTCTGATGCGTTCTTTTTCTAGGTTAGAATGAATCGTGTTTTTTTATAAAGGGGTAAGAAGAGGTTAGAAGATACAAGTCCATGTATGTACCAAGAAGAGGGCGCATGTGACAACCCGAAATTTCTATCTTGTAAAGCCAATCAATTCAATCATATGTCAGACTTGTTTCTGCTATCTTTTAGCATTGTTAAGGGTATGTTTGAGTGTTCTAAGCCAAGTACATTCAAGGATTGTGTGTTAGGATGTGTTAGCTAAAGTTCAATGTGTTGCATTCGAGCCGGAAACTCCATCTCAAGGAGTTTACGGCCGCAAACTAGAGTTTATGGCCGTAAACTCTTGACAACCGTGAACTCCTCCCTATATCTTATACTTCCTTCATTATTTCTTCACTTCTCACATTTCCATGTCAGAACACTCATTTCTCTCTCAAGTATCATCAAGAACACTTCCATTTCTCTTCAAATTTGTAAGTGATTTTTCATTTGTTTCTTGATATCTATCTTGATCTTGTTAAACCCTTTGATTTCATCCATAAATTCAACTCTTTTGGGTTAGATCTTCAAATCTTCATCCTTTTCTTCAAGAACACCAAGAACACACACTAGTTCTTTGGGCCGTGAACACCCCATAGGCTTCCAAAACGTAAGTATCTCTTCTATATACTTGTTATTCATTCGAAGCTCTTGATTTCCATCCAAGAATCAACCATTTTATGCATGAACTTGAAGAGTTTACGGCCGTAAACCCTTCATGTGGCTGTAAACCCTTCTTAGTTCATGAGTTGGTCGTAAACCCTTCAATCCATGGCCGTAAACTCCCTTTTATACAATCATATGTGATTGTAACACTTCATTACAAGTGTTTCCTAGTCCCTAAGGTTGTTCCCCTACGTGATTAGTTGTTATATACACTAATTATATACATATATGTGTTATTATATGCTTATTAGGATCTGTTTGTGCTCGGGACTTCACTTGGCATACTTAACATCCTATATCGATCTTTCATTCGAATCACTAACTACAGGTGAGTTCATACCCCTAACTTATCTTTTAAATGATTTTAAATGCTTTTGTGGGGGGGATACAAGTTGAAAACAATATAGTTATAACATCAATCATATGTGATTTATAACCACCAAACAAGAGGATTTCTTATACTTCAAAACTGTTTCAAATCATTTTATAAACTAACATCAAGTCATTAATAACCATTCAAATGGTTAAAACTCTTTTATATGTTAACTCTTTATCGTTTTACAAAACTCTTTTAAACTTATATATTGTCAAAATCATGTCTATATAGATATAGTTATATAAATAAGGTTGAAAGGGCTTAGGACTGATAACTTACTTTATTTCCTGTTCCTTGTTTGGTTGTGGACTTAGGGTATCGGTTGTTTGTCCGAGTGTCGTTTGAATCTTAGTTATATATTATGTATATGTATGTAGATATAAAAGTTCTTCCAATTAGTTCAACACCTTTGAGTAGCAAAGGTGTACAAACATAATCAGTCATTCAAACAACAGTACTAGTAAACTATAATAGGTATAGTTTAGGAACTTACTACTTACAATTTCTAGAACAATGAAACTTACAAGAGTCAGTTCATACATGAGTCAGTTCAAACATACTAATAACTAGAACAAAAGGAACATACTAATAACTAGAACAGAAGGAACATACTATACACTAGAACAGAAGGAACATACTATTCAATAGAAAAGAAGGAACATACTATACTAATACAAGAACAATATAACATTAATGTGAGCCACTACTTCATGGCACGACAAATGTACTGTTGTGTCACGTTTTGTAACCAGAGTCTCATGGAGGGAGAGCGTGAGTTTGTGTATAGATCTATACGGGATTGACCATCCTACACCTTGCTGCTAGCTACAGTGGGACCTGTAGGTCTGTGGGTGACAAATGTCATACCATTTCGACGTCTTTGATCGTCGTGTTTTACTAGTCAATCAAGTATGGTTATAATCTCATCACATTTTACCTTAATTAAACAAACTGGTTTTAAGATAGTTAGTACATCGGTAGTTACTTTATACAATACTACTGTACATCGTCATTTTCCCCTTTACATTCATATAGTGATCTTCTCACATAAACAGTAATGTAAACTATTTTCTGGTAATGATAGTCATACTTGGGAAAAACACTCACTTCTACAAAATGATAAACATACAAAACAGTCGGGTCTTGGTAGAAGACTACTTTCCAATTTAGTAGAAAATATAGGATTTTCTAGGAAGTATACAAACATTTACATCAAACACTTACAAACTTTACATCAAACTCTTACAAACATTTTCATCAAACTTATACAAACATTGACACTAAAATAGTTATGAACTCACCAGCTTAAATGCTGGTCTACACTTTCAAAATAACTTGTACTCTCAGGTCACCAGTAGACTGGTACCGATGACCAGGTTTTGAGAAGACGGAGCATGTTCCAGACTCGTCTTTTATTTTGATTCATATTTTGGTATCTTTCAAACTATACACAGAACACACTTGTATTAAATTATATTATTAATGTAATGGATGATATTGTTGCTTGTTTTACTATTATGAATTGTTATGATATTGTACATGACATCCTCCGCCTCTGAACATTTTCGTCGTTCTGGTTTGGGGGTGTGACAGTGCAAATACCTTTTTAGCTATGCAAACTTCTAAAAAACAAACGATATGCAAGCGCACATGTCTGCTCTTTTTCTGTGTCATGCAGACATAAGAGGTCAAGAAGAGGTTTTTGAAAAAAAAAAACAAACACCCCCTAAGACAACTACTCATATCTTAAACCTTATTCCAACTAAGAAGGTTTCAAACACACCTCATGAAATGTAGACATGAAAAGTCCCTTCCCTTAATCACATTAAGGTATGGGTTGTGAGGTTTTTGTTCGGCACAAAACCCATGAAAAACTGGAATACAGATCTCAGAGATGTCACTTTATCGGTTATCCAAAAAAGTCTGTTAGATATTTGTTTTATAGGCCCAGTGAAAATGTGGTGTTTGTAGCTCGAAAATGAGTGTTCATTGAGAAAGAACCTATATCTCAAGAAGTCAGTGGGAGTTAAATTGACCTTGAGGAATTACAAGAGTCAGCTGATAGTGAGACCATAGTTGGCACTAGCTCTCAACCAAAGGTTAAAAAAGCTATTGAACCAAATGACATTTCCTTACCTCTTCGCAGATCCAGTAAGCTTAGCCAACCTCCACAGTCTTATGGTTTCCATATAACTATGGATGGAGACACATTGATCATTGATAGAACACTGGTCAATCAAGATGAGACGGCTAGCTACAAGGAAGCCATGGTGGGCCCTGATTCTACTCAATGGAGAAAGGATGTGGACACCAAGATCCAGTCCATGATGTATAATCAAGTTTGGAATTTGGTTGATCCAACACCTGGTCTTAAGATAGTGGTTTGTAAATGGATCTTCAATAAGAAGACTGACATGGATGGGAATGTACATAAATTCAAGGCTAGGTTGGTGGAAAAAGGTTACACTTAGACTCAAAGAATTGATTATGTGGAAACGTTCTCGCCAATATCCAAGATAAAGTCTATTCAGATACTACTTGCCATTGTTACTTTTCATAACTATGAAATATGGAAAATAGATATTAAAACAACCTTCCTTGATGGGAAACTTTCTAAGTATGTGTACATGACACAAACTGAAGGGTTTTAACATGCCAGGTACCTAAATAGAGTATGTAAGCTTGAGAGGCCCATCTATGGACTTAAGCAAGCCTTACAAAGATGGAATTTATGCTTCCATGAGAAAGTCAAAACATATGGCTTTACTAGAAGTCCATATGAGTCTTGTGTATATGTCAGAGCTAGTGGAAGTCTCATAGTTTTCCTAGTATTGTATGTTGATGACATATTGCTTAGAGGAAACAATGTTCCTGAGATGGAAAGTATAAAATCTTGGCTCGGGAAGTGTTTCATAATAAAAGACTTAGGAGAATTAACAAAAATACTTGGTATAAGGATTAACCAGGATAGACCAAAGAGTTTAATTGGACTTAGTCATAGTACATATGTGGGTAAAGTATTTAAAAGATTCAATATGGAAAATTCCAAGAAATGAGTTACTCCTATGCATCATAGCATGAAATTGAGTAAGACTAAATGTCCCATTTCTAGTGATGAACTGGAAAAGATGAGTCTAGTCTGATATGCTTCGGCTATAGGAGCGGTCATGTACGCTATGACATGTACTTGTCCTGATGTGGCATATGCTTTAAGCATGGTGAGTGGATATCAGGAAAATTCGGGACCGAGTCATTGGACGGAGGTCAACAATATTCTTAAGTATTTGAGAAATACAAAAGGCACATTGCTTGTGTATGGTGGAGAAACTAAGCTAGTGATGTAAGGGTATAGTGATGTCAGTTTCCAAATAGACAAAGATGATTCAAAGTCATAGTCTGGATGAGTATTTATTTTGAATGGTGGTGAAGTGACTTGGAAAAGTACCAAACAGAAGACGGTGGCAGACTCTACCTACGAATATGGATATATGGCTGCAGGTGAAGCCTACAAGGAATCTGTTTGGATCATAAACTCCTTAGGAGACCTTGGAGTTGTTCCAACTAACAAAGAGCCATTGCAGATGTTTTGTGATAAATAACTCACAATCTCCTTGACTAAAGAACCTAGGGGTCACGGAAGGTCAAGACATATAATGCGGAAGTTCCACTACATTCGAGGCAAAGTTGATGATGGAGATCTAGTTGTGAAGCGAGTATCATCATAGGAGAACCTAACTGATTCGTTTACAAAAGGGATGACCAAAGAGAGGCATAGTGTGCATGCTCAAAGCATAGGCATGAGAGATTATGAAAACTTTAGTAGTTATTTGATTACTTGAAACATTTAGAAAAAAGAATAAATTTTGCGATTGTTATGGTGATTAAGTAATGAAGATTTATTTATATTATAGTGTGTTACCATTTACAATTAAATTTATATCGTGTTTCATTTTTAGATCCCCACTTCCTGAGTATTAATTTACTCAAACTCCACAATCGGTCATACTCTTGGGAGTGAGTATTAAGTTAAGATTGTCATGAAGTGTTAGTAGATTGTCTATAGAGATTAGACATAAAATGGAGATTGATACTAACGTTCATGAGTGCTTAATAGAGATTTAAGTATTTTAGAAACCCAAAGTCAGAGAGATTACGCTATGGATTCAATCACGAGTAATTATGAGATGATAATATCTTTTATTTTTTAAAAGGATAGATATTGAGTTCTTTGCATATGATCTGGTTGTGTATTGGTCTTATTCTAACCCTATCCATAACTTATGGTCATAAAGAATAGGTCTATGCATGATTTCATGAGTCGACAAATACTATGTAGTCAAAATTTATTTGTTCCCATTCACCGTAATGTGAAAGGTGATATTGTGGTCCCATTGGTCATTTGATGATGATATTGATGTGCTAGGTCTAGCCTGGACTTAATTAATGTGTTTGATTAGTAGTCTGATTTGATATTCATAAATCAGAAATTGAGAAACATATTGATGAACTATTAGGCTGATTCATAATCCATGACTTAGTACACAATGATATCTTGAAAGTAACAAAGGAACAATTGATCACTTATCTACGGGCCAGTTCTTGATAAGATCAGAGTTCGATAGTTGTTGTGGAAGGCACACTTTCTTGGTTATTTGACCAATAGTAGTTGATGAATTATCCATGTGGGATAATGTTGGAAAGAGGTGGCCAATATTATAACTAATTGTTGTAACTTTAGGTATAACAACAAAGTCCTTTTTGGGATTCCCCCAAGAGCAAGAATAGCTAGAAATGGTTTTAGCAGACTGAGAAAATAGTTTATTAATTTATTACATGTTAATAAATTAATTAGAAAGTAGTTATAATTAATTAAGTTAATTTAGAATTAATTTGGGATTAACTGGAATTTATATGGAGGTGCAAGGACTGGATGTTAATTGTTTAATATTTGAAAAGTGGGAACATTATGGAATCTATAGGCGGTGGACGATTTAAGGAGGCTCCGTGGAGACTTACAAAATCAATCACAGTAACAGATAAGGATGTGATTTGAATATGAATCGAATACTAATATTTAATTGAATTAAATTAGGTTTATCATGTTATCACCACAGCTACATATAGGGTCCTTGGGGTGCTCATATTTTTGGCCATTACAACCTTCTGGAAGGCTGCAAAAATCCAATCCCAAACTCTTTCTTATCTCTTTCATTTAGTTTCTAAGGTTCTTGCCTTTTGGGTGTGAACCATTAGAAGTACTCTACTTTGGGTACAAGTCCTTCAAGAGCAACAAGAGATCAAAGGAATCAAGCTTCAAGAATAAAATTTGATTTTGTCAAAGGTTAGTGTTTTAATTATTCTTCTTTAAGCTTGTTAGGTTAGTTTTAAGAGTATGTTGCTATGATAGTAAAAATGAGATGCTAGGGTGCATGTACACTTAGGATGTTTTTTTAATGTTTATGTTGCCTTAATCTAGTGTA
Organism: Lactuca virosa; assembly: GCF_052849685.1. Taxonomy (NCBI): domain Eukaryota; kingdom Viridiplantae; phylum Streptophyta; class Magnoliopsida; order Asterales; family Asteraceae; genus Lactuca; species Lactuca virosa. Next base: position 172,548,396 of record NC_136434.1, on the reverse strand, counting down.
TAGTTGCATAGAAAACCCAACACTACATTCCACACCAATCCATACTAGTTCCAAGAATTTTCCCAGTGTTTCCAAGTCACTACACTCAATTATTGCTAGACCGCATCACACACCTAGTGTTAAAAGAGTCCAACGCTAAGCTTTCCTATACTTTCCTTATAGGATTCCCTCCACCCACGCTGCTCGTACCATTAAAAGATTATGCTAACATCGATAGTCGCCTCATGTATGCAAGTTGTACGTAATCCAACATTAGATAGACGGTCAAATAAGTAATTTTACCCTAAGCCCACAACCAAACAAGGAATAAGAAGTAAAGTTGAATCAAGCATTCTACGCCTATAGAATCATAATTATGTATAACTCTAAAGAATACACTTAGAAATTATAGAATATAAACATACGTTTCAAGTAACAAATAACAAGCAATTTCTAAGGATACATGGCATCCTAAATATCAGACAGTTCTATCATGCAATTCCTAAAAATATCCTCAACTTACATTATAACATACACTTCTGTCTGTTCATATATTTTGTGATATGTCAGAGATGGTTGGATTGACATCGAGGGTGAGAGTCATGATGGTTCCTTCTCCTGGTATTACAGTACAAAGGAAAAAGATGATCGTTAGACAATGTCCGGGAGAGATTCCCAGGACGAAGCTCCGACGATCAAGTTAGAATTGATTCTGAGAGAAGATAGAGTAATTCTGAGAGAAAATAGAGTACAGTCCCCTTCTCCATGAGGAAGAAGGGTTCTTTTATACCTGATCGAGAGGAACGTGCCTCCTAATTGATTTTGTTGAGCCTTCCCTCGTGAGACATGACGTGGCGGATCCGTAAGGATCCTCCATCACATCTTTCTATCTCATCACCCCATTGGCAAGAGGATAATATTCGATATAATGATGATCGTGGTTGTCGTTAGATGGGCAAGTGGAGCTCTCTGATTGGCTCCATGTTTGTTGGGGTATTTCTTCTGGGAGAAGAGGCTAAGGCGTAGTTCTGCCCCTTAACCGCCATACCAGTGAATCCACGTTGGCGGAGGCCCGACCTTGGCCTCAGATTGGATATGACAAGACTCTAACTAGGCCAAGCTTGGTGCTAGTTTCACTTTTCCTTTTTTAACGTTTTTACTGAGGGATACGTTAACAAGTCCCTTAGGATTGTAGGCGTACGCGTATACTTGGTAGCGTCGCCATTCGAGCCTATATTACAACACATGTATGTCTGAGATTATCTCTGGCATTCGACAGACTTTAGACAGCGTTGTCGATGTGTGTCAGATCCATCACGAGACGGTTCATGACGCCAGTTTTGCCTTTAAAATCCCCCCTTTACTCAAGACCTTTCGCCTTTGCCTACTTTCCTTGCTTTCGTTGTAGCAACTCAGGCATTTTGTTAATTTTTCTTTTTTATCATTCATCCGTTCTTGACGATGGACCGTTACGGCAGAGTCCCTACCGTAGAGGAATTTCGACTACTGCAAGAACAATTTGGTTTCTTATCGGAACATGGTGTGATGATTTCAGAAGAGGGATCATCCATCTATGATGGTCCTCGAGGGAAAGTGGGGGTTCCTGTTCCTCTATTCAAAGCGGGGCTATGCCTTCCAATATCTGACTTCTTTGATATGATTGTGCATCACTAAGGCTTTTCCGTTGACGAATTAAACCCAAGTGGGCTTCGAATCATCATGCGTCGGTCTATGGGTTGTATACCCACTTTTTGGGTTTTCAGTTACTTCTTTTGTGTGTATACGAACTCCGGCGTCCGCACGTTGGCGAAAAGGAGGGGCATTCGTCAGTTGATCTCTAAGCAAGATACTCCGAAGAAAAATTGGCAGGGGCAATGGCTCTGGGTCAACCGAAACCTTGTGGGGCACGGGTTTCGTAAAACCCGAGACTTTCCCGACCGTCTACCCAAGCTATTCGGGGATAACCTAACTTTTGGCAAACGGCTGGGAAACATTACTGTCACCGGGGAGAACTGCAAAGATTTCATCCTTGTCGTCGGGGAGAACTGCCTAGAGGGCGCGTGGGAAGATGGCACAATTATTCGTCGTGAGATGTAGTATTCGCTCATCTCCTTCTCCTCCCCCCCCCCTTTTTTTTTAAATAAAAAGAACAAAGTATTTTTTGGCTTGTCAGTTCTCATGCTTGGTGTTTGTGTTTGCAGGTGCCGAAGCCAAGATTTTCTTGGAGATGGCCCTGTGTGGTCACTATCAGGTTAAGCTTTGTCACCGGGAGGTTGACCGTGTGGAGACTCTTCCCCCTCATGTATTTGAAAAACGTATGCGGGAGCTCACTGGATTGCTCTCGGCAGAAGGGAAAATATTGGTTCTAGCGGATCTGCCTCGCCTTCTCAACCGGTTGTAGGGGCCATTTTCCCAACCCGTTTTCCAGCCTCTGCTTCTGCCGATATTCCTGTGGTGGGTCACACAGGAAAAGGTACTACTCCTATATGGAAAAAACGAAGTGTGTGCGTGGTGTTGTTATCGTACGAAGAGACTGAATCTGATGCGTGGGCCTCCGTCCTCGTAAGATGTGAAACACGGTGTCTGTGCCCAAGCTTCTTGGTGATATTGGGGATGTTCTTGACGATAGGTTTTCTGTGCCCAGGCAAAAAGAGATAGTGGTGGTTCCCAGTTCTTCAAAGACATCGCCTCCTCCGTGTATTGATTCGCTCACGATTGATCTTGGTGCTTGTTATGTGCTTGGAGGTGCATTGGGTGTGTCAGGAGATTCTTCCCCGTCAAAGAAATCTTACATGGTGGACGAAATGAGGATTGCGTCTCATTCCTTGGCTTCCGAGGCTTATGTCCCAAGCTGGGCGGTTACTAAAGACTCATTACTTTCGGAAGACATCGCCACTCAGGAGTGGAGTAGCTGTGCCCATCCTCCGGTCACAATGAAGTTGTTTGCGGCCCAATCGGGCGCACGCATGGCCGGTGGCCTTCGATATGCCACTGCTCAAACTTCTGCCCTTATGGTTGTTGCTGTTGACCGGGTTTGCCGCCTTGGCATAAATGAAGCTCAGTTAAAAACGTTGCAAGATGTTGTTGCTAGCTTAAGGGGGGGGACACCATGATTCAGAGGCAGAGCGTCAAATGCTATATGAGCAAAATAGCATTGTGGCCTGTGAGAAGGCTGCTTTGGAAGACCATGTGCCACCCTGGAAGACCAAGCAGAGCGACTTGAAAATCAAGTGAACTCTTTAGCTCGAGAGAAGGATTTTCTGGAGAGTGAGTTGGCCAGGTGCCAGCGTCAACTGGCCCGTGCCCGGGTTGACGGTGTTGTTGCCCGAGGCAACTTTCAATGGGTGTTGGAAAAGGGTGTGGTTCGAGTAATCGATAAGGTTATCGAGAGTGCGGAATTTGCCAGCGGGATCCAAGGCGTACAAAAGGCGTGCGAGGCACTTGGACTTGAAAAGGGAAACATTTAGCCTGTCATCCCATAACTTCTGGTGAATCTAACGCCCCAGATCCTGGCCGTGTCTCGAGAAGAGCCAAAGAGATGGATATTGCCCTTTCGTCCCTTGTTGAGATGGATTTTGCAGGCCACTTTCGTCTGGGGGAGCTAGATTATGACAGCTTCAGCCAGTTCTATCGTAGGCTAGGTCCAGGAAGCTCTTCCTCGGACTCTAGGGACTGATTTTTGTTTATCCCTTTTTGTTCATTCTGTAATGTATCCGCACTCCCTTGCAATGAAAGATATTGGTTGTCAACGACCAAGAACTATGTATTTTGCTTTGTACTTGGTATATGAATGCATTTTCTGTATTTTGAATTGACCTGTGATATCTATAGACTAGAGTTACTCGACATTTATGATGTAATTCTTTTCTACACACTCCCTTATTCTAGGGTTCGCGTTAATCGGTTAGTTTGCATTTCAGACGTCGTGTCTTATATGTTTTCGACAATCATTGACTTGTATGTTTAGTTGACTTTTTTACGTTGACTCGCGAAATGTTAGCCTATGTTCTTGGCTATACTTTGAGGTTTAGCTACCTATGTTTTGGCCGAGATCATCATCTCAAGACCTTTTACTGTATGATTTTCATGGGAAAGGTTATAAATCTTTTTAGGGCCCCTTTTTTATGCCATTAATTAGAGTTTGCACATTCTCAGTTCTGAGATGTTATTGGCAAGTTTTAGGTAAAGATTATGATTCTTTGAGACCTATGGTTGCATCCTTGTATAGATTTTGCTCAAGTAGCGTAGGTGATCAGCCGTTGTTGCTACTTGGAAAATATACACAACCTCATTACCTTGTGTTTTTGCAATTGGTTAAACAGAATTCTGGAAAACTCTTTTTCAAAGCAAAAAGTATATTGACTACAAAAAGGAAAAACATGAAACATTAGACTCTAAATATCTAAGTTCCAGGGCGCGGACCTGGTCTCCGCGCCGACACTTGGAGTATGGTTATCCTATGCGGAGTTTGACCATACTCCTTTTTTTAGCCTTTGCTTTATTTTCATTCAGGCGCTCTGTTGTGGCTGGCCTGTCATAGCCGCATGTCCTTTTCTCATTTACTCCAAGTGTTCCTCGTCAACTTGGGGTTTCTTTATTGTTCCACCACCGGGTCTTGGTGTGAATTTATCCCATCACCGTCTGTCAAACTATCTGAGGCATCTATGGTGCGACATGTCCTATTTTTGTTTTTGAAACTGGTGTGATGTTTCTGTTGTTGCTTTTCTTTGATACGGGCGAGGTCTGCCTCTCTGATTTTCGACTCGGTGTGAAAGAGCCGAATTTCATTTCCCATTCTCTGTTGGTTCTCACACTTCCCATTTTCCTTCGCCCCATATGAGCTGTGACCTTGGGGAGTGTCTCCCCTTGACTGGGTGAGAATGTCGCTCGCCTTTTTCTGCGCGCGCCGATCGATCTTGCGTTTTGCACGGTTATTCGGGGTTTTGTTGTTATCATTAGAGGCCCTGTTCGGTTCCCCTCTATAGTGGAGCTTGTGTACTAGAGTGATTGATGCTTCGTTACTATTTATGTTACTACCAGTGCCTGGCTTCTTCATCCCAAAGGGGTTTTGTTCATCTCTAAGACTGGTGAAGAGTTGGTTCAAGTCTCGAATCATTTTTTGCCTAGGCGTGGCTTGGCTACTGATTGCGCGAGTAGGCATTCCCCTGTCTTGCGATTTTTGCTCTGGGTTTTAGCTGAACCATCTTCGGATCAGTGTTTTCTTCTTTCAGTTAAGGGGATGTTGTGAACCGTCTGAATGCGTCTCTGTGCCTTTTCCTTGACTCATTGACCAGCATTTGTGCCGTTGTTGATCTCCCCTGTCGATTCTCCACTTTCTAGAAACTTTCACTTTGACACGATTTGGTTTCCTGCTTTGTATTTTGTTGGGCACTGCATTCATTATCTGGCCTCCTTGCTACGACCGTCGCCGACCCGTTTCTTGTGTTGAATTTGAGAATGACGTAGAGGGTGGACGGAATCGCTTGTAGCTAAAAAAGTGCAGGTTGGTCCAGTAGGATATTGTGTTCTGCTGGACGGTCAATAACCCAGAACTCGAGTACTCTCATTACTTGTTCCATCCCATCATGACTGACTAGTGTAAATGGGAGCATGATTGTGCTTGCTGGCCAGATGCCATTACCAATAAACCCAACTAGCGGGCCTCGCTGTGGTGGTTGGAGGTAGTTTTTCCACTCTATTGGCAACCGCCGAAGGCAGTGCTCATGGATTACATTGACCCTGCTTCCATTATCAATGTATACATGCTTAACATGTTTTTGACTAATAAACCCTATGATGTGTAATGGGTCGTTCGGATCCCAATGCTCTGGTCTGGGATCACTTAGTGAAAAGGCTATGTTAAGCATGTTTTGATTGTATACTGTCGCGTTGGCTTGTTGGCTTTGGCAATTGCTTCATGAGCAAGGCTCGGTGATGGTTAGTATCTTTGGCCTCTTATTATGGTCCTTTCCCCTGTCCTTTTGATTTCTAGGCTGGTGTTTGTCCTCATCACAGTTTGCGATGTCAACTATGTTTCCAACTATTTGCTTCTCATCTATCTCCCTTTTCAACACTGTGCACTCGGTGGTATCATGAGTTTTGCCTGTGTGATATTCACAGAACTTGGTCTTCTCCTTGCTCTCTTTTGATGGAGTTTTGTTGATTGCATGGACATCTGCATGACCATTCATGTTGTCATCTTTATTGAACGGCCTGTACCTCCTCGACATGTGTCTAGAGTGGCGGTTGTGTTTTTGTTGGTTACCCTCTTGCCTTTCATGCTGAGTTGAACTCGGCCCGGACGTCGCCTCCTCCTGTTTGATGTATGCGTTGGCTACAACTTTGAGATTGGCCTCCTTTTGCTCTTCTCCTTCGATTATTCTCAGGAATTTTTCCACTCGGAACTTAAGCTCGTCCCAGGGTTTGGGGACTGTCCCTTGCATCTTCTTAGATAGGGCCCTGGAAGAAGACCTTGGGCGAAGGCGCCCGTCACCAGGAACTCTTCATGTCCTGGGACGTTCAAGGTAGCTAGCGTTAATCGATCATAATAGTCATGAATTGACTCTCCTTCTCTTTGCTTACACGCCATCGTAGAGTTGGTGTCCCATTTTCCTTTCCTCAACTGCATGAAGTTGTTGAGGAAAAGGTGCTTCAGTTGCTCAAAATTCGAAATACTACCTGACCTCAGAGACTTGAACCACTTGCCTGCGTTTCCTATTAGGGTGCATGGGAAATAGGTACAGGTGAAGCGATGATCCATCTTAAGGGATGTCATCGTCCACTCGTAGTTGTCGATGTGGTCATCTGGTTCATAAGTGTCGTCGTATTTCAGCATGTTTGGTATCATCGTAGTGTGTGGGATTTCGTACTGTAGTAGTTCATGGCTGAAATTAGAGCTTTCACTTCGCATGGGGTTATCCGCGTATGAGTACGACACACTGCCATAGGCCATATGCTGTTGCGCCTGGTAGGGGTTCGCCCATATGTTGTTGCGCATGGTAGGGGTTCGCGTACATCTGGTTGTACATGATTGTCGGCGAGATGTACGGTTGATATTGTTGCAAGTTTGGCTGCGATCCAAATTGCTAAAATGTGTATTGCCCTATTGGGTGAACTATGTATGGGTTTGCTCCCGTGTACTGTTGCGTGCACGGGTTAAATGGTTGAGCAGTCGCCATGAAGGGGTGAATTTTGGTGCTGCTGAGAAATGGACGCCAGGTCCATAGGAGTTGGATCCTTGGTTGATCGAGCGCTGCACACCTGTGACTTGCGGCTGAGACACTTCTGGGATTGGAACTTGAGCCTGTTGTGTGAACGGGTTCAAGACCGGTGGTTGCTGTATGAACAACGGCACGTGGGGCAAGCCTATCATGGTGGCGTGTTGGTAGACCATCGATGAATGCTGTGAGGGATCCAGGTTCCGATGCCCGAACTATGTGGAAACGATTGTTGCTGAGAAACAGGTATATCTGTTTGTTGTGTTGCGACAATCTGTGGAGTTGTGGTTACGATTGTTGCTTGTGGAGGTGGGTTAACTATTGGACGCCATAGACTGGCTATGTAGGTTGCCGTCGTTTCAGCTGCAGAGTTGGATGGTGTCTGTGATACTGGTGTGCGATTTGAACCGTGTTCTTCCTGGATAGGTACTTTCCCCCCGTCTAACAGCTTCATTGGACGCACTAGGCTTGTCTCCGTTGCCCTGGACGTCGCCGAAATTTCGCCTGCCATTTTTTGTTGTTTGGTTGTGCTTCGTGGACGTATCGTTCTGCAGATACGTCCGAATGGCGCCAAATGTTGTGATATATCGGAGATGGTTGGATTGAGATCGAGGGTGAGATTCGTGTTGGTTCCTTCTCCTGGTATCACGGTACAAAGGAAAAGATGATCGTTAGACAACGTCCGGGAGAGATTCCCAGGACGAAGCTCTGACAATCAAGTTAGAATTGATTCTGAGAGAAGATAGAGTAATTCTGAGAGAAAAAAGAGTCCAGCCCCCTTCTCCGCGAGGAAGAAGGGTTCTTTTATACCACATCGAGAGGCACGTGCCTCCTAACTGATTCTATTGAGCCTTCCCTCGTGAGTCGCGACGTGGCGGATCCGTATTGAAGGATCCTCAATCACGTCTTTCTATCTCATCACCCCATTGGCTAGAGGAGAATCTTCGATATAATGATGATCGTGGTTGTCGTCAGATGGGCAAGTGGAGCTCTCTGATTGGCTCCACGTTTTTCGGGGTATTTCCTCAGGGGAGAAGAGGGTAAGGCGCAGTTCTGCCCCTTAACCGCCATACCAGTGAATCCACGTTGGCGGAGGCCCGACCTTGGCCTCAGACTGGATATGGCCATATTCTAACTAGGCCAAGCTTGGCGCTAGTTTAACTTTTCCTTTTTTAACGTTTTTCCTGAGGGATACGTTAACAATATATCAGCAAATATAACAAGTATGGATATATTGGGAATCACTTTCGTTTTTGAGCTTAGGCTGACTATACGCGTCACATCCTTTCTCCTTATATAAAAATCATTTTCCAAAATGTTTGTAAAATCCTTAGATCCTTAGTTTGAGTTTGAATTCATGTTAATGTTTATCCAAATCCTTTAAATTGTAACTGATATTGCTATATTTATACATATATTTAGACATTAATTCAATTCATTTTAAGCTATATTTTGGTTTTTTGCAAAGATATTTGGTACTTATTGAGATAAATTACATTTTAATAGCCAAATGCGACATTCTTGAAATGACCAAAACCGAAAAAAGATGGAACCTGGAAGGATTGGAGCTGAAGTTGGGAGCTTAACGGAGCTTAAAATGGAGAAAACCCATAAAAATACAAGTCCCATGACGTGGCTTCGTAGTCCCATGGCATGGCGAGAGGAAAATCTCAACGATATGCAGTATAACTGAGCTCACGACGTGAGCCTTATAACCTCACGTTGTGAGTATAGATTCTTGCAGAAGATAACTATGCAGAATTCAGTTTCCTTGCCAGACACGATTTGCACTGAGCTCACGACGTGATACCTTAATGCTCATGACGTGAGACATGATATATGGAAACTATAAATAATCCTTCACATATCAACTTTGAGGAGGTTAGATTTGATTTTCTGGAAAGATAGTAGATTTTAGAGGCCAGAGAAGAGCAAAAAACAACCCTTTGGAAGACATAACGTTCGAACATTGAAGATTTGAAGATTACACATTACATTCGGTTTGCATTGATTCAATCATGTCTCATTCTTATGTATTTGTGTGCTTATTTTCTGCAATTAGTAGCTAATCAATAGGATTTCGTTTATTGTAGATGAACCCTAATAATATGTGCTAGTTTCTTATATTTGGATTTATGAAGTTGGTTAATGCATGAGTTTGATTATCATTATCTAGCATGATAAAGCTTGTATCTTTATTGCTTTGATTCAAGTTAAGTGTAGTTTAATGACCAATTGAATTGCATGAACTTGTTTACCTAGTAGTTTTTGATCATTAAATTGCTAGAACTGTGATTAATGACATCTTAGATTAAGTAATAGAGGTAACAACTTTATATGTGTTGGAGAACATAAATTTGATCATAATTGTGTTTAGTAATTTGTCTTGATCATAGATGATTATTTAGATATATCTTACTTAGCCCAAATATTATTAATAATCAATTATGTGTTTGCTTGTGTATGATCATTACATAGTATTGCATGAATTGGTAAAAATATTAGGAGATCGGATCAAGACTACTAATTACATCTAAATTAGTAACCAGCTGAATAAATTCATACTTAGAAACTACACATAGAAATAAAGGGGGGGGACTTGCAAAATCAGATAAAACCCTTCTTTATTTATTGTTTTTAGATTAATTTTTAGTAATTATTTTATTAGCTAAATTTGTTCCCTGTGTTCGACACCCGACTTACCTAAACTATTCTATGAATTTGACCAGGTATACTACCTAAGTGCAATTAGTTAGTTAAGTAGGTTAGGATTATAAATTAAAGCTTGATATTATATGAATTGCATGCATCAAGTTTTGGCGCTGTTGCCGGGAAACGGCTATTTCAATTGTTAATTTAATTTCTCTAAGTTAATCGATCATTTTTGTGGGGTATAAACTTCAAAAAGTTAATTTTCTGCAAAAATCTATTTTTTTGTTTGCTCAGTTCTCACGAAGTGATGGATATACCTCACGGCGTGAGTTCAATGTTTTCTAGTTTCTCGTTTATTTTCTTTCTAGTCGTTTTTACGCGTTTTGTTTTTGTTTTATTTCAGTGATTTATGACCCGGTGATCCAAAACTCCAATAGTTCCTCCACTTAACAATCCAGAATTAGCTTTCCATAAGACGAAAGACAAGAAGGTCGACGAGTCAAGTAGCACTTTTCAATCCGATAAATTCGAACTCTTTGAAAAGACTCCAAGCAAGACGGAAGTAGGATACGAGATAGAAACATCTATTGATAAAGATTCAGAGGACGACATAAGAAGCGATGCTGAAGAGATGGCGGATATCATGATCATGACGATGGGGGAGTACAAGAAAAGGTTTCGTAACGACAACGGTCCAGGTCTTGTGCCACCCGAGATTCTAGCTGAAAGAGATTTTGAGCTCAAGGGGCACATTCTATTAATGTTGAAGGACATACCTTTTTTCGATAATGATTATGAAGATGCTTTCAAGCACATCGATGAAGTTTTGGACATTGGTAATTATTTCAATTGCCCAAATGTTTTAGGAGATGCAGTGTTACTAAGATTGCTTCCCGTGACATTTACTAGAGATGCAAAGATATGGTTGAAGTAGTTTGCTCCTGGAACAATAAGGACTTGGGACAACCTTTGTGAAGCGTTTATGACCAATTTAGTCCACCTTCAAAGATATCAAAGCTAAAGAAGAAGATAGCAAACTTCCAACAAGAAGTCAGAGAGTCATTATACGAAGCTTGGAAGAGATACAGGGGCTTTCTAATAAATTGTCCTCAACATGACTTGAATGTGCAACAAGGAGCCTCTATTTTCTGTGATGGGATGAATGTTATAGCAAGGCAACTCCTTGATTCTCAAGGACCAATGACAAAGAAATAATCGGCCACCATTAAAGAATTAATTGAAGAATTTGCAAAGCACTTGAGAGAATATCATAATCCATGAGAAGATGCTATAAGAGGAAATGGCAATGGAGGAAACAAGAACATGGTGGCGGTATTGGAAAAATTAGAGAACATGGATCGAATAATGACGAAATTGGATCAATCTATATATGCTATAAGATTTGGTTATGAAAATTGTAATAGGCCACACTTAACTAAAGATTGTGATTTTGATGAATATGGAAATAAAAAATCACAAGTGTTTTATTCTAGTGGTGATAAATATGATGAAGATTGGAGGAAGCCAAAGAAAGAGCGGTTGCCATATGAAGAATACAAGAAACAAAAGGAAGAAAAACATAGGCAAACCGGACGAGGCTACTACCAAAAAGATCAACCACCACCCGAGAAGAATATGGATTTTGAGTCAATGCTAAATAGGTTTATGGAAGCCTCTGAAAAAAAAACATGATGCTATCGATGCTACTATGAGAAATCATCAAGCTTCCATCAAAAATATTAGGACTCAACTTGGGAAATTGACTACACTTGTTAATGAAAGCTTATAGCCAAAGAATTCCGATTCAAAATCACAACCACATGTCATGGCCATATCCACTGAAGAAGACCATCATTCAGAGCCTATAGAGGTCAATGGTGAAGCCTCGAAGAGCCCGATTTAAAACCAAAAAGAATGAAGTTCGAAGAAAATGAAACAGTTGATGCCCAGTTCTCAAAATGTGAGGATCAAGTGTTCATGTCGTGGGCTCAATCTGAACAAAATAATTTGTCTATTGTTAAACCATATCAGCCTCCACTACCTTTTCCTTCTCGAGCAAGGGCACTTCCATTGGAGCAAGAGCATAAGTGATTTATCAAGCAGGTTAAGGGTATTCCAATTAATAACCCATTTATTGAATCATTAGCAAAAATGCCTGAATATGCGAAGTTTCTTCAAGACCTTCTCGACACTCGAAAATAATTAGAGAAGACTTATAAGGTGGTTCTTAATGAACAATGCTCAGCGGTAATCATGGAAGGCATACCAACAAAGATGGGGGATCATAGACGCCTTACACTACCCTATGAATTTGGCAATTCCACGAAGACATTTTCCTTAGCCGATTCAGGAGATAGCATAAACTTAATGCCTTATTCGTTTTATCAAAATCTCAATCTTCCAGAATTAAATATTATAAGGATGGTGATGCACATGACGCATCGTTCGGTAACATATCCTCGAGGAATAGTAGAAGATTTATTAGTCAAAATTAGAAATTTTGTTTTTCCAATTGATTTTGTAGTAATAGACATGAAAGAGCATGAGGATGTACCTATTATACTTGGGCGCTCACTACTCAATACCGCTAGAGCCTTAGTAGATGTTCGTGAATCAAAGCTTACTTTGCAAGTTGGAAAAGAAGAGATGGCATTCGGAGTTGAAGAAGAATTCGAGAAATATAAAATTAAAATGAAGTATTCTTTATGGATGAAGACAATGAACTTGAAGAATTAGAGAAATTAATGGAAGAAGAGGTCCAAACAAGAGAAAAAGCCTATCAAAGAAGTCAAGCCTACTAAGCCAAGATCCTCAATTTGTAACATCCTAAAAATACCGAGTAAAATTTTACATTTTAATTAAGTCAAACCATTAATTCATTATCCCAAAAGACGAACAGAGTAAAAGTATTCACAAAACATAAGAGTAAAATCCTAAGCAATAATTGCGAAATAAATCTTCAGGGGATGCACTGCGATCAAGTCGGGCCCTTCTTGTTGAAACCAAAAGTACCTGAAAACATTTAAACACAAAATTGTAAGCACGAAGCTTAGTGAGTTCCCCAAAATACCACATACCATATACATATATATATATATATATATATATATATATATATATATATATATATATATATAACAACATGTAGCTGTGTTGTAACGTCTCAAAAATCACAACAAATTTAAACTTTTTAAAACAACCCATTTACTGAAAAGAAGAGTTTACATAATCATTGTTTTCAAAACATTATTCAAAAACATAGTCTCCCAAGATCCAATCAAACATAAATCAAAGGATGTGTACGGTGTTGGTTTTAATTCAAAAATAGTTTCATAAATTAGAAAAATATGGCAACGGAAGACTTTAATTTTGAAATAACATGAACATTTTATACCCATGAAGGATCTTCTTGCAAGTTATAGAAGGATTAAACACCAACCAAAGGAAGGATGAAGAAATAACAACCTTTGTAGTTCTTTGGGTCCTCTTGGGAGGCTTGGAAGTTGATGAAGAATGTGGAACCTTTGAGACACCAACAATGACTCAACCTGATGTAGATGCTAGTCCAAAACTCTTAAACCCTTAAGCTTTAAGTTCATAACCAATATGAACTTAAAGAGGGCATGAAGATGCAAGTGTTCGTCAAGTTTTCTAACCAAAACTAGAGAGAAAGAGAGGGAGAGAAGAGGTTTCGGCCATATGCGTCAAGGAAGGAATGAGCCACATTTCAAGAATGCAAGCCTCTTCTTTATATGCATAAAGTGAAAGTATTAACCATTAGGTCTTAACACTTTAAGCACATATGTCCCCATGTCATAAACATGTCTCTCATGCTTCTTATTACTTTTTAATAAACTAATGGAAAGCCCATAACTTCCTTTTTCTTTATATAATTTCGAAATTATATATATGTAACAACCCGATATTTCAAGTCAATGTAATAGTCTAGGTCAACAATTGTAACTAGTTTTAAAATAATAAAAAGAAATTATTTGAATATTATGTGCATTTAATTATTTATAAAGATGTAATAAATTAAGATAAAAATGATCGTCAAAAATAAAATGTTAGATAAACTTGATATATATGACGAAACTTGTAGTGGTCGTGACAAAGATTCCAGAGATATAAAGAACGCTGAAATCCGAGTTATAAAAAAGAATTTATGACATATCGAAGTTTCGCGACAAACCGACACGACGTTGTGTGACGTAAAAAGCGAATTTACGATTAAATACATTTTATCCTTAACAATATAAATGAAAGTTGTAGCATACGTTAAACTAAGAGCGTGCATAAAAATAACATCCAAATCTGACTTCGTATGAGGAAGTTATGATTTTTCTAAGAATCGGCACAGCAGTGTACAACCCGAAATTCGAATTATAGATCGAGCGAGTTTTAGCCAACACAACCTAAACGAGAATTGAATATCTCGTCAATAGTAGCTCAACGGTAAAATGACAGAAGAAAACGGATATCGGATGAAGAAGTTATGAATTTTTAACAGACTTTTCCTGTCCCGGCCTGTTAAAAAAATAATATTAAAAATAAAGTCAAAATTAGCCGACATAGTCTAAACGAAAGTCGTAGAGTACGGTCTCACCTACGCGTGGATATAAAGAACGTCGAAAACGGAGCTTGTATGCGAATGTTATTAATTTTTGAAGTTCGGGGCACAAACTCTGAAGCCCTTCGCAAATACAAGGTCAGGAATCAGCCACGTCGCCTATACCTTCGCATGTCTGACGCGTGTCCCTAGCCGAGCCACGTCCGAAGCGAGCTGCCTCCAAGATCCAACGTGTGTTCCAAGCCATGGCATGTCCGAAGCGAGCCACGCACCACCTGCGAGGGTCCGACGTTTGTCCCCGCGCATGCGAGACCTCGGACTACTATAAATAGCATGCAAAATCTCCCGGTTTTGGTTGCTAATTTATGCACTTTTTCACACTTTACACCTTCTCAAGCCATTCTAAACCCCCCTCCCCCCCCCCCCCGAAACCTCGGGAACCTCCCTAACACCCGAAGAAAGCCCCGAAGCACCCAAAGTCCCCGAGAAAAGAGTCTTTTCGATTTGAAACTCGGCCTTTACAAAGCCCGGTTTTCAACAAAAACTCTCGGTTTCGTCAAGGAAAATCATTTCTAGAAACGAAGTGTTGTCCAAATCACCACCTTTATCAAGTGAGTTCATAACCCTATAGTTTTACAAGTCTTTTCAATATTTTAAGGGGGGGTGGAACTACAAGTATAACACAAGAAAGTTTATGTTAATATCCAAATGTTTTCAATATTATATAAGTTAAAAATCAATTTAAACTTATCGAATTATTAACAATACAAAGGTTTACTTTTCAATAAAACAAAAACATATAAACTATAATAGGTATAGTTTATGGAACTTACATGTTACTATTCAAAGTCAAATTTCAATACGGAAAACAAACATATAAACTATAATAGGTATAGTTTATGGATCATATATACTACTTTACATATTCAGAATAACTTATGGATAACAAACATATAAACTATATTGAATGTAGTTTATGAGATATACTTACACTTTACCTATTACACAGTATCTTTTCATTATTTTACACATAATCATTGATATAGCATTTGTGAGACACACTTCACGTACTTATCTAAGTACCAACCAAGTCCTGAAATTATAACCAGAGTCTCCTAGTAGGAGAGTGTGACACTTGTGTATAGATCTATACGGGACTGACAATCCCGCACCTGAGCTGCTTGCAAAAGCTAGGCCTGCAGGCCTGAGGTGACAAATGTCGTACTGATTGCGATGCCTGATGAACGTCGTGTTCAGGCTATCTTAGGTCATCAAGCATGGTTATGATAACTCACAATTTGGTATTGAACAATACGATTAGTGTATGAATAAGTAAACAACTTCACATAGTTTTATTTAATAATAAAACTATAATACATTATTTTACAAGTACAGTTGGTAAAATCAGATATTTACAATTACACCGTTTTCATACAAAAACAAGTACAAAATACTATTCCAGTATAGAGAAAACATACTTTTCATGGTTTTATGTGAACTAAAACTACATTTTACTATCTCAGAGTACAGAAAACATTTGTATGATTAGAGTACAATATATTACAACAGAAAATATAGGATTTTCTGGAAAAAGCATACTTACATTTACAAGGAACAAATATCAGATTTCAGTTACAAATATGCTTATGAAGTCATCAACTTAATTGTTGACACTCTTTTCAAAACTACTTGTATTCTCAGGAAATCGGTAAACAGGTACAACCACGAGTTTTTGAGAAGACGGAGCATTATAAACTCATGTCTTTTAATTTTTGTTATACATTTTGGTGTCAATATACAATGATTTGAACACATATGTAAAAACTTATACTTTATCAATGCATGGTTGTCGTACTTTGATTACTATTATGCAATTGTTGTGATACTGTACATGAAGTCATCCGCCCTCTAATGTTTCCGTCGTTCTGGTTTGGGGGTGTGACAGATTGGTATTAGAGCATTGTTTATAGTGAACTAGGTATATCAAACCATAAAAGATATACAACTATAAATACAATGGGGCTAAAGCACTCTGACTAAGAGTTATACTTTTAAAATATAACAATATTTTTATAAAAGTATACATACATGTTTACATACTAGGACAAGTATCACAAGAAGGACAAAACAGAAGTATTTAGATGTTGAACACTACAATCAAACCTAGATAGTTATGTAATCATATCTGGGATAAATATAGCTTGATCAACTATATTTACTTGAGATATGACCAACATGTGTTTGGGAGTGATTATGGTGTTGCAACAAGTCTAAAACTTACCAATAAACCATACAGACTTGAAATACTATAGGTAGTATACAACAAAATACTTAAATTCTTCTATGCATCTTACCTCTAAATTCTCGTATAGACATTATGGCAGGATATCACCCGCATGGAGATCCCTACTTCCCTGACCAAGGGAATGGTGGTTGGGTTGAAGATGATCCCTAAGAGGATCCTGAGGAGGACGAGGATGAAGAAGAGATGGGTGAAGATTCTGACGAGGAGCCCGAGGTCTATAATCCACCTCCCCGACACTTTCAGGGCCCAACGCCCCAATGGGCCGAAGAATTGAGGCTATGGAGTCGAGAACAGGGCCAACACCCTCCTTTCGGTATGGACAGAAATTTCTACAACCTCGAAGGAGGAAGTTCGGCCGACAGGGCCCTCCCTGTCATAATACGCCGCATCTCTCGCCAGATTGATCAATCACAAATATCGATCAACCGAATTCTGGAAGTTAACGCTACCTCCCAAGTTAACACCGTTTATCTTCGTCGTCTGGACAGAGATCATGACCAAACCAGACACCATACTGAAATGCTTCAAGAAGAGATGGTTGTTGCTCAATCCGGAATTAGAACACTTCGGGAGCATCAAACTATATTAGAGAGACGTTTGATGGAAAATAGCACCATGTGGCAGAGTCCATTGCTCAGAGTCGTACCCGTCGCAAGTAGTGTTTACAATACTCCCAATTTTTATATAGACTAGGACCTCGGATATGTATACTACTTTTATCAATATGTAAAACTCCACCCTACGATTAAGTAAATACACTACTCGTAGGTCATAATGCTGACAAATTTTCCCTTATGTTGATATAATATAAACCTATATCAAGGTCAAATTTTCCCAATTGTATGTACAAAACTATATATAAATGAAAATGACAAGCATTTTATTTCATTGGGAGTTACCAAAATTTTCATAGCATTTTGTTTACTTATTATGTACTTAAGATTCTATTGACTTAGAAATGGTAGGTCCGCTTTAAGCCATGTTCCTTGTTTGGTTGTAGACTTAAGGCAGACCCATTATGTTCAACAGTCTATTGAGTCTTAATTACATATAACTTGTATACACCAAGTGAATTTTAGAAAGACCTGGTATAGAATACACTATACAAATCTGTTACAAGTATTGCTATAATAGCATCGACGATTGTTTACTTATATTAGTAGACTTCTATTGTAAATCGCAGAACACTATGATAGTCAGGATATGATATGTTTAAAACTAAGATATGTCTTGTTCAATACCACCTGACTTGTAACTACTATAGAGAAATTAATATCTTTTCCTCTTCAAACTTTGTAGAAAAAGATGTCGCCACGTAAATCAAATAGGCGTTTCAACAATAATCCACCTATTCCACCACCGCCGCCACCTCCATAGTATGATCCTGCTGTCTTCCAAGCCGCAGTAACCGCAGTCGTGGCTGCTGCCATGACGCAAATTAATGCCAGTGGTACTGGTGTAGCTGGTAATGGTTCCCGCAACTCTAATCATGGGGAAAGTCCTGGACACCCAAGGGAGTGTTCGTATACAGATTTCTCAAATGCTAAACCCAAAACTTTCGATGGCACTAGAGGTGTCATTACTCTGACACGCTGGTTCGAGAAAACCGAATCGGTGTGTGAAATCTGTGCTTGCCCTGAAGCAAGCAAAGTAAAGTTTGCAGCATGCACCTTCTTGGACCGAGCCCTTTCTTAGTGGAACAGCTACGTTAATTCGTTATCTCTCCCGGTCGCCAATGCCATGAACTGGGAAGACTTAAAGGTTTTGATGCTGGCAGAATATTGTCCCAGAGGCAAGATACAAAACTAGAGCAGGAGCTCTGGAGTCTGAAGATGAAGGACTTCGATATTGCTGAATATACTGCCAGATTTAGTGACCTGACTTTACTGTGTCCCGGGATGGTCACCTCGGAGAGTAAGAAAGTATAAAGATACATCTGGGGGTTAACTCCCCCAACTCAAGGAAACGTTATTGCCGCCAACCCACTTACATTTGATAGCGCCAAGCTTCTGGCTCAGACACGTGTAGATCATGGAGTTCGTCAAGGCTCCATGCCAGCCGTTCCTGAAAAGCCCAAAGAAGGAGGCAGTAAAAAGAAATTCTGGAATAAACGAAAGGGGTAATCATCGCAAGAGCCTTCTAAAAAGCAGCAAACTGTGGCAGTACATACTGCTATTATTCCTGTTGTTGTTCCTATTTCTACTCCTACCACTGTTTCCACTACTCCAGCAACCCCAAATCGATATGTTGGAACTTTGCCAAAGTGAGATAAGTGCAACTTCCATCACACGGGAGTTTGCAGGGAAATGCACTGCAGAAACTGTAACAAGAAGGGGTACACCGCCCGTTTTTGTAAAATTCCAGCTCAACCCATCTCTCAAATCCCCGTCGCGGGAGTCAGTCAAGCTTGTTATGAGTGTGGCGAAACTGGGCACTTCAAGAGAAACTGCCTAAAGTTAAAGAATGCTGGTGGTGTAGGGAGAATTCTGGCAATTGGTCATGAAGAAGCGATGGCAGATCCTAACGTGGTTACCAGTACGTTTCTTCTCAATAATTCTTACGCATGCATTCTTTTCGATAGTGGTGCGGAGAAAAGCTTCGTGAGCCATAAATTCAAACATATACTAAAACAAAATCCCCAAACATTAAAAGACACATTCACAGTAGAGATGGCAAACGGAAAGACCGAGAGCACAAATGACATATACATAGGATGCACACTTACTCTAAAAAACCATTCATTTCAAATTGACCTAATGCTGGTCTCATTTAAAAGCTTTAACATTATAATCGGCATGGATTGGTTAAGTCTTCATCGTGCTGATATCCTATGTTTTGAAAGAGCCATTCGTCTTAATCTGCCAAGTAACGAATCTCTCTTTATCTATGGTGATAAATCTGGTGCCAATCTTCAAATCATTTCTTGCGTCAAGGCCAAGAAGTATCTTCGCAAAGATTAATGCGCCTTCTTAGCTCACGTGGTATATAAGATACAAGAAGTGAAAAACATCAAGGATATTCCTGAAGTCTGTGATTTCCCTGGTGTATTTCCCGAAGATCTCTCAGGAGTTCCTCCTGAACGTCAAGTCGAATTCCGAATTGACTTAATTCCTGGAGCTACCCCCGTAGCTAAATCTCCGTATCGTCTTGCACCGTCAGAGATGCAGGAACTGTCCAGCCAATTGAACGAACTTCTCATTAAAGGATTCATTAGACCAAGCTTCTCACCCTGGGGAGCACCGATCTTGTTCGTAAAAAAGAAGGATGGATCGTTCCGAATGTCCATAGACTACCGGGAATTGAATAAACTTACTATCAAGAACCGATACCCTCTATCGCGAATAGACGACCTCTTCGATCAACTTCAAGGAGCCAGTTTCTTCTCCAAGATTGACCTAAGATCAGGATACCCTCAGCTACGAGTCCAAGAGGCCGATATTCCAAAGACCGCTTTTAGAACTCGCTACAGTCACTATGAATTTGTAGTGATGCCCTTTGGTTTAACGAATGCCCCCGTAGTGTTCATGGACCTGATGAACCGTGTGTGTCGACCTTACTTAGACAAGTTCGTTATAGTTTTCATTGACAATATACTAGTCTATTCCCGAAGTAAGGAAGAACACAGCCAACACTTACGACAAGTATTGGAAACCTTAAGGACAGAGAAATTGTATGCGAAGTTCTCGAAGTGTGAATTTTGGATTCGTCAGGTGGAATTCCTAGGTCATGTAGTCAGCAAGGAAGGTATACATGTTGATCCCTCCAAGATCAAGGCTAACGAAAACTGGGCGACCCCACGAACACCAACAGAGATTCGTCAGTTTATGGGTCTCGCTGGCTACTACAAGAGGTTCATCCAAAACTTCTCAAAGATCGTGAAGCCACTCACCACCTTGACCCAGAAGGGTGTAATTTTTAATTGGGAGGAGAAACAAGAAACTGCTTTCCAGACACTAAAGCAAGCCCTATGCAGCACACCGATCTTGTCCCTCCCAAAAGGGATGAAAGATTTTATAGTTTACTGCGATGCGTCCAAGCAAGGGCTAGGCTGCATTCTTATGTAACGAGGAAAGGTCATATCCTACGCCTCAAGACAGCTTAAGAACCACGAGGTCAACTATACTACACATGACCTCGAACTGGGAGCCGTGGTTTTTGCCTTGAAAATCTGGACACATTACCTTTATGGTACGAAATGCACAATCTTTACAGACCACAAAAGCCTCCAGCACATATTCAATCAAAAAGAAATTAACATGAGACATCGACAGTGGGTAGAGTTACTCAATGATTACGAATGCGAAATTCTCTATCATCCCGGTAAAGCCAATGTAGTAGCAGATGCCCTTAGTCGAAAATAGTAGCCAGGCCACCGAGTAAAGTATCTAACTATGACTATCCATTCCCACTTATCCACATATATCAAGGAGGCTCAGCTGGAAGCCTTGAAACCCGAAAATGTGATAGGTGAAGCCCTAAGAGGAATGGAAAAGAACTTAGAAGTCAAAGGTGACGGAGTTCGTTATCTCATGAATCGAATATGGACACCGAAGTATGGTGGCTACAAAGATAATGTCATGAATGAAGCCCATAAAACTCGATACTCCGTTCACCCAGGTTCAGACAAGATGTATCTGGACCTCAAGAAACTCTATTGGTGGCCGAACATGAATGATGAGATTGCTACCTATGTGGGCAAGTGTCTGACTTGCGCCAAAGTCAAGGTAGAATATCAAAAGCCCTAAGGTCTACTACAACAACCAGAAATACCTTAGTGGAAGTGGGAGCGGATTACAATGGATTTCATAACCAAGTTACCCAGAACAACGGGTGGTCATGACATCATTTGGGTAATCGTCGACAGACTAACCAAATCCGCACACTTCCTGCCAATAAAAGAAACTGATAAAATGGAGAAGTTAACAAGGGCGTACATTAAAGACATAGTACAATTGCATGGTGTGCCAATATCTATTATCTCTGACCGAGATAGTAGATTTACCTCGCGGTTTTAGCAATCACTGCAAAAGTCCTTGGGAACCAATATTGACATGAGTATAGTGTACCATCCTCAGACGGATGGGCAAAGCGAGAGAACCATACAAACGCTGGAAGACATGTTGAGAGCTTGTGTGATAGATTTTGGTAAAGCTTGGGATACCCATTTACCATTCGTTGAATTCTCGTACAACAACAACTATCACACTAGCATCAAACTTGCTCCATTTAAAGCCCTATATGGCCGCAAGTGCAGATCTCCTCTGTGTTGGGCTGAAGTGGGTGATACGCAACTAACCAAGAACCAAATACCTAATAGTACTCTAACCGGTCCCGAGATCATTCGAGAAACCATAGAAAAGATCGTACAAATTCGGGAACGATTGAAAGCTTCTAGAGACAGACATAAGAGTTATGCGGACAAACGACGAAAACCCTTGGAATTCCAGGTTGGTGACCGTGTCTTATTAAAGGTCTCACCCTGGAAAGGAATGATATGTTTCGGAAAAAAGTGGAAAACTAAATCCAAGGTACATCGGACCATTCGAGATTCTTGCTAGAATTGGTCTGGTTGCTTACAAATTCAAACTACCGCATGAACTCAGTAACATTCATCCCACTTTTCACGTCTCTAATCTCAAGAAGTGTTTGTCTGACGAGACTCTTGTAATTCCACTTGACGAAATCGAGTTAAACGAGACTCTACACTTCGTAGAAGAACCAGTGGAAATCATGGATAGGGAAATAAAAAGAACAAAACAAAGCTGTATACCAATATTGAAGGTTCGCTAGAATGCCAAGCGGGGACCTGAATTCACTTGGGAAGGGGAAGATCAGATGAAACAAAAGTATCCATATCTTTTCCCTAGTTCATGAGTACCACTTTAGAAACAATTTCGGGACTAAATTCCCTCTAACGGGGGGATAATGTAACAACCCGATATCTCAAGTCAATGTAATAGTCTAGGTCAACCATTGTAACTAGTTTTAAAGTAATAAAGAGAAATTATTTGAATATTATGTGCATTTAATTATTTATAAAGATGTAATAAATTAAGATAAAAATAATCGTCAAAAATAAAATGTTAGATAAACTCGATATCTATGAAGAAACTTGTAGTGGTCGTGACAAGGATTCCAGAGATATAAAGAACGCTGACATCCGAATTATAACGAAGAAGTTCTGACCTATCGAAGTTTCGCGACAGAACCGGCACGACATTGTGTGACGTAAAAAGTGAATTTACGATAAAATACATTTTAGCCTTAACAATCTAAATAAAATTTGTAGCATACGTTAAACCGAGAGCATGCATAAAAAGAACATCCAAATCTGACTTCGTATGAGGAAGTTATGATTTTTCTAAGAATCAACACAACAATGTACAACCCGAAATTCAAATTATAGATCGAGCGAGTTTTAGCCGATACAACCTAAACGAGAATCAAAGATCTCGTCAATAGTAGCTCAACGGTAAAAAGACAGACGAAAACGGATGTCGGATGAAGAAGTTATGAATTTTTAACGGACTTTTCTTGTCCCAGCCTGTTAAAAATACAATATTAAAAATAAATTCAAAATTAGCCGACAGAGTCTAAACGAAAGTTGTAGTGTACGGTCTCACCTACGCGTAGATATAAATAACGTCGAAAACGGAGCTCGTATGCGAAAGTTATGAATTTTTGAAGTTCGGGGCACAAAATCTGAAGCCCTTCGCAAATACAAGGTCCAGAATCAGCCACGTCGCCTATACCTTCGCATGTCCGACGTGTGTCCCTAGCCGAGCCACGTCCGAAGCGATCTGCCTCCGAGATCCAACGTGTGTTCCAAGTCGTGGCCGTGACACTTGTGTATAGATCTATACGGGACTGACAATCCCGCACCTGAGCTGCTTGCAAAAGCTAGGCCGGCAGGCCTGAGGTGACAAATGTCGTACTGATTGCGATGCCTGATGAACGTCGTGTTCAGGCTATCTTAGGTCATCAAGCATGGTTATGATAACTCACAATTTGGTATTGAACAATACGATTAGTGTATGAATAAGTAAACAACTTCACATAGTTTTATTTAATAATAAAACTATAATACATTATTTTACAAGTACAGTTGGTAAAATCAGATATTTACAATTACACCGTTTTCATACAAAAACAAGTACAAAATACTATTCCAGTATAGAGAAAACATACTTTTCATGGTTTTATGTGAACTAAAACTACATTTTACTATCTCAGAGTACAGAAAACATTTGTATGATTAGAGTACAATATATTACAACAGAAAATATAGGATTTTCTGGAAAAAGCATACTTACATTTACAAGGAACAAATATCAGATTTCAGTTACAAATATGCTTATGAAGTCATCAACTTAATTGTTGACACTCTTTTCAAAACTACTTGTATTCTCAGGAAATCGGTAAACAGGTACAACCACGAGTTTTTGAGAAGACGGAGCATTATAAACTCATGTCTTTTAATTTTTGTTATACATTTTGGTGTCAATATACAATGATTTGAACACATATGTAAAAACTTATACTTTATCAATGCATGGTTGTTGTACTTTGATTACTATTATGCAATTGTTGTGATACTGTACATGAAGTCATCCGCCCGTGAATGTTTCCGCCGTACTGGTTTGGTGGTGTGACAATATAAAAAGAAGAGCTAGTTTAAATTTTATAAACTCAAAGTTTATAAAATATAAACTTTGTCTTTTGAGTATAAGACAAAAGGATTTCAACTAGTCCAAAAAGTTGTGCATTACTTATTAATTCATACCATATGAATTATGTAATATTAATTACTAATGAAAATTATTATTTCCATGAAATAAATAATTTCCAATTTAATTATAAGAGTTTTATTGAATATTTATTAAAATCATTTTCTAATAAATAATCAATTGTATCAAGTTGTTGTTAGTGTGACCCATTAATATCATATGTTATTTAGCAATATCACTTTAATTTGACTCTTGAGCATACTAGACCTTTCATACGGTCACGCCTTCGCCTTGCAACGGTCCTCTGAAGTACCTGAAACAAAACTAAAATTGCAAGCGAACGCTTAGAGATTTCCCCCAAGGTACCAACACATAAACATAACAAACAAGCATGCAAACATGAGTAGACAGTTTCTTATATTTGTGTCTCATTCTAATTTATTTTTTTGCTTATTTTCTGCATTGTGTAGCTAATCATTAGGCTTTCATTTAGTGTCGATGAACCTAATAATATGTGCTAGTTTCTTATATTTGGATTTATGAAGTTAGTTAATGCATGTTTTTGATTATCATTACCTAGCATGATAAAACTTGCATCTTTGTTGCTTTGATTCAAGTTAAGTTTAATTTAATGACAAATTGAATTGCATGAACTTGTTTACCTAGTAGTTTACAATCATTAAATTGCTAGAGCTAGGATTAATCACATATCAGATTAAGTAATAAAGGTAACAACTTTATCTGTGTTGGAGAACATAAATTTGATCATAATTGTGTTTGGTAATTTGTCTTGATCATAGATGATTATCTAGATATATCTTACATGGCCCAGATATTTTTAATAATCAATTATGTGTTTGTTTGTGTATGATCATTACATAGTATTTCATGAATTGGGAAAAATATTAGGATATTTGATCAAGACTACTAATTGCATCTAAATTGGTAACCAACTAAATAATTTCATACTTAGAACTACACATAGAAAAAAAGGAGGGGGGATTCGCAGCTAAACGAAAGTGTCTTTTAAATATTGTTACAATCGTTTTTAGTTGAGTGTTGAGTTTTAAATTAATCTGAACTTGAAAAATCAGATAAAAACCCTTTCTTTATTTATTGTTTATAGATTAACTTTTAGTAATTATTTTATTATCTAAATATGTTCCCTATGTGTTCGACACCCGACTTACCTGAACTATTCTATAAGTTTGACTAGGTACACTGCCTAAGTGCAATTAGTTAGTTAAGCAGGTTAGGATTATAAATTAAAGCTAGATAGTATATAAATTGCACGCATCATTAATATCCCGAATTTCAACCAAAAGTTTACATTTTTTAAAACATAATATAATAAATCCAAAACCCATTTTTCATTAAAAGATCATAGTTTTACATTCATTAAACATAAAATAGAATTTAACGGAAGTCTAAAAACATAATTATTTCTTCGATGCGAATACAGTTATATAACATCCCAAAAATACAACCCAAAAATTTTTGTTTTAATATTACTAAAAACCCACAATATAATATGTCATACGATAAAACCATGAATCGTGCGTCTCAAAATGTCATAATAAGTTTATCAAATCAACTGATGTCAAAACATATCAAAATATCTGGATAAAACTCACAGGATAAAACTGAAGCTGTGGTGTGTGCGATGTCATCATCCCGAGCTCTTCCCCTTACAAGCGAAAGTACTTGAAACCAAAAACTGAAACTGTAAGCACAAAGCTTAGTGAGCTCCCCCAAACTACCACATACCATACAATAACATATAAAACAACTACTGGGCCTTGCCCACTGCATCGGACCGAAGTCCGGAAACTGCATCGGACCGAAGTCCGAAACTAACCAGGGCCTTTCCCTTTGCATCAGACCGAAGTCCGGAAACTGCATCGGACCGAAGTCCGAAAATAACCAGGGCCTTGCCCTCTGCATCAGACCGAAGTCCGGAAACTGCATCGGACCAAAGTCCGGAACTAACCAGGGCCTTTCCCTCTGCATCGAACCAAAGTCCGGAACTGATTGAACATAGCATAGCATAATCATAACTACTAGCATAAACACATATACTGCATACTGCATCAGACCGAAGTCCGGAACACATAACACAAAGACATGCTTGAATCATAAAGACACCAAGCACACTGAACTACTGCATCGGACCGAAGTCCGGAACTACTACTAACTAAACGGGCCGGCATTGTGGTCGTAGACCAGTTCCTACTAGAAGGAAACTCACCTCGTAATGGTGGCTGCTGAGATGCTAAATCTGAAACTGTCTGACTGCTGCTCCGGAACTCCCCGGCTACAAATCCCATAAACACTAAATCAGATACTGATAACTACTCTCAGGGTAAAATGACTATTTTACCCCTGGTCAAAGTCAACACCCTGGTCAAAGTCAACTTCCTGGTCAAAGTCAGCTTTCAGTTGACTGGACTCGCCGAGTTGGGCCGCCAACTCGCCGAGTCCCTATCATCCTTTCTAATCCTCTACCCGCTTCTACTCGTCGAGTTTGGCAAAGGCTCGACGAGTTCTTCTTCGATACTAACATCTAGTTCATCTTCATCTGACTCGCCGAGTTGTATGAACAACTTGTCGAGTCCTCCTTCATCCTATGATTGAGATCAGTCCTGGACTCGCCGAGTTGTATGAACAACTCGTCGAGTCCCTCCATTACTAGATCTGAGCCTTAACTCACCGAGTCCATTACCTACTCACTGATTCCACCTTAACTCTCCAATGGGGAAAAATCGGGGACTCGCGACTCGACAGTCGATTCTGCTCGAATCCAGTGCATTACCTACTCACTGAAGAACGACTCGCCGAGTCCATTACCTACTCACTGAAGAACGACTCGCCGAGTCCCATGCATGTCATTACTAAACAGTCGATTCTGCTCGAATCCAGTGCATTCCATTCATAGATCTGGGCTCCTAGGGCTGGTTTTTCACGTAAAGTTTCTAACTTTACGTGCATGCATGCTAATATGAAGCTCAAATGCCCAAAACAAGCTAAAGGAAGAGATCTAAGCTTGGAATGGAAACTTGGCTCAATAAAGGTGGCAACCTTGAGCTTAAGAGGCTCTGGAAAGCTTAGATCTGAAGTCCATTCATCATATTAGCTCTTAATTCAACCTTAAAGTCTAGAAAGGGCTCAAAATCAACAAGATCAAACTTCTCAAGAGATCTAATTGATAATAAGCAAAGATTCGAGCTTGATACCTCAAAGGGGACTGAAATGCAACCAGAAGTCCGGATCTACTTGCTCCCCTTGAATACTTCTCTTCTCTCTTCTTTCCCCAAATCCCCAAGATGCACTAAAACCTTCACAAGTGAGAAAATGCTCCAAAAATGCTTAAGAACGGCTAGGGTTTCGTATGGGACTCTTTGTGGGTGAGGGAGGCTGGTCTGGGGGCACATAAGATGTTTAAATAGGGTCAAACCCTTGAAATTAGGGCTTCATCCAGACTGGAAGACTCGCCGAGTCCGGGAATATGGACTCGTCGAGTCGCCAACTTAAAACGGGTGCAAATCCCGTCTCTACTCAACGAGTCAGGCTACTGACTCGTCGAGTACCCCTTTAGAAGATGAAAATTACTTTATTTAAATCACATACCAGAAATGGGCCTTACAAGTTACGCTGGAGGCTTCCCTCAATAAGATGAACAACTTGAAAAACATTTATTCAACAACTGTAAGCCAAGGCTTAGTGAGTTTCCCAAATACCACATACCATAATATACATACAATGCATACAACAAATGACCTTCAACACTAATTTGGTCTTCCCCTTTGGCCTTCAGCATAAAGTTAATCCCCCCTCCCCTAGCCTTCAGCGTAAAGTTGGTCTGTGCGATTATTTTGGCCTTCAACATGAACCTGGACCGCTCTCAACTCACCATGTGATATGTCGACATATATAACAGACAAACAAAAAAACAAACAATTCAACACAACATGTAACCGACTAAACTAGTCTCCTTACCTAACAACACTCTACAATATAACTACATCCTAACATATAGCGGATACATACTGCAATATAATATAGTGAAAAAACTTACTTGAATAATCTCGATGCAGCTAAATAGGTTGGTTTGTGGACCGCTCAACCAACACACAACAACCTATAATATACTATTATGGTTACTAACTATTTGAGCATAAAATCTAAATATTTAGATTATTCACCAATCCTAAAATATACTTTCATGGCTATCAAATAAGAATCGTCTAGTCAATACAGTCGGGAGGCAGAACCATTTCGGCATATAGATTTTCTGAAATCCAAAAACTAGGTCAACATGTTTATCTTAGACACCTCTTCCATAAGTAGCCAAATCATTATATAATTGGAATCAATGAGTAATCTGATTATTATAGGGTTCATAACAATGACTAAGGGTATGATCAGTTATAGATTTAACAAAGTATGAATATCCTCGAGTGGAACTTCGACGCCTTCTTTATCCTACTGAAACTTCTAGAGGTTCGCTAATTAAACTATAAAACGAGAATTTGTATCACGAGGGACCAGAATGCTCGAGGATGTGTGTGTGTGCGTGAAAAAGATAGATAGATAGATAGATAGATAGATAGAGAGATAGACTCTTGAATCAATAGAATATGGCAATAAAGTGAGGAGGCCTGAGCCTCTTTTTATAGGTGCGTTTTGTGCACGTCGTACTGCGGTGGATGATTCGATCCATCCTCTCCTGCTTGCACGTACAAGTCTATTGAGGAGTGGTTGCATTTAAGGCACCATGTCGTGATGCATGAATTTTTGCGCCACTGTGTTTTTTACAAAAAATGTTCAATCTTATAAAAATCACAACTTTCGCATACAAACTCCGTTTTCGGCGTTCTTTATATCCACGCTTTCGTGTCTAAGTATAACTTTCATGTGGATCATTTTGGCTAAAAAGCGATATATTTTCACTTCTGTTATTATAAACAAAGGTTTGTATGTTATAACTTTTACAAGTGAAAACGAGTGTTACACTCTTATATGCTCAAGTTTACGATTAATGTTACCTAACCTTAACCTTAGGATTTGATCGATCTCTAGTCCTAACAATTTATTATCATAAATTTATGAAGATACAAGTTAATATAACCATATTGGTATTCTAAATCATATATAAGTCATATGTAAGCAATAAAATCTAAACTTTAATATGTAAGGTAGGGTGAATCCAAAAGTAATATATAATCAACTTTCACAAATCCAAATCAACAAATCACACCATAGTATAAAGGATTATATACATCTAAGTAGAAGAATAAGGTTTTAGCCCATAATCTCTATAGAAAAAACATAACATAATCGAATAAGTAATGCTAAACATGATTATAATAGCAAAGCTAACGATCTTCGTAGTTTATTCACTTTCATCTTCAAAATTACGCCTCCTCCTTGTTCTTCTACCTTGAATACGATTCAACGGGTTTATTTTCGTAATATAGATATATTTTATGCACAAAAAATCAGATTGCAAAATCTTGTATGTATAGAATTTTAGATGTCGCGTCGCTGGCCTTTATAGTTGCGTCCCTCCGTGTGATCTGCCCATTCTATTGCCTTTTTACGTTGCTATTTTTGTTCTTCACAACACTAAACCCGAATTTTATGGTAAGTTCGATTTTAATTCTTATCAGCTCCATTATTTTCCTAATCTTTTCCCTTTTCTTCTCAAATCTGAATTTTAACTATATTTATCCAATATAAAGCATATTAAGTATCATTTATCTTTAAAATACAACATTATAGAATAAATTATTAAGATAATTGCCCAAAATTTATGACTGGTTAACACAATATCAATCTTTGTGATAGTATATTCATATGGAAATGATTAATAACACCTTAAGGTCCTTAATGACTTGAGACTTTAGTGTATGATTAGTGTCTTCATGGATGCCTTGATTCTATAAGGCTTTAATCCTTAATTTAACAGGTCATAAGCAAGTTAAAAAGTTAGATGAGGTGTTTATAAGACTTATTTTACTCATTAAAAATGGTTGGTGAAGTTACATAAGAGTTGAAATCCATTAAGAACATATGGACCAATGTTGATGTTTGATGTCTACATGAGGTTCCATATAACTCTTGTGATGTTGAAATGTCTTAATCGTTAAGTCATAAATAAGAATACTTAATTGACATGTAATAATGATGTTATAACTTATTTATGTCATAAATAACTATTAGTGAAGTTTGGTAGAGTTTGGACGCCATATAGGCAAAGTACAATGCCTAAAGGAGTAAAAATGTTACATTTTCAACATAGTGGCCAAGGCTTTGGAACAAATTTAAAAATATTTGTAGTTTAATTTTAGTTTGTCCAGTCAACCCCTAATTGTTTCCATATTCACAATGAGAGTAAGAATAAGTATTTAAGACCTAAAATGAGTTAGACAACTTATGATTGTGTTTTGGTCTAAAATCATTTGATTATGATCAATATATGGTGATTAAGAAGTAAGAAAGCTTGGAAGAAGGTGGAATATCATACAATGTTATTGAGCGAGTTTACTGGGAGTACATGTTCCTATATATAATTTGGATGATTTAAATTTATATGATATTCCTTTATGTGCAATGTGTCTGTTATACACATTATGTGTGTATTGCATGAAAATTATTCTGAAAGTAATTTACTTACTTGAGAAGTTTTGTTGGTTTGATTTTTTTTACATCCTTATGTCCATTCATGTAGGATAGGATATTGTGGGTGTCACTTATGATATCTATATGAGATTTGAAAATTAGGTGTCGGTATAACGGTGTGTGAATAGATTTCTAGATAATCTTCATGTTGCATAAGTGTCTCTAGCTACCATTTGTGTGGTGTGTGTGATGATTCACAAATCACACACTTTGACTAGAACGTACACTGAAAGTGTATTATGTCAGTCTCAATAAGTCTAAGCTCTTAGTTGTTACCATTAAGTTTTTTCGTTAGAACAACGTCAAAATTATATTAAGCTAAAAAACAACTAGCAACGTGCAAGACAAAGCATATTACAAATTACAAGTCAAAAAAAGGAAAAACATTAATCGCTGTAATCAACTCTATAAAATTTAGCCATAAACTCAATCCAAATACAAAAGTTGAAATGAATTTCATCTCTTAATTTTCTTTTTAAAACAAGACAACATTACGAGCCTTCTAAATAGACCAAAGATATCATTTAGTAATTCCAAATAGACAAAAGATACCATTTAGTAATAGCATATAATAAGGTCTTGATATATTCAAAATTTTTTATTATTTAACTTGCGGAAAACTAACAATCAAGTTAACATAAATATAAATAAAAATGTGTTAGGTTTCATGAAAGTGCTCTTATCCCTATTTAAATAGATTATCTCATATTTTTTTTACTATCTCAGTTATTTTATGTACAAATGCTTGACATGCTATATAAACACCACCCCTCAAAGTTAGCATGGCAAAATAGCAAACTCAAATGAGAGAGAGAGTTTTTTTTACCAAGTTGATCCACTCCCTTCGTCCTTAAACAAGGTTTATTTGAAGTTACAAAATTGTAGGGATTGTTTTTGTACAAAAATATAGTGTAGGGTATGTATATATGATTTTCCAAAAAAAATTCCGTGTTTTTTTTCTAATCACTTTCCCTATATTCACTCCATTTTCCCGCTTATTTCTCTCGATAAAATCCCGCCTCTCTCTCCCCTTTGCCCCAAACGCAGTCCCTCTCTATCTCTCTCTAACCACCACTTTCTCTCTCTAGCCTTATCCTCTCCGGCCGCCATGAACCGCCGCATCAGAAAGCAATCTGCTGCCGAGAAGTCCGACAATGGCTACCTACGTTACCTAAGGCCTGGCGCCCTCGCTCAGCTCCGTGACTCCAAAATCAACGCTAGATCTCTTCTACGATCATGCAACTCTCAGATCTATCTCCATCGCGCTATTCCATCTTCACCTTCACGCTCTTCCGAAGCCGTCGGTTCCATCCAGCAACAGCAACAGGAAGTTACCGGCACTTTCATCACGACCGATGGTGAATTGCCTTTTCTCTCCGGAAGGTCATATGCGCCTCGTTGTCCACAGAGGAAGAGGCTTACGGCTGCAAGATCGATGTTTTATTTAAACCATAACTCTACCAGTCTGACCTCCGATGGCCCTGAACCTGCCATTGACGTTTTCAGTACTGATTTCCTTGTTGCTCATTAGCTTAGCAAAATTAGTAGTTCCTATCGGTTAATATTGTACTAGAAAAGAACAATTTTTACAGCAGATTAGTTGGCGTCGACCATTCGCTATCGGATGACAAGTTCTCTTGTTCCTTCGGGGGTTATGTGAAAATTATGTCAACTAGGGCTCAGAACACAATAAATAAAGTCATTTATTGTTCAATTGATTTCACTCTTGTTCCTAAATCGCTATATGCTATTTATACCCTAATTAGGGTTCTTAAGCTTTTTAATTACTGATTGTAAATGCATATAGTTGGGATCTGAATAGCCTATTCCTTCACTGATTATTTACTGGCTTTATAATCCAGTTTGATAGTATCATATGATTCGTATCATATTCTGTATGTCTGATTCTTCATTACTCATAAACATGGTATTCAACACCTCCTTATTGCAATTTTTGAACAATGCCATGGATCTGTTCTTGCAATATAATCTGATTCTGCCAGAAGCCATAAGATACTACAATCATACTGTAAGTTTATCCAAAGATGTTCATTAGTAGATGCTTCTATATTGTTATCTCTTATAAGAGTTGATGAATTGTTTATTGCATAGTACTTCATAGTTCATAATTCATACAAAGTACTAATGCCATCTGGAGAAGGGACTTCATTTACATAGTAAGTGATTTTAATACTTAACTTGTTATCTCGGTTTTATTATACAATAATACAAGCTAAATTGAGCTATTAGATTGTTAAACATAATGAATTCACAAAATTTTTATTTTAGTTTTAAGTTGCATGCTGTTTGTGTTACAAAGATCTTATAAAAGAAAGAATTAGCACATTGTCCTAAAAAGGTGAAAAAGAGGTTGAAATTAATGGTTGTGTGTTTGTAGTATACTTTATAAATTTTGAGCTTTGAGTTTCAACTCGATGAACTACTATCAAACAACTTTGTGATGTTACTTCATTGTTGTACATGGTAAGAATTAGGCATATTTTTACATTTGTGTGTATTTTGTATGGTTTTCTATATTCTGTTTTGTGCTTTTTATAGATTTATTCAAAGTAACACATAGACCGGGTATTTGTAGAGAAATGAAAGTGAGCTCAGTTGGCATGGAAGTGGAATAAGGTTTGTGTTTCTGCATACTTTTCAGCTGTTTATCAACTCAGCAATCCAAAAAACTTAAGATATCTTTACTTTAGTAAAGTTTTGTTAAAAAGCTTATTTATGGGTCCCACAATAATTTGTATTTCTTATAACAAGATAAAAGAATAAAATATAGTTGGAATTGTGAAAAGCTCTATGTAGAGAGCTTGTAAATTCACAAAGTAAAAAAATTATGCAATGAAAAAGCTTTTAAATTTATTTGACTGAAAAAACTTTCAAGTATGCTCCTATCATGAATGTGAAGAAATGGAACGAATGAAGAAATGAAATGGAGTGTTTGTAGG
The DNA here is from genome assembly GCF_052849685.1 of Lactuca virosa. NCBI lineage: Eukaryota > Viridiplantae > Streptophyta > Magnoliopsida > Asterales > Asteraceae > Lactuca > Lactuca virosa. The sequence continues at coordinate 172,514,305 of NC_136434.1, read as the reverse complement.
ATAAACAAGGTAGTAGAATGGGAGATTACATTCCATGATTCCATCATCATGTTTAGTTGGTTTGTAGGAGTGAAATTAATTTTCTTATGGATTTTTTTATATTATATGTAAATATAGTAGACAAGATTGCAAGAATGGTCCCTGTGGTATTTCAAAACTAGAAAGTTAGGTCCAAAATGGGTTTGGCTCGCAAAGATGGTCCAATAGTTTCGTTTTCTTGCGAGTTTGGTCCAATTTGGTTTGAATTTTTTTGTAAAGATGATTTTACCCCTTATTATTTAATTGTTCATTTTTATTTTATTAACAACAATTAAAAATCAATTGAAAATAAAACAAAAATAAAATACTCTCTCTCTCTCTCCACCACCGACGACAAAAAGGTGCACAGAGAGAGAGAGAGAGAGAGAGAGAGAGAGAGAGAGAGAGAGAGAGAGAGAGAGAGAGAGAGAGAGAGAGAGAGACTTTTTTTTTCTTTTTCTTTTTTTTTCTGTAATAAAAAAATGAAAAGGGGAAAATACCAAGGGCAAATCTGTCATTATAAATAGTTTTAAAATTTTTGGACCAAACTCACAACAAAACGAAACTATTGGACCATCTTTGCAAGACAAACTCATTTTGGACCAAACTTGCTAGTTTTAACATACCATAGGGACCATTCTTGCAATTTTGTCAATATAATATATAAAGTTCACTTTATTCTATACATTATTGTAATTATATATAACAAATTTTTATTTATAAAAATATAAAAAACATAAACAAATAAATAAGCTATACTAAAAATAATATATTTTGTAGTTTAAAAAATAGAATTGTAATATAAGTAGGAGTAAATTACACGAATCGTCCCTTGTACAAGTATCAAAAGACACATTTGGTCTCTATTTTAAAAAAATAACTTGAACTGTCCACCGTTTGTTACAAATTTGTTGCGTTTTTAGAGGGTGTTTGAGATTACTTTTTAAATAATTTTTTTACTTTTAACGTTTCAAAAAAGTTAAAAAATCCCAAAAGTAGTTTGGGAAATAGAAAAGTTATTTTCAAAACAATTTTTTGTTAAGAAGGAAAAATTTGTTTTTAAGTCGTAAAATCCTATTTTTTGGTGACTTTTAACCTAAGAAGTTGGATTTTACCCTTAAAGATAATACAAATACATTTTAAAAATTTTATTCACCGGTCAAAAGTCATTTTACAAAAAGGATTTTTAAGGTTAAAAAGTAATCCCAAGCACCTTACTCTGTTCTAGATTTAAAATGACCATAATGTCATTGTGTATTTATTTTTAAGTTAATCTAATAATATTTATCATTATTTTTAATTTAAAAAAGCAAATGGGTCCCACTTCCACCACTTACCCTCTACCTTCGACGACCATCACCTCACCTATGTCATCTTCCTCCCGCGAACATTAAGAAACCACATCATAACTTTGTGTTCCAGATCCGCCATAGATGAACTCAATTTAGGTTCGATCTAGGGTTTCTTTAAAATAAGGTTCAAAATTAGAGTTATACGAACGATTTTAGATCTGAAAATGATTTTAGTGTTTGTGTTCTTGATTCGGGTTTAATTTATGGGGTTGTGTTAAAAAATACACACATACTACCATCTTGTTCATGGAGTTCTAGGGTTTTTTGTAGCTTGTTCTCCCCTGCAGATATGCACCTCAAAAGGCATCATCGACTGCCAAATCTGAAATCGTATGTCGATCTGCACCTTAGATGCAACGTAGATGGTGGAGATGGGATCGACTATAGAAGCTTAAAGGGGTTATCGATTTTGGTTTGGGTGTGGTTATGGGGGTTGATGCTCGATATTCAAGAACACAAATAAAATTAGGAAGAATGGGGTTGGGTTGAAGGGGTGTAGTGGTCCAGAAAAAAAAAACAGTCCTCCCTCTTTCTCCTCTAAACCTATTAGTCGTAGAAGAGGAGATGTTGGCATAGTCGACTTCTCCGATGGGCATCTGGAAGAGAACAAAGAAAGAAGAAGAAAGGTAAAGGGGCGATGGCTGGGGAAGGAGGGTGGTTGTCGGCATTGGAAATGGAAGTTTCCGACATTCAATTTTACGACATTTTGGTGGAGATGTCTATGGTTGTAGACGGGGAAAATGACTTATATGGGTAACTATGTTTCAAAATCGTTCAAAAAATATCATTCAAGTTTGGTGTGTCCAAAAAACAATATCCAAGTAAAGCATTTGTACAAAAAACACCAACGAAGCACATTCTCTGTTCAAATTTGACCTTTGGTAACCGGCAACTACCAGTAAAAAATAAGTAAAGGAAAAAAAATAATAGGAAATGACTCAAAGAGGTAACTATGTTTCAAAATCGTTCAAAAAACACCATCCAAGTTTGGTATGTTCAAAAAACACCATCCAAGTAAACTTTTTGTACAAAAAACACCAACAAACTATATATTTTGTTCAAATATTACCCACCGGTAACTGGTTCTTATAGGTTAAATGATAACTTGGCTTAACTATTATGACATGGCATAATAATGATTGACAAAACAATAAATGATATATTCCTCCTTTAAAAACCGATTTAGGGTTTCTTCATGAACGAATGACTTATTCTTCTCCTATGATTGCTCGTCTTCTTCTAAAGTGATGATCTCGAATTCAAGTCCAAAACCCTAATTCTTAACTTAAGGCAAAAAGGGCTCCTTTACCCCTGCCTCAATGGACCTCCCTCCCCCTAAGGCCCAAATCCATAAAAAGCCCAAAAAGGCATCCAAACCCAACTACAAGGCATCTAAGGCCTAATATGGCCCAAGAACCCCCAACATGGCCTTAGCCAAAAAATGACCTGCTACAATCAGGTGGGCCCGAGGCCTAACTTAAACAAGTCTGTGCATAGTTCCATCATATTCGGATGTCGAGCGAGTACACCCGACGTACTCCTAGCGTACGCCCAACGTACTCGGCTAGGGTCAAGAACCGCCAATCTTCCGAAGGCCATAACTTCTTCATTCTAAGTGTGATTTCGTCATTCTTTATATCTACGGGAGCTAATTTAGGCATCAGACAGCCATACCGAGGGTTATGGCCTTCGGAAGATTGGCGGTTCTTGAGCCTAGTCGAGTACGATGGGCGTACTTGCATGAAATCCAGATCGCAGAGGCTTCAACATATGTTGGGCGTATGAATGGACTTGTTTAAGTTAGGCATCATGCCCACCTGATTGTAGCAGGTCATTTTTTGGGCTTAAGGCCATGTTGGGGGTTCTTGGGCCATATTAGGCCTTAGATACCTTGTAGTTGGGCTTGGAGTCCTTTTTGGGCTTTTTATGGATTTGGGCCTTAGGGGGAGGGAGGCCCATTAAGGCAGGGGTAAAGGAGCCCTTTTTGCCTTAAGTTAAGAGTTAGGGTTTTGGACTTGAGTTCGAGATCATCACTTTAGAAGAAGAAGAGCAATCATAGGAGAAGAAGAAGTCATTCGTTCATGAAGAAACCCTAAATCGGTTTTTAAAGGAGGAATATATCATTTATTGTTTTGTCAATCATTATTATGTCATGTCATAATAGTTAAGCCAAGTTATCATTTAACCTGTAAGAAGCAATTACCGGTGGGTAATATTTGAACAAAACATATAGTTTGTTGGTGTTTTTTGTACAAAAAGTTTGCTTGGATGATGTTTTTTGAACATACCAAACTTGGATGGTGTTTTTTGAACGATTTTGAAACATAGTTACCTCTTTGAGTCATTTCCTATTGTTTTTTTTCCTTTACTTATTTTTTACCGGTAATTGCCGGTCACCAAAGGTCAAATTTGAACAAAGAATGTACTTCGTTGGTGTTTTTTTATACAAATGTTTTACTTGGATGGTGTTTTTTGGACACACCAAACTTGAATGATATTTTTTGAACAATTTTGAAACATAGTTACCCATATAAGTCATTTTCCCTTGGAGATGAGAGAAGGGAAATGGTAAATGGTGAGACATATTATTTTTCTAAAGAGGGTGGAGTGGCGCCACAGTTTAATTATTTTTCTTAATAATTAAAAATAATCAAAAACCTTAAAAAATAAAAGAAAAATAAATAGAAAAGAGCAATATAGTCATTTTATGTAAGCGGACAATGTTTAATGATATAAGGGATGATCCGGATTAACTTTTAAAAATAGAAACTAAACGTTCAATTTAACATTTAAACGAAAGACAAATCGTGTAGTTTTCTCTATAAGTAAAATAATAAAAAGTATATAAATTGTGTTATTAAAATTACAATAATTAATGGAATTGAGGGAATTACATTCCTTTGGCCCATTCCATTCCAACTAGCAAAACAAACATGATTTCTTATTTTTCAATTTGCATGGAATAAAAATTTCCATTGTATGTTCGATTCCATCATACGAAACATTATGTAAGTTTACAGACGTGTCTTTATGTCAAATTGTTTAGATCCGGTTGGGTTGGGTTGTTTAGTTTTATATTTTTGAATTTTCTTATAAATTTTTTCTTGCAAAGAACATTAGTAGACATGATATATAAATAGTTAAATACAAACAAATTTAATTAAATAATTATAAAGATGTTAAAAAAGGTAAATATAAACATAAGTATGGTACTATTTTCTATTTTTTATTGATAACAATTAGAATTAATGCATGACAATTAGCATTATATATCCATTCCTTAAATTTTTTTTATATATTTATAATTTTATTAAGTAATCGACGTATTTACTATGATTACAAAAATTATATCATTAAAATAATATTTTAGTTCTAATAAAACAACTAGAGGTTGTAAACTTTGAAACATTGGAAACCCATATGGGTGTGACTTTTGGCCATGTTTAGCATTTTTTTTATTTTAATCTGAAATTTTGATTTCTAGTTATTTATTCCATTAAAAACATAAATTATAACCTACATTAATATATTTTTAAATCAAACGAATATAAATGGGTAAAAAGGCTAATTGCGGTCACAAAAGTAGCTTTATTCTTTTCATAACTCCAATTTGCTGTGGAGCAATGGAAGACATCAGAAAATCATTAATTAGATGCTTAATTTTTCTCATTTCAAATGTTTAATTGAAAATTCTGATAGAAATATTTATAAATCATATATTTGTTCGTCAACATATGGTTTGCAAGTGTTTAAGAGGGGTGGTAGTGTACATTGTATATATCAATAGTATACGGACCATCTCTGTATATTTTAGTAGTTTCCTTCCTTAGGTTAGGTTTGATATGTTGTCTCAAATTCATTGTATTGGATCGCAGTTTCTAATACAAATCCCAAGCCTTCGACTCAATCTCATCTTCTACGTTGATATTTTATTGTTAAAGCAATGCTACAACAACCATAATATCATTATAACATAAACCACCATGATACAACCATATGATCAATAAATTATAGCACAAGAGAAATAAGCTTGCAATAACAACTAAAGTCTAAAGTACATTATAACCTTTGTGTAGTTTACTTTACTGTTACTATTCTACCATCCTGGCTAAATCCATCAACATGAAAATTCAGTTTTATATTACAAAGATTCCTATCTTCACATGTACATCATGTACCCAAAAATACACCTTTGATATACCAAAAAAAAATTAAACTACAAAGTCTACAACCTATATTACAGTAGTAAAATGTTTACCAAGATACCCCAATATTCTAAAAATATAGCTCTATATTTCTGATTCAAAAAATGCTAATATACACTTAATCCAGAGACAGTTACTATAAACATTGTAGGTGAAATAGAATTATAATATATTTCATTAAATCCCCCAAGTGGTTTTATATATATTTATTAAGCAAACTCTGCTCATTTAATATACTAAAATACAACTCAAACTTCATAATTACTCATATTTATCACTTCCCTCTTTACCAAATGTAAGAATCTAGCTAGTAGCAAATGGCATGAGATTTACCTCACACATCGGTTCTTTTGTCATCTTTGTTTTCTTTCAAATATCTTTTTTTTTTTCAGAACACTGTTTGATATAAGCTAGAATCAACAGTTTTATTTTTTCAATTCTTCCCAATTGAACTCCAAAACAACTTATTTCTATGTTTTCTCTCTAAATATGCATATACTGGTCCATATGAAAACAAAGAGACTTTTTTTTTTTTTTTTAACTCCAAATGGTTTAAAATAAACAAAAATATTCATACCCAATGAAAAAATTAAACTGTGACAAACAAATAATTATGATCAAAGCATATGACATTCGTTACACTACTAGACAAGCAAAAATAAAATGTTATGATGATGCCAATCAATAATTATTCAATACAGCATGTGGTAGCTTCTTAAATATAATAGCTGTTTATATCCACCTATATTTTCAAAGTTCCTTAAAAGATTTTGGTTTAATCTCTTTATTTTGTGTACTAAAAAAATATTAACCAACAATAACTACGGATAATAAAATTTTATGTTGTTTATGTCCTCCTATATCTTTCTGTTTCATGGTCTTTATAGTAATTATCATCCATGGTACATCACAGCATGACAAAGCTGTGATTATAAGAATTAAGAGGGGCAATTTGGGAATTTTACTTTTTCAATATAAACTTCTTTTATGGTTTTTGAACATTCATCTAAATCAAAACTTATCATCAAGCGCGAACCCTCTCTCCAACATTTGGTCATGCAACCGAAAAGCTTCCTTCATATTCTCCTTAGAAACATACCCATTTATCATCAATACATAAGTCGATCTATCAGGCTTCAAACCTTTCTCAATCATCTTCCCATAAACCATATTAGCTTCATCTATTCTCCCATTTCTACAAAATCCATCAAGAATCACATTATACGTAACAACATCCGGAAAAATTCCTTCACTTTCCATCCCATTGATCAAGTCAAACGCCTTATCCATATCATTTTCCTTCAAATACCCATGTATAAGAGTATTATACGTAACACTATCAGCACTAACATTATTAAACGCCATTTGATTAAAAAATAAACCCGCCTCTTTAACTAATCCTGCCCTACAATACCCTTTAATAATCGTGTTACATGTCACAATTGTGGGCCCCATCCCATTCACGACCATTTCGTCCCAAATCCGTAACGCCTCATTCACATGACCCGTGTTACAAAACCCGTTAATTAAAATACTATACGTTATATAATTTGGGAAAATATTTTTAGATATCATAGCATTCCATAAATCTTTAGCTTTTTCCATCTCACCTTCCTTACAAAACCCATCGATTAAAGTGTTATATGTCACCATATCAGGGTTTATGTTCCTTTGAATCATAGATTCAAACAAATTAACAACTTTTTTCATGTTTCCTTCCTTTGAGTACCCGTTAATAAGTGTCGCGAAAGTGTAAAAATCCGGATATACCCTTCGTTCAACCATCTCGTCAAATAGTTTATCGGCTTCTTGAAGCATTTTACTTTTGCATAATCCGTTTAAAAGTGAATTATATGTAACAACATCTAAAACGCAACCCCGATCAATCATTTCATCCCGAATCTTGATTGCTTCCGACATCACACCGTGTTTGCAAAACCCGTTGATTAAAATTGTGTAAATAACATTATCGGGTGTCAACCCGGTATCTTTCATATTCTTGAAGTAGAATAAAGCCCGATTGAGATTTCCGGATCTTGAAAACAACCCGATAAGTGAGCTATAAGTCAAGATATCGGGTCCCACATTTTGGTTCAAGATTTCTTGAAAAATGGTTTCGGCTTCTTCCATAGAATTACCCTTTTTACAGCATTCGATTAACAAGGTGTTGTAAGTAGTGGAGTCGGGATTCAACCCAATATGAACCATTTCTTTTACTATCTCTTTTGCTCTCTCCAAACCCCCGGTTTTACAAACCCCGTTTAGAATCGAATTATAAGTGTAAAGTCCCGGTTTTAATCCTTTACTTTGCATAGAGGTCATGAGTTCAAAAGCTTCATCGAGAAGGCCTACACGTGAATAACCGTTTATCAATGTATTATAGGTCACGATATCTGGGGAAATACCTTTTTCCTCGAATTCAATCAAGAAAGGCTTCACCTTTTTGAAGTTATGATCCTTACAAATGGCGTTCACCATAATGTTCATTGTATAGATGTTTAATTGAACAACCCCTTTTGAAACGACATCATTGTAAACCTCCCACGCTAAATCAAACCAACCGATCTTAACAAGGCCTCCAAGAACAGTGTTGCATCCGTTTATCGGAACAGAAATTCCCCTGTTTGTGACTAATTTGAAGGCTTCCACGCCTTCTCTTAACTTCCTAGCTTGCACATATGTACGAATCAACAGATCAAAAACGATGGGACTGGAGCCACATTTCTCGTATGTGGATATTAAACAGTCAACGATCATGGTGCGTGACACGCCGCTCTTCCTAATCATTCGAAGCAACAAAGCCTGGGCATCGGATAACCTTCTATTCCTGGAAAGTACGTGAACTGTCGCACTCAAAGAGATCGAGGAATGCCTAAATTTCGGGTGATTTGAGGCGACCGTGTCAAGAAATTTTTGACCCAGTTGCGGATTATCACGACAATGATAAATGACATCGAGAAAGGAAGAGGAGGTTAATTGAAATAGATAATCTTTGGAGGAATTGAGCTTACCTTGTTTCAAACGCATCAAAATCTTCTCAATTAAGAATGTGTCGATGTGTCCTGATTCTTGTGGTGTTGATGGGGTTTGGAGGGATTTTACTGCGTATGTGGAAAGGGGTTTTGTAAGAGAAGCGGGAGCTGCTATTGTTCTTGTTCGGAGAGACGTTGTTGGTGAGAGTAACCCTTTTGGTGCTGCCATTGACGAGTTGTGGGATGCTCTGATGTTGCAAAGATTGAGAAAATGAACTTCTGTGTTAGAGCGACTTGTAGAGGAAAAGGTCTTTTTCTAATTTATACCTTGAGAGTTGAGGCGGACGGTAGCGGAGGGCGGTGGAACCGTCAGACGGTAGGCAGGAGGCGGCATGGGATCTGGGTTGCGACGAACAGGGGCATGGTGATGGGCCAACGAAGGCTATTTCTCTTTGTTGAAATACAGGTAACAATGATAGAAGCATATTTAAGGGCGAACAACAACATGTTTGAGTAACTACAAGGGCCAAGGGAGGACCAAAAAGGGGTGTTTAGTGTTGTTTTTACCAAAATACCCCTCAGATTATTTATTAATTTTCTGAACAGGCCTTATGATTGGGTTCCTTTGAAAGACATGATAGCATATTGGCATTCTTGCCTTGACAACAAAGTGGGATTCAAGGTGAGATTTTTAATTTGACAAGGTTTGGCTTATGAGTAACTTAGTATCAAAATTACCAACTTACCCTTTTTGAATTTTTTTTAGGGTTTTGCTTACCAAAAGAGGCATAAGAAAAAGTAGCAAAGTTTTCATTTTATGGAAAACCAGCAGAACTCAAACATGGTAGTGTTGTAATTGCTGCTATCACAAGTTGTACAAATACATCAAACCCTAGTGTCATGTTTGGAGCAGGTCTTATTGCAAAAAAAGCCTGTGAATTAGGCTTAAAGGTTAATCATAACTCATAAACTATTACATTTTATAAAATTTTAATATCTATAACTTTTTTCCAATATAATTGCTAAAAAAACCAGGTCAAACCATGGATTAAAACAAGTCTTGCTCCGGGCTCTGTAGTTGTTACAAAATATTTGCTCCAGAGGTATTGAAAAAACAAATTCTTCTTCTTGTATTTCTTGAAAATAATAAAATAATAAAATGATAAAATGACTTATATATGGCTGCACAACATGTATTGGTAATTCAGGAGAACTCAGATGAAACAGTTGGTGCTACGATTTCTGAAAATGGTAACCAATTTTTATTTAATAAAAAACTTTTTGAAGGTTTAATTTCGGTATATGATTAATTATCTTTTTGGCATTTATTTGTAGATATTATTGCATCTGTTGTTCTTTCTGAAAACCGAAACTTTGAGGGACGTGTTCATGCCTTAACAGGAACAAACTACCTCGTATCACCTCCTTTAGTTGTTGCCTATGCCCTTGCAAAGACTTTAATTTTATTAAATCTATTTGATAGCGTATATAGTTGCCAAGTCAGCAAACAGATTAGTTAAAAGTTAGTTAGCTATTTGACATGTCAGCATTGGTTTGTTAGATTAGTTACAAGTCTGTTGTAACAATTGGGGCATCTATATAAAAGGTGTATTTGATCAAAGATGAATACAATACAGAATTTCATTCTCTCTCTAAATATGAACTGTTTCACTGTTCAGTATTCACCACTACAAAAATAGAATAAATTACAACTTTTGTACCTGTTGTATGTCAAAAGTTGTGATTTCTGTCCACATGTTTTGTTTGTTGCAAAGATGGCCCTTGTAATGTAGTTTCATTGTACTTTCGGTACTTGGCTTGGATGGCGTTGAAAAGTTCTGTTAAGTCTATGTAAAATGATTATTTTGCCCTCATCTTCTTGAACAAAACCCTACCTTTCTCTTAATATTATTCAAGGATAAAAGAGTTTTAGCTTTAGGTTATATTTTTTGGGTTTTGATTTGGAACTTGGTTTAATTTTAGAGTTTAAGATGAAGGAGACTGACAAATGTTTTAAGGTTTTCATTGAAGGAGAGGAAGTCAAGGGTAAAATAGTCATTTTAGACGTATGCTTTTAGGACCACCATCTGTGCAATAAATCAAACATCTAGACTCAAACTCTACATATATTCACGAACCACCATATTTCAAGAACATGACAATGGACCCACCAGGGGCAAATGAGGTAAAAGACGCACACTGTTTGTTGAACTTTGGTGACAGTATTACAACGGATCACATTTCACCTGCTGGAAGTATTCACAAACACAACCGGCTGCAAAGTTTCTTGTTGACCGTGGAGTTGACCGGAAATATTTCAATTCTTATGGTAGTCGAAGGGGTATTGATCTGAGATTATGGCCAGGGGTACTTTTGCCAATATACGTCTCGTTAATAAGCTCTTGAATGGTGAAGTTGGCCCAAAGACTCTTCATATTCCAACTGGAGACAAACTCTCTGTTTTTGATGCAGCATCAGTGAGTTTATACTTTATAAACGCGTTCATTCTATTATAACTTTTTTTATTGTAAAAAGAAACGTATTTTTATTTTTTATTTTTTAATCAAAGATATAAGGATGCAGGTGAGGCCACCATTGTTTTGGCAGGAGCAGAATATGGTAGTGGAAGCTCCCGAGATTGGGCTGCCAAGGGGCTCATGTTGTTGGTGAGCGTCTTAAAACTAAATTGGTGTTTCTTTTTTTCTTAATGATGGAATCAGAGAAGGAATGGAATGGGTGATTCTATTTGAATGAAAAAAGCTGTTTGTTTTGCGTGATGGAATGGATCATTCCTGAATTCCATTTTGCTAATTTTCATTCCTTAGACACCGGTGCTTTTCCTAAAGTAATAAATTTTAAAACATAAAAGTAGGATTATAATGAATATTTTACAGGGAGTAAAAGCAGTGATTGCGAAAAGTTTTGAGAGGATTCACCGGAGTAATCTAGTCAGAATGGGAATCATACCCCTTTGTTTCAAAGCCGGTGAGGATGCAGACACACTAGGGTTGACCGGTCATGAACGGTAGTACGGTACACCATTGACCTCCCAACTAGTATTACTGACATCCGCCCCGGTCAAGAGGTCACCGTCACCACTGACACTGGAAAGTCATTCACATGCACCGTCCACTTCGATATCAAGGTACAATTTCTCCACTTACCGCTCTACAGTATGACATGACATGATAGAACAGTATACACTGTTGTGTACTATTATGGGACCAAGACTCGGACTCATATATGACATGACTGTTGTGTACCGTTTTGGTACCGAGACTCAGATGACATGACATAGTAGATCATACATTGTTGTGTAGTGTGCTCGGATTAAGATTGAGATTGATGTTAATGTTTTATATAGGGGAAAAGGACTTAAAAGCCCAACGAAGTTTCCAAACCATTCAAAAAACCTCAATCATGTTTTGTCTATTCAAAAAAACCCAACGAACTTAACATTTTGTCTAAAATGTCCAACAAAGTTCCAAACCGTTCAAAGAATCTCAATTTTGTTTTGTTTACGTTCGTTGGGTTTTTTTTTTTTTTGAACAGTCAAAACATGATTGAAATTTTTTAAACGTTTTGGAAACTTCGTTGGTCTAGCAAGTCATTTTCCCGATACGGTAATAAGCCACGTCATCTGTTTCTCTTATTTGACTTTCGGGAAAGTGTAACTTAGTTAGGCTTTTTAGACAAAATGTTAAGTTCGTTGGGTTTTTTTGAACAGACAAAACATGATTGGAGTTTTTTGAACGGTTTAGAAACTTCGTTGGGCTTGTAAGTTATTTTCCCTTTTATACAGGTGGAATTGGCGTATTTTAACCATGGTGGGATTCTTCCATATGTTATTCGATGTGTGTAGATCTTGTGAGTGTAAGTTATGGAAAGTGAAAAATAAAGAGTTATTTATTTTCAATTTATCCAAAGTCAATTGATTGATGCATAGAAAGACTCTCCCTGTATCTAGATTTATTTAGTAGAGTAATTAAGTTCTGTTAAACTTGCTTTCTTGAAATTATTATAGAAACTAGTGTAAATTATATTTTTTTAAACGAAAAATAAACTAAATTATTCATAAATTATTTATTCCACCTATGTCCACTTTGAAAAATGTCCTAAATTATTCCACCTATGTCCATTATGAAAAATGATAAACTATTCCACTTATCCACTTTGAGAAAGGTCCTAGATTATTCGATCTATATCCACCGTAGGAAAAGAGGGACTAGAGTAAATTATATAAATGTAATATGTGCTAGCTTCACATAAAATCACAATTTTACTACAATTTTGCATTTGGTTATTTTGTGATATCATGTTGGTGATTTGTTATCAACAATATTATTTAAGTGTAATGGGATTACTTTGTTGACCAAAGGTGATCTTGATAAATATTAAACAAGTAAGGGAGGTGTGGAGTACACACTTGCTTAAGTTTGATCAAGTTTTCAAAGTACACTGTCATTTAGGGGCGAAGCCCCTAAACGAATGGGGGTCCGGGGGCAGCGCCCCTGGGAGCGGGGTCCAAGGGCGGCAACCCCTGGCGAGGTCCAAGGGGCAGAGCCCCTGAGGAAATTTTTTATATAGGGTATGTTGCTATATAAAAAAATGCATCAGAAAATTATATTTTCAGAGAATTGATCATTGTTTGACCCTTATCCAAACTTCCGTTTTATTTCGGTTTTTATAGTTTATGACAGTTTGAAACTGTCATATGACAGTTTTTAGACAAATATCATAAATTCGGTTTTGGTCTCATTTTCCTGGTACAGACGAAACTATCATCAAAGCATTCTAAATTCTTGTCTCTCTGATTTTTATCCGATTAAAGAATATTGGGAGTACCACCCAAATGCTTTAATCTGAAAGTGTTTTACACAATTCTCAGAATTCCAAGCCTTACTATACCCCAATTTCTAACATATCATTTATCAAGTGGTTGGATATATAGTTTGAATTTCGTTGTGGTTTGGGTGGGTTATTTTTCATTTAATATCAATATTTAATTACAATTTAAAGGTCAAAAAAGTCATTTTAGCATGAGTTAACAGACTTAAACTTATGTTATTAATTAGCTTAAGTAATCAAAACACAACGAAACATTTCATACAAACATTCTACACAAAAATTCAAAGTTTAGAGAAGTATGTAGTTTATATCGTCGAATGAATGTGTAATGATTGGTTAGAAGCATATAAGTTCCCGTTGGATTTGATAACACACACATATAATATCGATTAAATTATATTCCACAAGTACAATATGAACATGATTATACAATAGATATTTTGAAAATGGAGACATTTACTATTTACAAAAATATTTAAAAAAATTAAATACTGTATATGCACGAAAAATATCTCAAGAGAGTTTTGAAGATGAACTTGATTAATAATGGCTGAATTCAGGTATCGATTGTAAAGCAGGATTCCAGCTGCATCTACTTCTTCTATACTTCACCATTCTTCGATCTGATATCAGGTCGTCGACGGAAGAAAACGATGGTGGTGAGTGGTGGTAGACGGTGGCTCTGTTCAAGATTTGCTTCAACTCAGACTGTGTCAGCACCACCTTCACCCTCACACATCTTCTCATTCGAGGAGACGTCATGGTTGTTTCCATGGTGACTGCTGCTGCATTGTCTGCTTGTACTTTGAACCTCACTTTCTTCCTTTCCTTACAGCACTCATCACTTCTGAGTACAACCTGGTCATGCACTCTCGAAATCACAAGAGGTAATTTTGCTTCTTCTTCGTCTTCTTCATGGGGTACTTGTTCTGATTTCAGAAACGGTTTCAGGCAGTTGCCCATTTTAAGCAGGACACCGGAGGTGGTGTGGCGGCGGCCGGTGGATCGGTCGGTGGTGGGCGTTCGGAGCTGATAAAGTTTGGCTTTGGCAAAGTATGTATTTGGTATCATTTCTGTATAATTTGTCAATAACTATTTATAAGAAAATAAATCATGACAAGTGTCCCATAAGGCCATAATCATGTCACGTTTACATTGATCATCGTATATTTATAGATACATAAAAATAATTATATTTTAGTTATTGTTGTGATTTAATAATTGTGTATATTCCAGCTTTATTAATAAAAGTCATTAAATTTTAACAATTTTTTATATGGAAATAATATAGCTATTATAATAAAAAAAATGGGCTGATAACAAAAAAAGAGAACATTATAATTTTGCCAAAATCCGGTTCAAATGTAGTATATGACTTTGTTTTAAAAAAGTCATTCGTAAAATTATATTATAATCTTTTAGTTAAAGAAAACCATCCGATATATAAAAAATATTTACGCTAACAACAGATTATATATTATTTATAATTTTTGTTTAATCTATGATTAAATATCCATGATAATTTCTGGTAGTTAAGTGAATTAATAATAAAGAAAATCAGTTATAAATTAATTTGCTTAGGTACATCTACCGTTTGGTAGGAAATTAAAGTTTGGATTATGTACCAATAAACCACGTTAATCTTTTAGCATTAAAAGAAATAATAAGTTTTTTAAATGCCAATTTTAAAATTTTACTGTAATTAATTGATAAATATGTTAAAATACCACTAACAGTCTTGTAAATGAAAGGATCAATGGTTATTTGATGTATTGACATAACCGACTAATATAAATTATAAAGTAATAGTAACAGCAAATCCAGTCTCTGGTTGCTACGATAATATATAGTTTAATGTTTGGTTAAATAATTTATTCTATTTTATTGGCATTAGACAAGGGATAACTACAGTAAAATCCCTATATTTTGGCAAAAGTTTCAAAAAAGTCCTAAATTTTTTTTTTAATGAAAAAGCCCAATAAACCGGATAAACCGGACAATTTAGTCCTTATTATCCAGTGACCCTCATTTTCCCGGTTAAAGAAGTCTCCGTGGACTGGGCATGCTTAGGTGGACTTAACGAAACTTAAATATATACATCATTCGTTCCTTTCGTGCCAAAAATCGGACCAGGCGAAAATCGAAGCAGGAGGAGGAGCCACCAATGTTGTCTTCATCTTCTGTAGGAAGCAGAAGTTCAAATCGAAGAGTGATGAATCGGCTGAGAAGCAGGTGCTATTGCGGTGATCCCGTTGGAAAATGGACTTCATGGACTCCCTTTAACCCAGGAAGAAGGTTTATAGGTTGCCCAAATTACCAGGATGCACTTAAAGACTGCAAGTTCTTCCAATGGGTGGATCATCCTCTACCAAATCAGTGGTATGCAAATCTCTTACTAGAATTTCACAACAATGTTAATTTGGAGAACAATGCAATTTTCGGGGACTATGGACAACAACAAGTTGAAGGGAACTTTTTTGAGGACATTGTGGAACAACCAGTGGCAAATCAACCCGTGGAAGGAGTGGCCATTCAAGTCCAGAATGGAGAAGAAGGTGGAAAATGGAAATCTTTTTTTTATGTGTTCATGGTTTCTTTTGTTTTTGTGTTGGTGATGCTGAAGGATTTGTAGGATAGACAGAATATGTATGGAAAATAGTGTGTTGGTGTCTTTTATGTGTTTTGATTGTGTTTTGGTGTCTTTTAGGATAGACAAAAGATGTATGGAAATCATGTTGTGTCCTTTTGTCAAGTGAAATGAATTAACAAGTTTATGTTTATGTATGAGTCATAAGTGCTTCGAATGTAATCATGAGTGAATAGAATAGAATGAAAGAATGAATGGAATGAAATAATGAATGGAATGAAACATGAATGGAATCATTAATTAATTGAATCAATAAACAATGGAATGAATATAGAATATAATCAAACATGTTTAATAAACAATGGAATCAATAATGATTGGAATCATTTATGAATGGAATCATGCATGACCGGAATCAAGTATGGTTGGAATCATGCATGACCGGAATCAATTATGGCAGGAATCAAGCATGGTTGTAATCAATTAACATACACAATAGAATCAAATCAAACACAACATAAACATACACAAGTTAATCAAGTTAAAGATGCATTAACCATGTTTATCATAGAACATGTAATATTAACTAAAAGTTTGTACAAAACATAATCAAGGGGCCCAAAGCCTATACTTTATATGGCTATCAACAAAAGGAGCTATCAACAAAAGGGGCTATCAACGGTTGCCCAAAGCCAAAAAGTTTGTACATGTTCTTCACAAAAGGATGGGTTAGAAACACCCTAATCTAGACTAAGTGGGTTGGATGAACTCATCCCCTTCCCATGTTTGACAACCACCAATTTCTTCAATTGTATTTTTGTTATCCTCTATGAAGTCTTCCTCTTTCTCAGTTTTGGCCTCCTGCCCATGTCCTCCACAACCAGGCCCTCCTGATCCATACCTTCTTGTTCCATGCCCTCCTCACCTATGTCATTCCCTCCTGATCCAACCCTTGTGCACCCATTCCATCCTGATTCATGCCCTCTTGATCCATACCTTCTTGTTCCATGCCCTCCTCATCTATGCCCTCTATACCCATATCCTCTTCAATGATTCCCTCTGGACCCAAACCATCTTGATTCATACATTCTTGTTCCATGCCCTCCTCATCCATGCCCTCCTCATCTATGCCCTCTTGATCCATACCTTCTTGTTCCAAATCCTCTTCATTCTCAGTCAAAGTTTCTACAGTCAATTGGCTAGGAAATTCAAAACCCTACAACAAGCATATCAATATAGGGTTAGGCATACTAAACACAATAAACTAAAATTCTGTTGCTAAACCATACCTGTGATATATTAAGATCCACAGGTACATGTTTTAGACCCTCAAATTCATATAATTCTTCCTCATTGATTCCAAGACAGTCCAAAATCTCTTGTGTAGTGTAATTCGACTGTCTCATGAAATCAATATCACTCTTTACATCCACTCTTATTTCATCATCAACTTCAGGACTTTCCACATCTCTTGCCTCTTCATTATCACTCTCAACAGTAGGAGTCACCACATTTTCTTCATCAAGATTAGAAGTTCCCTCACCAAATTTTGTATTCCCTCTACCTCTCTTGCCTCTTCCTCCAGATCCCCTACCACCACCTCTCTTCCCTCTTCTACCAGATCCAATACCCCCACCTCTATCACCTCTTCTAGATCCTATCCAGTTAGTCAAATCAGGATCCAATTTGGGTCTGCCCATTTTCATTTTAGGTTTTGGCTCAGGTACAACCTTTGGATTTTTGCAAGAAGCTTTATTATATCCCCTTTGAAGACAATTCTTGCATTGTACAGTTCTTCCCCTGTTAGACACTTGGGGGTACTTGTCTTCATGCTCAGATACATGTCTCCTTCTTTTGACACTGGGTCGTCCTGGCATCCTCCTAGTTGTAGGTGGAAGGGGCTTAGTATAGCCAGTTTCTTCCCACAAGTTACTTCCATTGACTGGAAGTATGTTAGACTGATATGTAGCCATGTAATTACTCTTGCTGAACCAAGTGCTAATGAATTCCTTTGGATCTTGGTTGGTGTATAAGATTGCTACCTGTGCATGCACACAAGGTATCCCTGTTATATCCCACAGTCTGCAGCTACAGTAATGGTGTTCCAAATCAACTCCATAACTTTGAAAGCCATTCCTAATTTCATATGAATTAACACCACTTGGCACTGCATACCAAGTCCTGCAAATATAAACATTTATCTTATTATAAATGTAATAACAGTCAATTAAAAAGCTACATGTATATATGAAATACAAAATATACCTTATATCCTCAGCAAATTCCTCCATCTTGAAGTGCTGCTTCACACACATCACCTTCTAATTTATGTGCTTCCTCTCTTAAGTTGTAGAACCTTTCCATCATGTAGAGTCTTATTTCTTCAAGCATAGCCAAAAGAGGCTTCTTTCTAGCATCTACAATGACTGCATTAAAACACTCAGCTATCCCATTCTCTACAGACTCACATGCCAAACCACAACCAAAAAATGCCCTGCACCATGTATGAGGTTCTCTAGCCATAAGATGATCATATGCACCTTCACTTAAAGTCTTGATCCTATCCATGTTTATCTTGAAATCACCTTCTGTTGTAGATTTTACAGCTGCCCAAACCATTTTTCTGAATTGTATCCCACTATACACTTTCCTAAAATTGGCATAAATATGCCTAACACATTGTCTGTGCTCTACATGGGGTAGAATATCCTTTGTTGCTTCAACAAGACCCTAGGAAATGAAAAAATATATTAGTAACTGTTATTAAAAACTATAATAGATGATATAAATTAAATGAACCTGTCATTACCTTGTGTTGATCACTAATGACACATAATCCCATGCCAACATCCAATGAAAGATCTTCACTAACTAGTTCCAAGAACCATGTCCAATTAACCTTGTTTTCAACCTCCACAACAGCCCATGCTATAGGGTAAATTTGATTATTTGCATCTCTACCTATTGCAGTTAGTAACTCACCCTTGCATTGTCCCTTCAAAAAACAACCATCCAACCCTATAACCCTACGACATCCTATCTTCCACCTATCTTTGATTGCTTTAAAGCACACATAGATTCTATGAAAAGTTGTAGTCTGATCAGGGTTAATATTAACAGAAATCCTAACTGTGCTACCTGGATTGGACCTCATCAGTTCATGTCCATAATCCCACACTCTTGCATAATGGTCACTCAAATTGCCATCAATTAAGGACAGTGCCGTACAACCTTGATCTATAACATTTTGACCATGACACCTTGCAATGAAATTTACTTTGACTTATTGTCTGCATTTCCTTGTATTTTAACTTTGGCTTCCTTACTAGTTCTTTCACAAACTGCTTTGCTAACCAAGTTGGATTCATAAGCCTTGAACTACTAAAATTCCTAACACATGTATGCCTATCATTCATCTTTTTCTCCTGGAATGATTTTTCAGTACTCATCCATGAAGCACGAACCATAAAAGGGCATTTTTCTGGATCACTAGCACACACAGCCACTAGTCTAACACTATCACACTTCTTCAAACGAATCTTATAGCCCTTATAGATGGAATAATTTGTTAAACATAATTTCAGTTCGTGTCTAGATTCATACCTTTCTCCAATAACCAGTTTCATCACATTCCATTTGACCTTCGGATTATGGATGGAGTATATGATTTCATCTTCATCACTAGATTTGTCAGTGTTTTCCTCATCATCTAGTTCAACTCGAGCATTTTCTCCTTCACCTTCCACTGGTTCTTCATCACTGTCTTCACAAAGAACATTAAGGAATTCATCTTTTCATCTTGAAACTGGTTTGGTTTTTACAAAATCATCAACTTGAACGTCGATTGTGTCAGGCTCAAATACTTCATCCATCGCGAAAGGACACAAGTAGAATCGATCGATCGTTTTGTCGGGAATAAAGGAGACGAGAAAAAAGGGTTTTCCAAGAAAACCTAAATTAATGAGGTCAAGGATACAGTCGATGCCATGTAGACTTCTTTAACCGGGAAAATAAGGGTCACCGGATGATAAGGACTAAATTGTCCGGTTTATCCGGTTTATTGGGCTTTTTCATTAAAAAAAAATTTAGGACTTTTTTGAAACTTTTGCCAAAATATAGGGACTTTACTGTAGTTATCCCCATTAGACAACCACCAAAATTGTCAAATACCCTTTCGTACCCTTATTCAATCCGCCAACGTCACAAGTTTTTTTTAGGTTTACACTAATTGTACTCGATTAAACACTTTTTAGCATATTTTGAGCATTGCATGGGTAATTACCATTGGATTTTTAAACTGTTTACAAAATAATGGGTTCGAATATTATCGACTATTATTTATATTTTTTTATTTTTTAAAAAACAACAAATATATTAATAAAAACGACCCATCGCTAACAAGGAACTAGAGGAGAACGGAAAAGTACAATACAAAAATAAAGATAAAAGCATAAACAAATAAAACGTATGATGCTACAAATTATTAAATGGGGAAGTCTGCAGATCTGCCCAAGAGCCCAAATTTGATTTCCCCCTACATTTGATCAAGAAATATACTACGGATTTAATAAGTTTCGCCCCACTTCTAAGATTGATAAATCTCACTTTGAATACTCGATCATTCCGGAATTTCCATATATTTCATATAAGTCCATAGCAAATTGTAAGGAACTGATTGCGTTTTTTGAAACTGCTGCCACAAGACTCCGCGTATTTCAATAATTCAATGATCGAATAAAATGAGGTATGTTGGACGTCAAACCATTGGAACACTTTCTTTCTTATCGCCTGGGCAAACGAACATAGCACCAGAATATGGTTTGCATTTTCCTCCCCATTGATACATACGCTGCAGCACAAAGAATTGACTACAACTCCCTTTGATGATAGAGCGACCGCCGATGGGATTTTATCCTGTTTTGCCCACCAGATGAAGCAATTCACTGGGCAACCGAACATAGCACCAGAATATGGCTTGCATATTCCTTCCCGTTGATACATACTGTAACATATGTACCCTGGTATGTACCTTGAGGACCTTTTATTTTGGAGTTTATGCATTTTTGGTCCCTTAAAGTAGTATGTGGGGCGTACCTGTAACACCCCGTTTTGAAAAGTACTTTGGTTGTGGTCTAGGAGGCCCAGGGTATAGGCAATTCGGTTGTTTATGGGTCTCGTGTTCTATTCGAAAGGTTTTAAGGCTTGGGTGTGTAGTTAGGAGCGTAGGGCTTCTCGCCACCTTTTCGTGGATATAAAGTTCGTCGGAAACGAACTTAGAATGAAGGAGTTTCAGCACTTTGAAGTTATTGGCAATATTGGTCCTTAATAGAGAAAGATGGCAAGAAAGGATCATGCATGCAAGGTGGCCAGTGCAAGAGTACGCCCAGCGTAAGCTGGGGTACACCCAACATAGAAGGTTTAAGTAGTCGCGAATGGTGGAGACGTACGTCCAGCGTACGGGATGTACGTCCAGCGTACGCTCAGAGACCCAAAACCCTAATTTTAGGGTCAAGCACTATATAAGAAACATTATGACTCAAACCCTAGCCCCTTATCAGCCTCCCCAACCTCAGAAAAACCCTAGAACGTCTCATCCTTTCATTCTTGTGTGATTTTGACCTTGAGAAGCCCATCTTAGTGGTTTTAAGCTTGGAAGAAGAAAAAGGAAGTTGGCAAAGAAGGACTTGGGTAGCTTGAGCTCATAGATCCGGGATAGCATCATCATTTGGGACTCTTTGGATATATAAAGTTCATAACTTTCCTCAAGTATCTTAGATCTAGTGTAATGTGTTTTTGGAGTCATTTTGGTCCCAAGTATAGAACTTTATGGTTCAAATCTGATTTTTGGACTTAGAGTTGCCACTCTCAGTTCTAAATGAGTCCCTAAGGCAGAAAGTTGACATCGTGAATGTATTAATGGGTTCATGCATGAGATCTAGCTATTTCCATGGAAGTATGTTGTCACATTTCAAGTTTGGGCTTATTTGGTGGGTTGCAAGCCATCAAGTAAGCAACTTTATGGTTTAAGACGTTAAAGAGGACATGGATTTGTGATTGTAGCTTATGGAGTAGAGTATTAAGCACTTAATGGGAAAGTGGCTTAAAAGGGAAGTATGTTGAGCGTACATGCAGGTACGCCCAGCGTACACACAATTTAGCTTGTATGCTTAGCGTACATAGGAGTACGCCCAGCGTACTCATCAGTTATGGGCTTGATGTGTTTTGGGCCTCAGGTTGGGCCAAGCAATGGATCTTGGGTCTTTGGGCCTTAGTGGGCCATCAGAAGTCATATGTTTTGGGCCAAGAATATGTTTGGGCTTAGGGTAAGGCCCATTAGAGGGATTGGGCCCAATATAGCAAATTGGGTCATTAGTGGGCCACTAGTGGGCTCGGGAAGCCTACCTAGTGTTGGGCTTTTTTGTATTATGATTTTGGACCTTAGATATGGACCAAGTTGGACTAGGGGTAATATGGTCATATTACCCTAATGAGGAGTATTGGTTTTGAGCTAAGTGTTACTTTGGTACTGATAGCTCAAGGAGCCGAAGGAGCAGCAGTTCGGGAATTGTCAGTTAGCAGGCAGAGGTTTATCGGTGGGATTTCAGCAGTGCGAGGTGAGTCTCCTCATTGTGTGCATGGGTCTACGACCACAATGCCGGCCTATTATGTTTGCGTATATTAAGAAGACCCGGGGGTTATGTAACATCCCAAAATTCAAGGCCAAAAATTTCATTTTTAAATAAGTTATTACATAAAACCATCAATATAAAAACATTCATTATAATATCTCGTGACAAACCAAAGTGTCGGTAAACAAAACATATTATCATAAAACCATATCAGAGTGTAATCCCAGAGATCTCATGTGCGGAAAATATAGTGTGATGCGCTGCGATCGAGCCGACTCCTTTCCTTGAAAACAAAATACCTGAAACCAAAACTGAAACCGTAAGCACGAAGCTTAGTGAGTTCCCCAGGTACCATATACCATACAAACCAACTGATCCATACATGCCATACATAGCCAAGAGCCATACATAACCAACATATCCATAATCAAGTAAGGTGCTATGTGCCAAACATAGTCTTGCCAAGGTGCTATGTGCCAAACATAGTCTTGCCACGGGCCGCACGTGGTCTTCCTGGTCAAGCCTGGGCCACTCCCTAGGTCTTACAGACAAGTGCCAAGGGCCACCCCCCGGTCTTTCATGCAAGTATCACAAAGACAACTATACATACTACTCTACTAGGCTACTCCGCATATAGTGTGCCAGGAGCCACCTCCTGGTCTTCCATACACAATAACATACAGTGCGCCAGGAGCCACCTCCTGGTCTTCCTATCATATTGCCTAAGGCTAACCCCGAGGTCTTCCTATCATACATTATAACATACTGTGTACCAGGAGCCGCCTCCGGGTCTTTCATGCATAATGCCTAGGGCTAACTCCCGGGTCTTCCTATCATAAAAAACTACATGGGTCGGCATTGTGGCCGTAGACCCATACAACCAGTGAGGAGACTCACCTCGCACTGCTGAACTTTGCTGATAAACCTCTGGCTGCTGTCCGACAACTCTCTGAACCGCTGCCCCCACAAGCTCCTCAAGCTACTAACATCAATATAACACTTAGTTTCAAATTGAACTCTAGAAGTCAAACTAAGTCAACTCTGGTCAAAGTCAAAGTCCTGGTCAAAGTCAACCTTCCAGGTCAACCCTACTCGCCGAGTCTGCCTACTGACTCGTCGAGTTCATACGCTCAGAATCCTTTCATTCGCGACTCGACTCGCCGAGTGTACCGATTTCCGAGTCCTGTCCTGTCCAACTCACTGAGTCCCCACTCAACTCACTGATCCGAGTCGTTACTCGAAGGGTTTGGGGTTTCGCGACTTGACTCGCCGAGTCCAAGAACAGACTCGCCGAGTCCAAGGCAATCTTCAACAGACTCGCCGAGTTGTTCATCCAACTCGTCGAGTTCATCCCCATCTTCATACTACTCGCCGAGTCCACTCGAAGGACTCGCCGAGTCTGTTCAGTCCTTCATATATTCAGAGGCTTTTGAGTCATGCATGGACTCCAAACTGTATATCCACTCTTCTAAAGCCTATTCCTCACGTAAAGTGGCAAACTTTACGTGTAGCTAAGGAGATCTAGGCTCAAAACACTATAAACTAGGGTTTAAGACAAAGAGGCTTAACAATCAACCCATAGACTGATGCTTTATGATTCTCTAGGCCAAGATACACTTAGATCTGAAGTAGCAACTTCAGATCTGGGCTTCTAACTCGAAATGGTTCTTAAACTTGCCCTAAAAGCCCCAAATCTCATGTTAAAGGTTGATCTATATGCAAAAGAGTGAAGGTAGCGACTCATTACCTTCAAATGCTCTGGAAAATCCCACAAACTCTGGATATACTGCCAATCCTTGAATCCCCAATGGTTCCCTTCTTCCTTCTTCCTTCAAATCACTCAAAATGGCAAGAAAGCTTGAATGTGCAACAATGGAGGCTTAGGGTTTCGTATTCTGGATAAGAGAGGCTATAAGGAACCCGAAGGGAGAGAATGAGATGCTTAAATAGTGCACAAAGTCCCGGATTTAGGGTTTCCCTCTTCAGACCGGACTCGCTGAGTCCTCTTTGCCGACTCGCCGAGTCGGTTACTTAATCGATCCCCCGGATCCCGCTCCGACTCGTCGAGTTCCTCCCTGGACTCGACGAGTTGACCCCTTTGACTTAGGGTTTTATTTCCTTTCTTGGCCTTTCTGATTTTGGGTGTTACAGGTTAACCCCAGGCATTTTTATGATATATGTTCCAGATTACATTCCGATGTCGGGCGAGTCCCGAGGTATGTTAATTAGTATGCTAGAGGTCTTTGTGATTCTTGCATGTGTCAGTAGTATGTTTCGGATTAGGGTCCGATGTCGGGGTAAGCCCGAGGAATGTTATATGTTGCATAGTAGTTGATACTTGTTGGCTTTGTGATACATGTATATGCCTGGTAGGGAGGTGAGTGTGGGCGAGGTCCCGTATCTCACCATTAGCAGGAGTATGGACGGGGTTCCATGACTCTTCAGTAGCAGAACAGGGGCGGGGTCCAAGATAGGCGAGGCCTTAGAACAGGAATACAGTAGAGTTTATTTGCTTATTGTGCTGGTATGTTTATGTGATTATATATGTATAGCGGGCGGGGTCCCGAAGACAGGCGAAACCTAAGAGAAGCATATATGTATACCGAGCAGGGCTCGATGCCAAGTAGGGCCCGATGCCGGAGCGAGTCCGATGTCGGGCTAGTCCCGATGCAGTGTGCGGGGGCCCAGTATGTGGTTATATGTATGGTATGTGATAGTATGGGGAACTCACTAAGCTTCGTGCTTACGGTTTTCAGTTTTGGTTTCAAGTACTTCCGGTAGCGGAGGGAAGAGCTTGGGTTGACTGCATCGCACACACCAAGATGTTTTAGCCTGGGATGTTTTACTCTGATATGATATTTTTACACATGATACTCTGATTAAATATGTTTTGAATGAATGGTTGACAACTATGGTTTTTATTAAGGTTTTTAAAATGAAATTTTTGGTCATGATTTTTGGGATGTTACAGTACCACTTGGTACGCTTAGCGTACTGGGCGCAAAGCCAGTACATGGAGCGTACCACTTGGTATGCTTAGCATACTAAGTTGATGGCGAGTCGGAACCCAAGTCACGTACGCTCGGCGTATGTAGACTTTAATGAAACCCTAATTAAGGTCATGCACCCAATATGTAACAGCCCAAAACTTAGGTCAAATTTTTCATTTAATAATTATAAATGACATTCATATTTGTTATCCATAATCCCATTACATAACATATTGTTCAAAAGACCAGAGTATCCAAAACAACTAGTGCGGAATTACTGGAGAGTGCACGTTGTGCCATCAAGCCGGGCCCTTGCCCTTAGAACCAGAAGTACCTGAAACACCCAACAAAACTATAAGCACATGCTTAGTGAGTTTCCCAAAATACACAGATCACATAATCATATAATGTCATATACATATACACATAAAACTGCCATGGACTCCCTCCATGGTCTTTAACTGGGATGTCATTGGCTACCCTCATGGTCTTATACCTAAGTGTCATGGGCTCCCCCTCATGGTCTTACCAGGTGCCATGGGCTCCCCCATGGTCTTCACGTAAATCAATACACACCAAATAACAACCATTGTATAATCAATTATATAGATTTCACGTCTAGTAATGGGCCGACATTGGTGCCTTCGACCCATTGGTATAGTGAGAAGACTCACCTCAGTCTATTGAACACAAAAGTTGCTCGACTACTAGCCCAAAATCTCACACTGAATAAATATACAAAACACCATAATTAGAATTGAGTCACAACTTAGATAAATGCCCAACATCATAATCTAAGCCCCACCATTAAAGCCCAATTGTCTAACCAACATTAATGGGCCCAAGATCAAAGTCCAAACTACAATTGGCCATATGGCCCAATCATAACATCAAAAGCCCAAAGCAATTCCTAAGGCCTAACATCTCCTAACGGTCCAGACCCAAATCTAAGTGAAGTCCAATTGGCCCAAAAAGTCCATCGAAACCCAACTCTCACAATTGAACGTACGCCCGATGTTCATCAGAAGTACGCTCAACGCACTGGGTTCCTCGGCTGTACGCGCAGCGTACAGGTTGGTACACCTAGCGTACAAACGTATAAAGCTCATCCTCCATTAAGTGCTTAATGCATGAAGACTTTACGTTTCAAACTCAGATCTAGGTCGTTTAAAGAGTCCTAAGGCATAAAGTTGGCAACTTTATGCCTTTGCATGCCATGTATGCTCCCAACAACTCATTCTAACCCATTAAGACCTTTCCAAGGGTCTTAAATCATGTATGGAGGCAAAGCAACCATCAAGTTTGCATTTTTATGACATGATCAAGCTAAAGGACCTCAAATCTATCTTTCCTAACCTCTAGAGTTGCCCAAACTCCCCAGAGATGATTCATGAACTCAAAAGAGGACTTCTTAGAAACCTTAGCTCAATAAACAACAAGGATTAGCAAGGAGAAAGCTTTTTACCTCCACAAGCTTTCTAAGTTGCTCCAAATGCAAGATCCAAAAGCCTTTCCCACGTTCAAGCTTGCTTCCACTTCCTTATCTTTGCTAACACACCAAAATGAGGTATTTGAGGCACTCACAAGCTCAAGAGGCACACACAAAGGATTTTAGGGTTCTAGGGATGTTTGAGAGTGATGGAGGTTGGTTAGGGTAAGGTCCAAATGACTTAAGGACGTTTAAATAGGTCACAAGTCCAAATATTAGGGTTTTAGCCATCTGCCACGTACGTCCCGCGTACCTGCTAGTACGCCCAGCGTACAAGCCTCAACCATTCGATGCTCACTCACGCGTACGCTAAGCGTACCCAAATGTACGCCCAACGTACGGAAGGACCCTTTTTGCCAAAAATGAAATACTATAGGGTTAGCAAAGGAGTACCTGAATTGGAGTGTTACAACTCTCCTCCACTTGAAATAAATTTCGTCCTCGGAGTCCGCTGTCGCAAATAGATTCGGGTAGTGTTCTCTCATCTCGTCCTCCGGCTCTCAAGTCCATTCGGAGCCCCTCCGATGCTGACATTGCACCTTCACTAGCTTCACCACCTTGTTGCGAAGAGCTTTAGTTTTTCTATCCAAAACTGCAATAGGCTTTTCCACATAATTTAGGCTCCTATCTACCTGAATATCATCCAAAGAAATAACCAAGGTTGTAGAACTCGCTACTCGGTACCTACTCGGCCGACTGGGGTGCAGCGAGTACCCGGGAGTACTCGGGGAGTACTCAGATTCGGTAATTCGTGTAGAAATATTTTTTGGAAAATTATATATGCCAAAATCATAAGTTAAAATCATAATTCGATTGAAATATATAACCAAAATTAGATACATATGAATACATAAAAACTGAAATACACACAATTGTCTCACTATGTGAATAATTACTGAAAATTTAAGATATATATGTAGTAATAATAACATGTGTGTGTTAAATAATAAATCATTAAGTGCGTTATACATATTAATCTTGAAATTCTTGATTTTTTCTCTTTTTATGACAATTTTGACCCTTTGACCGAGTTTGACCGATTTTGACAGAGTTGGCCGAGTTTGACCGAGTAAGACCGAGTAGGCCCGAGTTTGACCAATTTTTGAATGAGTTTGACCGGTTTTGACCGAGTTTGACTGAATCCGAGTTTTTTTGGCCGAGTTCACATTACTCGCCTCGGTGGAGGGCCGATTCCGAGTACTCGGCCGAGTAGGCCGAGTTTTGCAACCCTGAAAATAACTGTGACTTCATCTGCAACACACTTCCGGAGCTGAGACACATGAAATGTGTTATGGATCTGACTGAGCTCACCCAGAAGATCCAACCGATAATCAACCCTGTCAATTCGGGCATAAATCCTGAATGGACAAATGAATTGGATAAAAACACTAGACGAGTGATACAGATTGGATACGGATAAAACCCCCAAAAAAATTGTCATCAATAAAACCAAAACCATACAAAAATATATAAAATTAAATGAGTTTTACAACTCTAGACGTTTTAAATTAAAACCATAGTTTTTTTTAACAAACTCACCATTTTGCAATTTTGTATAATATAACATAACCTTCAATTTAATTATACTTCTTTTTTTATTTCTTAATGATTTTTGTCTTTCATATTATCCAGAAGAACGGATTGGCAAATGGCATACGAGAAGACAAGCAAAAAAGACAGAAGGTCGGCGTTTCGGTTATGATATCGGCCACCGCTACCCTTAATAACCGGTCAACCGCCCCCATTACACGCTCACCGCCACCCATTAAAACCCTTTGTGAGAAATAGGTTCTTTTATTTAATTTTACCTTTTAATCAAAATTACAAACAACCAAATCAAATCTTCTGATTTCTGGGGGAAAGGGAGGAATACCTAATTCCCCAGAAAAAAAAGAAGTAAAGAACTTTAAATCTCCCCAAATTAATTCACTTTAAGTTTGGAAAACACTAAATCATGACTCATTTATCCAAGAAGTTATTGCGTTTGAAGCTCAAAAGATCAATTGTCTGGCGTGTTTCTATTCTCCGGCGTTGTGTTGGATCTCTTCGGGACCAAGTTCTTGCTTGTTGGATCGATAAACCCATTCGCTACCGTCAAATAGTGGAATCCGGCCCCTCCGCCACCATCTGCCACCGCTTTCCTTCCGGTGAAATCGATTCATCTTGCAGTGAAATGACTACCGTCTCCGACGTCTGTGATCATGACAATGACGCTTCTGATTTAGTTGCTTTAAAGATTAGCCTGTTGGGAGATAATCATATCGGCAAAACAAGCTTCTTGGTTATTTTTAATCAATTTTATAGAATACCCTTTTCGTTTTTCAGTCAATTAAACAATACCCATTTGCCGATTTTGATTAATTTGTCATCAAATAATCGAATTTGAAGGCAAAGTACGTAGGGAAAGAGAAAAAACCAGAAGATTTTCCGGCGACGGAAGTTAAGAAGATGGATAAAATTCTATCCGTTAGAGGAGCAAGAATTTCTTACAGTATCTGGGAAGTTGGTGGCGATGCATTTTCTGCAGGTAAAAACATGAATTTCGATTAAGTTTTTGAACAATTTCTTCGATTTTGGAAAAGGGTTCATGAAATTGAAATGGGTTGCGATTGCAGATGGTTCCACGGCGGCTATTCGTGCCGCCTGTAAAGACTCGGTAGCTATGTTGTTTATGTTTGATCTTACCAGCCGATGTACATTGAACAGGTGTTAATAATTAAGTTATTATTATTATTATTATTATTTATTATTATTGGTGGTTTTTGAATTGGAAGCTGTTAATTGAATTAGGGTTCTTTGATTTTCAGTGTAGTTAACTGGTATCAAGAAGCAAGAAAACATAATCAGGTGAGTGGATGTTAATTTTTATTTCATTTCACAATTCTTTGAAAATTGATTATCGACTTTTTTATGTGATGGTTCCGGTGAAATTGATTGGTTGCAGACGGCGATTCCGGTGATGGTCGGTAGCAAGTTTGATGATTTTATTCAATTTCCAATTGAAATGCAATGGACGATATCAAGCGAGGTGATTTTTCTATCTTTATTTAACTCGAAATACTATCTTTTTACTTGTTTATTGTTTATAAAGTAGTATATTTAAATAAGATTTGAAAATATAGTACTATAAAAGTAATATCCTTTTTGAAAGAAAAAAAGTAAGTCAAAAGATTTTTTTGCATTAGGAACACACTTTGAATAATTTCTTTATATATTTTCGTTTTAATTTATTTCTTTACATAGTATATTCAATACTATATTAAAGATATATATAAAAAACAGTCATGAATGCATAAGGAACTAAGATGTTAATTTTTAAGTTAGTCCATATCCTTTAAATCAAGTGCAAATTGCACTTAAAACATTCTACTCATGGTCAATTTTTGTAAGATCAAGACCGAATCAGAAGCTTCTAATTATGGTATTACGTAGTCTGAATCTGACCGAGTCATACTTAGCCTCTAACCATACTCAATAAAAGACATATCAAAAAGCTCCTAAGATAACAACTTATTTTTTTATTATTAATTATCTTATTTTAAATCAAGTGTAAACTATACTTTAAATATCGTATTTTATCATTTGCAAACTTATGTCTTAAACATTGGTTATGGAAGAATGTTTAGTGAACTAAAATTTGATTAGAAAGTGCCAAGTATTTTATAAAATGACTTTCTATCAATTATGCAAGATTTATAACATATAATAATTTGCTCAAATTCTTTTTCTTTTTGCAGGCGAGAGCATATGCAAAGGCCATAAACGCTACCTTGTTTTTCTCAAGTGCATCTTACAACATAAATGTGAATAAAATCTTCAAATACGTGACAGCAAAACTTTTCAACTTGTCATGGAATTTGGAACGTAATCTTAAAGTTGGGGAACCAATTATTGATTTTTAAGAGTGTGTTTTTTGTTAAGTTGATAGGAGATCATGATCCCTTATAAGGTGAAACTTTTAGGTTTTGGTTATGTTCTATCAATTTTCAATTTTCATGTACTAAAGAGTGTGGTGGAGGCTTTGAGTCACCCTACACCATGGTTTAAATGCATCAATAGACGATTGTGGTTCTTTATCTATTGGAATGATTATCTTAAGTTTTACACATTATTAATGATACAAGAACATATTTGTCTATGTTTAAAGTTATGTTTCATAAAATTATTGTTGAAAATCAAAGTAAATACTTGTTAATTAGCAAAGTAGGTCCAACCAAGTTACCTTGGTTTTGATTAGGTAATGATTTATTGTAGTTGTACATGAGAACATGAATGTCACTTGTTGAATCTTTAATAGTCAACTATCATTGTTTGTTTCTATTTTTAAGGTAAATGATGTTATCTTCATGATGATTCATGTAAAAAAGGTGTTTGAAGTAGACATTTTTCTTCTTGGTGTTATCTAAATGATGATTTATGTTAAAAGGTTTTTGAAGTAGACATTTTTCTTTTCTTCTTGTGGTCTAGAGTCTAGACCATTTTTTTTACCTTGGTCAAGACCATTGTTAAATGAGAACTTTTTTTTAATCTTGGTCATAACCTTTGTTGAATGAGAATTTTGCAAACTATTGTTTTGGCCTCGAAAATTATACATTAGTTTCTTTAGATTATGTTCATCAACAATTCAAACTATTTTTTTTCAATACAATCTAGTCATTTTAAGTTTTATTAGATTATCAACATTTCAAATGAATCTAATTTTTTATGAATAAAAATTATCAACAATTATAGTGAATCTAATTTTTTTATTCATGTGAATCTTAAAGAAATCTTGTTATTATCATAGAAGATGACTACGATTTGTTTCTTTTTATCTTTTTCTGTTTTATAGGGTTTTGTTTAGAGTTTGTTTTGAGCGATGATTATGTTTTCTGGTTTGTATATATACTAGCTTTGTGATTGAATGAGAAGTAGCTTTTCCAATAATCAATTTGTTTATGGTATTAGAGCGGATCTTACACCCGCTTTAGAAAATCACGTCGCTAGAGATGGCGGGAGACAAACTAGAGTCGTCGAAGGATGGAGTCGCCACCAACATTAACTCCAATTCACCATACTACATTCACTCCTCAGAATTCAATTCTAAGCAGATGCACGTGATAAAGGGATGGCTAACCACTGCCATGGAAAAAGACATTAGTTCAAGCGTGAAATAAACCAATACAGCTAGTAAGATTTGGAGTGATCTTGAAGAAAGATTTGATAAGGAAAGTGCTCCCCGAGCATATGAACTGAAACAATGGCTTACAACAAGGAAAGAAGGAAGCCTCGTTTTTTTTTTTTTTTTTTTTTTTTTTTTTAGAACGACGGGTTAGTATATGTTTGGGATAGAACCCATGACCTCCTTGTTAGTAACTCCTTGTTAGACACCTTGTTAGCCAAGTGGGCTAGCCCCAACTAGCTTGTAGCCCCGTTTCTAGTTACTACACAAAATTGTGATCCATATGGGATGAAATACACTCGATGACACTCACCCCTTGCTGTGAGTGTGATGGTTGTACACGTGATGTGTGTAAAAGGTTGAACGAATCCAAGGATAGAGAAAGGCTCTATGAATTCCTCATTGGACTTGACAATGAGTATTCCACCATCAAAACTCATATTTTAGCCATGAAACCCACATCAAGCCTATGTGTACCTTATCACTTGGTGGCGGTAGACGAGCACCAATGAGCCATTGTTGCTGCCAAGAAACCCACAAACGAGGTTGCAGCTTTCCAGGTGTTTGTTCAAGGGAAAAAGGAGATCGGCATTGATCATAGGCAACAAAACAAAAGGGTATTGCAAAAGGATCTCAACCGAGGCAACACTGATGAATCAGAATATACCTTCTACGAGATAAATGGTCAGAACAAGGAGGGTTGTTTCAAACATATCAGGTATCCAGATTGGTGGCCAGGCAAAGGAAAACAAGAAAAAGGAAAGTCAATGGTATCATACGCAAACTCAGAACCTAGTCTTATACCTGGTTTGTCGACTAAACAGTACCAAAGGATCCTCAAACACTTTTTAAATGATGAAGAAGCCAACACTTCTCCCACGGTTAACATGGCTGGTAAGACTGATCATGACGAGGCTTAGGTTGTTGACTCAGGCGCAACTGAACACATAACTTGCAATCAAAAGTTACTTGAAAATGTCACTAAAAACTCCTTCGAACCTCCTATCATCATTCCTAACGTTGATCTAATAAATGTTGAAGGGATAGGAGATTTCAAGCTGCAAAACAATATCAATATTGATAAAGTTTTGCATATACCTGATTTTAGTTTCAACTTATTGTTTATTAGTAGACTCACCAAAGACTTGCAATACGCTATAACGTTTCTTCCTTATTTTTGTTATATGCAAGACTTACTCTCGAGGAACCTTATTAGCTTGGGTGAGTGCAAACAAGTCTATACCGAATGGGCTTGGAAGTGGGGAAAAAAAAGAGTGTTGATAACGAAAAAAAATGTGGATCTATGGCATAAAAGGTTAGGTTGTCACAACTAGCAAATTAGGGTTAAGATTTCTAGCTTGTACAAGACAATTTCTTGGTGTAATCTTGTAACCCTACCTTTGGTGTAAATCAAACTTCAATATCATATACGTTTATACATCCAAAATTTTGATCCAAGTCAAAATTTCCTCGTGAAGCACAAGAACTTAACCCAATGAGCTATGTCCACTCAACTTTGGGCCTTGACCCAAGCTTTCTCGGTCCAAACCTCTTAATGGACCAAGACCTTATTGGGCCCTTTTTGGGCCAAAAGCTCTAGTTAATCTTTATATGGGCTGAGAACCCATATTTGGGCCGAAAAATCTCTATTTAACACTGTTTTGGGCCATAAGACCCTTATTGGGCCGTGAACATCTTTCTTAGACCATAATGGGCCAAATACCACTATAAGATATTACTTGGGCCGAAAACCATCTAATGGGCTTTGTAAGGCTGAAAACCACTATTGGGCCCCTATTGGGCTGAAAACTCTCCCACTTGATTTCTTTGGGCCAAATTCATTTCTTTTGGGCCTATTATTGGACCAAAATCATTTTTGGATCCAAACCAAGCCCAAATTCGCATATAAAACTGAAAATCTAAATGGGCCTAATGTGTTTTCGGTTATCCTTGAGGAAAATGAACCCATTTTTCCCCTTGCTACCTAAACCGATCGATTTTATAAAAAAAAAACAAAAATAGAAGAAATGAATTAATCTAAGAATGACACCTCATCTTTGCATGGCAAATATCAAAGCTCATTAACCTACATCCATCTAGGAGAGGAGAAATTATCCAACAAATAACAATGAACATCTCTCTTTTCCCCCTCCCTCTTTATCTCGACCGATTCACCACCTTTCACCCCACCATTCATTTCAAACTCCATTCACTTCTCATTTCCTCTAAACTCTCAAAACTTCTTCATCCCATTCCTCTAAAAAACATGAGTTGTGTGTGTGCTTTCAAGAGGATTTTTCTTTAAAGTTTCATCCCTTGGTAAGTTTATGACAAACTCTTTTGCTTTGTTCCAAGTTTGTGATAAAGATCTTTCACTTACTCTCTCTTTTTCGTGAATATGCCTCTTAGTACCATCTCAACTTCGAAAACCTCCTCAAGGAAGCAAGCTAGGCCGAAAACCTCCTTCATCTTCCTCTTCAAAACCGAAAAAGCCCCAAGGTGAGCTTCATACCTCTTGTTTTCGAGATTTTTCTTCTTTAGGGGAGAATACAAGTCTAGTGTTGTGTAAAATCTTTATATAATTGCTTGCATGTGCATGTTTTACATGTTATGTGTGTGAAATGTTGTGATATTGTGCTAAAAGTCCACAAACTCGAGATTTAATTCAAGTCTCAAGTTGTGGAAACAAGTTACCTTGTGTAACTTTTCACGTTAGGTTGATAAGTTAAAAATGTTTTAAAATTTACCATGAGACTAAAGAAAACATAAAAATGGACTATATTTGACAATAAAATGAAAAATGAGTCATTTTTGGTCATTTCGGTAAAGAGGGACCATTTTTGGCAATAAAAGTAAAATTGGGCCATTTTTGAACATTTTAGTAAAAATGGGTCGAAAATGGGCTTTTTAGTAAACATGGGACATTTTTGAGCATTTTAGAAAAATGGGCCGAAAATGGGCTTTTTAGTAAACATGGACCATTTTTTAACATTTTAGTAAAAATGGGCCGAAAATGAACTTTTTAGTAAACATGGGCCATTTTAAAAATTTTAGTACAATGATCTAATTTTGAAAACTTTAGTAAAAATGGGCTATTTTTGAAAATTTCGGTATTATTGGGCCATTTTTGACAATTTCGGCATTATTGGGCCATTTTGACATTTTTGGTAATAATGAGCCATTATTGACTATTGCAGTTCATAAATTGCAGTCGTGAATTTACACTAGTAGCATTATTTATAACGTTAAATAATAAAATTCAATAATTGCGTAAATCCTGTTAGGGCTTTTGTGAGACATTTCTTTGCAGTACCTATGTAGTGTACACTGTAAGTCCTGTAGTTATAACTAGAGTTTCCTAGAGGGAGAACAAGAGTTTGTGTATAGATCTATACGGGGTTGACACCCCACACCTGAGCTGCTCGCTACAGCTAGACAAGCCGGTCTAGGGTGACAAATATCTTACTAGAAACCGACGCCTGAAGAACGTCAAGACAGACACTTCGTCATATTAGTATGGTTATAACGACTCACACAGAGGATAACAATATTATTATAAGATTTACGCGGAAAATACTCACTCCACTCATTTTTATAAAGTACAAACATTGTGTCGACTAATTTGCAACTAGTTTCATCACTCCGGTCTTAGGGCTTAAGACCACAATTTTTCATAAAACAGAAAATACAGGATTTTTTGGGAACCCTCTTTATACAATTTCAAACAAGGAAAAACAAAGAACACACTTGCAACTATACATGATTTAAAACAAGACTCACAAACTATTTTTACAGAAAATATTGGATTTTCTGGGGTTTCAACTATTACAAAGTGAGCCGGTTCTTTTCAGCTATGGATTTGAATGAATGTTGTATTTTGATTTCATCATACATTGTTATTTGGGATGTAATTTTTATGAACAAACACAACGTTGTAAACCATGTATGTTGTTGTCTTGAATGTATGATGACGATGGTGGCTATGTTTCATTTATATACACTTGTTATGATATTACAAAATGAAGTCACCCGCCCTCGAACGTTTCCGCTGTTCTGGTTCAGGGGTGTGACAGATCGATATCAGAGCAATGTTTATAGTGAACTAGCATATATAATCATACAAGATATGTAACTATAAATACATTAGCACTAAAATACTCTGAACAAAAATAGAATACATACCTATGTGTGCATACTAGGAATATTGTCACAATAAGAAACAATAAAAGTTTTTAGAGAAGTTGAATATCGCGGTTAAACCCAGTCAGTTATGTAATCGTATTAGGGATAACTATAGCCTGATCAAGTATATTTATTCAAAATAAGACAAACATGTGTTTGGGAGTGATCGTGGTGGGCAATGAATCTAAAACTTACCAACTAATTATCCAAAAGTTTTAAGGAACCAAACATAAATAATTAAAATACTATAGGAGTATTTTAGCATGCTATCTATTTTCTTGTAATTGTATATATATATATTCGTGCAGACGCTATGGCCGAATTCCATCTCCCAGGAGACCCCTACTTCCCCAATCAGGAGAATGGGGTATGGTTAGAGGAAGAACCAGAAGAAGACCCCGAGGAATTGGAGGAGGAGCCCGAGGAGCTTGTAGAAAACCCGGAGGAACCTGCAGTGGAGTTCGACGAAGAGGAGCTTGATGATACCGACGAGGAGGATGACTCGGACGCGGTGTCCGTAGTCATCAACCCACCCTACATGGACAGGGTACCGACACATAGGATGGGCCCCAATGGCCCTATGCCCCCTTGGGCCCATGACGTTTGGAGGTGGAGCAGGCATCAGTGGATGCGTCCACCATTTTGCATGAATCAGGGATACTACGATCTTAGCCATGGTGGGCCCGCAGATCCAGCCCTCCC